>NC_048597.1:164202605-164915105 GCF_003668045.3 Cricetulus griseus
TGCTATGTCACTTCCTGCCTGGATATCTTTACTACGTTTCTCAGACTCCTAGTCCCACCTATCTTGCTTTCCTATTGGCCAACAGTACTTTATCAACCAATAAGACAAACATATACAGAAGGACATTCCCCATCAGGAGACCTCAAAGCCCACCCACACAGTGACATACTTCCTCGAAGACCACAACCACTCCAATAAAACCATACCTCCTAATGATGCCACGCCTTATGAGCTTTTGGGGGCTAATCACATTCAAACTACCACACGTTTTGTGGTTTTGTTGTTGTTTTCTCTTTGGGTGATGGTGTATTTTGTTTTTTAGGTTTGGAATATTTTTTTTGTTGTTATATTGGGGTTTTGGTTTATTTTTTGAGAAAGAACTTAGTTGGGTGGGTATGGAGGGGGAAAGGATCTAGATGAACTTGGGGCAGGGGAAATATGATTAAAATATATTTCAATTAAAAAGTTTTAATAATAAAATATACTTTTAAAAAATATTTAATTTTATTTGTGTGTGTGTGTGTGTGTGTGTGTGTGTGTGTGTGTAGCAAGAGAGAGGGATATGTACATATGAGTCTGGTTCCAGTGGAGGCTGGAAGAGGATAGCATATACATGGGGTTGTCAGCCACCTCACAGAAGAGCTAGTCACAAAACTCAGGTCCTCTGGAAGAATAGCAATTGTTCCCAACTTTTGAGCCACCTCTCCTGTGATGAAGGTTCATTTTGTTAGTGGACACGGTTTGCTTTGTACTTCATATTACCACCATGATAAAATGACAGCACTTTCCTTAAAAGGGGTGCATCAAGTAATAGTAGGCAATTTAAATCTTTGCAATAAATTAGACCGACTCACAGAAGCTGTACCTACTAGAGACCAGAGCTGAGCTCTGAAGGGGGCTTACCTGAACTACAGCCCCAATTCTGCCACTTTCTGTGTGACTTGAGAAATACTTAACTCATCTACTGTCTTGTTTTTATGTAAATATGGATTATTACGACTGAATGGTATATTCCAGTGACTAGCAATTAAATAACACAATGCTCCATGGGAAGTCTCTAGCACAGAGCCTGGAATACAGGGTATTTTCCACATTGTTGGCTGCTATGAATTGTCAAATCTATTTCCTTTATTCATTTAAAATGACTGATGCTATATATAGTGCTGCAGATTTCCTGGATCTGTGATAGCAAATAGTGGTATTTTCCAGAGCTTCTCAGGTGGATGAACATGAACTTAGGGACACAGCCCTAAGCAGCAAAGAACATTCCCTCCCATTCTTTCTGAATTGGAAAAATTCTATAGCAAGAATCAATACACCATTGCTTTGCTTAGGAATGATGACTGTGGGGGGGGCATTTTTTTCAAGCCTTAAATACTTTAATACCTAGGTGCTCATGAACAAGCTGCCACTGCTCTGTGTTTATTTAATGCTCTGCATAGGTTTCAGCTTCCATTAGCAAATCCTCCTGTCAGAACAGCAAGAGAAAAGGCAATGCTCTGCATGCAGTTCATGTATAATCACCCAGCATTAGCCCACGCTGACAACACATTTTATAATAACATTTAGCCACCGATTATCATTCAGAAATAAAATATCAGATGGGACCTTATTTCTTCCTTAATTTGTTCTTTCTTTAAACCAACTCCATGCTCAACAATAAACTCGAGTCTCCGTGTTCAAAAGATAATGCCAAGTTCAGCTCCTGTGTAAGGTTATGTTTGTATTTGGGGTGAATCAATATTGCATAGTGTTTCCTGTTCTGTGAACAAATAAATCTATGCATTCCAAAGATCACAGTGTAGGTGAAATTCTAGATTCCTTAAGATAGTAATCGAGAAAGCCTCCACCAGGATGCTCATTTTATTTGCAAAGCTCTGAAAGAGTCAAGATAAACCTCTCCAACCTCAAGCAGGAAACCTTTATTCTAGGAGAAATTACTTTCCATCTGAATTAGCCTCTATCTCCAGCAATCTGCTCTGAGGTGTGATAAGCCATAAATAATTGCCAATCTCACATGCTGGTGAAATTAAAAATCATAAAAAGCTACTCAAAGCAATTTACAACTCAGCTCAGAAAAGTGTCTGTTTAATGTGTGACAGAAATTCTCTCCCACTGAATTCAGACCCAGGTTTAGAGGGTGTGAATGGAAAGAAGAGACCCGCCCTGCTTCATTCTTCCCTGGGATTTTCTATTCAGCCAGAGCGTGCACACCTTGTCCCAAGTACACAAGTGGTGCTCACATCCTTTCAAGCATTTTCTTTTCTTTTGAAGTGTTCGGTGTTTTCAGGACCACCGGGAGGTCATTTTCTTTGGATTTTTGCTTCTTAATTTTCCTCATTTTGGTTGACACTTTGACAAGGGTACTGAACTAGGAAGGGGGAAATCACTTTGACATTCATTGAAGGCACTGCTTGGTCACAGGGAACGGTTTCCTTTGTGGAGGCTGCAAACTGTTAGCTCCCTTCAAATGCCAAGATTCCATCCTAAGCTATCTATTCACAGAGACACCAGACATGGCTAGACAGTGCTTCATGAGCAGTGGTGTGGATCATGTATTTGCCCTGAAGGAGCCATTTATTTATCTGTGGCCTCTTCTACCCGAATTCCGGAGTGCAGGCCACATTCCCAGACACTGCAGAGCCTGTCACCAGAGAGGCGAGCAACCTGCTTAGCTGAGCAATCAGTCTTTTATTCCAGTCTGCTCTTGCCACTGGCATTTCTTCCACCCTTAATTACCACACTTGTCACCTTGGCCCTGATAGGATGAATAGATCAAACTTCGAAACCAGTCTCTGCAAACACCCTTTGAGGACATCAGAAATACAGAGAACAAGACAGAAGGTATGGACCCAGAGAAGGAGAATGGCAATTTTCGGGCCAGTGAGGCAGGCTCTGCCAGTCTTTTCCTTGGCTCATGAATCTCTCTAGGGAAGTCAGATCCTGAGCCATTTTCTTTCTTTTTGGGCTTCGGTCCCCTCTTTAGGTAGCTGGGAGCATAAAGGCCTCTGTCCTGACTCCCAGGAGGATCCTGCCTTCTATACTTGGAATGTTTTTCCAACACCTTCTGTTTGAATGCTGTGACTGCAACCCCAAAAGGACCAAAGACAAAGACAAAAATGCAAGGTCTTAGTTGCCTGTGTCTGAAGATTGCTCTTGGCTTATTTATTTATTTATTTATTTATTTATTTATTTATTTATTTATTGTGTGTGTGTGTGTGTGTGTGTGTGTTCGCGCGTGCACTGGTGTATAGGGGTGATTGGTGCCTTTTCCTCTCTTCAGAATACACATTCTTTCCTACATTTTCCCACTCCAAGTAACTACTATCCCTGTACAAATGTTATCAAAGGGCAAATCCACAAATAGCCATAGTGCCAGAACTGGTGGGTTTGCTAATCTAACACCACATTGTTCACAGGGCCATTGTGTTTAGAAGCTTCATCTACCTCTCTCTCTCTCTCTCTCTCTCTCTCTCTCTCTCTCTCTCTCTCTCTCTCTCTGCCCTCCCCAGGAAGAGATCAAGGAGGAGGAAAGGGAAAAATGTAAGTATATTATGTAAGTATATTATAATCTCAAAAACTAATGGAAGTCCTTCATGCTTGTTTACCATTTCATTCCTACATTCTGTGACTGCCAGGCTGTGTCCTATTTTTGTCCCACAGGGGTGGGTTGATAGGGTGCCATCGATTTGGTCTCTCCACTGTTTCTTGCTGTAATCAGGAAATGAGCTGCCATATAGCTGGAGGCATATCGTTAAGAGAAGAGTTAGGGCAAATTAATGCTGATTACTTCTGATCATGAGGTTGACAGTTTTATTTGATGATATTATACTCCCATGAAAGTAATTTTGTAATTAAAGTGTGAGATATTGAATTAGCCATTTCCTGATACTCAGGCACCATGAATTTGGAAAGTGCCAAGTTCACTCAGTGGTTGTACATATATCTAATTGCCTTTAATAAGAAGACAAATAAAATGTTTGAAAATACAGTAGTTTAGGACTGGGGATTATCTCATGGAGTGCTTGCCTAACACTCACATAGCCCTGTGTTGCATCCCTAGTACCGTGCAAATGCACCTGTAGTCCCAGCACTCATGTGTGAGGTAGAGGCTGGAGGATCAGAGATGCAAAGTTGTCCTTGGTTACAGCATCGAGGTCGCCATCAGATATGTGAGGCCCTGTCTCAAAACAAGTAACAAAAATAGTCCTATGGCAGGCACTGCATCTCAACAATGCTCCAGTATCTTTTGCTGTCTCTACTTTTAATTTCAATGCCATTTTTAATTTATTCTGATTTTTAAAAAACAAGCAATCCATTTAATTATCAATGTAATTTTTAATGAGATGAGGACACTTTCATTGAACAGTATTCTAGACACATTTTCTAGGCGTATATAGTCTGATATCCTAGCAGCCCTAAAAATTAATCTGCATTTGAGGTTGTTTTCATTTTCTAGATGGTGAACCTTGGGGCTTAGGAAAGTGAAGTGAGTTTTCTAAGCTAGAAGAGGGCAAGGCCAGGATGGAAATCCAGATCTATTTCATTCCTAAACCATTATCTGAAAATGCATGCTCATTGCCTACCCTATTAATCAGGGTTAGTAGCTTATTAGAGTAAATAAGCCCATGAGGATTAACTTGTAATCAGGTATTTTCTGGCTTGTCCTGTTCGCATGAGAGCTGCATGGACCCAGCTTTTGTTAGGAAGTCAGGCTGTTGAATCTTCCCAGCCCCTGGCAACTTATGTGCAGAGGGAGGAACCTGTTAGCACAGCAGGCAGGTGGCTCTGGTGATGTGAAAAGAAGGATGAGCACCTACATATCTTATCAGGGGCATCAGAGAGGAAAACAGAGCTGAGAAAAGGTGAAAGTGGTAGGGTGACAGCGTTGAGGCCTTATTTGGTAATGAAGAGAAGAGAAGAGAAGAGAAGAGAAGAGAAGAGAAGAGAAGAGAAGAGAAGAGAAGAGAAGAGAAGAGGAGGGAGAGAGAGGGGGAGATGGAGAGAGAGAGAGAGAGAGAGAGAGAGAGAGAGAGAGAGGGGTGTTTTGGCATCTAAATATTATCTTATTCTACTAAATTGAGAATAAACCTAGAAAGAGCCACACCATGGAGTATCTTATAATGGCCCAAGAAGACACAAACACACAAAAAAAAAATTAAGGAAAGATCCTCGAAGGACATAGTCCCAAAATAGTATCCATAGTGTGTCTATAAGTATGAGTAGAGTTTAAAATATTTTTCTCTTTGTATGTTTTTTATCTTACAGTTTCTCAAATTATAGTGTAACTTCAGTTGAAGGGGAAAGGGCCTTTCACTTGGGTAATAAAACAGATGGTTAGGTGACTCAGAAACAAAGCCTCTAGTTGTGTGGCCTTAAGCTAATTTCCATGTGAACATGGGTATCTTTATTCACATAGCTCAATACAAGGTAACTTATAATTTTATAATTATTATTATCCTCTGTACCTACAGAAGTGTGTGGCTTTGTTCTTAGTGATATTAGTTTTCTGTTTTCTTTTAAACTGGAATCACTACTTTGTTTTATTATAAGCAGGTAAAATACTTCAAAGTATGCTATTAAGTGTTTTTATATTTGTTTGTTGGCTTAAATAGTTCCATGGCTTTAACTACTTTGCCTCTGTACTCAACCATGGTACAATGGCAGTCAATGGCAACATGTAAGCAGAGCCATTCAGAGAACACAATAGGTACTGGTAGCTGGGACATGTCAAACCTTCTGCATTGACTGTAATGTCAGGGAAGCGAACCAGCTAACAGTGGGATTTAGGAGCTAATTGAAAAGTGAAATCAGCAACGTTCCAAAACTGGGGTTCAACTGAGCTTATTACCATGCGGGGGGGGGGGGTTCTGCTTCCGTTTACGGAGAGGTGTTATTCTGATAATTTTATGAGCATGTAAATGAGTCCAAGAGCAGAATAGATTTGACTGGATGGCATTATATGTGATTTTGCCTTTACAGGTTTAGAATGCTGATAAACTTCTGAACTAGTGCTGTATAAAGACCAAAACGGACAGAAGTCTGTTGCTTGATGTTAAAGGATTCAGGTTTCTAATTTTGATTTTTACTTTAAATGAATAAAATCTTCCCTAGTCATTACTCTCAAGAGATCTGCACTGCTGCTGTTGGATACAGTTAATCTTCAGTCCTCATTGTATAAGGAGGCTCTTTCTTTTGGCATGCTTTAAGTATTTCTTTATAGAAAGAAATTCTATAAAGTCTATTCTAAAAATCTACATGATTCAATTTTTGTGGTCATATAAATGTGTGGAGGAAAAAACCAGACATTCCTAGACATGACAAGATTTATTGCTGCAAAAAACCCCACATCAAATATGTTTTTAGTCACCTTTGTATAAATGTCTTTCTACAAGGTACCACTGAATGTTGGTTTTGTTCTCTCTCTCTCTCTCTCTCTCTCTCTCTCTCTCTCTCTCTCTCTCTTTCTCTCTCCCTCTCCCTCTCTCTCTCTCTCTCTCTCTCTCTCTCTCTCTCTCTCTGTGCATGCATGTATGTGTACATGTGTGTACATGTATGTATAGTATGTATAGTATTAATGTCTACAGACATCTTACCTATATGTGATACATTAGCCTGGAAGCTTTATAACTGTGAATTTCTTCTCTGAATTATTGAATTACTTTTCTCTAGTATTCGCTAGAAGCATTGTGAGAGTGGCTTCTTACACAATTCCAACCTACTCCTGGGGCCAAGCACAGTCTAGGGGGAAAGTGCTCTGGGTATAGACTGCTGAAATAAAATGATTGAATTGCTTTCAGGCCCAAAGGGAAAGCTGGTTTCTTATCAGGATATGAGTCAGAAGGCAGTTGAAGATTCCAGACAATTCATTCAGCCTTTCAGATTAAATCCAGAAACTTAAGAATTTCTGCACTGACCAATGGATTTCACCTAACTGATCCCAGCAGGGAGATGGTAGATTAATCTGGGCATTCTAACATGCCGTTGTATATGTGCTGTATGCTCTAACAGTGGCTTTGAGTTGAGTTGACAAGCTGAATGATAATCTTCTAGGCTCTGCCTTTCCCTCATCTGATGATACCAAAAAGGTTAGCCTTGCTTCTTCTTCCTCTCCTATTTTCTTGTAGCTACAAACTGTTTAAATCTCTGTGAATATCCTTGAATTATCTATTTCTTCCTATGATGAAGGTTTTTATTTGTTTTTTTCCTATGTCATTTTCAGAGTCTCACATCTCTTACCACACATTAGCATTATGGTATTATTTGTATTCATTTAATAAACTCAGATCACCTCAAAGATCTACTATCTATTATCTTTTCACAAGGGACCAACCATCTCATTGAGTGACTTCCCCAAAGTCAGGTCTGGGGAAGTAGGGTTCATAAGCACCAATGAAGTAGTTGTGCTGGAGCTAAGAGAGGCATAGCCCTTCCCTGTTATTTTTTTCTCCCCAAACTTGAAATTCGACAGATAAAGTCATTGAACCTGAATTGCATGATATACTTGATAATGCTGTCTTAAGAGGACACACGCAATTCAATAGAAGGGGAACTATTTCATCACATTACATTAGAAAGCTTATATTTTAGCCTCCAATTATATGAGAACTTGCTAGAATCCTAGAGCTGGCTTTCTGTTAGGTTCCCATGCGTGTTTGTAATAGAGACCCTGCCTAGCTGTAGTAACCATTACAGTATTTATACAGAGAACAACTTACAAATGACGTTTTATAAATAACTGACAAAGAATAAAAAAGAAACATCTCAAAGGCAATAAAATTGAGGAATTTACCTGATGAATATACTTTTATTAATAGGCAACCAGATTAAAATACCAAGTCACAGTCTGGACCAGATGGATCCACTACTGAGTTCTACCAGATGTATAAAGATTTTGAACTCTAATCCTCTGCAAATTATTTAATGAAATATAAAAATGATAGAACACTAACAACCAAATTCACTTGGTGATGCCAGTACTACCAAACAGAGTAAGTGCACAGCAACAATAGCAAAGAAAATTGCAGAGCAACATGTCTGATATGTGATGTATATATAGTAGAGCAATGTGATTCTTAGATTCTGAGTAATACTTTAAGAAAAATAACAGGATAAAAAAACTAACATAAAAAACAGTAACTTTTCTCTACACCAACAACAAATTTGTTGAAAAAGAATTCAGGAGAAAAACCCCACTTGTAACAACTTGAAACAATGAAAGTCTCACCCTAAACATATAAAATAGCTTAAAATAGTTAATTTATTTTTACAATGAAAAGTTTTAGACATTAAGAAGATACTAGAAGATGGAAAGACCTCCCATGCTCATTGCTCATAGATAAGCCAAATTAATATTGTAAAAATGTCAATACTACAGAAAGTGATATATAGAGTAAATAGAATCTCCATCAAAATGTCAATGGCATTCTTGGAATAAATAGACCAATCAATCCTGATTTTCATATGGAAGCAAATAAGTTCCTAAATAGCCAAGTCAGTCCTAAGCATATAAAGCAATGTTTTTGAGAAGCCACTGTCAATGATTTCAATTATATTACAGGGCCATAACAAAACCCAGTATGGTACAGATACAAAAGCAGATAGGCAGGTCAATCTAATAGAATAGATGGCCCAGGTAAAAAGCCATGCAGTCACAGGTGCCTAAATTTTGACAAAGATTCCAAAGACTATGCATTGGAGTAAAGACAGACTTCAAAAAATAATGCTGTGGAAACTGGATATCTACTTGTAGAAGAATGAAAATAGCTTCCTATTTCTTGCCCTATTTCCTGCCCTCTAAAAAAATCAACTCCAAATAGATCAAAGACCCTAATGTACAACTCAAAACTCTTGAAGTTATTAGAGCAGAAAGTAGGGAAAGCACTACAAGATACAGGAATAGGCAAAGACTCTCTGAATAGGACTCTAGTTGTTCAGCAAATAATGCCAAGAATTGAAAATGGGACCTCATGAAATTTCAAAGCTTCTGTACAGCAGATAAAATGGTTAATCACATGAAGAGACAGCTTACAGAATGGGAGAAAATCTTTGCCAGCTATATATTTGACAGAGGATTAATATCTAGAATATACAGAGGACTCAAAGGAATAAATGGCAAAAACAAAACAACATAGAGAGTAGTGGGATAATAAAATGAACAGACAGTTTCCAAAAGATGAAAACACAAAGAGCTATCAAACACTTGAGAAATGTTCAACCTGCTAGTCATCAGAGAAAGGTAACTTAAAACTGTGTTAAGATTCCATCTTTCCCAGGAAGAATGGAAATCATGAGTGGAAAGAAAGTAGACACTGTATCTGCTGCTGGTAGGAATGAACACCGGTCAGCCATTAGGGGAATCGATAGAGAAGTTCCTTAAAACATTAAAGATAGGCCCACCACATAACCCAGATGTACCACCTCTAGGCATTTACTCAAACACTCAAAATCAACATATTAAAGAGATCATGCATGCCAGTGTATATTCCTACAGTGTTCATAATAGCTAAGTAACAGAAGCAAACCAGATGTCTAACAACAGAAGATAGGAAATTATGGCACAGTGGAACTTTTTCACAACATTGAAGAAGAAAGTTCCTTGCTTCATATTAAGCATATCAATCCAGTATCTGAAAGGCAAATAGCATGTTTTCAATCATATGTGTTTCCTAGATTTTGTACAGATACATAAAATCATGTATATGGCACCAGAGTAGAAGAAGAGTTATCTAAGAGCACAAAGGAAACTAAAAGGAGACAAGAAGGGTAAGAAACGAGAGGTTTGTGGTTTACAGGGGATTTACTCAAATTACAACATATGGCTGTATAAAAATATCGTTATGGAACACAATACCATGTACAATGAATATATACAATTAACTGTTTAATTTATACAGAGATCAAACTGTTTCTGGGCTAGAAACCAGAAAGTGTGATGGCCAAATAGAAATGATTCTGGCATTTAAATTTGTGACCAGAGCTGAGTCAAGAGACTTTGGGCTTTGGTTTCGTTATCCACTTCATGTGGCATGATAATAATTGAATGGACTTTCATTTACAGGGTTGTTACATTGCCTCGAATGATCAAGTGCTCTATTAAATTTTAACTTCCTTTTTAAGCTGCTAATACACAATATGCCTTGCGGTGTTGTTCTGTGCCTCTTTCAGTGCTGAGCAATGATGACAGAAATTAGATGCATTAATATACGAACTTACTGTAATTTATATTGGCTTTTCTCTAAGAGAACTTACAAGGTTTTCTCAGGCTATAACTCATGCAGGGAGGTGGCAATTATCTTGATGACTGGGAAGGAACCATGTTGGGAGCTTTTTCCCTGAGTGTTTAGCATCTATGGCTCACTCTAGGCTCCTTGTACCCAGGGTTCTGAAAATACCTCAGATGTTTACCATAGATATTTATCCCCTCTTTGCTACTTGCTTTTGGCACTTTTATTAAAATTTAAAACACTCCTTTTTTATTAAAAAGTCTCTATTTGGTTATGGTAGAAAAACTAGAAAATATGGGTAAGAAAATGAAGCATGAATTATTAAAAATCTACCCATAATCCTTCACTGAATTTCTGGATATTTTCTTATTGTATTACACTTGGTATGGGCAGGAAATGGGGTCTCTCCCACTTCTGTGAGAGCATTTCCTTTCCTTAATATAATGTTTGGATTGTCTTTTTTTCCCTGATAGCCATGGAATTTTTTTTCAGAGCAGAAGCACAGCCTGGGATTTGGAATACTTTTCAATATATAGGTAAATGAATAAGTCTCTTATAGTATGCTGTAGCCAATTTAGCAGCTTCAAATTCTCTACTAATAATAATGTCCTGTTTGCAGCACATTTAATGATTCCTGGTAATTTTTAAAACTTTTGTATAGAATAGATATTGTACTAAAGCAAAATTCTCACGTAAGTTCAGACTTTTAAATATATATATATAATTAAATATATATATATTAAGTATGTATTGTGATATGCACATGCTTGTACTTGCAGAGGCCAGAAGAGGGTGTCAGATCCCCTAGAACTGTAGTTTATGTGGCTGTGAGATGCCATGTGGGTGCTGGGAATTGAACCAAAGTCTTTGGCAAGAGCAAGTGCTCTTAACCATGAGGCATCTCTCCAGCCTCAAATTTACGTGTTTTAATTGTGGAAAATGTCAGAGCTATAGGGGCTAGATATTTGCCTTCATTTTTGGATCATGACTTTACAAGGTTAGAATTAGCAGTCTTTCCCCCTAAATCACCATCCTGATAGGCAAATAGCAGTACCTAGGTGTGTAGCTTAGTAGGAAGCTCTCCTATTGGTGTAATGAATGAGCTGAGCCTTCCTCACTGATATTATTCTTTCTAAAAAAAATACTCAGTCTTCAAACTAAAGCAATGAGGATCATCATTTATACTGTGTGTGTGTGTGTGTGTGTGTGTGTGTGTGTGTGTGTGTGTATGTGTACACATGCACATTTATACATTATGAACCACATATGCAATACTACTGTGTGGGTGACTTTAAGAAATACAAACACCTGGGAACGTTTGTTTTCATTTTCCCTAAGTTTCAGTGTTCTTTTTAATGACTAATTCCCTTGACTACTTCCCAGGGTTTTGTAGGAGGCTGCTTTACTATTTGCCTTGAATATTTGAAGCAGTGAGTCTCAAGTCTGCTTGTACAAGTATCATAGCATCTTTAAAAATCCAAGGGCTGAGATTGTAGCTTATAGATGGAGAGTTCACCTATGCTAGGCCATGAGGCCCTGGTTTGATCCTTACTAACAAACAACAAACAAACAAATAAAACTCCAAATCTGAGGCTATGTACCATAGTAACAAATCTGAATCTCTGGAAGTGAGACTTAGGTGTTTGTTTCTTAGGCTACCATGACCACCATAGGCCCAGTAACTTAACACAATAGATAGCCTTGTCTCATGGTGGTTCTAGATCCTAGAACTCTAAAATCACTATGTAAGGAGGGCTCTGCCCTCTACAAATGCCCTGATGGATGGCCCTCCCTTGCTTCTCCCTAGCTCTGATAGCATCTGGCAGTACTTGGCTTCCCTCTGGCCTCTACTCTGTCCCTGTTTCTCTGCCCTGTACCTCCTCTTCCTTTTTCTCATAAAGATGCAGTTGGATTAGGGATCCACCTTAATCCAATATGAACTCATCACTAATTTTGTTACCTGTTCAATGAGCATATCTCCAATTACTTCACATTCACAAGTGGGGTGTGGAGCTAAGGCTTGAGCATACCTGTGAAGGGTGAGGGGTGACACAATGCAGCCCAGTATATGAGGCAAGGGTGCCGAGTCAGAGAATCCCATCATTCAGAATAGTGTTCCTCAAATTGAGTGTGCTTGGGAATTGAGGATCTAGAAAAAAAAAAAACAAAAAAACAAAACAAAACAAACAAACAAAAAAAAACACTGTGCTATGCTAATGTTGAAGTGAACCTGAGATCCAGCATTCAATGAATGCTCAAGTGACACCCATGCTATTGAAGCAGCCAAGCAGAAGGACTAGTTTGGTACGGTATGATTCCACTCAACTTTGGGTATGTATCACAACTCCATCTAGCTTGGCAATCTACTTTCATGTAATATGCACTCATCCCTCTTTGAATACAATACCTACCTGTTAGCAACCTAGATCCCTATGTGCCTTAGGATGTAGGTATGACTGCTTTAAACAATGTAAATACTCCCCTTAGCAGGCTCTTGACACAGCCAGTTCCTGTTTGAACACATCCTGTAACACATATGGGAACTATGAGCAATGGGCTAAGACTGCCTAGACTAGACTGCATCCCCAGAGTGAGTTTGAGAATCATGACTCCCGCTTAATAGCTGTGCTATAGGATGACCTGAGGATTCAGTTATTGCTGCTTTATAAACTGGGTCAGCCCTTGCCCTTCAAAAGAACTTTAGGGAGAATCCTTTATTTGTCATCTTACATCTATGTATAAGTGGGCAAACACATGATTAAGATGCATTATGGGAAGGGACATGAATAGCAAGCAAGATCTATGTAACTCAAGCCTGCCAGTCAAAATAGAGAACCATCCAAACTACGCCTCTAAAAACCAAACTCCCCCACTTGAACCCCAACAAAAGGAAACCCCAAACAGTAACTGAGGCCCATGGGTTGCCTTATGAGGCCCACCATCAGTCTTGATCATATATCCTGCTTTAATATGTACTATCACGCCACTCCAGATAAATTGTTTTAGCCACCTTTGCTATCTGTGTGCACCCTTATTCATTCATTCTGGAAACACCTTGACTGCCCATAACATTGTGTCTGCACCTCAAGGGTGAAGTTGTTAGAGACTTTGTGAGCTGCTCAGTGGCTCCGACTCTGTCCCTTAGGCTCAGGAGCCAGCATCTATTTCCAGCAGAGGGAAAGAATTCCTTTATCCTTCTAAATTACATGGATCAACCTATGCTTCCTCTACCTCTACCTTCCCAAATGAATGTGTGTATCTAATAGGCAACATCTTTATCAGTCTTTCAACTTGCTGTATAATTTTTAACAGAACTTTTATCCTCAGGCTAAAAACGTTTAAAACACATTTAGACAGAGCAAAATGCAGCCTTACTAGAGATAGAAATTGATAAGAACAAACCCTGCTGGGATATTTTTTTTCACATGGCCTTCTAAAATAACTTGCAACTTCTCTAGCTAGGATTAAAAATAACAAGGCATACTCACTGGGCACAACAAAGACAAAATAAAATAACATTTTGACAGATTCGGTTTTTTTTTTCTGTTGGATCACAGATGCCATTTTCTTTTATTTGACTCCTCTCTGGAATTTAATCAGAAACCATCTTGTGGATTTATTTTAAAAAACTTTGGCCAATTAAGGAGAAAGGTAGACTTTGCAAAAGACTTGAAGGGTGCCTGGCATTGTTGTTTTTTTAGTTAAGTTGAAATATGACTTAGCAAAATGAAGAGCAAGGGTTTTTCCTTTAATTTTTATTTTGCAAAATGTCAAGTTTAAAAAATACCACATACACTTCAGCTAGAATCCCCAATCATCAACATTTTTCATTTTTTGGATCTGTTTTCCATCTGTAGATTTGACAAGCCACTTGAGTATTGCACAACACAGACTCCTTTTCATGGGAATATTAAATTCAATTGCACCTATGAGCAAGAACTTTCCCCTAACTAACCCAGGGCCACAACCACACCCATGCAATCTAATGTAAATCTGGAAGACAGTCCATCTAAAAAAAAAAAAAAGTCTCAATTTTTCCTGCATTGTCTTAATGGTTGTGATTCTTTTCCTCCTTTAGATTATTGTTCTGATCAAGGTCAAACCAGGACTTATTTATTTCATCGGGCTGCCACATTCTTCCTTCCTTTATTTATTTACTTACTTATTTTAAGTAAAACTTTTTATTTAAATTAGAAACAAACTTGTTTTACATGGCAATCCCAGTTCCCTGTCCCTCCCTGCCTCCCAAGCCCTCACCAACCATCTAATCCATCCCATTTCTTCTCTCCAGGGAGGATGAGGCCTTCCATGGGGGGAATCTTCAGAGTCTGTCAAATCATTTGGAGCAGGGCCTAGGCCCTCCCCTATGTGTCTTAGGCTGAGAGAGTATCCCTTTATGTGGAGTGGGCTCCCAAAGTCCATTCATATACTAGGGATAAATACTGATCCACTATCAGAGGTCCCATAGATTAACCAGACCTCCAAACTGAAATCCTCGTTTAGGGGGTCTGAACAGTCCTATGCTGATTTCCCAGCAATCAGTCTGGGGTGCATCAGCTCCCCCTTGTTCAGGTAAGCTGTTTCTTCGGGTTTCTCTAGCCTGGTCTTGACCCCTTTGCTCATCATTCATCCCTCTCTGCAACTGGATACTAGAGTTCATCTCAGTGTTTAGCTGTGGGTGTCTGCTTCTGCTTGCATCAGCTACTGGATGAAGGCACTAGGATAGCATATAAGGTAGTCATCAATCTCATTATCTGAGAAGAGCATTTAAAGTTAGCCTCTCAACTATTGCTTAGATTGTTAGTTGGGGTCAACCTTGTAGATCTCTGGACATTTGCTTAGTGCCAGATGTCTCCCTCTATTATGGTATCTCTTTTCTTGATCTCTATTCTTCCCCTGACTCAATCTTCTTCTTCTCTCATGTCCTCCTCTCCCCTCTGCTTCTCTCCTTCTCTTTCTCCTGACTCCCTCTCCATCCCCCATGCTCCAAATTAGGACAGAAGATCTGGTCCCTTCCCCCTTCTCCAGGGGACCATGTATGTCTCCCTTAGGGTCCTCCTTGTTTCCTATCTTCTCTGGTGGTATAGATTGTTGTCAGGTAATCCTTTGCTCTATGCCTAAACTCCATAAATGAGGGAGTACATACCATGTTTGTATTTTTGTGACTGGGTTACCTGACTCAGGATGGTTTCTACTAGTTCCATCCATTTGCCTGTGAATTTCAAGATCCTATTTTTTTTCTGCTGAGTAGATGTGTGTAATCACATGTGTGTAAATGTACCACATTTTCTCCATCCATCTCTCAGTTGAGGGGCACCTAGGTTGCTTCCAGGTTCTGGCTATTACAAGTAATACTGCTATGAACACGATTGAACAGATGTCCTTGTTATATGAATGTGCATCTTTTGGATATATGCCTAGGAGGGGAATTGCTGGATCTTGTGGTAGACTGATTCCCATTTTCCTGAGGAGCCAACATACTGATTTCCAAAGTGGCTATAAAAGTTGGCACTCCCACCCACAGTGGAGAAGTGTACCCCTTTCTCCACATCCTCTCCAGCATAAACTGTCATTGGTGTTTTTTATTTTAGCCACTCTGACAGGAGTAAGATGGTATCTCAGAGTTGTTTTGATTTGCATTTCCCTGATGGCTAAGGATGTTGAGCACTTTTTTATGTATCTTTCAGCCATTTCAGATTCCTCTATTGAGAGTTCGCTATTTAGTTCTATACTCCACTTTTTGATTGGATTATTTGGTGCTTTGGTGACTAGCTTCTTGAGTTCTTTGTATATTTTGGAAATCAGCCCTCTATCAGATGTGGGGTTGGTGAAGATCTTTTCCCATTCTGTTGGCTTCCATTTTGTCTTGTTAACTGTGTCCTTTGCCTTACAGAAGCTTCTCAGTTTCAGGAGGTCTCATTTAATTATTGTCAATATCAGTGTCTGTGCCACTGGTGTTATGATCAGGAAGTGGTGTCCTATACCAATTTGTTAATGGGTACCATCTACTTTCTCTTCTAAGAGGTTCAGTGTGGCTGGATTTATGTTGAGGTCTTTGATCCATTTGTATTTAAGTTTTGTGCATAGTAATAGATATGGATCTATCTGCAGTCTTCTACATGCCAGCATCCAGTTATGCCAGCATCATTTGTTGAAGATGCTTTCTTTTTTCCATTGCGTAATTTTATGTTCTTCATCAAAAATCAGGTGTTTGTAGGTGTGTTGGTCCATATCAGGGTTTTCAATCTGATTCCATTGGTCCACCTGTCTATTTTTGTTGCCAATATCAAGCTGTTTTCAGGACTATAGCTCTATAATAGAGCTTGAAGTCAGGGATGGTGATGCCTCCAGAAATTCCTTTATTGTACAGGGTTCTTTTGGCTATTCTGGGTCTTTTGTTTTTTCATATATAGTTGAGAATTGTTCTTTCAAGGTCTGTGAATAATTGTGCTGGGATTTTGATGGGGACTGCATTGAATCTGTAGATTGCTTTTGGCAAGATTGCCATTTTTTTCTGTGTTGATCCTACCTATCCAAGAGCATGGGAGATCTTTCCATTTTCAGGTAACTTCTTTAATTTCTTTCTTTAAAGAACTCAAAGTTCTTGTTATACAGGTCATTCACTTGTTTGGTTAGTGTTACCCCAAGGTATTTTATGTTGTTTGTGGCTATTGTAAAGGGTGATGTTTCTCTGATTTCTTTCTCAGCACATTTATCATCTGTGTATAGTAGGACTACTGATTCTTTTGAGTTAATCTTGTATCCTGCCACTTTGCTCAAGGTGTATATCAGCTGTAGGAGTTCGCTGGTGGAGTTTTTTGTGTCACTTATATAAACCACCATATCATCTGCAAGTAGTGAAAGTTTGACCTTTTTCTTTTCCAATTTGTATCCCCTTGATATTGTTTTGTTGTCTTATGGCTCTAGCTAGAACTTCAAGTACAATATTGAAAAGGTATGGAGAGAGTGGGCAGCCTTGTCTTCTTCCTGATTTTAGAGGAAACGCTTTGAGTTTCTCTCTATTTTGTTTGATGTTGGCTGTTAGTTTGCTGTATATTGCTTTCATTATGTTAAGGTATGTTTCTGTTATCACTGATCTCTCCAAGACCTGTATCATGAAGGGGTGTTGGATTTTGTCAAAGGCTTTTTCATCATCTAGTGAGATGATCGTGTGGTTTTTCTTTCTCAGCTTGTTTATATGGTAGATTACATTGATGGATTTTCATATATTGAACCATTCCTGGGATGAAGCCTACTATATCGTGGTGGATGATTTTTCTGATGTATTCTTGGATTCAATTTTCCAGTTTTTTTATTTATCATTTTTGCATTTTTTATTTGAATTACAAACAAGATTGAATTACATGACAATCCCACTTATTTTATTGAGTATTTTTGCATCAATGTTCATGAGAGAGATTGGTCTGTAGTTCTCTTTCTTAATTGTTTCTTATGTGGCTTGGGTACGAAGGTTATTGAAGCCTTGTAAAAAGAGTTTGGCAATGACTGTTCTGCTTCTATTGTGTGGAATACTTTGAGGAGAATTGGTATTAGATGTTCTTTGAATTTCTGGTACAATTCTGCACTGAAGCCATCTGGCCCTGGGCTTTTTTTGGTTGGGAGACGTTTGATGACTGCTTCTATTTCATTAGGTGTTTTAGGTCTATTTAAATTACTTATCCATTCTTGATTTAATTTTGGTAAGTGATAACTATCCAAAAGTCATCCCTTTCTTTTAGATTTTCAAATTTTGAGGAGTATAGCTTTTTGAAGTATGACTTAATGATTCTCTGGATTTCCTCAGTGTCCACTGTAATGTTCCTCTTTTCATTTCTGATTTTGTTAATTTGCATGTTCACTCTTTGCCATTTGGTAAGTTTGGATAAAGGTTTGTTTATCTTGTTGATTTTCTCAAAGAACCAACTCTTCATTACATTGATTTTTTGTATTGCTTTCCTAGTTTCTACTTTATTGATTTCAGCCCTCAGTTTATTTGTTTCCTGGCAAATACTCCTCCAGGGTCAATTTGCTTCTTTTTGTTATGGAGCTTTCAGTTGTGTTGTTAATTCTCTAGTGTGACTATTCTCCAGTTTCTTCATGTGGACACTTAGTACTATGATCTTTTCTCTTAGCACTGCTTTCAAAGTGTCCTCTAAGTTTGGGCATGTTGTGTCTTCATTCTCATTGAATTCTAGGATGTCTTTAATTTCTTTTTTTTTTTATTTCTTCATTGACCCAGGAATGGTGCAATTGCACATTGTTCAATTTCCACAGGTTTGTAGGGTTTCTCCAAATTGTGTTGTTGTTTAATTCTATCTTTAAAGCATGGTGGTCTGATAAGATACAGGGTGTTTTTCTTTTTTTATATATATACCTGTTGAGGTTTGTTATGTTGCCGAGTATGTGGTCGAGGGTTCCATGTGGCACTGAAAAGAAGGTATATTCTTTTATGTTAGGATGGAATGTTCTATAGATGTCTGTTAAACCCAACTGGGTCATAACTTCTCTTAGTTCCTTTGTTTCTTTGTTAAGTTTCTGTCTGATGGTCCTGTCTAGTGGTGAGAGTGGGGTGTTGAAGTCTCCCACTATAATGTGTGAGGCTTTATGTGTGATTTGAGTTTAAACACTGTTTCTTTTACAAATGTGGATGCCTTTGTATTTGGGGCCTAGATGTTCAGAATTGAGACATCGTCATGGTGGGTTTTTCCTGTGATGGATATGAAATGACCTCCTTCATCTCTTTTGATTGATTTTAGTTTAAAGTCTAATTTGTTAGATATTAGGACTGTTACACAAGCTTGTTTTTTGGTTACATTTGATTGGAAATTATTTTCCCAACCCTTAACTCTGAGGTACCATCTGTCTTTGAAGTTGAGATGTGTTTCTTATATGCAGCAAAAGGATGAATTCTGTCTTTGTATCCATTCTGCTAGCCTGTATCTTTTTATAGGCAAGTTAAGACAAGTAATATTGAGGCATATTAATGACCATTGATTGTCATTCTTGTTTGTTTTGGATTAGTTGTTGATGATAGAATTGTGTGTGGATTTCCACCTCTTTTTTCTTTTGGGTGTTGGTAAAGAGGGATTATCTATTGCCTATGTTGTTCTGGTTGTAGTCAACTTTCTTTGGTTGGAGTTTTCCTTCCAGAACTTTCTATAGGGCTGGATTAGTGGTTATGTACTGTTTGAATCTGGTTTTGTCATGGAATATCTTGTTTTCTCCATCTATAGTGATTTAAAACTTTGCTGGGTATAGTAGTCTGGGCTGGCATCTGTGGTCTCTTATTGTTGGTAGAATATCTGTCCAGGATCTTCTGGATTTCAGAGTTTCCATGGAGAAATCAGGTGTATTTCTGATAGTTTTGCCTTTATATGTTGCTGGACCTTTTTCCTTAGCTACTCTTAATATTCTTCCTTTATTCTGTATGTTGGGGTTTTGATTATTATGTGGGGAGGGGACTTTTTGTGGTCCATTCTATTTGGTGTTCTATGGGCTTCTTGTACTTTCATTGACATGTCTTTCTTTAGGTTGAAAACGTTTTCTGTTATGATTTTGTTGAATATGTTTTCTGTACCTTTGAGATGGGTTTCTTCACCTCCTTCTATACCTATTATTCTTAGGTTTGGTCTTTTCATGCTGTCTCATACCTGGATATTTTGTTTTAGAGATTTGGTGGACTTAATATTGTCTTTGGTTGATGAGTCTATTTCTCCTAGTGTATCTCCAATGCCTGAGATTCTCTTTTCCGTATCTTGTGTTCTGTTGGTTTGCTTGCATCTATAGTTCCTGATCATTTACCCAGCTATCCTTTTCCAGCATTCCCTCAATTTGTGTTTTCTTTATTCTCTCTAATTTAGTTTTCATTTCTTTGTACTGTTTGAATTGTTTCCTTTATCTGTTTGATTGCTTTTTCTTGGCTTTACTTGTTTTCTTTAAGAGATTTGTTGATTTCTTGTAATTTTTTCCATTTGTTTTTCTTCCATTTCTTCAAGGAATTTTCTCATATCCTCTTTGAGGGCCTCTATCATTTTCATGAAGTTGTTTTTAAGGTCATTCTCTTCTGCTTCATCTGGCTTGGGATGTTCATGTCTTGCTGGTGTAAAGTCCCCAGAGACTCTAGTGGTGTCATATTGGTTTTTCTGTTGTTGAATGTGTTTTTATATTGTCTTCTTCCCATCACTCCTTTCAGTGGGTGCAGGAGGAGCTTCCTCTCCTCGTGGGTACAGGTCCAAGGTTCCCTTCCAGTGGGTTCAAGCAGGTCCAATACTCCCATGGCTCTTCTCTTCCTCTGGTTGGAGGCAAGACTTTTACCGGGGTTTGGCCAGTCGTTGGGTGGACTGGACTGCTAGGATGGGATCCCCAGTGCGCAGTGCCCAGGCCTCATGCAGCTCTGAGCAGGTCACTGGAAGGCGGACCCTTTATTTATTTTTTAATTTATTTTTAAAATTTTATTTTATGCATATGATTATTTGCTTGCATTTATGTACACACACCATCTATGTGTATGTACATGTACCATGTACATGCCCAGTTGCTGAGGAGGTCAGAAGAGAGTGTCAGATCTGGAACTGGAGTTACAGATAGTTATCAGCTACCATGTGGGTGTTGGGAATCAAATTCAAGCCATCTATAAGAGCAATGAGTGCTTTACATGTCTGACTTATATCTCCATCCTGTGCCTTCATTGTTTTCCTTGTCTTAGTAATGAATACATGATTGTAAGATGATACTCTGAGACCAACTGGATTCAATAAATTTGTAACAACTACTTAAACCTCAATAAATGGACTTTCGACTCAATATTATTGGCAATTGCAGAATGTAGATGTTCTGGTTCTATCATTTCTTCTAATAAGTTATAAGTGAGTAACATACTTTTGTTAAGATCTTCTCCCCACTCCTTTCTTATGTTTTATAGTCACTATAATCCTGTGACTCTTTTGATGTGCTGATCTATTGTAGTCATGTTTCATTTTAGTGCTTCCTTTATCTGTAATTTGGCCTGCTCCTCTCATATGTCTCCTGATATTTGGAGAATGTCTTTGCTTTTTGCTATAACACAGCCTTGAATGTTTTCCCCATCCATATCTGGAATGGGAATCAGGAAGTCTAGAATGGAGAATGGTACTCAACAGCAAAGACCTGGCTGCTTATCACATCCTCACTTAAAGCCTTTAAAAGCACAGCATATAAGAAATGTATATTTGAAATAGTGACATTTATGGTTCATATCTTAATGTCTTATCCTCCCCTTGCTCCTTGGCACACTTATGTTTTACTTCTCTGATGGTAATAATCTTGACTCCCCAGTCATTATTATATTTAAATAATTTGTTCTGTATTATGCATATACAAAATTATTTCAGAACCACTGAATCAAAACTGTTATTGCCAAAACCAATTATATACTCCACAGTATCTTTATAATCCTTTTTTTGTGCTTGCTTCATTTTAATTGGAATAATTGTGGATTCACTTTCAATTGTAGGAAAGTATTTAAATCCACTGACCTCTTGACTCAGACTTTGCCAGTGGGAACCTCTTGAGAACAAGTATTATGCATCATCCAGGATTAAGACAACCTACCAGTTTTATGACTGTCTACCCAGGTTTGTTATATCCATGTGTACATTGAATCCTATATAGTATACTTTTACCCATCTGGCAGATTAACTCAGGTCCTTTCACTACAGTGCAGATGCTGACAAGTCCATGTCCCAAGCTCTTTCCAATGGCCCTTATAATTCTTTCCCTGGTTTCAGCTTATATCTCTTACCCATGACAGTCACTCTAGTATACCCCTTCCTAATACTCTTGAATGCCTTTTGTGTTAACTAACAATGGAGCTCAGGTCCTTATTCTTGCTAAGCAAACATTGTATCATCAAGCTGTATCCCCAGCACCCCATTTCTCACATTTTTCCATTCCATGAAGTTGTACTAATGGGTTTACACAGTACCACTCCTCAGAACACCTCAATTAAAATGCTTCAAGATCCAGTAAGTCTCAGTGTCAACATATATTTCTGTGCTCCAAGAAGCACTTCAGGAGTACAGGGACCATCATCTAACCACTATCTTGCACCTCCTTGGCGTTCTTTCTGTGTTTAGAAAGTATCCCACTAATGACATACAGAGTTAAAGTATTGTTTTTGTAGTTATGTTATAAAAACACCCTAATGTTAAATTCACTTGCTCTTGTTTGCATTTAATATTTTAGTTTGTGATCTAAATATATTATGACTTAACTTTATGGGAAATTTTTGTTATGACATTGAAAAGTTAAAATTTTATAAAGGAGTTTACTCAGAGAAGTCAAATACCATTTTTCATCCTCTACTTCCTATTCATGCATATTTCACAGGCAATATCTTTTAAAACTAAATTTTTGTTGATTTTTCTGACTTTGGGAAAAATTGCTTGTCATACATACCCATTTTAATTATTTTCTTTTCTTCTTACACAAAACTGTCTTGAACTTTTGTCTGAATCATTTTTTACAACCCTTATATACTATATTTAGCTAGTTCTGTTCTTAGGTAACATGTCTTATTAGCCATTTTTCAAGTGAAAATCAATATGGTATTTAAGAGTTTTTCTGTTGAAGAGAAACATTTCACCACACACTTTTAGTAATGCAACACAAAGTTGGTGGCATCTTAAAAACAAATTACACTCCTTCATTTGTTTTATCAGTCATGACAACAAGCATGGGATGTAGGTCTCCTCAGTTATCTTTACCCCATTCCACTCTTCCTAGCTCCTAAACCTATGAGCCATGTCCTGAAACTCAAAGTCCATTGTCATCAAATTTTCCTCCTCATCAGAACCTCCCCTGAAAATCTTTCATTTGTTCTATCTGAGCCTTGTTTCCACAGTTCTCATGCTGCTGAGTCTGGAAGGTATTTGTACCCCATTACTTTTTCCAGGCCAATTTCTGCCTTTTCCCATAAGCACTTTTTCATGATGCAACTCGCCATTTCCCCTATTTTAGCTCCTAACTTCATTCCTTTCTTAGCTTTTTAAGCTTGCATTTTAAACAAAAGCTTTTAGGTTGCATTTTAAACAAAAATAATAGAGATTAGATCAGTGTTTAAGTATGTACTATGCTCTGACATGGACTTAATTGGCCCATCTCTTAGGAGACATATTTCATTATTTTAAAAACTGAAATAACGAGGATAACTGTCAGATTAATTTGGATATTTAAACAGTGGAAATGGAATTCAAATTACAGTACAGAAAACTGATGTTTATTTGGATATTGAATCAGAGCAACAAAACAGTTGGTGGAGATAAGCAAAAAAAAAAAAATCAGATTATGAAGATATGCCTGCAGGCAAGTACTGTTTTGTTCTTTATTGGTACTGAAAACTAATGTGAGAAATTGCTGAAAACTCAGAGGTGAGCACATACAAGCAAATGAGAATTGACTCCAGGTTCTGATTATCCTTAAAAAGGTATGTTTGTACAGACTTGACATTATTGATTGGTATTCCACAAAGTCCAATGAAGAAGTTTTCTATGTTTTCAAAAACTAGTTTACATTTTCTGAATTCAGGAAATTTCCAGTCCTGAGAAATCATATTGATTTAGAAAAAAATATTTTTATTTCTTCTCCGCAGAACTGATGTGGTAATATCTGCACCAGTGAGATTTCTGTAACATAATTTAGCCTGCATATTTCTTCTTGATTGAGTATGACAGAGATGTGAGTCCCTGTTGGCTACTACAGAGCCAACTTACCAGATTTAAATTACTTCTTAGTTTGAGACTTTTTGAGATATATGATATCTGAGGCTATAAATTTTGTGTATTTATTTCAGAGGATTGTTGCGGGATTTTTGTTTTTGTTTGGTTTTTTTTTTTTTTTAGATTGTATCAGGATAGGAGTTTAATCTATTTTAAATATTACCGTCCTACTTCTCACTGCAAAACACACAGGGGTTCCTGGTCCTAGACTTTGCTTCACATTGAGTGCAAATACACACAAATTGGTACATAAATCCTTAGTGTCTTCAAGTCATTCAGGAAAGCCTGAATTCCTTTCTCTCTCCCACATAAGACAGGCATGATCAATATAAATTAAATACTGTATTTGTTGGGCTTTATAAACAGGACTGAAAATTGACAAAACTTACATACATTGTCTCAAATTTCAAACTATGTACAGCAACACAGTTTCTATTAGTCTTGTCTTGAAGTGGTTAAAGGCAGATTTTTGCTCTTACATCCATAAAAAATATAGCCTGAGATCTTAACTGTTCCTCAAGATAAATATTACTCTGGATCACGATATTTCCTTCAATTGGGAGGTAAAAGAAGAACATGAGATGGCTCCATGGGGAAACTGAGAACTAAAGTTGAATCTGATTTAAATTCTTCATGTAGGATTTTGATGATCATCAATGAAATGTAACAAAACTTATTACCAAATGAATTTGGTGATAAAAATATTATTAGCTCTATACTTGGAAGAAAACATTGAAAAATCTGGTGTCAGATATGGAAATTATTCCTGGTGTATGAACTCCCAGGGAATGGGGCCTCTAATACTGTATTAAAACACTGGTCATATGTAGTCTGGTTTTACATTCTGACTATGGCCTTTGTTCTTAGATAAATGGTTTTATCATAGGTACCAGGATTATAAGCTTAACAACTCCAGGGAAAACAGGTCACCTTTTCTCCTCTGGTAGTAAGTATGTAAAGCACCTCCCAGCGGCATGATTTCTAGTCAGTAGGGGTGAAGCTTCTAGTTTGGCATCAGTTCATTCCTCCATGTTCAAAGACTTAAATAAGTGTTATCTTTAGCAATAAAGCCTTACTGCCAGATTATGGAGGATAACCAAGAACCTTGTCAATAGCCTGTGATTTCTTTTTGGGAGGGGCATCTATGGGATTGCTTTGGCCAATGATTCTATTAGTGGTGCACTCCTGGCACTGGGAGATTGAATCTGGTAGTATATGATATCTAGTTAGTGCATTGTCCACTCCATTATTGCTATAACGATAACACAGAAATCCTGAAGTGGTTTAAAAGAAAATGACCACCAAAGGGAATGGCACTATTAGAAGGTATTTCATTGTTGGAGTAGGTGTTGTCTTGTTGGAGGAAGTGTATCACTGTGGAGGTGGGCTTTGAGGTCTTACATATTCTCAAGCCATGCCCAGTGTTCCAGTTCACTTCCTTGTTGCCTTTACAATATGTAGAATTCTCAGCTACCTCTCTGGCACCATGTCTGCCTGCATGCCACCATGTCCTTCTATGGTAATAATGGATTGAACCTCTGAAACTGTAAGCTTCATTAAATGCTTTCCTTTATAAGAGTTGCCGTGGTCATGGTGTCTCTTCACAACAATAGAAACCCTAACTAAGACAGACCCACAACTGGCCAATGTGCAGTGAGTGAGAGGTGTTGGAGCACAGCCCTAAATGGTATGTCTTTGTTAAACTCCTCTGTAATGATAACTCTTTCCACTAATCACTTGAGTTCCGCTGCCACGTTAGGGCTCCCAAATAACACACAAGAGTCTTATATTATTTACAATGTTGCTGGCCAATGACTAGGATTTCATATTTGCTAGCTCTGTCTTAAGTATCAACCATATGCATTAATCTATATATTTTATAAAAGACTTACCTTAACGAGGATGCCAGCGGCATGAGTCCTCTCTTCCCAGGATCACATGGCGACTCCCTCCTTTTCCTACATTTCCCAGGATCCTCCTTCTGTAAAACCAGACTACATAGGACCAGTGTTTTAATACAGTATTAGAGGCCCCATTCCCTGGGAGTTCATACACCAGGAATAATGTCCATATCTGACACCAGTATAAAGCTTTTTATAATGTTTTTTTCTTCCAAGTATAAAGCTAAGGTAAAATCAGTTTTCTACAACAAAGTGATACCTAACTTGCTCCCCTATTTGCCAACAGTGCTTTATTTATCAACCAATAAGACAAGCATATACACACAAGGACCTCCCCCATCACTCCTCCTCTCAAGGCTCAGGAATCTGTGAAAACAGGAAGCAGAAAGATTTTAAGAGCCAGAGGTGGTGGATGAATTCAAGGAAAGAACATAATCCAGACACCATGGAACTGATATACATATGAACTCACAGAGACTATGACAGCACACACAAGGCCTAAACAAGTTCAAAGCAGATAAAATCCCATCATGAAGAAGGTGAAGTGGACACAAAATTCTGTGTCTAACCTAGAAGTTATTTGCAGTTGGTACCTCTTGAGAAAGGTAAAATCAGTTTTCTACAACAAAGTGACACTGGATAAATAAACAATACTACAGTGCAGGATCCATGCCCAAGGAAAAGTTGTCCAACACAAAATGGATCCATGGTTTTGTGCATGTGCTTTGGGTTCTGTTTTGTTCTGGCATTTTTTGTCTTAATGTTTTTTGTTTGTTATTAGCTTTTGGTTTTCTGTTTGATGTGATATATCATATTTAATATATATATAAGTAGAGAGAGTTAGAGAAAGAGCTTAAACATAAAGTTAGGTAATTAGGGATATGTGGAGGAACTGGGAAGAGCTAGGGGAGGGAAAGAATATGATCAAAATACATTGTATATAAAAATTTTTAATTAAAATATATTCGATCACTTATTACCAATTATATTAAAATGTTTTAGAGCCTCATTGGCTTAGCCTGAATTCTGAAATAATTTGTATGGTCAAGGACACAGAGTCCTCATCAAGGGGGCTGGATTATCTATTGACTATGTAGGAGAGGACAAGAGACATTTTCCTAAGAGTGCCTGGTCAGCAAAAAGTATTGAATAAATTATTTATTGCATTTCAGCATAAATGAATTGAACCTGTTCTAACACATAGACTTTCCAGTTTGTCTAAAAACAAATCACATAATCTCACTTGTGAGACAGTAGCTGTTGGCTTAAACACTATACCAGATAATAATCTATAGCATTCAGAGTAGGGTCAATGCCTGACACTCAGAATGTCGGAAGTGGAATTATGAGATGTCATGGCCAAAATGGCAAGCTTATTTATAGATGTAACTAGATCAATATATACACATACACACATTTTAGATAAATATTTGTATAGTTAAAAGTCTGTTGATATACATTACCCTAGAAAATCAATCCCCTGACTTACAATTGAGTCTAAAACTCTCAGAGACAAACTTTCTAAAGTCATTTGGACCTCTCAGTCTCCATCTTCTCCTGGTGCCTTTTAGAAGCATTTTCTCCATAATCATGAACTCTTCTGAACTGCAGTAAAGGACACTTAGTGCCTGGGGTTATCTATGCTTTATACTTTACGAAGCCCGTTCACATGCATTATTTCATTAGCTCCTCATATATTATAATAAAAACCATATGCTTCATACATATTTATGAGTCTTCTCAGACAACCATTAAACAAATTTTTCTGCCAACATGGAATGCTTTTCAGTTTTATGTAATGATGAAATAAAATAACTCTTATCCCTACCCTGCTGTTACTTCTTGCAGACCTTTGTCAACAGAGTAGTTAAGATTCTGCCTTTGTGTTTTTCATCATTAGTTACCACAAACAAAGGCAGTAGAGGCTTAGGCAGCTCACCATAATGCCATGGGAGAGCTTTCTCTTTTACAGATGCCTCTCTCTCTCTCTCTCTCTCTCTCTCTCTCTCTCTCTCTCTCTCTGCCATCTCTACAGCCAAAGCCTATCCATTGTTTTCTAGTTGCTTCCACAGTTGGTCTTTTTGAGAGTATGATTCTTCAGTACAACAGGAGTTACCTCTTAGTCAAGATACTTCACTGAAATAGCAGAAGGTTAAAGGCAGGGCAGTCTTTTATGGAGTGGATTACCTCATATGAAGAGGTATAACATATTTCTCTCATAATTTTAGTGGGATGAAGTTAGGTTGCCACTGAGAAGAAATTTGGTTAGAGACCCAACAGGGCTAAAACTATTCAGCCAAGGGCTTTCCCTCTCAAAATGAACCCAAGGTGAGCATATAAGCAAGATTACACACAATGAGGTGATTATAGTAATCACTTGATATTTCAACATCTTTATAGGATAAAGATGGACTCTGCAAACTGTATACATTTTAACATGTATACAGCCAGAAGAGCATAGCTTCAAATCGAGATCAGAAGCAGATCCATCATCTCAAGAATTTTATTCTACTTTCTATTAGTGGGGACCTTCCTAATAAATGTGATATCTCTCCACATATTGTCTTACACACCTTCCCAGCAATATCCCACGACATAGAAAGACCTTATGTATAAATGTTTCCTTGACCACTTAGTGGGGATGTAGAGTTTGCAGCCTAGTTGAACTGAGGCTACTTGCTCCTTTCAATGTATTTTACTCTTTTATCCCCAGATGACTTCACCTGGATGTTCTGAGATACAGATAAATTTATCTTCAACTTTTAAACTCTGTAGGTTTTCTTGGTTATATCACAATCTCTCTTTTCTTCTGGGCTTCCTTCCAGATATTGTCTATAGAACTGGCTTCTAAATTTTAATTAAGAGTACCTTTTTGTTTGGACCATAAATTAAAATGTTCAGAGTTTCTTTCTCCAGTGTCAGGTTCAAGGAAGGCAGCCAAATGTGAAGTACTAAGGAAAAGTTAGATGCCCTGGGCTCTGCAAATACTTCCCTTCACACTATAGTGATTCATGTTTAATGTAGATTCATGAGATGCTGTAGCTAGAATCCATTTTGAACAGTAAGTTGGTGAGACAATAACAAAACTCATGCCTGGCCTGCTCAGCTGCCCCCCCCTGCTAGTATAAAGACACTTATCTAGGATCCTACAGATGTCAAATAGTGAAGTACATGTGAAATTTGATTGCTCTGAGTTGGAATGTCAAGAGCTTTCTACTTTGTGACTCCTCTTGCTGGCCACCTCTTTGGGCTTAGCTGTTTAAGGTGAAAGGGTCAGAAGGAGAGAGACTATGGTATTAAAAAGTCTTTTGGGGTTTTGTCAACATAGAATGCTCGAAAATAAGATATTTTTGGCACTCAATAAGCACTACCATCTCCAGCACTAAAATTTTTAGTGCACATTTGTTAAATGCTTTCTGTAAGTCAAGTAATATTTGAAGTTCTCTGCATGGACTGACTTGTTTAAGCATTCCAAAGGTCTGTTGCTGAGAAGCAGGTGCAGAAAAGTCAATTTGGCTGGTGTAATGAAGTTAGTGTTCAAGGATGAGCATAGCTTTTGGAAGTGAACCTCTCCTAACACAGCTGACAGAGACAATTGTACAACCACATTCTTTTCACAAAAGAAAGGGGGGTTTGAAGGTGATATTTCTAACGTGACATCAAAGAATAAGCTTTATGAATAACTTCCTTAGATGACAGGCATTTCATTAATACATGAAGGAGAAGGGATCACAAACAAAGTCTGTAAACCAGAGACTTTGTAGAAAATGAGAAATGAAAAACAAGGCCAAAGGGAGTATTCCCATAATGTTAAAACTAGACTCTTTTGTGAAAGAAGATGTAGAAGTTCTGAATTCAGCTCCTAAAAGTCATTTGCAACTGGTAGGCTTTGTGTAATGCATATTTATTTTTTAAAAGTTTCCACCTATTTTTCTTATAGTGATACTATGGATTTGAATATAAAAAATACCTTCCATTTTTAAGGAAAAGCCATAATATTTTTCTTGTTGGATCATCTTTAAGTGACTAGGAAAAGTAAGGGCACACAGTGTCCCTTCATAAGTTTGTTTCCTACTGTTCACAGATGCAATGGGGCCAGCATTAGCTCTTACAGTTTAAGACTCCAGTCTCCCGTTTCTGACTTCTATCCACAGTACTTCCTTGCTGGAGCTCCACAGGCACTTGCCTATTTTTGGTTTTTGTAATCAAAACACGAGCTAGGTTCAAGAAGGTGCCTACTTCCAGAAGGCCTTGCACTCAGCACTTGACTGCAATCAACTAGAGAGCTGTGGCCCTCTGGCTGGGCTGCTGCTGGCTGACTTCAGAAGAAAGGACCTCATCAACACAGCAGGATCAGTTCTGCCTGTTGGGGAAGCACCCAGAAAGCCAGATAGCAAATGCGATTTTAGGGATCAAAATAATATCTTTTAAAAAGATCTATTGTCTTCATCAGTGTCTTAGGAGGAAAGTAGTTAGAAGGGGAATGTCTATGCAGAGAACCAATTTTACTAAATTCCCAGATTACATCACATATTCTTTTCCCCATTTTTCTTTTATTTTTGATGTTATAATTATGCCATTTCCCCCTTCCTTTTCCTCCATCTAAACCATCCCACATACCCCTCCTTTCTCTTTTTCAAATTCATGGCCTCTTTGTTAGATTAATTATTGTTACATGAACACACGTGTGTACATACATGCACAAATTCCCAAATATAGCCCACTCAGTCTATATTGTAGTTGAATGCATATTTTAGGGTTGACCACTTGGCACAACTGTTGGTGTGTTCTTTCCCAAGGAAGACTATTTGTCCTACTCTCAACATTCCTTGGTTGCCTATAGCTCTTTTTAGTCTTTCATCTACTTTGGTGTGTCTGTTGTTGCTGTATTTGTTCAGCTCATATGTGGGCAGTTATGTTCGTGAGACTTGATGGGTGTAGCTTATGACATTACTAGATGCACAATCTCATGGATTCTTGGACTCTTACAATTTTTCTAACCTCTTCCATGTTGTTCCCTGAGCCTTAAGAGCAGGAGTTGTATTGTGGATGTATCCACTGGGACTGGGTTCCAGAACTCTGCATTTTAATTCATTGTGGTTTTCTGTAAAGGTCTCTGTTGCAAAGAGAACTTTCCTTGGTGAGGGGTGAAGACTATACTTATATGTGGATATAAGTGTTTAGAATAAAGTTAGAGATTATGCTGGTTTTATAAAGTGATGACTGTAGGTTCTCCTCCAAGATCCAAGACTTCACTATCCCTTTGTAGATGGCTTGGTTTCATGTACTAGTCCTAGTTTCCCTCTCATTGAGTGGTCCTTAAGTCCAATCAGAAAGCTGTTGGTTATCACTAGGGTATGTGTGCCACTATTGCACCCTTGGGGTTTTCATGACATGTTAGCTATTTTTGTGGATCATAGGCATTAATATTTGGGTAGGACTATTGGTTGCTTCCTTCCTTTGGAAGCTTGCAAAGTATCTTCTGGTATCATGAAAACCCATCCTCAGGAAGGAATCATTTAGGCTATTCAGGTTGGTTCCAGCTCAGGGTCCTCTGGACCCTGTATTGGAAGTCCATGTTGTCTTCAGCAATAGGGACTTGCCTTCCATTTATGGGAAGTAACCAAGTTTCTCATGTCTGGTATTGGAGTACTTTTAGGTGGTCTTTGGGTCTTGGAGGGAGCATTGGCAGGTTGGGTGAGAAAATTTCTTTTAAACTGTATGTGTATGTGTATACAAAGAATTATGTGTGTTATAGATTTTACTAGATAGTTAATAATGATTCTTTGGACTTTCTTCAGACATTCCTATTTTTATTTTACCCTCCTTCTGAATTTATCTTCCTTTCCTCAGATCCCCTCCATTTCCCCACTTTCATGCACTCTTCTTTAGGAATTTTATTTAATGTAAACTAGCTAGCTTTGTTGGGATAATAGTTTCTGTTTCTTTGCTTCACAAAATTTACAGGAAAAAATGTAGAAATTAGCTATGAGGTAACAGTAACAGAAATCTCTGATTTCCACTTCTTAGGGCAGGTTTGTAGCTTGAATCTTAAAATGCCATCTGCAAACATGTAGTACCTATTGAGAGGCAACGATTGATCAACAGACATTTGCCAGATGCAGCCTCAGGCATCTGAATTTTGTTTACATTCTACCTCTGTTCCAAAGCTTAGCAATCAACAAGACATCAAGCAATAGCAAGGTATTAGACTCTTAGAAAACATTGCAGTCATATTGTGATGGAGAAGACATACGGGCTAGCATTTGTCTCCTCCTAAAAGTTGGCTGTGCTGGTTTTTCACTATTTTAATCATCTTATAAATGAATTAAAGAAGGCAAACACTGTGATGTTTGAAACCAAGATATAGTTCTGTTTTTATGAGGAAATTCATAGCAACTATCTCTGGTATAATTACATAAACATTTCCCCTTAAATATGTCAAAGGGAGGGAGGGCTTCAGCAATCCAGATGGGAGAAGTGGGGACAGAGAATAAAATGCTTTGGTAATAAAACTATGGTTCTTTCTGCTATGAGTTTAGAGAGATACAGAAGAGCATAGAGTCCTAGCAACATGGTGACAGGTTTGGGATTAAGGAAATCAACAAGAGAACCTCTGAGATGGGATAGACACTGGGTTTAGCAGTAGCACTGTTAAGGATTCCAGCTCTTTCATGCTTGCCTCCTGTTATATCTGTTACAAAGAAACCTTCTATCATACCACCATGGACAACCCTTAGGTTCTTTGTAATACATAACAATAGCCTTAACAGGTATGGAAGCCAGTGAGCATTAGCTATTGCCCCTTGATCTTACTATAATTGGGTTAAGGTTTACTAAAAACACAACCACATTCTCCATGAATAGAAATTACTGAACAAACATGCCTTAGTGATCAAGTCTAATGTAATTAAGGAAACCCGTTTCTGCAGGTCAATGAAGTCCGGGCTGTCTCTCATCACAGAAGCTCTGTATGCTACTCCACACGAAGGTCATTCAAAGTACTCAGCACTTGTTTCTAGAGAAAGGACCCTGTAGCTATGCATTTAACATCAGCCAACTAGACACGCTTCTAGTCACTCCATTTAGGATGAAGGATACAAGCTACCAGGCTTGCTAACATTTTCATTCTCTTTAAGCCAATGTAGGAGATATTTATAAAACATTTAAGCTGATTCATATGAATTGAATACCCATGATTGGATTTGACTTCTCACATTTAATAGAAAAATCACTAATTCTGGGGTATTATATGGCCCTAGGTGACAGACACAAGTATAGTTCTCTAGTGCTCCAGTGCATGGCCTTTTAGAAACAATACTAGCTGTAGGCTCAGGGTGTAAAGTTTTAATTAAGCTGAGCAGTTACACCTAGAGCTGAATCCCAGACAGCCTGTGTTGATGTGTCTATAGACATCAAATTATCCAAAGATAAATCACAGACATGTCATAATTTCCAAACTTGTTTCCAAACTGTTCCAGGTAAGACCCTCCTCTCCATGTCCTTGAGGTGGATAAACACACTAAAAGAAAGTGGCGATCAGAAGGACCGGTTAAGCACTGGAGCTGGAGTCAAGCTGCATCTATTATTAGATGCAATAAATGTGCCCTCTGCTGTGGGAAACTCATGGGGAGTGCTACTTAGGTGTTGGCGGGCACAGGAAGTGCATGAGAACTATCTGTATTTTTGGCTCAAATTTTGCTTCTTAAAAATGCCTGCTTAAAACAAAAACAATTCTAGAGCTGTATCTAAACTAGCATTGCAGGGACCATCCTGAAGATGCGAGTCTATTATTCCAGTTACTGGCTTTCTAATGAGCTTCAATTCTTGATGCCTTCTGGTTTCTTTTCTGTAGGATTCCAATAATAGTAAATACTAAAGAGTTACAATATTCAATGAATTAATATTTCTAAGAATTTCCCTGGCTATAGAAAGTTTTGTTTTGTCGATCAGAAATGGTGAAAATGTAACTGACTTGTTTGGCAGTCTAATGAGACTGCTTCTGGCTTTAGAAACATAAAGTATGTTGTTCAGCTTTACACTAAAAAGAAACATGTTAACAAATCTGATGCTGAATATGATTGGTTTCATGATTCAACAGCATAAAACTTGAGAGTCTATCCAGAAGATAGCTTGCCCAATGACATGGAAGCCAGATGACTCTGGGCCCTGGGAAAGTAGACAGGATGATGGCAGTTATAAACAAGGAGAGACAGGCTGTAATGATATCACAGTCTGCCATCTTGAACAGAAATTAGACTTTCTTCTTTTAGTATTCTTTCCTAAGGTTTTCTTTTTAAATATATATATATAATATATATATATATATATATATATATATTTCTATTAAGAGGGCCAGTAGGATAGCTCAATAGAAAAGCAAAGAGCACTTGCCAAGCCTGATGACCTATGTTCATGCCCAGAACCCGAAAGTGGAGAAGTACTGATCCCTATAAGTTGTCCACTGAGCTCCAAATTCCACATGTTGCAGTAGCATGTGCAGCCTTCTCTCATACATACACTAAAGATTCCTAACAAAATAATGACTTATTTATAGGTTAATTTTTTAATAATGCAATTCTGAGGGTCTGTTTTTTAAGAGGCCTATAAGAAATATCTTGATTGCCTAAATCAGCTTTACTGGCTTTAAAATTACATTTATTTATTTGTGAGTGTGTGTGTGTGCATGCACACGCATGGGTGTTTGTGTTCACATGGTCACAGAACAACTTTTGAGAGTCAGTTCTCTTTTCCCAGCATGTTGGACATGGAGATGGTCCAGCTTGGTGGCAAACACATTGACCCACTGAGACAACTTGGGAGCTTTGGGATTACTGTTAAACAGAATGAAATTAAAAACAAGTTATGATTTCAAAGCATGGTTAAAAATTCTTTCAAGACCACCCTCAGAAAGTTCTGTTTGTCAAAGTTTATTGCCTGTCTGACCCAAGTGTGCAAAAGTTGCCAAAGCTGATTTTCTACTAAGGGAAGTTGCTAGGGTATTTCCATGGAAACAATTGTTTCATATTATTAATAATATAAGTTTGAGTTCTGAGAGCAAAGGGCCAAGGTTGGAAGAGAGGAAGTATGTTCCTTTTCTATGACAAAAGAGAATACTGGTGACAAGAGTGTGATGCATTTTCTTAAGATCCATTCCTCCCTCCAATGTCTCCCCTCCCCCAAAGTTCATTTTTACTGTTTTGTTTGCTTCAGAGACCATGGGAAAACCCATCACCCAGGTCATTCATGCAAGTCCTGGAAGACTCGAAGGACCCAATCGGTAGAAGTTTCTGCGTCTAACTCACTACAAGGAACTGTAATTTCAAGAAAGAATAGGTGTCAGGATACTATAAGATAATTCTAAGAAATCATTTATCAGTTTATCTATTTTTGTCTTTTATTGACGCCAGTTATATAAAAGCCAGGGAGTGTGGGATGGAAAGAAAATTGCAATTACATTCCTTGATAAGTTTCACCCACATGTGAGGCTGATACAAATTAGACCAAAAACATTACTCTGGGTCTAATAAGGCTGTACAAGGAGACAGCAAAGCCCTGTCCTAGCACAGGGCATTTCATGAACACGCCAGAGAGATGGAAATGAAATCACTGCTGTCTAAGCAGAAACTGACCCATGTTAGGAATATTAATACAGACCCAATGACTACGTGTTAAATGAATGAAACTATTTCTGTTGAAGTTGTCAAAGAAGTCATCTTACAGTGCATGTCTGACTGTACCACAGGCACCTGCTTGTGCCTGAGAGGCAGCAGAAAACACCCAACAGATCACCAGCTGTGTGGTCCTGTCTTTGCTCACTCATTATTCACTTAGTGACTATTTAGTGATCCTCCATGATATGTGTGTTGTGGGAAGCCTGTAACATAAAGACAAAGGATCCTTGCCAGGATGGGATTTTTATTATCTCTGAATGATGAAATAACTTAAAGCTTAAAGTTGTATATTACGAGTTTGTTGAATAGAAAACATCAAAGAGTTGTAAATGGTGATTGCTATTGTCTGTTGAGCATCATGTCACTCACACTGCACTAAGGTGTATCTGTGCATAATCTTCACATGGATGGAGTCTTTGTCGCTTGAAGGAATGAAGTCTTCACAATACACCTAAGGCATTGTAAATACTTAGCACAACAAAAACTCAACCCCACCTTTCACCCTTTGCAATACATCAATTAATAGAACTCATATAAATCCTGAGTTGTTAGCATTGGGCCACCAGACTCTGAAAAACTTGTGTTACAAGATGGCATAGAGATCTTTTGTGAGGTTCCTCCAACACACAGCCTCACTCCAAGATTACAAGAATGCTTAAGTTACCTCTGATGATAGTTCATTCTCCTTCTGTAGAGAGAGCAGGCAGTCCATAGATCTGTGCACATGACAGAAGAGATGTGCTTCCATCATGGACTCCAGGCTGAGTCCTCCCTAACTCCATCTGCCAAGAATTCTCACTTCTGAGATCTGCCTCCTCCACCCCCATTTTATGGTTACTATGGTACCTTGTATATTGATCTGACTTTACTGTCTCCTGGATGCAGTAGCTCATTAAGACCTGGGCACCTGACCGTGTCTGTGCCCTCACAGAGTCAGTGGTCATGTGAGTAAGGTTGGCTACACTTCCACTAAACTGACCCATTGTTGCTTTTCCTACTAATTTCAAATCAGAGCTGACAAAAATAAGATATTCTCTATCTGGTTGAGAAGACTGTAAAATATAAACCCAGTGTCCCTTACTTGGGATCCCCATTTACTTATTTATATGGTTATGAGCTCAATAAGAGAATCAAGGAAGAAAACACTAAGGGCAGGTCCAGGCTTTCATGACAAGTCCCTTGGTCTTTCTATGGACTTGGGTCTGCATTATCACCTGGAACAGAAGAAGAGAATTCTACTCGATCTCACAAGGCAAGGGATCCTTCCTGAGACTCTTCTGAACTTCTGCTTCAGTTTCCTTGATTCATTTAAAGATCTTTAAGACAAATGTTTGAGTCTCCCTTTCTGGTTTTAGTTTGACTGTGACCACTCTACTTCTGGGATCTTCCTCTGACCATAGCAAGAAAGTCACAATGTCCCCAAGAAGAGAGCCACTTTCCCACCCCTTAGTGACATCTGTCAGCACCCTCCCTTGCCCAGTGATTTATGAGCACTCACTATGTGTTGAGCATAATGGCTCGCATCTGGAAAATATCATCTCATCATCTCCTTTAATCCTTGCAAATGCCCTCTAAGACGAGATGGTATAAAGCTCATTCTTTTCCTGAGAAAAACTAATTTGCTATAGATGACAAAAGCACAGATGAGTAAGCCATGACTAAGCTTGGACTTGGCAGTAGGGCAGTGCCACCGCAGGCTCTGGCTGTTCTCACTCCCCACTCCATATGCAGGAGTACTGAGTATCTCACAGCCTCAAGTTTTAATTTTCCCAGGATACCAAGGGATGCTGCAACAACAGTAGTTGGTTTCCATCCATGCATAACTCCTTGACTCTCCCCTGTTGTGCTGCAACTGAGAGGAATATTTGACCTTATCTGTTTGAGGTGCTGTTCTTCTGATTGGGTTCATCATTTGCCAAACAGGTCTTCCTGGGCCAGGCTGTTCTTCGCAGGCATGAACAGACTCTTGGGATGCTGGTGAAGCCAATTCCATTCCATTCATATCTGATTGTGTTGAACAGCATCTCCCTTTGGCTCCTCACTGGCTATTTGCTACAAGAGAGAGAAAACAATCTGACTCACTGAGACAGAGTTGTTGAGCCAAATATCCATTTCGAATGGGTTTTCACTGAAGTTGAAAACATCCCCATTTAAAAAACATAGAAGTAGTATGGTTTTCTGAGTCAAGAGCAGAAAATTGCTTCAATCCAGTGGCTTCCAGACACGGGGTTGCTACCTGGATCCAAAGCTCTCATGATAGATGGAGTGGGGGAGAAACAGCAGTAAATTCCTAAAAAATGGATGGAATGCAGCTCCATGGTCTGAGCCTTTCCCTCTGGTTCAGTGATCCTGCCTATGAGTCTGCCTGAAATCACTTGTGTCTGCTGCTGGATGTCTTCCCAGCCCCACCGAATGAGCCCTTCTGGCATCCAATGGCCCTTCACGAAGGGTGTATCTTCTTTACTTTGCTTCATGTATCTGGATCCTTTCCTTCTTCCAAATTACTCAAGGTACCAATTTACCTTCAACATCCGGGGATCATGCTGATGCATCTAATTAGACAAATGTATTCTCTGTTTTGTTAAAATGTCAGTGCCAAGTAGGAAAATATTACTAAGAGCAACTCCTATAAACTCTTAAACTATTTCCTGTACCCCCAGTCTGGGCTTTGGCACGAAATCACACAAACATGATGCAGCTAGTGCTAAATTACATGGGAGCTGGGAATCCATTCTGCTCAATTTCTGTTTGATTTTACTCTACAACATCTTTTCTACCTGTCTTCAGACCAATCTGGCCTTTTTCATCAATTCTGATACATGGTGGAGCATAGAAATAAATTATGAATCTGTCAACTGCATTGCTACTGAGGCGACTCTAAGAAAAGGTTCAAGCAGAAGATCAAATTTTTAAAAAAAGGGCCAAGATTACAATTATTGCCCCTTTCCTTATTCCTGTCCTCCGGTTTTTATGAAGACTGGCACAGCATATTTTATTTCACTTTGCCATGCACCCAGTATTGAGCTTTCAGAAATAGGGTTTGTTTATGTCACTTTAGACTTGGCAAATGTTACATGAAAAGGGCAGAGCTGATTAGTAAACATGGCCAACAGAGGTAATCTTCAGGTCTCTGGTGAAGTTTGAGGCAGAGAGAAAGACGCCGCAGGGTGCAAGCATGCTTCCTGGCCGTCCTAGTTTGCTTTCTGTTACTATAATAAAACATTCTGCTCAAAAGCAACTTGAAGAAGAAAGAGATTATTTGGGTTACACTTCCTTGTGATAGTCCATCTTTGATGGGAATCAGGGCAGAAGCTCAAGGCAGAAACTAAAGGCGGGAACTGAAGCAGAGTCCATGGAAGAATGCTGCCTCCTAACTCCCCTGGCTTGCACAGTTTGCTTTCTTATACAACCCAAGACCACCTGGCCAGGGATGGCACTGCCCACATTGATCATTAACAAGGAGGACCCTAAAAGAGACATACATGGTCTCCCGGAGAAAGGAAAAGGAACAAGAGTAGGGGAGAGGGAGTTAGAAGAAAGAGAAGGGGAGAGGATGACATGAGTGAACAGAAAAATCTAGTCAGGGGAAGAATAGAGGAGAGCAAGAAAAGAGATACCATCATAGAGGGAGCCATTATAGGTTTAAAGAGAAATCTGGCACTAGGGAAATGTCCAGAGATCTACATAGTTGACCCCAACTAACAATCTAAGCAATAGTTAAGAGGCTACCTTAAATGTCCTTTCCTGATAATGAGATTGATGACTGCCTTATATGCCATCCTAGAGTCTTCATCCAGTAGCTGATAGAAGCAGAAGCAAACACCCACAGCTAAGCACTGAGCTGAACTCTGGAATCCAGTTGCAGAGAGGGAGGAGTGATGAGCAAAGTGGTCAAGACCAGGCTGGAGAAACCCACAGAAACAGCTGACCTGAGCAAGGGGTTGCTCATGGACCCCAGACTGATAGCTGGGAAACCAGCATAGGACTGTTCTAGATACCCTGAACGAGGAAGTCAGTTTGGAGGTCTGTACAATCTATGGGGCCACTGGTAGTGGATCAGTATTTACCCCTAGTACACAAATGAACTTTGGGATCTCCCTCCACATGAGGGATACTCTCTCAGCTTAGACACACACATTTGGGGAGGGTCTAAGCCCTGCTCCAAATGATACAACAGACTTTGAATGTCCCCCATGGAAGGCCTCACCTTCCCTGGAGAGCAGAAAGGGGTTAGGATAGGGGGTCTGTGGGGGGCAGGGGAGGAAGGGAGGGAGAGGGAACTGAGATTGACATGTAAAAGAAGCTTGTTTCTAATTTAAATTAAAAGAAAAAGAAAAGAAAATGCCCCACAGACCTGCCCCAAAGTCAATATATTGGAGACAGTTCCTCATATCAGGTTCCCTCTTCACAGTGACTCTAGTTTGTGTGGAGTTGACAAAAACTATCTAAGACACTAGCATTGGGGTCCCTAGATATGACTCTTCCTATGGAGAGTTCTCAATTTGAGGACCAGGAGTCATCCTAGGTTCCCCCAAAGGAAGACCAGAATGAAGGAACAAAACAAGCAAGGAGTTGTTTTTGACCAAACTCTCACCTAACACTTGAGAAGACCTAGATGAGGAGTTATTCTCTGTGTCTGAGGGTCCTTCCCTCTCAGCAGATTTAAGTTGAAGCAAGAGAGCCACCCAATTCGGGAGTGAGGTGATGAGCTCAGAGAACAGGGGCACAACTCAGCTTCAAGATTTTCTTGCCAAACTAGAGAGGTTGAAAAACATTCTTCTATTTGGAATTTAAATGTGTATGGTTTCTATATATTTAATATTTAAGAAATTGTTCACAAATGTTATATAAGTAGACTGAAAGAATGCAAGACAGAAAAGATGTATCTTATATTTACATATATTATAACATATTATATCTTACCTTTGAAAGACATTTAGTTTTTACATTAAAATAAAGTATTTAAAACCAAGGGCACAGAAGAATGACTGAATTATACAGAAGTATTAGATGTTAAAGAAAGAAATAACTCATTCAACTATATTTTTCATCTTTTTATTACTCTAGATACCATAAAAAGCTTTCCATTTCAAGATTCCAGGAACTCAGTTTTCATAAAACGTCTTATCTATGTCCTGCCTGGCTTCCACTGGTTTTAAAGCATTTCATCAGCTTGCTCACAATTGCACTTGTCAACAGTAAAACAGACAAACAAACAAAAAAACTAAACACAACTCTTACTTCAAAGAGGATAAAAGATAACTTACTCTGGATCCAGATATGGGTGATCATGGCCTAGGAATCCTAGACTCAGTTTACCTTCAATTATATATTCCAATGTAGTAACAGTTTCAAGAATTTTTTAAAGAAAATCATACATGGAGACATTTTTCAAATGCATACGTGCAAATACCAGGTAAATGTTGTGGGAAAGGCAGGAAACCTTAGCTGTAGGCCTCAGGCACCACCTGCCAGCATCCTTTTGGTTGGATGGAGACCAGGCATCTGTTTGCACTTTCCAAAGCATTGATCTTGTAGTCACAGAGATGTTAGGTCACATATGGGATGCTATACTGGTTTGCTTTTTAAGTTGCTATAATAAAACACTGGCCAAAAGCAATGTGTGGAGGAAAGACTTTATTTGACTTACAGGCTACAGTCCATCACTGACAGAAACCAAGGCAGGGACAAAAGCTCGAACCAGGGAGGAATCACACTTACTGGCTTGATCAGCTGCTTGTCTTATACTGCCCAGTCATTATTTGCCTTTAGTTCTTTGTTGGGGGTGGGACCCCTACAAGAGCCCTCCCTTCTGTGTTAGCATGTCTATTGGTACTGTTATTGTTACAGTAGCTTCCCTGTTATTTCTAGGATACACAATCTCATGGCAGACTTCTTGGTCCTCTAGCTCTCACAAGCTTCTCACCTTCTCTTCCATGATGTTCTGGAGCCATATGCATAAAAGCTGTGTTGTAAATGTACCCATGGGGGTTGGGCTCCCCAGGATCAGTTGATCTCTTCATTATGACCCCCTTGCGGTTTTCTGTAATGGTCTCTGCTGTAAAGAGAAGCTTCTTTGATAGGTAATGAGAGTCTCACTTATCTATTGACATAAAGTTAAGTTTTAGAACACAACCAGGGATTATGCTGGTTTAGTACAGTGGCGGTAGTAGGTTCTCCTCTGAGATCCGTGGATTCCCTAACCCTGAGTAGTTGACTAGGTTCTTAGTGCCAGGCATGATTTCACTCTTGTTGAGTCACCCTTAAGTCTAATAAAAAGAGCTGTTGCTTAGAACAAAAAATTGAGTGCCACTATTGTACTTTAGGGATATCTTGCCTTGCTGATCATCACACTCTATGTATGTCACAGCTGGCTAGGACTGTTAATTGCTTTCATTCCTTCCCTAGCAGTTTGCATAGTACCTTTTGGGTACTATGAAAGCCATTCCTCAGGAGGAATGTGTTATGGTTAGGCCCAGCTCTAATCTTCAGATTATGTCTACAGTGTGTGGTAGACAATGGGAGTTTTCAGCAATGAGAGTTTACCTTCACCCACTGAGAGGCAACCAAGAGCAACAGCAACAATGCTCCCTACAAGAGCTTTTGACTATCTCACAAAAAGCCCAGCCAGGGGTTTGTCAAGATGTTTGTCAAGGTAGTCCAAGTGGTTCTGTAAGACAAAAATCATTTTTTAAAAGGAAAAAAAACCCTCTCAATTAAAATCTGGTTCTTCAGATAGTTTAAGTATTATTTTTTAACTCTTCATAAATATTTTGTCAAGATTTGCACTCCATATTTAAGACAGAAACATAAGCATACGTTTTAAAACTCCATACATCTTGTCTGCTTTCTTTGAATGTCTACATTGGCTGTAGGGGACTTACTTGTTCTTAGTAGCCACAGCCCTTGCCAAGCCCTTTACTCTTCCAGTTTCCATGGTGTAGAATCATTTCATGCTGAGTTAATGTCCCTAGCTATATACTTGTATGAGGAGACATTGCTATCAGCACTTTCTTCAAGGATAAGAGCCAAAGTCATTTAATTAAAGCAAAATGTGTACAAATTTAAATGGGTAATTTCTTATATTCTGCTGTTTAAATGGAGCTATTGGATGTAATGAATAGAGCACGGGGCTGGTGATTAGAGACCCGAGTTTAATTGTTGACTCTGGGCAAGTGGTTTCACATTTGAATGTCAGTTTGCTTATCATGCAAACAGAATTAATAATCATGTATCGCTGAGAGCCAAAAGGAATGGAATGTTAAAAAGTTACAGGGAAAACAGATGCCACAGATAAAGGAAGAGGCACAGTGAGTGTGGGGAGTAGGGATGGATGGAAGGTGGTGCGGGGGGCATGGACAAAGTACTTGTATGAAATCCATCACTACCTACAGTGAATGAACATCAATATTTTTAAATCATAGCTGGAAAAACTCTAAAAGCCCATGGTTTGCCTTGCTGTATGAAGGACATTTCCACAAGAAGCCGATGTACACGGATAACAATTGAGTGAGGAACTGGCTGATCCACTGGCATTACTGCCTTCACTCACCACTGGTGTCAAGGTCTTGGCTGTTTAATTATCATTGCTTTTGACACAGTAGAAAGGGTGCATTTAACTTGCATTATTTCAAAAACCCCATTTGGCTTTGTAGAATAGTGAAAGAGTTCCATTGAGTCCACCACAGGAAGCGCTGACTTAGATGACTGCCTTATGAGGGGTAGAGATTGCCAAGCAGGTAAAAGAGGAAGTTTAGAAGCCAGGGACTTCATAGGTTTTTTTTTTTTTTTAATTGTATTTTGTCTTTTACATTTGTTTCAGAAAAGTCTGGATGTCCAGGCTGTGGCTCATGCCTTAATCCCAGTCAGCACTCAGGAGGCAGAGACAGGCATATCTCTGTGAGTTTGAAGCCAGTCTGGTCTACAGAGTGGCTACACAAGGAAACCTTGTCTCAAAAAAAGAAAGAAAGAAGAAAGGAAGGAAGGAAGGAAAAGAGAAAGAGAGAGAGAGAGAGAGAGAGAGAGAGAGAGAGAGAGAGAGAGAGAAAGAGAAAGAGAAAGGAAAATGAGATGAGGAAGACGAAGAGGAAGAAATGTCTGGATATACAATCCAGGCTGGCTTTGACTTCTTAATCTTCTGTCTGTAATAACTGCTTATTTGTTTGTCTGGGATTCGGTTAAATTGAGCTAAGAATCACAGTCATGGAGCCATCATGCTAAGGATCACAGTCATGAAGCTAGTCATACTAAGAATCACAGTCATGGAGCTAGTCATGATAGCACCTGTTTCATAATTCCAGGTACTGAAGAGGCTGAGACAGTAGGATCCTGAGTTTGAGGATAGCTTGGGCAACTTAGAAAAAATCTGTCTCAAAATAACATTTTAAAAAGAGGTGTTTGGGAATACTGTTTATTTATTGGTAAGAGATTTTGTCTGCCTCAAAACCAAGTGGGTTTGAGGCCTAACTCTGAAAAAAATGTAAATGTTTTCAAAAATTGAAAAGGAGTTGGAGAGATTGCTAATCTTTCTCAAAGAGAATTTCTTTTGTTTTGATTTTGCTATACATTACAGCTAGAAAAATAAAAAAATAGTGTAGGCAATAATTACAGTGATAAAGGCTGGAATGAAGGTGTCTAGGGTGAATTACCCAGCCTTAATCATGTTTTCGTTGTCCCAATTTCCAGCAGAGGAAAGTGAAGCATATGAAATATAACTTGGTCATGGTTATTCATTGAGTAAGGACAGAACTAAGATTAAAACCAGGGTTACTTAACCTCTCAGGCCACCTGAACTGTCATGGCATTCCAGGACATACATGGTGATGACATAAATTTTATTGCAGGTATAGAGAGTGATTACTGGTAACTGAGTAAAGGTTCTTAAGCTCTAGACAAATAGCAAATTTATGAAAGAGATTAGGGACAACCATGCATAGTGCTGGACAAACACCGAGGTACCTTATGGCAGTTTAGGTGTTTTCTTTCTTGTATAACATTAAGGTTCTCAGAGCAGATGGGAGCACTGTGCAAATACACCAGTGTTTGGACCTAGCACTCTCGATAGTTTTTCAGACCTTGGACTAAAAGAACATCATCGTAGGTTCCAAGTTGCTTTGAAATTCCAGTAAAAGAAATAGTCATAATCATAGTGTGTTTGTGAAGAATTCTGATTTATCACAGTTGTGTGGCTATTGAATAACCCCTAAGTCATCAGTATTTGGACACTAGCTATCAGAACACTTTCATTTGACAAGTGGAAGACAAGGGTTGTGAACTCAGACTGTAGCCTATTATAGTTGCTCATATACTTAATGGGTTTCAGACTGGATAATACTTACCAGCTTTTCCTAATTTAGCAGCCTTTGCATTTCAGCATTAAAGAAGATTCTAGTTGATAGTATAACTAATTTCAACAATTTTCCACATTATTTCCAGGCATTTCCCATATCTAGTTGATTATTGTCACACATTAGGGACTCTAAGAATGTTTGTTGAATGAATATTTGGAAGTTAAAACGTGTCAACCATCATACTATGTAGATAATTTAGTACAAAACAAACACCACCATTTCTTTTTTAATTGAATCTTCTTACATCTCTTAAGGACTGCTATCTCAGATAATAGAGCTCTTTGAGATGAACTAGTGCTATCTTTAAAAGGTAAAACTGTGAGTCAATGTGTGTGTAGATATAGGTGTTCAATTCTGGACAACTAAACTACTATGGAAATTTAACTGACTGGAATATGGTATGAACTCATTGAGCAAGAACAGCCCTTTGAGAATACAGTTTTTCTGGACTGGAGAGATGGCTCAGATGTTAAAGGCTAAGCTCCCAACCAAAAATATAAGAGAATATAGCTTTCCATCCCTTACTCCTCTTTTTCTCATGCAGCCACAGTTAAGCTTTTGTGCTTAAACCATTTTTAAAGATTAACTTATAAAGTAGCATTTGCTCTATAGCATACTAAAAAAATCTCATTAAAGTAAAAATTTGATTTTGTTTTTTATTCAATTGGAGTACACAAGGAAATGAGGAAACAAACAAACAAAAAAAAAAACAAAAATAAAACAGCAACAACACAAACCACATTCCTAGCAATAAAGGTAGAAGGAGGGAGTTGACAAATGGTTAGCAGCAGAGGTGCCAGTGAACAAAGGAAAGCACAGGCTTAGGAACTGGAGACAAAAGACTCCTTGTGGATTAGTTTAAATTAGATGAAGTCTAAAAGTAAAATGATTAAAGCAACATGACCCCAGATCCATTTTCTACCTCAAACAGGCCATAAATCTAGAAAATTGCTGTTCCTCCACCCTACAAATTTGAAGAGTTATTCTCTTAGAAAGAGTAGAACAGAAGTCGCTTGCTTGGAACTTACTCCAACTAAAGATGGGATTCATATTCATCCAAATATGATGGTATTTACTGAAAATTTACACCAAATGCTTATTTTGTTTAACCTATTCAATTGCCAAAGCGTGTGATGGCTGCTCTTGTTGTCAACTTGACTATATCTGTAATTAACTAAAACCCAAAAGTGGAGGGCACACTTTTGAGGGATGTTTGTTTAATTTGAAAACAGAAGGCCTTCTAATCAGAATCTTTGAGGTAGGAAGACATGCCTTTAATCCAGATCTTTTGATCTTGGAAAAGGCTTACCTTTAATCCAAATCTTGATGTGGGAAGACATACCTTTAATCTATATCATTTGAGCTGGGAAAACCTACCTTTAACTTGGGTGTGTTGCTGGAAGCCTGTTATTTAAGGACATGGAAGGAGGAAGCTTTTGCTATCTGCCTGCTTTCTCTTTCTTTTCTAGCAAGTGCATTCCTTTGCTGGCCTTAGAGCCTACTGGTTTGGGATTCCAGTATATACTGAAGACCAGTCAAGACATCCAGGCTCATGCACTATGCAACTACTGGATTCTTGGAGTTTCCATTCATAATTAGCCATTGTTAGACTAGATAATAAATCCCATATACATACGATTCTAAAAGATATGTTCTATAAGATCATTCTGTAATATCTGCTACTCTAGAGAACCCTGACAAATACACAAAGCAATAGTCATTAGGCAGGATTTGGGGAGCAGCCTATTGTTAATTCAGTATATTTATATCCAAAGTATATAGTAAAAGAAATCACAAAAATTGAAGTGAGAAGAAATAAGCAAATAAGCAATTTAAGAAAATTTCAGGGCCTACATTTTAAAATTTATGTTTTTATTTGTTTGAGTATGTGGGGTGGTGTTTGCACTAGTGCATACATGAACACCTCTGCATATGTTCAGGTGCCTAGGAAGACCAGAAGAGGACACTAAATCCCAAGGACCTATCATTGTAAGGAATTGTGAGCCACCAAATATGGTTACTGGGATGCAAACTCAAGTTCTCTGCAAGAGTGGCGAATCATTCTTAACAGCGGGGTCATCTTCTCCAGCCCCAGGGCCTTGTGTTTTCAGACTAAAGGGTGCTGCTGATTACTCAGCACAGAGAATGGAAATAAACATATATCTTGAAGTGTTATTGTGAATTTAGGAACTCTGATGATGGTGAGAGATATTAAAAACCACTAGATACTAGAGGATGGCAATTTGAAAGCTTTGCACTTCTCAATAGCTGGTGTTCAAACAGTCCCAAATCTTTGTATTTAAGAAAAAAAGTAATTTTCTATATAGAATTTTATATACAAAGTATTAATTTAAGTTTAAGGAAAGTTCCACAAATAAAATATAAAATTCCATGTACATACATTCTCACAAAGCATACTAATTAGTGCTATGAAGATAGGCAGGAAAATTAATAATCAGAAAAATTTGAAATTATTGCCTCCAAGAAGTATGAAATGGGTAAAGGGTGGGCAGGGGATAACTATTATGTTTAATTTTATTTTAAATAAAATTCCTATAGCTGTTTTCCTCTTGAAATTATGGGTATACACATCATTGATTAAAAATACAAAAGCTGAAAGTACTAGAAAAAAATAAGGATTAACCCACAATAAAACTCCAGCATATGATAATACAATAGACTGCATTTTAGAGTAACTAATTCATTCAAGAGTGGTTTTATAAAATGTTCCCCAATTCAAGGAGTGGAGGGTAATTACTGCAAGAGTTCTTGAACCCATAAGATACTAAACCTGAAGCTACAATAGTTAGGGCAGATTTGCTCCTGCTTTATCAGGTGTAGAATTCATCCTCTATGCATCATGCCTAGCATGCTTCTGTCTGTTGCTTTTCAGTCCTTTCTCCCTTCTTCTGTCCCTCACATCTGAAGTAAGCAAAGAACATGGTCTGTGGTCATGATCTTGACTGATAAGAGGAGCATAAGTAGGGGACTGTCCCCTTGCCAAGATTTGAATTCTTTCATCCACTCTGTCATAGAGTCATTAGCCATATGAATCAGATGAAGTCTAAGATATTGTCAAGTTTAGAGGTCCTTGTTTTGTGTAATCTATCTGAAAAAAACAATTAGTAGTCTACACCGTATATAGTGAGAATTCTAATTCTGTGACCATTTTAGCTACAGAGATATGAAGCGGCTTAATTAGCATATGCCAGTTTAAGGTGATTTTGATCTTTTATTGGCTTTCTACAAAAAAAAGCAAAATATGTCCTTGGCCTAATTAGGTTGAGGGGTTTACTAAATGGAGCAACATGTGTTCTGTGGTGTCTAAATATTCTTGGACTCCTATTGGTGAGAACCTATGTACTTAAAATGCCTGTGAGGGGCGTCAGGGGTATATGTTTGGGAGGAGTGGTAGTGATGGAACAGAGAGTCAGAATCTAAGAAAACTAAGAACTTAAATTTACTTTAAGTGAAGTGTTGTAAATTATGATTCACCCAGGTTAGTCATTCGAATGCATGGTTAAAATTGTCTGATATTGAAATTTCTATGACTAAGTAGTTCTTTGTTGGTGTTTGAAGGTAAGTAATATTTTAAGTATTAGTAATCTTCTTTAAACCTTTAATAATTATGTAAATGGATGCTAGATCAGAAATCAGATAATATCTCCGTGAAAAAGGCTAATTCTTTGATACCAACTTCTGGTTTTGTAGCATATATGATTTCAAATATTATCAAATATTTGAAATATTGACCGTTATTTTAAAACTGTGTACACGGTGGCATTCAATGGGAGCTTTTTCCCCCTAGCTGTTAGCTCTTTCCAGCATTTTTTATTTTTCTCACATTTTGAAAATAATGCACAAGACAAACTCGCAGAGGGAATGAGCTGATGTTTTATTCATTGAAATTTGTTATTAACTTCATATTGGATGTCTTTCAATGTACATTATAGATACTTGTGATACAACTAGTTTTTCTAAAATTACAGATCAAAAAAATAAGTTCAACCCGCCTTTGTTCTTTTTCCTACATCATGATGCTAATTCACTGAAGAGGCAAGAGATGGGACAGGGAAGAAATTCTAATTGTCAGCGGCAAACTGAGTGGTTCTACTGGGGAGGGGAAAAGCAGGAGGGGAGCATGGTCTGAGACCTATTCTGCTAAGAAAGAATATCCATGCAGGGGGGTGGCCATGTGTAGATTTTCTTTCTGGGAAGCCCAAGTAGAGTTCTGAGAATCCTTCCAGCCCTTCCCTAGAAGTTTGTCACAGGCTGCATGAATTATATAAATCAGTCCTCGGCCCACAAGGCTAGGTTGGCCATCAGAAGCCAGCATGTGAGAACAACAGGGTAGGATTGTTAGGTATTCTATATATTGTCTGATTTAAAGGGTTAAGAATATCATTTGACTCTAGGCTCTCGGGATCAGAGACAGCATGAGCCCTGCAGCTCCCCTCTTCCCCCCTCCTTTTTACATCCCATGATCAAGATGCTTTTCACATCATAGCAGATCAAGTTCATTTGGATACTTGGAATGTCAGGGTGTTTTTAAGCATTTGCATTTGGTTCAGTATTATTCAGAATTGAACAAACAAATACTCTTAACAAAATTTTTATTGATTCTTTGGGAATTTCATATCATGCACCCCAATCTCATTCCCCAGTCCCTCTGTATCTGTCCTTCACCACTGTAGCACCCCCCAAAAGAAAACTTAAAAAGGAATAAAAATAAAAATGAAAAATAAAATTGCAATAGTAATTAAAAACAAACAAGCAAACCACACATACACACACACACACACACACACACACACACACACACACACACACACATACACATGCCAAAAAACATACTAAAAACATACTTAAAATTGTGAGGAAGCTCCTCACAATTTTAACTTTAGAGAAAATAAGGTGAAAGAAATTGCAATTAACTTACAACAAGATTAAGAAATGTGGTATGTGCCTATATTTGTTTTGCATGCTTCTCATTCATTCCCAGTGGAGGATAACCTCTTCTCATTTCCACTGGAGCTATTGATTAAGAGGGCTTACCTTACTACAGTGATAGGCATCTGACTTATGCTGGTCAGTCAGGATGTCCTATTTGTAAAGGAATAGAAGGGTTCAATGGCGGGTACATAAACTTGAACCAGCCTGCATACATTAAATCTGTGGTTCTCAACCTTCCCAATGCTTCAATCCTTTGTTGAATTGTTCCTCATGTTGAGGTGACCCCCAACCAAAAATTATTTCATTACTATTTTATAACTGTAATTTTGCTACTATGATGAATCTTTCCTTTTTGTTTTTACTTTTACTTTTATGTGTATGAGAGTTTTGCTTGCATGCATGTCTCTGTACACCACGTGTGTGCTTGATACCCTCAGAGGCTAGAAGGCCACTCCTATCTCCTGGAGCTGTAGTTACAGATGGATGTGAGCCTTCATGTGGTCATATGGATGCTAGGAATAGAAACAGGGTCCTCTGGAAGAGCAGTCAGTGCTCTTATGAGCCATCCCTCCAGCCGAATGTGATGAATGTTAATGTAAATATCTCATATACAAGATATCTGATATGTAACCCTCAAAGGGGTCACAACCCACAGCTTGAGAAACACTGCTTTAAACAAATTATTTATGCACACCCTGTACATGCAGTGCCTACGGAGGCCTCAAGGGGTCATACAATCCCCTAGAACTGGAGTTATAAATTGTGAGCTGGGCAATGTGTGTTCTGGGAATCGAAACAGAGTCTGCTGCAAGAGCAGAAAATACTTTTAATCACTAAGACATCCCTTCAGTCTCCTGCATCCTTTTGGAGTGGATGTAAATACTGGGACCAGTGGGGCTCTTGAGGAAGTCTACAGTAGTCAAGGCACACCTTTGTTCAGGGACAGCCTGTCAGAGAAGGACACAGAGCAGAGGGAGAAAGAGCCAGAGAAGGAAGCGAATCCATGTGAACTGTGGGTCAGACTGTGCTTTCATTAAATATGCCAGGAAGTATGTTTCTTTATTAAGTCACTGTACATTCCTTCTCTGGGGAAATGGACCATTGTGTAGATTGCCTTGTAACTCCTCATATGAAATACCTATCTGGAAAGAATAACAAGAGCCTGCACCACTGGGAACAAATATTATGTGAAAATAGCTGGTGAAACCTATTATACTTCTAAGTGGGGTTTCAAAGAATACTATCGGACCGACTAATTCTTACAACTCTTCAAAACAGGACCAGACAGATCACTAAAAAGAAAAGCTACAGGGAGCCCTCACCAGCAGGGGGATCAGGAGGTTTAGTGAACCAATCTTTTCAACCTCTGCTTCTGATAATTCCATAATAATTGTCTGAAGCTGCTCATAATTAGACTCAATTATGGGATTAGTTTGAGTCATATTATGAAGCATTGATTTACAGAACATAACTACTGAAAGGTGAGGTGCTGAACACAGTAAATGGCCCACAATCCTCAGTAACAAAATTGCTGCATGAAACTGAAGGGGGGATATTGATCTATTTATAACAAATTTATGTCTAAACTACTTCTTATTCCCAGTTAGTAAATGCCGTGCAGGTTAGAGCAGAATGTATTGCAAAGCGCTGATCCATTTGTCAAGGAGGGAGCAAGACGTGCATGTTTGTTTGACTTCAGGGCCGATCAGTTTCAGATTTCTGAAAAGGCAGACAGACTAAAGTGGGAATGGCTAGGGAAGATGTAACGCTTTGCATTTCCTCCATTAATTTGGTATAAAAATTCCTATAATCCTGCTTCGAGGAGCTTCTCAAATTGGCATGTGTGATGATGTGCCAGGAGGCATAATAAATTCAGAATAATTAGGGTGGCTGATTAGATTCATTTCAAAACCATGGTTAGTTCCTAGGGTATGTCAGTAATAGTCCACATTTGAAGAACTGAGGGAACGTGCTTATACTTTAACCTTAACCCGGAAGACACCATGGTTATGTGGTTACTGTGTGTCAGGCTCTGAGGTAAGTAATTTACACCTCTCAAAAATATGATTATTAACCACATTTTGTAGATGTGAAGAACTGACAAAATAAATGTGGCCCATCTGGGGCTTCCATCTTGTACTTATTTCATTATAAAGGAAAATGTGCATTAGCTTGTCTGCCATTTAAAACATTTTTACATTTGTGGAGAATTGCATTAATGGTTCCAATTCCTTGTCATTTTTTAACAACGCTCTTTGACAGTAACTTTGCAATTAACATCACTATAAATGAACAGTCCGTGCCCTTGTCCTTGACTTTGAATTTGATCATGTGACTTACTTTAGGTCATGAAGTGTTAGTAGACACCATATGACAGGGCTTGAAGGCTCATACGGACCTCAGTTGAGTCCTTTAGGCAAAACAGGCCATATTGGACAACCTCTATCTTCTCTGGGTGTGAGAGAGCCCAGCTACATCATCAGAACTTCCCACTTGATCCCAGTTGACAAGTGAGTGAATTTATTTATTGTGTAGGATAATACCGATTTTTGTGTTTGATGTACTGCACTAGCTGAATAAAACAATATTTGTGTGTGATCTTGTGTGCATGTATTGAATGTAAACATATACCCACCTTTTTTGAGACACCATCTCTCATTGACCTGGAGCTTGCTGACTAGCGTAGGTCAGCTGGCTGATGATCCTTAAATAGCTTTCTGATCCTTCCTCTCCTCTGTTGGAATTATATGATCAGCTTTTTAAAAAAATCAAATCAAATCAAAACAAAACACAAACGTGGGTTCAAGTTCAAGCTCAGGTTATTACTGTACTAACTAATCTATTGTTTCAGCCCACCCAAAGTGAAGTAATACTGACAGACTTGGTTTGAATTAAATGCAAGCTTTGTTTAACTTTCTATATCAAATCATTGGAAGTCAAGGGGGTGGGTGATTACCACCACATGGGAAGATATATGTCTTCCCCCATCATTTGGGATTGTTTAGTAGAAAAAAATACAAGGATTAAAGAAAGGTTTGCTTGAAGGAAGAAATAATGGATAATTCCACAGTTTCTGAGTAGTGAAATTGCAGCAAGAAACAAAGGGGGAATATTGATCTATTGACAAAGGTGTTTCAATAGAAATGAAGAATGTATAAAATAATTGAGTTAAATGGCACATGCATGGAAGATTGGGGATGGAAAATTTCTGTGAATTCAAGGCCAACCTTGTTTACTTAGCAAGTTTCATGCCAGCCAGGGCTACATAATAAGACCCTGTAACAGCAACAACATCAATACATACACAAAAGAATGTATAAGACATTAATGGAATACACCTATTGACTACATAAGTAATGATATCCATGGGTACCTGAACAGATATTATGCATATTTTATTGATCTTTTATTGTTTGAGATTGTAGCCCAGGTTATCCTTGTACTCCCAATGTCATCTACTTAAACTTGCAATGTAATCCTCCTAAACATTAGGGACCAGAGGTGTGAGCTATTATGCCTGGCTTGCCAAATACATTTCAAATATAAATTAGAATGCTATTAAAATGATGGAAATGAAGTACTGCACACAGAGACAGTCATAAATGCAAACCAGGATGTCCTACTAATGTCTGATATAGCTGTATCCCATAATTAAAACCTATAAATTATGGGTATGCTCCAACACACAGCAAGACACAGAAAACAGAAAGTCCCTCCATAATGTGACTGCTGCCACCTCCTATGACCTTATCTTTGCTCGTCTTTTAAATAGACTATAGTAAGCCCAAATGCACTGGTGAGTCTTCTCAAAACTCCAGATGTCTCTCATCCCCATGCCTTTTTCAGACAATTCTCCCTTGAATACATTCTCAACTCCCTTAACCTAGCCTCTTACTGTCTCTTCTGTTCCTCCAAGTTTGAGATCAATGGAAATTTCCTCTAGTTCCCTATTAGGAATTTTTCCTATTTTCCCAGACTGACTTAAGGTCCCTCCTGGGTGCATGTTCTCACATCTCCATCAATGGATTTTCTATTTTTATAAATTTCGTCCAAAAACCATGTCTCCTTTATCTGATCCCAAACTTCTCGAGGGCTCAGAAAAAAGCACGATGCCTTGTTTATGTTTGGCTGCTCAGCATTTTTGTTTTGAGTAAATAATGAATAAATAGAAGGCGGTCAGCATGGTGCTGTAGGAGTCAAGGGCAGGTGCACACTCCAGGGTAATGGAAGCTGTTTGCAGCACATAAGGGTTCAGCGGGTGGTGTGTGTTCAAATACATATGAAATCAAGTCAAGATATGAAGCTCCAACTGGACTATACAATGAAGTGGTCAAAGCCACAGAGAACAGTTTCAGGGGCTTGATGGAGCTTGAAAGCAAGAGTTAAGAGGACTAGGAAAAATGCAGACGTGGAGAAGCAAGCTTGATGGGAAATTAGAAGACAGTAGCTAGTAAAATTGGGACAAACTGGAGATCGGATCTGAAGGAAGGGTTGATAAAATGGAAACGGTGGCATTTATAGAGTGTCGTGTTGTGTAGTGGAAGTTGAGGTTGCAGGAGAGTTAGGAAAGAACAGAGTGGAACAAAGGGATCCCATTGCCAGGTTAATGGGTGTCTCATAGTTCTCTTCATTAATTCTTATTCTGGCATAAGGACAAGAGACACAAGAAAACACCGTGATGTGAAAGTGAGACTGTTACCTGTGGCAGCGGGAGTTTGATGGCAAACGCTAAGCTTGGAGATGCCGTTTCAGCCACATGGAGAGGTAAGACTGAGAACAGGTTAAAATACAAAGCTTGATGTCAGATATATTTGGATTCAACGCTTGGCTCTAGCACTTTCTGAATATCCAACACTTAAGCAAGCACATAAGGCAATACCCATGTGAACCCACCATCAGCTGTTCACAGCTGCTGTTCTGTTTAGCTAACATCCTAGGAGTTAGCTATAGCCCTTCCTATGATAATGGTGTGTTTCCTAGAATGTATGCTCAAACATAATGCACTCCTATGCCTTTTTCTCCCAAGCTTAGTATATGTTGGTCACTGCATGGTTATTCTTTAGAACTGTACCCATGGAGAGGGAGAAATTAGAAGAACACTAGCCAGGGGTTTTATTTTTCTAGCAAGGAATTTAGAAGAGAACAATTGCCTCTGACTCTTCAAACCTGCATCTCTGTTAAATACTTTCTTTGAGTGATAGACTAAACCAGCTAGTCTTACACACACACACACACACACACACACACACACACACACACACACACACACACACACTGTTGAATACAAAGAAATATGGTTTCCTTCCAAAACTTGCCTCAGCAGCAAAGACACAGAGATGTCATTAAAGGTCCAAGAAAACAAATGTTGGGAGTGAATGCTTTGCCTTGAGGAAGAATGATCCTTTTAAAACTAGAAAACAATTCCTACCTAAGACCCTGGTCTAAGGTTTGTCTTTTACATCTTGAGAAGTTGGATTAACACAAGTGCCACCAATAACAACTGTTAATTAATGGGAGAGAAATTGGAGATTCAGATGACTGTATGTCAGCCACTGTTCCTAAAATCATGTTTGTACAGGGTAAATACTGATTTGCAGCAACAAGCTGTATTTGCATAACTCAACAGAAACAAGTTATTCTTGACAAAGGAAAGGGAACAGATATCAGACAGTGAGCACCAGTGGCATGTTACAATTTTTCTCTCCTTTGCTCATTTGTAAGCTGCCACTCTTTGTAATAATTTACCAAACAGTGCGGACATTTCACTTTCTGGAAAGCTGGGTGTCATATGTCATGACTAACATCCATCAAAGATGGATTAAATTGGGAGATTGGGCTGGTGAAGGCATGTCTGCTCTCAGCCTAATGATTTGTTTATTTAACTGTTCTTATTAGAGACAGCCCATCATAAAGGAGATGTTGGTTTTAAAAATTGATCTTGAGAAGAAAAGAGTAAATACAAAAACAGTTTCTCAGTCATCTCAATTCGGCTCTCAATCAACACTATGTTGAAATACTAACCATAATGAAGACAACAGTCCCTAATTAAATCAACAGGATGCACACTCAGAAAAAGACTTGCTTAATAGACTCAATCTATTAATTTTCTGACTGTTAGATTTAGCAGAACAGCAATAAAATTAGCCTTCTTGTCTTCCATTAGACATCTTTCCATTACACAGGGCTAGACTTACAAAATAGCCAGGCAAGTGGTCAATACTTGATATTTATACTTCCTGAGCATGAGCTGTCTTGTAAACATGCCAAGAATATTCTGAAAGTGGTTCCAAAAGATACCCATCATATTCATAGGATGATTAACTGCTGGTCTTTATAAAGTCTTTAGAAGTAAGGAAGCATCCAGGAATTAATATTCCTTTTTGCTTTTCTGTAACACCTTGTTTAAAATAGTCTCCCCCAGAGATAGCAAATGTCTTGGTCCCTCCATGTTTAAACTGGTAAATCCCAGTGCCAGGCTCCTGATGACGCTTGTCCCACTCACATTCTTCCACATGGCCATGCACAAACAAGCAGTCTCACTTTAATCTGGGTCCTAACTCATGTCTATACTTCAGTTAGGACATGTCATGACATTTCCCACATCAGCCAGTTCCTTAGTTAGAAGAATACAGAAGAGTAAGTGTAAGTAATCATTGCCATTTTGCAGACACACACCACAGTAGACATTCTGCTGATCATGGAGAATTCCATTCTCATGGGTGTGTTAGGCATTCAAGCTTTGACTTTCAAAATAAAATTGAGGTTAAAAATGGAGAGATCGTCAGGCATTGGTGGCGCATGCCTTTAATCCCAGCACTCAGGAGGCAGAGGCAGGAGGATCTCTGTGAGTGAGTTCGAGGCCAGCCTGGTCTCCAGAGTGAGTGCCAGGATAGGCTCCAAAGCTACACAGAGAAACCCTGTCTTGAAACCCCCCCCCAAAATGGAGAGATTACTTGTGTCAAATCTTAATGGGAAAATTGGTGGGGCTAAGAGTAGTATCAAAGGCTTTTTCCAAAATATTTATGACTTATTTTTTTAAATATGTGTATATCTCAGTGTATAATTATGTGTCCGAATGAATATGGCCCTGGAGGTCAGAAATGTGAGGTCTCCTTGGAGCTGGAATTACAAGGTGTTGGGAATTGTTTGGATGGGTGATGAGAACCAAATTTGGGTCCTCAGAAAGAACAGTGTTCACTCTTTACTGTCGAGCTATCTCTGAAGTCCTAGGAAGCAAAGTCTCTATGTCATGAATGCTTAACTTCTTTTTGTTAAAATGTCTTCAGAGTCTTAACCCACTTCCAACTCAGTGTCTAAGACAATATTAGGTGCTTAAGAAATTTATTATTTTTAGCTGATTTAAAAGAATAGGGAAATTAATCAATTATTTAATTGTTGGAGAAATTAATATATCAAAGTTATACAATGAACAGATGGCAGAAATGGGATGTGGTCCCTTGATGATTTGGCTCTGAGACCCTTATGTTGCTATCTATGCCATGGTACTTTTCTAAAGCCCAGAATTACAAACAAATACTAAACAAATATTCCCTTTAAAAGACCAAGAAACTGAGTTTGTTTTCACTCTAAGACATGTATGTGTCATATATCGGATTAATATGGTTTCTACACTCAGTGACCAGACTTTAATTGATGGAGCACCCAGCCTTGTACCTGTCATGCTATTTGTTCATGACTATCCATCTGAGCTAGTTTTCCAACATCCCATTGATGCTCCATCAGAACTACTAAGTGGCTTTAGAAATACAAGGATTCTTGTGGGCTTTGTGATCGTCTATATGACTGTAACCATTGGCAACTCCTCAGCCTCTGTTTGTACAACATCCCCTTCATGCATGTAGGACCTGGCAATTTTTCTTCTTTTCCTTTTTGTCTTATGCTGGTAAGCTTGTAGACATACTAGGGCTATGGTCAATTCTGTGAACTTTAACATTGGGGGAATAAAAGTAAAATGTACATTCACTAGCCATTATCAATAAAGAACTAAAGAATTAGTTTAGTTTAGAAATAAAGGTTTCTCCACTGAGGAGGGTCTAGGCCCTGCTCCAAATGATATGACAGATGTTGAAGATTCCCCATGGAAGGCCTTCCTCTCCCTGGGGAGCAGAAAAGGGTTGTTGGGACAGGGGGTCAGTGGAAGTCAGGGGAGGAGGGGAGAGAGAAGAATCTGAGATTGACATGTAAAAGAATTTTGTTTCTAATTTAAAGAAAAAAAGAAGTAAAGGTATCTCCCTCCCCTCACAGAGAGGTTTCTTTTTGCAACAGATGGTGACTAGTATAGATATCTACAAGTGATCAAGAAGAACAATTGACCCTGAGATACCCAAACCGGAGTGATATATCTGCAGTGTAATCCCTACATCTAAGGATCAGGTAAGGTCACATAAGAGGTGGTGGAAAGATTTGAAGGGTCAGTCGAGTAGGACACTTACTGAAAGACAGTGCCTTCTAGACATGACAAGGAAGCTGCACCCATGAAATCTTAACATTATAGGTGCCTAAACAAGACAGGACTAATGACAGCACCAGTTATACGCTCATGTGAGAGGGTGAAATGTCACAAGATTCTACCCCTAGATGAAGAGATACATGTAATCAACAGCTACTCAAGAAGGGAGAGTCTGTTTCTCCAGGGACAAGCCTTCCCATAGGCTAACCACTTTCAAGTGGTCATCCCTAAACATGTGTATATCCACACAATACTCAAAATACTCAATGAGGTATATGTGAGTATATAATAGTTAAAGAAGATCATGAATTTGAGGAAAGGAACATTGGAGGAGTTGGAGGTGAGGAGAGGGGATATATATATATTGTATGGAATTCCTAAAAAAACAAAACTCTAAATTAAAGTAAAAGTAGTTTGAAAGGACATTTACAAATTGAAGTGGGATTTATGAAAATCTCTTATTTTGAACTGGTATGGAATGCTTCTATGGATAATTGTAAGACATACTTGGGCTGTGAAAGCTACCCTTTTCGTCTACTGGCTCAATAAGAAAACAGGGAAAGAACCATATAAAATTGTATTTTTCTTTTTTCCTTCTTACATTCCAGCAGCATGGCTAATAGATAAAAAGCTGCCCAAAGAGGTCAGTTACTTCAGGAAGGCAGAGAAGCAAAGAGCCAGTGTGATCCACACAGTGAATAATTCTCAGAGACTCAGATGTTCGATATGCTGCCTAATTATAGGAAATGGCAAATTGAGATAAACATGTAGTCACGAAATATTCCCCAGAAGATATCTATCTGACAGTGTCTCAGAAAGATATGTCTGTTCCAAATGCTGTCAGTTCTTAGCATGGGGAAAATGGGGGGGAGGAAATCAACTTTGGAGTCTCCTGGTGAGTCATCAAAATCAAACCCAGTGGGCAAGAAACTGCTCTCGTTTGAATCATGACACCAGCAGGTGGAGGGGAGTGTCCACTCTCTGGCCAGATTCCTGTATTTCAAGGTTGCTTATTTATTTATTTACTTATTTCTGTGTTTGTTTGTTTGTTTGTTTGTTTAGTTTGCTAATGCATGGCTGTTTATGGAGTAAGTCCCCCAAGTGCTACTGCTAATGTTTTCTTTTTCCATGTTCAGAAACTATATGAAAAAAAAACATGTGCCACCACACATGGTGACTTTGTTTCTCTTAAATCGGTGAAAGGAACTGTGTTGTTGTCATCCTTGGAACTCTTCTGTGGGGTGAGTGGCTTTTTCATCAGTGGGGTCTTGGTGTCTCTGGCATCAGAAATTTTGAGAAAGGAGGACACTGTTATGGAGGGTTCCTTCCTTAGTGGCCTCCAAGCCTGTTAACATATGTTTAGCTACCTAATATTCTTTCTTCAAGTTATGTTAGTATTCTGAAAGTGGTTCCAAAAGATACCCAGCATATAACCACAACAGAGAATGACCAGATGAAGGTGTGTCATCTATGGTCAAATAGAATGCAATAATTTTGTATACTTTTAAAATTCTCATGAAAATTCCATAAGGTATTCATCTCACAGAATCAATTAAACTAAGTAAATAGATCAATGTATAATAGAAAATAATGTGGAATTCATGAGTACTTGAAAGACAATCCACAAATCCCTATGGAAACCAATGCGCCTCCAACTAACAGCCTCTGGTTTGAGATCTAACAAAACTAGCACCTGGGGTATTGTAATGGATTGATCAGCAACTATACTTACTGTTTGTTTTCTTTGTTAAAGGCATTAGTCTAGAAAGCCTTGGTTCCAAGGGGTATGGAATGGACTCCAAGAATTCCCATGTTACTCCAGGCAATTGGGCATGCGTACAAACACTTTGCTACACAGGGAAAATTGATACCTTCTCTAGCAGCTCAAAAGAGCAAGAAATCCTTTACAGCTGCACAATGGGGGGTGAATTGCATCCCAGGGGTAGAATTCTCAGCCCAGACAGGAAGTGTCAAAGAGGTTGTGTGGACTTCATTACTGTGAATTTCCTGCTCTGGGCACCTCTTCTGATCCAAGTAGGAGAGAGACCAGCTGGAATTAAGACCACGAGCCTTCTAACAAATCTAGATTTTCTGATTTATTTTCATTTTCACACTGCTGTCACCTTGTGCTATCCTGATTAAAAAATAAAAGTGCAATCGTACCTCCAAATATTATTAGAAATAAGGTACTAACCAACACTGACAAAAGCTTTTATGCTTTGATCATAATTCTTCACTTCTTAAAACAGAGTATGAATTGAAGAATCCATCACACTATGGCAATTTGATATCAGATATACTCGTTCACCTCTCTCTCCCAAAGTCTAACATTATAGGTACGAAAGCTTGACATTCTAAATGTGGTTAATATTTTCCACTCATGTTCCTTAAAAATTGAAATAGTACTACCATTTTTTGTGCATTTAAATGCATTTGCATTTCATTCAAGAGAAATGAGTTTTCTGCTTTAATTTCATCTCAGTTTCATTTAATTAAAGTCTAGCTCATTTGTCTTTGAGCACTCTAAGTGCTAGAGTTTGGCTAAGTCATTCAAAATGAGTTTGAAATTTGGACAAGATTTTTTTAAGCTATGAATAAATTTACATCTGATGATTCCTAAATCCCTGTATTCCCTTCTCCACCCTCAAGTTAATAGAATGCTTTGTGCTTCTGAACTGTTCTTTCATACATTATTTCACAAGCGTTTTGGAAGAGTCCCAACAGAAGGATAAATCAAGTCCCATTATCTTCATTTTACAAACAGAAACCTGAGTTTCAGAGTGATAGAATGACTTAGCCAAGGTCACACAAGCCCTCAGTCACTGAATTAGAATTAGAACTAGATGTCCCAATTCAAGGAATTGTCAACACATTGTTTATTTAAATATGCTTTCTTTACATCCATTTTCTTTCCAAGGGAAATTTAATTCTTCTCAAGGCTTCCTAAAGAGTGAGTACACAGGCATGCACACATCCATGCACGTGTGTGTGTGTGTGTGTGTGTGTGTGTGTGTGTGTGTGTGTGTGTTTGTGTGTGTTTGTGTGTGTGTTTGTGTGTGTGTGTGTGTGTGTGTGTGTGTGTGTGTGTGTGTGTGTGTGTGTAAATTAATGCTGAATTCTGAAAGTCTAAATTTCTATTGTGTCATAGGCTCTGGGGAATGTGTTTACCGACCACCTTATAAGAAGTACTTTTGTAGTGCTGAGTTTGAATCCAGGGCCTCTTGCATGCTAAGTGAGTATTCTACCACTGAGCCACTCCTCCAAACATGCCTACATTATTTTTGCTCTTCACAACAACACTTGATGCTTTATGGAAAAGAGGATGAGGCTACCAGAAGGTGGAAAACTTGCTGAAGTCACCTGTATTTGAGTTTCTACTCTCCTTGGCTCTCCCTCCAGTTGTCTGCACTGGTAAGCCCATGTTAGTGTAGCATCCCCTGAAATACATAGACAAGTCCTATCACCCCGACGTGGGCTCCAAGAACATTGGCATTGTCTTTACTCTTAAGACAATTTTGTAATATTTCTATGTAGAGAGTGCAAAAAGGGTTGTTTTCTGGCCCCCCTTCTGGTGCCCTACTCAGAGCCTCCTGAGGCCTGGGGACTGTGCACAGTAAACCCTGTGGACCAGCCTATCCAGAGTCTTCCCTAGTAGCAGTACTAGTCCTGCATCTACACATGGGAGAAGGCAAGTGTGGGCTGTTTTCCAGCCTGCCTTCTGGTGCCCTGCTGGGAGCATCCTGAGGACTGGGGACTGCAACCTAGGGAACCTGTTCCAGTTGACCAGCCCATCCAGAGTCTGCTAGCATCAAGGTTCTAGTCATGTCTCCAACCATAGCAGAAGGAGAGCCATTGGAATATTAGACCTGCTTGCACCCACTGGAAGAGAACCTTGGTCCCATACCTACAAGGAAAGGGAGAGACTCCGCTGGTAACCACTTGAGGAAGGGATGGGAAGACAACAATATAAGAACACAATAAACAACAGAAAGAACAATATGATGTCACCCGAGGCTAGGGGTGACAACAGCAAGACCTGAACATCTCAACACAGATGAAGCAGAAGAGAACCACCCTAAAAACAACTTTATGAAGATGATAGAGACCCTCAAGGAGGTAATGAGAAAAATCCCTTAAAGAATTGGAAGAAAAAAAATCAAGAAATGGAGGAAAAGACAAACCAAAAATTGCAAGAAACAGTTCAAACAGTGCAAGGTTTGAAAGCTGAAATAGAGAATAAAAACACAGTCTGTGGAATGCTGGAAATAGAAAAGCTAGATAAATGATCAGGAACTACAGATGCAAGCATAACCAACAGAATACAAGAGATGGAAGATACACTAGGAGAAATAGATTCATTGACCAAAGAAAATCTCAAGTCCAACAATCCCTAACACAAAATGTCCAGGAAATTTGGGACACCATGAAAAAACCAAACCTAAGAATAATAGGTATAGAAGAAGGTAAGGAAACCCACCTCAAAGGTGCAGAAAATATATTCAACAAAATCATAGAAGAAAACTTTTCCAACCTAAAGAAACACATGCCAATGAAAGTACAAGAAGCTTATAGAACAACAAATATAGTGGACTACAAAAAGTCCCCTTGCCACATAATAATCAAAACCCCAAACATACAGAATAAAGAAAGAATATTAAGAGCAACAAAGGAAAGAGACCAAGTAACATATAAAGGCAAATCTATCAGACACCTGAATTCTCAATGAAAACTCTGAAAGCCAGAAGGTCCTGGATAGATGTTCTACCAACACTAAGAGACCACAGATGCCAGCCCAGACTACTATTCCCAGAAAAACTTTCAGTCACTATAGATGGAGAAAACAACATATTCCATGAGAAAAACAGATTTAAATAATACATATCCACTAATCCAGCCCTACAGAAAGTTCTGGAAGGAAAACTCCAACCCAAGAAAGGTAACTACAACCAGAACAACATAGGCAATAGATAACCCCACTTTACCAACAGCCAAAAGAAAAAAAGGGGAGGAAATCCACACACAATTCCACCACCATAACCAAATCCAAAACAAGCAAGAATGAACAATCAATGGTCATTAATATCCCTCAATATTAATAATCTTAACTCACCAATAAAACGACATAGGCTAACAGAATGGATATGAAGACAGAATCCATCCTTCTGCTGCATACAGGAAACACACCTCAACTTTAAAGACAAACAGTACCTCACAGTTAAGGGTTGGGAAAAGATTTTCCAATCAAATGGACCCAAGAAACAAGCAGGGGTAGGAATCCTAATATCTAACAAATTAAACTTTAAACTAAAATCAATCAAAAGAGATGAAGGAGGGCATTTCATATTTATCACAGGAGAAATTCATCGAGGTGAAGTCTCAATTCTGAACATCTATGCCCAAATACAAAGGTACCCTAGTTCATAAAAGAAACATTACTAAAACTCAAATCACACATAAAACCTCAAACACTTATAGTGGGAGACTTCAACACCCCACTCTCACCACTAGACAGAACCACAAGACAGAAACTTAACAAAGGAACTAACAGAAGTTATGACATTTAAAACAAGCTTGTTTCTAATTTAAATTTAATAGAAATCTATAGAACATTCCATCCAAACACAAAAGAATATATCTTATTCTCAACGTCACATGGAACCTTCTCTAAAATCAACCACATACATGGCAATATAGCAAACCTCAACAGGTACAAAAAATTAGAATAACCCCTGTATCTTATCAGGTAACCCAGTCACTAAAAGACGGACATGTTATGTGGTCACTCATATATGGATTTAAGACATAGAGCAAAGGATTACTAGCCAACAATCCACACTGGCAGAGAAGCTAGGAAACAAGGAGAACCCTAAGAGAAACATACATGGTCACCTGGTGAAGGGGAAGGGACAAAAACTCCTGAGCTATTTGGGAGCCTGGTGGGAGGGGAGAGGGAGTTAGGAGAAAGAGAAGGAGAGAAGAGGAAGGGAGAGGAGGACATGAGGGAGCAGGAAGATTGAGTTGTGGGAAGAATAGAGGAGAGGAAGAAAAGAGCTACCATAATAGAGTTATCCATTATAGGTTTAAAAAGAAATCTGGCACTAGGGAAAATTCCAAAGATCTACAAAGATGACCCCAACTAACAATCTAAGCAATAGTGGAGAGGCTACTTTAAATGCCCTTCCCCAATAATGAGATTGATGACTACCTTATATACCATCCTAGAGCCTTCAACCAGTAGCTGATGGAAGCAGAAGCAGACACCCATAGCTAAACACTGAGCTGAACTCCTGGAATCTAGTTGCAGAGAGGGAGGAGTGATGAGCAAAGGGGACCCCAGACTGACAGCTGGGAAACCAGACCCCCTGAACTTGGATGTCAGTTAGGAGGCCTGGCAATCTATGTGGCCTCTGGTAGTGATCAATATTTATCCCTAATATATGAATGGACTTTGGGAGCCCATTCCACACAGAGGGAAGCTCTCTCAGCCTAGACACACTCCGGGGAGGGCCTGGGTCCTGCTCCAAATGGTATGACAGACTTTGAAGATCCCCCAGGGAAGGTCTCAACCTCCTTTGGGAGCAGAAGGGGTATGGTATAATGAGTCAGTGTGGGGCAGGGGAGGAAAGGAGGGAGAGGGAACTGGGATTGACATTTAAAACAAGCTTGTTTCTAATTTAAATTTAAAAACTAAACAAATAAGAAAGAAAATGCCACAAGGCTAAAAAACAAACAAACAAACAAAAAACCAAACCTCCAAATGAAAAATCCCCTGTGTTTGAGTGCAATGTTTATCCTTCAGAAGTTTACCTCTCTAACTGGGTATGTTGACACATAACAGCACAGAAGTCAAGTAGGAAAACAACAGAAGGTTGCTCTCCCCAAGTGCAAAATGAATGCTTCAGATTTTATCCTGTAAATACCACCAGATTCCAAGCAACAAGGAAAGCAATGCTGACTAAGAGAATAGACTTTCTCAGAAAGGAGTTAAAAGTGAATAGAATTCACCTAAGTGGAGACAAATGGGAAGGGGTTCTATTATAAAAGCAATTCTAACAAAGTTACAGTCAAAAATGCTCCTGGTGCATTTGGAGACCATCTTGTCTTCTTATTTGTGATGACTTGTTTTAAAACTTGAAGTATCCTATGCTCACTGGATCCCAAGATCAGTCTTCCATTTGACTCACGAGTTAAAATTTAGCTGCAGGTACTAGAAACTCAAAATTACAGTGCCTTAAAGAAAGGTTTACTTTTCTTACATATACTGTCCCCAACTTACAGCAGTTGAAATGAACAATTTTCAAGTTTTATGATGTGAAAATACTGTGCATTCAGTAGAAAATATGCTTTTAATGAGGAAGTTTAATCTTTTCGTAGGCAGCAATATGCAGTATGATATTTTCTCCCAATACTGAGCGATGGCATGGTGCTTCCTCCTGCAGCCAGTGACATACCTACAAGGGCAAAGAGTTTGGATCCCACTGTTCTCTGTTGCCAGGCAGTCAATAGCCACATGAACTATTCAGCAGTTCATTGCAGAAACAGGCTTTGTGTCAGATAATTTTACACAACCACAAGATAATACATGTTACATGCCTAATGCAGGCTAGGCTCGACTATGATATTCTGTGGGTTTTAGATATGTTAAACAGATATTCGATTTATGGTAGTTTTGACCTATTATGTGTTCGTGAGAATATAACCCTGTCTTAATTGAGAAGCAGCTGCATAACAAAATATAAAATCGTTACAAAGTGGATGCTGCTGCCTTTTCAGCTGTCTAATGACGTTATGATGCAGAAAGCCAGCTATTATTTTTTTGTATAATTGTGTTTGCACAATGGCAGCTACCATTCACATCAGTTTTTATCTGTGGAAAGAGGGAGCTCGTTGATAGCAGATCTCTTTCTTCTCTGTGAAAAGCAAATCTTTCCAAGGAACTATGCCCAGACAAGCTCCAATGTAGGTCTCATTGTTGAGAATCAGGTCATTCTGCACTCTGGATCTAAGACAGGTTGTGAAAATAAAAGCAGGTTACTGGCCTTGATTTGGAACATACCGTTATATCACAGCCCCCACTAAAATGGGACTTTTATAGTAAGTAAACAGGGAAAATAGTGAGGCAGTGAATAACAATGGTGGTAACCCTCACAGTCTCCTCTGCTGCAGCACCAGGGATGCTTGTTAGTTCCCTCAGTGCTGGGTTTCATTGCACTAAATGGCGGAGAAGTGGGAACCTGTGTAGTACTTTCAACAGCACCTCAACAGATTTCATAAAGAACAAAGATGTTGGGGCTGGAAGGTGGCTCAGTGGTTAAGAGCACTTGTTCTTGCAGAGGACCTGAATCTGATTCCTAGCACCCACATGGGACAGCTTACAACTTCTTTAACCTCTCCTCCAGAACATGCAACTCTCTTTGCTGTGTGGGCACCTGTACTAACATGCACACCCCTTACATACAGGAAGACATGGGCGCGCGCGCGCGCGCGCGCATGCGCGTACACACACACACACACACACACACACACACACACAAACATATTTTGGGAACTGTTTGGGAACTCCATAACGCTGTTATGGAGACTGCAATATCCTGTCGCATAGCATCAGCTCCAGTGGTTGGACTATGCCTTATTCTTCCCTGGAAATGGAAGAATATTGTTTCCTACTCACAAACTACTTCCTATTGTACTGCTGTGTATATCCAATTACTTATTTTTCCTGTTTCTTACCATAATTTTTTCCTGAGCTCAAATTTGGATGCAGTCACAAAATAAAAACACATTTGCCCTAGCTAAATTTGAATTTCAGATAAATGGAAAATACATTTTGTATTTGTGTGATCAGTGTGATATTTGTAACATACATATACTAGAGGATGATTTGTTATTTATATGAAATTCAAATTCAACTAGGACTCCTATAGTTTTGCAAAATCTGACAGAACTAAATTTGACTGGTTAGGTTAATCATGGGTGAAGAATCCCTGCTTACAGATACCTGTCTACCTGGTAGACCACTGGCCCACCTATACGTTGCAGACTTTTACCTAGAAGTCTGCCATTCACACAGAGAGCTAGGATTCCCTATAATGAGTCACATGGGCCAAATGAAGAAAGATATGCTCAAGGAACTGTTGGTACCCTAGCTCATCCTGTGGGGTTCTGAGGAAAGACATTTGCAGAGTACTCAGACAAATTCAACATAAAATACTTACTTCCATTCTGTGCCTTTATTAGTAGATAGCACACTCAGATTTTCTCATGCCTGTCTCACCATCCATGATTCCATAGAATCTTATTTAGACACAAAACCCACAGATTATTGTTATTGTTGTTGTTATTTTCAAGACAGGGCCTTTCTATGTTACCCTAACTATCCCGGTACAAGGCAGCACAGGCTTGCTTTAAATTTACAGTGATGCTCCTGCTTCAGCCTCCCAACTGCTGAAGTTATAGACATGTGTCACCAAGCTTAACTCCACAGGTGTTTTGACCTCCACAAAGAGTAGTGAGTGTGTGCACAGAATAAAAGGTACTATTTTCTACAATGTGGACAATTCCTTCTCAGTTCTTCTCATTTATCACAATCCTGTCTGTTGAAGTTTTGACTAATTTTGACAGAGCCAACAAATACATAGTATTTTCCATATGTAGAGAAGAGGTAGCAGGTGCTGGACGTGGGCACAAAGCTAAACAAGTCCAAGAATCCTCTATGCTTTCTGTTTTGTTATCCTATAGCCTTGCTTCCTGATATCTCTTCTGATTCATTTTTTCTTTTCTTTGACCCAAGAACAACGAATAACACCAATATACTCACTACCTGTAGTTCACATAGAGATGTTGTATAATCAAAGAGTAGCAATGAAGCGAATAGGTGTTACTTCATCTAATCCTTTACCCAGTACAGAAGCCCTCTGTTCAGTCTCTTAGAGGGTCAGTGCATCTCCTCATCAGTACCATAGGAGATAGAACACTGTGCTTTAGAAATACAATATAATTATAAGAAAGTGTTTCCATCAGTAGTCTGGCATTTGTCTCAAACAGCCATGGAGACTGTGGGACATAGGCAATGCTCCTGCCTTGCTGTTACTTGTTACACAGATGCTCCTGAAACTCTTTGATGCAGCTTCCTCCACTTCTCCCTTCGGTTTTTCAATATGTTATGGTGTTGTGATTCTCCCTGTTCCTGGGTACCTGTTTCACAACAACCATCAACCTACCCACCCCCTAGCAGCATGTGAGGCTTCAAATACTTACCTATAGTAATGTCACCTTCCATCTCTTATGGTTGGTATAATGAGGAAGTAGATGAATTGTTTGTTTGTTTTCCCTAACAGAGAACATGATGAAGAGGAGAGAAAGAGGCCTGGAACTAGTTGTATTTGGACTTGTGTACAGATCCTTCTATCATCTTTTTTTTTAGCTATTAAGACAAGATCTTGTGTAGATCAGGCTATCTACAAACTTGTTGTATAGCTATGATGACCCTGAACTCCGTTGCTCCTGCCTCCACCTCTCATGCATTAGGAATACAGGTATGGGCCATCTGACCCAGCTTCTGCTTCTTCTGTTGAATGGATTCCATGCACAAATGTTCTCTTCACTAACAGTTCACTTTTTCTTCCTCTGTCAAATATAAGCCACACTCTGTGGCTGAGGCAGATAAAGAAGGGTAGGTAAAACATCTCAAAAACCCCAAATTGGGGTTCTATTACAGATAATTCTTTTCTTTCATTTTCTACCAGTTAGAGAAACACGGAATAAAATGAAACATTCACACATCAATAAAAAAGTAACTTGACTTTCCCTGATCTACATGGAAAAGTTGAAACCTAATGCTGTTTTGTGCATCCAGCTGATGGTCAGAGCCTTCAGTGGCAAGTTTGTGGGTCTAATGTTCCCTTCTATTATACTTTGAACCAAGAATGCAAAGTATCCTATTTGATTTTTTATGCAGATGTTCTCCAGTTTGGCACAAAACCATGGCGGGATTTCTATTCCATGGTTCAGGGAAGGATCAGTCTCAACAGGAATCAGTCACAAGGAAAAAGATGCTTGCCACTTCTCCTGTGACTCAGATAAACAATGTGGAATACTGCTTTGAGAAGGGATCATTCCAGGTAAGAGCACACCAGTAACTAGACAATAACGGGAAGAGCTTCCTGGCTTCATCAACAATGGCAGTGGCTCATCTACGCTACTTTCTTAAAGACAAGATGTAAATGCCATAGGACTTGCTTTCCATGTCCATGCTGAACCCAATCGGATTTTAAACTCCATCCATTTCCTGTTACATTTTTAATGGCTCAAACTCTCATTTTTCTAAGAAATAACATAGCTTCAAGAGTTGTGCATTATGCAAAAGCAGATTCTGTTCTGTGCATGCCCTCATCATTATGGAACACAGTAAAAATAACCTCAGAAACTGTGTATAATAAACAATATAAAAAATGTTCCCAAAGTCCCCAGTGATAAAATTTGCAAGCCGCATTTTGATATTAATGAAATACATGTATTTTCACTCTGCCACCACTTTTTCTGGGGAACAACACTGAACAGGATCTTGCCTTCACTATGCCAGAAAGGTAAGAACATAGGACTGTGGTGGCCACACAGTCCCTCCAAAATTCGTGCCAAGGTTTTACATGGCATGGGGTTGTAACAGAATTATGTCCATTTGGGATTCAGGAAAGAGAAGTATGAAGATTCTTTTACCTTCAGACTGTCCATACGTGACATCAGAACAGCCTGCCAGTCAACCCACCCAGGAATATAGCCCTGCTGCTTATTTGGCAAAAGGTCATTCAAGCTCTGCCATATTGAGACCAAGCTTGGAAGACACTCAAAACCTTCTTGTGAAGTACTGGACATAGGAGGAAATTTCCTGGCTGAATACATTGTCTGAGAGACTAGAGTGCCAGAGTTTTGATCAATTTTAATTTTGTGCACACCAGTTAAGTACTGCATGCTTATTTCCTCTTGATTGTTTCCTCCTCTGGTCATGAGGCCGCACGAGTTATTGACTGAATTTTTTTTAATCCTAGCTCTAATTTGTTACTTCCTAATTCAGAAGCTGTATGCAATGTCTTTAATTTGCCTGAGCATCATTTCCAATCTGAAACATGGACATATTGACATTCTACCATAGGTTTGGGTGTATACAGGTTTCATATGGATATTCATAGATGAACCTATAAAATAATTTTAGTGAACTCATGGCATATATGCAGGTGGTTTGAGCAAAGTGAGCTATGCTGATCATTTTGTTTGTTTGTTTGTTTTATCATCTTAATATAAGCTAGAGTTATCTGGGAGGTAGAATCTCAGTTGGAAAATGCCTCAATTAGATGCCAGTGGCCAGATCTATGGGGTGTTTTCTTGACTGAAGACTGATGTAGGAGGACTCACACCATTGAGGGCAGTGCTGCCTCCAGGCAGTCATGGATGATATAAAAAAAACAGAGGTTGAGCAACCCATGAAGAGCAAGCCATTAAGCAGCCCTCCTTCATGGCCTTTGCTTCAGTTCCTGCTTCCACATTCCTGCCTTGGCTTCCCCTGATGATGGACTTAACTTATAAGCCAAATAAACCTTTGCCTCCCAAAGTTGCTTTGGGTCAGTATTTTATCACATCATAGATGTCTAAAACATGAGCTATATGCATTCAGGAGAAAAATCAAGAGACCAAGAAAAAATATCACACACAGAGATGTTGGAGTCATTTATCAAGTGCTCTCTCATTTATCTTCTGGTCATACAAGATACCAATGTTAAAAGTCATACAAGATACCACAGTTAAAATACTTAGTTTTCTTTTTCCCTAGCAGTAAGGGAATGGCTTCAGCCACATTTTTGTCAATAAGATGTCAATAAATGTATATAGGGAAAACAGCCTTCACAGTCTCCATAGAAAAGGTCATTTTTTAAATTAAGTGTCTTTGCCTTTCCCCCTTTCCTTTCTTTTCTTTTTTCTTTTGGTGTATATATGTGTGTAGTGTGTGTGTGTGTGTGTGTGTGTGTGTGTGTGTGTGTGTGTGTGTGATATGTGTACAGATTCCTAAAGAAGCCAGAAGAGGGTATTAGATCTCCAAGAGGCTGGCATTACAAGTGTTTGTATGAGTGCTAGGAATGGAACTCCTCGTGTCCTCAGGAAGAAAAGCAAGTGCTCTTAATGGTTGAGCCATTTCTCCATTCCCTCTTTCCCTATTTGTATCAGGTACAAAACTACTTAGGAGTAAGCACAACTTGGGAGTTGAAAAAGTATAAACTATTAATGAAATACATTGAAGAACATAAGTGGAATGATGGTGCTCATGGCTAGAATATTATTGGGGAGATTTGTACATGTGTATGACAGAGTCTGTATTATATTCCCATTTTTTGTGTAAGTGTGCATGGGTATTGTGCATGTTTGTATATATGTAGGGTGTGTGAGGTGTGTGTATGCATGTGAAGGCCCATGGCTGTTATATGGAATCACCATTATTCATTGAGGCAATCTCTCATCAAGCCCAGAGTTCACAGATATAGCTAGTCTCTCTAATCAGCTTTCTCTGAGAATCTACTGTCTCTACCTTCTGGGTTGGAGTTATAGGTGATCCACCAAGCCAACCTGGCACTTTTTATGTGTTCTGCAGATCTGAACTCTGACTCTCACACTTGATAGCAAGTGCTTAACCACTGGTTATCTCCTCAGCCCTGAGACAGAGTCATATGTAGCTCAGGCTAGCCTCAAATTAAAAAATGATGCATTGAATAAGACTGTATTAAACCATGTACAAAAACCAATTCTGGGTAAATTAAATACTTGGTCTAACTCCTGACAGTAAAACTTACAGGAAAATGAAGTGAATAAATGCTTGAAAACATTTTTCTGGACAAAGATTTCTACCAAGAGCACAGACAGCAAAAACAAAAATAGGTCAATGCAGCAAACATTTATGGAATAACAGTCTTTAGACCTCAATTAAGCAGAATATGGTTTTAATTGGGAGAAAGGAAATAAATGATATTAGAATTATTATCTTGGATCATAGAAGAGAGAGAGAACATAAAAAGAGCCTAGTTGCTTGGATAATTTGGTAAACTTGTTTATAAATACTAAATGAATATGTATTCCTGCAATAATCCTCACTCAAGCATGATGCTTTTAATGTCCATTGTTTTCCCAAATGTTTGTAGGTTTGTTGTACTTCATTTTCTATTATCCCAGTTTGTGTCTTTGTTGCTGTAATAAAACATGAACCAAAATCAACTTGGAGGAAGAAAGGGTTCATCTGGCATTTCCATTCCCTTACATGTCACAGTTCATCTAAGGGAAGTCAGGTTAGAAACTCAAGGCAGGAACCTGGAGGCAGAAACTCATGTAGACACCAGGAGGACTGCTGCTTACTAGCTAGCCCCTCCTGGTTTGCTCACCTACCTTTCTTACACAGCCCAGGCCCACCTGCCTAAGGATGGTACCCTCTTGCACTAATTAACAATCAGAAAATGGCTCACAGAGATGTCCACAGACCAATCTGCTGGAGGCAACTCCGGAATTTCTTCTTCCCAGGTGACTGGAGTCTATACACCATCCATGTTTATTATTTGTTTCTTTTTGTTCTAATTCATTGTTACTTTTCTAGGTTCTACAGGTTTATAGTATACATACGATTTATCAAAGAAGTCAATGCACCACACTTATTATAGCAGCAGAGTTTTATAGTAGCTACACTGGACAATTAAGTGACCCATGTAACAATGTGGGTGCTACAAACTCATTATGTTTGTTTTGTTTTTATTTAGAGAGAAATAAACACAAGGTGTACATTTATCTAAGTTGTTATTTAGAGTGGCCTTCACTCTATACATTTATATTTCAATGTGCCATTCCTTCCCTTCCACCCATGGGACTTCATTTTTCATTTCTTGAGCTCATGTCTGTCAGCAATGAGTTATTTCTACTTTTAAAACTCTGAGCGGAGCCTCATTTCACAAAAAGTATTTTGTTATAGTTCTTTGTATCTTCTCATGTTGTGCTGTGGAGGCAAAGGCAGGCAGATCTCTATGAGTTTGAGGCCAGCATTGTCTACAGAGTGAGTTCCAAGACAGCCAGGGATACACAGAGAAACCTTGTCCTGAAAAAAATAAAACAAAAACAAAAACAAACAACAAAAAGAAAGAAACACCAGCAATAAGCATTATCTGTAACTTCTCTCTCTTTTTTCATTGTTTTTTCCTTTTTCTTCTCAGCTCTGCAGAAATATGACTTCACTGTCTTCTTGCTTGCATTGTCTCACAGAAAGAAATGTGCTGTCATCCCAATCTTTGTTCTTTAGCACAAACTGTTTTCTTTGCTTTCTGCTTGCTCTAGAGGGTTTTTATTTTTAAATCATTAGCTTTTAGTTTTGATTGTGATGTCCTATTTTGACAGGCTTTTCATGTTTTTTATTCTTAGACTTTACTAAGCATTTTATATCTGTAAATTCATAATCTTCTGGAGTTTAGAAAAGTTTGGACTCTATTTACCCATGTATTAGGCTACCCATGTATTAACACATGGGCCATTAATGGATGTGCTTTGGAATTTATTTTTAAGTATTTTTACATTGTAATGTCTCGTTGTATTAATATTAGTCTAATAAAAATCCAGTGTATTAGTCTGTTTTCCTCTGTTGTTGCCAAACACACAAGATGGTGTTCTTTATAAGGAAAAGAGGCTTGTTTAGCTCGCACATTGGAAGTTGGAAGGTCCGGGTTCAGGCAACACCTTCAGTTTGGCCTAGTGGAAAGGGTTCCTTGACTCTGCATCCTTGGCTTTCCATCATGAAGGATGGCATCCTGGAGTGAACATGTATGAGAAGGAGGCCATAAGCCAGACAGTAAACCAGACAGCAAGGAAGGAACAGTCTTGGTCTTTGCAACAAGCTTCTACTGAAGAAATATTAGGGTTCAGTGAGACCCAGATTAATTCTGAGGATAGCAACCTTAATCAGCCACCTCCCACCAGGCCTCATCTCAGCTCTCCTTTACCTCCCAACATTACCAAAATGAGAACCAAGCTCCCAGCACAGAACTTAGGAAGACAAATTATATCCAAGCCCATCTGGTAGTTTCTACTCCTGTGTATTCAGGTCTCCTAACTTTCCCTCAGTGTCTAAATTGTAATTAATCCTCTCCAGTGCTAAGATTTACAGCTATGAAAAGTTGACTGGGTCTTATAATAATCTTCCTTTTAGCTACTTAATTTATCAAACAGGGGATATGGTTATTTCATGTTTTCCGTGTCTTTGTGTGTTAATTCTAGCATGTCAGCATTGAGTCAATTTTCTGGCCACTGTTCTCCTCAGGAAAAGCCTAATTTTAGTGCTTCTTTTTGTATTGTAGAGACTTTTTGTAAGGAATGCTAAATGTGAATTTTTATCACTGAAGGTTCTGTATTTTATAAATATTCTTTCTTTTGAGACTTATTAAACAGGACCACAGAAGTACCCAAACCAATGATAACTGTTTCCCAGTATTGAGGCAGCCCTCTGTGTAGTCCACACTGTGATGTGGGAGTTCCAAGACGTTCCAGGCTGGATGTGGTAATGTGCAATATCGTATGGCCAGCCTTGTGTAAAAAAAAGAATGCAGTTATCTTTGTTTCTCTCAGGTGGTTCATTTCCTTATTCACAGGCAGGTTCTTTACATGCATGCACAAATAACTACTTCAGCAAACACCAGAAAAGGGCCCTTTGCAGATTTCTGTGAGTTTCTTTGGGTAGCTACCTGATCTCCAGTATATTGTCTTACCAATTTTAATGATCTTGGTCTTGCAGAATTATCAGCTTTATCTTTTCTCTCAGAGTCTTCCAGGTCCTCCTAAGTTTTCCTTTCACAATGGCACCTGGAAATTCTCCTAAGATATTATTTATCTGAGGCTGTTGGAAGTCTCAATGTGCTTTCACATCTCAGGGATCATTTTTCTTCATCATCAAATGTCCAGTATCTTGGGATGGGGATGAGGAAAAACAGTGAACTCTTGGAGATGGGAAACAAATTGAGACCTGAGTTTATAATCCATAGCACCTAAATAAAAATATCATGTATGGTTTCATGTGCCTGGCACCCCAGTACTCAAGGGAAGAGACAAGCCTATCTCTAGAGCTTACTGGGCAGCCAGTCTAACAGAAACAGCAAGCTTCCTGTTTAGTAGGAGACCATGTCTCATAGCAACAACACACAGAGGGATAGAGGAAGACACCACACATCCTGCTCTGGGCTCTACATGTGTACACATATACAGGTGTGTACACCCATATACTAATATGAAACACACACACACACACACACACACACACACACAAATGTCCCATATCTTGAAACAATTATTCCATTTTTGTTATCAATGTTTGGGGCTTATTTAGTAGGCGAGCCATGCTTCTGCCATTAGATTTCCTGATCCCACAGTGACAAATGCAATACCTGGTAAAGGCCTAGTAAATGAAAACGTTTATGTTGAAAATCTCACCTGCAGTTCTGATACTGATGTTAGAAGATGTCTTATTAAGCAAGAACTACTGTATCCCCTATTAGTGCTCATTTGCAGAATAAAACCTAAGACCTAAGATCTGCTTCTACCAGTGGGCACGATCTTCCAGTCTCATTAGCCCAGAGAACACTACAAAAGCTTGCAAAGAACATTTCTGCATGCTGGATGAAGAGAATGCCTTTGTCTCCTTGGAGGAAAGTTTTTATGAGAAAATGAGGTATATTAGTCTTGCCTTTCCTCTCTGCTTCATGCTCATAGAAGTTATACATCTGGAACACAAAGGAAAACAGAGCCGAATAAATTTTCCTATGATCTTGCACATGAACCGTATCAGACACAGCAAAAGGGGAGTAGGCTTCGTTTAGTTTGCATACAACATTCTTCAGGGATGGAAACATCAGCTTATTAACAGATACTAGCTCTCTCTTAATTGTTTACTTCTCTAGGGCTAGCAGCCCTTTCTAACTGTGTATGTAGAATCACATCTAACATGTTAAAATATAAGAGGCATGTTTGAGTCTGTGCAAGCCAGATTATCGGAATTAAAACTATGGTCAAATCTAATTTTTGGTCATCATAGTTTTAGGCTAGCAAATGTATCAATTCTGACTAAACCCCACTTTAAATTTCAGTCATAATAGGCATGCTGTTTATATAGCTACACCCTGTGGGAGTTTGGGCCTCACATTGCTAGAGAAATTACTAATGGGAGTGTTGGCAATACAGATTCTGAGCTTTTCTTTTCTTTGTGACTTGCTATGTCTGGCTTCACTCTTCCAGGAAGATACTTTATTGCAAGCCTTGGGCAGTGAATATCTAATGGGTGAGAGCACCTCAGAATGTGATAGAAGGAGGGACCTGTCCACAGTGGGGAGGGACACTTGCTACCTCTATTTTTAGGTTACAATTCTCTATGCCCCACAGATTCGAAAGCCTTGGGGTTTTAGCTCCCTGGGAGGCTTATGGTACCACAGCATGCCTGTCCCAGGGAAGTAGTCAGTCCAGCTGTAACTCTCTTAAATTGTCAGTTACTTTTTTTGAGCTAGCTATTATAGACACAGCTGGAAGCAACTGGCTAGTTTGACTGAAACATCCAACTCTAAGGGGTTCATTGGTTATACCTTCCACAGTCATTGTGGACATTGTGAATCTGTGTTCAGAGCAATTACTGGTAAATAGAGTTATCATCTTAACTCAGGGTCTAATAAGGAAGAACACACACACACACACACACACACACACACACACACACACACACACACACACACACGTGCACACACTCACATGATCACTGCTCACTGGAAGTGGTAACAATGTTAGTAAACAATGAAAAGAAATTGCCTCACTGTCCTCTGAGTTCACTCCTGTTCAGAGATTCTAGCTGCCACCACAAAGTCTTCCCCATTCATTAACCATGTAAATAAACATTGAGGACCTTTTATGGATGGCAGACAATTGGTGATGGTGACCGTAGCAGCTGTGTATGCCTAACCTCTGCCTTCATCAAGGTCACTATCAAATAGAAGCAAGAGTTTTTTTTTTAAAAAAAAGGAAAGAAAAAACTAATTTCTAGCTATGACATATGTTGTAAAGTTCAAATATAGGGTGCTCTGACATTGGAAAAAGAGAACTCAAACAATGTGGGGAGAGTAAAGTGGATAATAGTCTCATTCTCCTTGAGAAAATGCTACTTTGGTTGATATTAGGGGAGGAGGAGGAAGTGGGGAGCATAGAGTCTCACACTGTAGCCCCAGGCGGCCTCTGAAGCCCTAGGATTACCAGTATGTGCCACTACACTGAGCCTTGATGAGGTTTTATACAATGATGTATTAGCTTTGTTAAAAAGTGAGGTGTTCCTTTCCCATCTAAATGGTACGAATATGTGTTGCTCTTAGAAAATGCCAGAAAGGAAATTTTGCACACAGGAATACGACATTCACTGGATAGGTGACAACAACTGGCCAATGCCATTGGGTGAGAACAGGTCATATAAAGTGAGAGAAGATGGAAACAGGATACATGAATTAATTGAATGTTTGCTCTCTGACCAGGGATAAAGTAGAGTTTATATATTTTCTCAGTTATGACAACATTGTGAACCAAATAAGAATATATATATATATATATATATATATATATATATATATATATAATATTTGAAGAAACTAGTAAGAACAGAATCCTTGTACTATGTTCACAGATACAGGGAGTGATGGGATTGAAATCTCATGCCACTTCCCCAAACCACAAGGAAACAGGATATCACATTAGGTCCTGGATTGGCCAGTATACTTAAACTACCTAATAGAGAATGATATTTAGGCATTTGCTTGACTGTTTGCTTTTTCTCACTAGACTGAGTAGCCTATCAAAGGAGGAAAGGAATCTGTAGTTTTTTCTGCTCTATACCCTATGCATGGTGCATTGGATGCAGGAGGTAGACATTGCATCAGTTCTTTCCTTGTAGTTGGATCTAAGACAGAAACAACAGCTTGGAAGTGGAGAAGCACCTGAGAACAACTTGCAGTAACAGAAGGTAGACATTTGTGATACTGATGCGAGAAATTATTCATCTGTATCAGTAATATGGCATAAGGTAGCATCTCTCTAAACAGAGGAATCAGTAATTTCTACATGGATGAGTCTCAAAAAATGAGTAAATTTAGTTGAGCACATATAAGACCCAGGGAGTTCATAGTTCATCAACAGCACTGTGAAGCACATGAAGACTCAAAATTGATGGTCATACATAAGAGTAGCAAGAGACTTATGTAGGGGTCACCCTGACAATGCCTCCTGGGGCTGGCTACAGATATACCTAGTGCATGGACAGGATGATGTGAGTGTAGCTTAAGAGTCGGGGACACATGTGGGAAAGCTCTCTTCTCGCTGCTGCGTCCACTTGCTCTACTTTCTTGCAGGTTGGCTAGGTGCACTGTAAGTAAGGCATATTTAACTAATAAATATACCTGAACCCTGTCTGTTTATGTATTGGTAAATCTCCATTTATAGACTTATATTGACTTAAATGAAGTACGTTATGAAAGAAGATTCAGGAAATTTAGATTGGAAAACTCCAAACTCTAAGGAATACAGAGTCTAGTTAGAGAGAAAAATAAACGTGCGTATGAGTTCAGACAAAGAGATAATAGGTGTTTTTTTCTGGGGATCTACTGTATTATAATTAGCCATTAATAAACCACCCCAAATTCATCAGTTAAATCTAGTATCAATCATCTATTTAGCTCACAAATGCACAATTTGAGATGGGGCTCGACAGGGCAGTGTGTTTCACAGGCCATAACTGACTGGTGCAAAGATGTGAGAGCGGCTCACTCATGCCTAGAGGTTGAAGCAAGCTCACAGTTAGGATATCAGCTCCTCAACAGGGGCCCATGGAAATACTGTGGTGTCTTCTCCAGGTGGCCTAGGCTTCCTGGCAACATAATAACTGGAGTACAGTTGCAAGCATCTAAAATAGGAGCAAGTGGTAGCTGTTGTCATTGTGTAACTTAGTTTCACAAATTATGTAATGGCACTTTGACTTTAGTTACAGACTCACTCAGATTGAAGAGAACAAGAACATGTCTCCAAGTGTGAGAGTCAACATTACTCTGCAAGCAAAGCATGTGGGATAGGTAGGATATGTATAGTCACATTTTGGCAAATACAACCTAAAGCTGCATTGTATTTCAAATCTGCTGGATACCATGAGATAAACAGACTGACAAAAGGGATCTAACCTTATCCTAGCTGCTGCCACAATCTACTGATGGTAAGGAAAGGCGCATGTCATATGTTGGGAGTAAACAAAAATCCTCACAGCAAGTATTCCTAAGTCCTAAGTGTTTATTCAGGATGCTGAATTGAATAAGTGCTCATTATTGTTTATTTGTCAACTTGCACAAACAAGCTTGAATACATAGGATGCTCAATTCAAGATTTGGTGAACAATGAAATCTATTATTGAAACAACACAAAACAGCTTGAATGTAGATCAGTCACATCCTAAGAAATGTCCAGGCAAGTGCTGCTTGCTATTTAGTAGATCAGATCTAATCCTGTTGATTTGGTGGGGTGTGAAACCCAAGCTCCCAAACACACCAGGGCTTCTCCAGAGCTGTGCAAACAGGTAAAGCACAGCCCTTCCACTGGGCTCTTAACTATCCGAGCACAGGTGCATCTGTCATCTTTCCTCTAACTTTGGTGCTGCACTGTTGATGCGGGATTGCTTTCTGTGATAGGGAGGCTAGCTCACAATTTTCCGAAAGGTCTTTCTCTCTTTGAAGTCCTTTCTCACTCATCCTGATGTTCCCTGGGCTGACAGCCAGAGAAATCAGAAGAATCCTCACAGGTCTGGTCAGAACCAAACCAACAAAAGAAAGAAGTGGCGGGGTAAGCATGCATGCCAGCTTTGGACAGAACTGGGGCAGAGGTGCTGTGGAGGGGAGAGACACCAAGGGGAATGGTCTGTCAGGAGAGATCCGCAGGGAGGAGGCTGTGCTTGACATGAGTGTCTGGATCCCTGGCAGCCTGGGTCTTTGTGCACTGTGGCAGACTTGATAACAAGTGAATGAAAAAAATCCTGATGCCAAGTTGAACATGTTTGGCTCTCTGCAGAGCTTAGGGTTTCTTTCTACTCAGGCTTTATTCCTGATGTGCTCCCACATATCACCCCACAGCTACCATCTAACACCAGACCCAAACTACATTGCCCATCCTTGCTGTGTGGCTATATTCTGTTAGCTACATCAATTATGCTTTCAGGAGTTTATCTTGTGCAATGACTGCACTGACAGACTCCCTGCTTTTCTCTCCTGAATAAAGACGACCCAATAACCTCTTTCTTTCCCTTAGTACAGTTTCTTCTTTACCATATACCTCAAACTCTACATTCTGGCCACAATGCCTGTCTTAGTCACCTTTCTATTGCTGTGATAAAATATCAGGACCAAGGCAATTTATAAAAGAAAGTATTTACTTTGTCTCCCGGTTTCTGATGGTCAGAGGTCATGATGGTGGAGGAGAAAAATAGCTGAGACTTCACATCTTGATCTATAACCACAAGGCAGAGGCAGAGGCAGAGAGGAAGGGGAGGGGAAGGGAGGGAGGGGGCTGGAGGAAGGGGGTTAGAGGGAGGGAGGGAGGAAGAGTCAGAAACAGATGAACAGAGAGATGGAGACAAGCAGACAGAAGTAGGCAGAGATAGAAACAGAGTGCACTAGGAATGGCATTAGTCCTTTGAAACCTCAAAGTCCCCACCCTGGGCATATCACCTCCAACAAGCTCACACCTCCTAATCCTTCCCAGCGTTTCCACCTAATGGGGCCAAATATTCAAGGATATGACTCTGTGGGAACCATTCCCATTCAAATCACCACAATGTTACTCCATTCCATGGCCTCTCTTCTATTTTCACTGACTCCACCATGGCTATTGTGTGCCACTTGAAGCTAGTCTCATCTCATGAGAACATAGCAGGAGAGAAAGGAACTGGAGAGAAGAGAGGTTCCTGTCCCCAACAGAGGTGTACATGGAGGAGGTCTGCAACAGAGGTTGACGGTTTCCCTCACTTCTCTCACCTCTGCCTGTTCTTGTTCAGACCTGTGGTTACAGGTCCTTCCAGCAGTGGTAGGAGTCTACATGTTCTTCCAATGGTGACGGAGGGTATAACACAAGGGTTTTCCACCCAGCAATGGCCCCTAGTTTCCTAGCCAGGTTCCTTCTATCTAGTCTCTCATTCTAATCCTTCTCTATACAGTTCTAGGATGGCCTTTGAGTAATAGAAATTTTACTTCTTTCAGTGAATTCAGACATTTGATTAGATCTCTCCTGTCTTCAGAACCAATTCCCAAACAAGAAATGGGGCTATGGGGTCCTTTGTAAGATGACCCCAAGGACCCCTTCAACCATAATGGAAGATGAACCATGTGCTTGAAGATGTTGGAAATTCTTAGTCTCCAGTGTACTCCAGCATTGAGTACAGCACTTGACACATAGGCATTTTCAATGCTTTGCTGTTTAACTACTGTGAAGTCACACATCTCACAGTTGTCTCAGGATGAAGTAACTTTCTCATTAATCCTTTTGTTAAGGATAATCTTAAAATATAACTAGCATGAGACAGCCTTAGAATGGCACTCAACTAAAAGCAACTTTTACCTGTTCATTTTGGCCATATGGAAACCCACCCCATTTCTCTACCCAATATAGTAGCTTACAGTGGGAATGATGTATAACTATAGGTTTAAATTCAAAGAACGCCAGGGGTCCAGCCATTTCAGATCTTGTCTGATTGTCTGATTCTGTCTCAGGTCAGTTCTATAACTTCTCACCACTCCAGAATTCTCCTGTAAACAATGAGTTGGTAAGGATTTCAGTCTCATGGGGTTCCGGTGATTATTACGTGTCAGGTGCATAGCAATGACTCAGTATCATTAGTGATAAATTTCCCTTTCCTTTTTTTGGTGTCTATGTGTTTCATTTTTTGTTTATTTTTTAAAAGTAAATTTAATGTACAACATTTCTCTCTTCTCTTTCCTCCTTTTAAATCCTCCCACATGCCCATCCCTTCTCTGCTTCAAATTCATGGCCTCCTTTTTATACTAACTGTGGTTGTATGGATGTATTTGTATATACATTTATAATCCTAAATATAAACTTCTTAGTCAGCATAATGTAACTCCTGTGTGTGTTTTCAGGGCTGATTCTTTGGCTCTGAACAGCCAGTCGATGTGGTATACCTTGGGGAAGACCATTTCTTTCCCACCCTGCTTCGTTAGTTGTCTATAGTTCTTTGTGTAGGAATGGGGTCTTGTGGTCTTTTCCCTATTACAGTTGGCATGTTCTTTGGTGTCATTCTTGTTCAGCTCACATTTGAGTGATCCTTTTGGTGAGACTTTGTGGGTGTAGCTTCTGATGTCACTAGGAGACATAATCTCATAGCAAATTTCTTGAACTTCTGGCTCTTACAATATTTTTTCAGCCCCTTGTCCATAATGTTCTCTGAGCCTTAAGTGTGGGAGTGTTCATAGCTGTATTCATTGAACTGGGCTCCTCTACCGTGTATTTTTATTGGTTGTGCTTTCTGTAGTAGACTTTATCTATTGCAAGGAGAAGTTTCCTTAATTAGGGGTGAAGACTTATTTATCGGTGGGTATAATGGTTATTGGTAGGGAATCTCCAACCATTTTCCTTCTTCTTTGGCGCAAAGCCCATGTCCAGCTTCTGTATTTTCCATCCTATGTTACATAGTATCTCTGTGTAGAGAGGATGCCCTTTGAAGATGTAAACATGTGCCCCCTTCCGGTGGCTTCCTCCTGCCTTCTTCACATTGTAACCAGTCCTCCTATAGTGAGGACAGATGACAGGGATGTCCACATAAGCAGTTGATCATGACAAAGTTGAAAACTAGCAAAATTATACTATTTTCATTTGTAAAATTATTGTAATGTATGTTTATTCAGCAAAGATCATATATTTAAGAATTATAAGAAGAAAGTTTGTCAGTATTTTCAGAATTTTTACATGTCACTCTTCCTTTTGAGATTCAGGATTAATAAATTGGTATACTCAGAAATTTAAAAAATATGGTTAGTAGTTTTAATATGTCTTAATTGAAATAGAAAAGCATCTCGTTTCCCCCTCTCCTGCTTCCAACCACTCCAAGCTATTCTCCCTTGAACCCAACCCATGTGCTCCCATTCCCAAGTTGATAGCCTCTTTCTATTTGATTATTATTACATATACATGTGATATACATATATACATACACATTCATACATGTTGTATGCACAAATATATATAAATACAACCTGCTGAGTCCAATTTTGTTAGTGGTGTGTATATAGTTTCAGGTTACTCACTCTGCATTGGACAACCAATAAGGTGGCTCATCCTTGAGAGAAGCTAATTCTCCTCCCAACAGTCATTAGTTTCCTACTTTGTTGTCCTTAAATATACTAACAAACATCACACTCTACTATTTGGTTAGCTAAAATGTATATATTTAAAGAATAAAATACACTAAGTCTAGCAGTGCTTATAAGGAATTGCAGTCTAAGGAATATTCAAACAATGAAAACCATAAAATTTGTATCTTCCAGTTTTTTTTTTTTTTAAAGGAGCCTCATACACAGAATGGAAAGAAACCCCAGTATGACAGGATCAGATGAATTCTAGACAGTGAAAAGCTATGTGTGAGTTCCTTCCCCTCCCAAGTTTCTTGGAAAGTTCCAGAAGCCTTAGTGGCATCAGAGTAGAAAGGGAACAAGCAACTTGCAGGATAAATCCCAGGGATATCAGCTTTAGAACAACCATAAATACTTCCAATAATATAAAGCACAATTCCCGAGGATGTTCCACTAAACAGCAAAGGAGAAAAACTGTTGATAAGAGTAGTTTATTATGCTTATAGCCCCCAGAGCTCCCAAAAGAGTAAAAGGACTGGATCCCGATTAAGAACATAGAAACAGACGCCACAGTTTCAACATACCCTAAAGCCCACTGCCATGCGCCAGACGACCCAAATTCCACTTATTCTGATTTCCCGGAAACACTAGCAGCCTAATTACAAATTAAACCCCAAACACTTTGCCAATATAATTCAATGAAATTAAGCCAATCAGCTGCAGACAAATCATCTTAAATAGCTCTGTACACCTGAAAAGGAATGTTAATGTTCAACAGCCAATCAGAAAGAAAGGTCACAATGCTTCCTCTTTCAATGCTTAGACCACGCAGACCCCTTGGTGCTCTTGGTTTGCCCTCCTCAGTTCCTCTATAATTCTTTTGTATGTACACTAAGCTTTAAAATTGCCTAATTGGATCTGATTTTACATTTGGCAAGCCTGAGTTCAGTCAGATTTACATTCAGGAGCCAAAGCAATTACAGTGTCTCTTAAAAGGCAGAAGCCCCTGTCCTAAGAGCTATTAATTAATTAATTAGGCTCTAGAAGCATATTCCAATAACTTGACTCCTTAGTTTGATCAGAATACAGACCAGAAGAAAAGAGATAAGAACACGTGAGTGGTGTGATTTTGGTCGCCCTCTGTATAGCCCCACATTGCTGTGCCATATGTGGAAAGCTTGTGTTTTCAGGGCTGTAGTTGGAGCCAGCCAACTTGCCCATGGTTCCTACCTGAGAGTGGGAATGTAAACTAAAGAAAGGCTATCTAAAGGTATTAAAGGAAAAGACAGACACAGGATAAATGTCAGGAGGGCAATTCAGTCCATACTGAACCCACTTAGTTTTATTTTTTTAACATACTTAACTATGCAATCAAAAGTGGGGACAATGGCAGACTTCTATTATCATGTATAAGGGGCAAACAGACTTACTTCCCTTAATCCTCCAGGTTTTTGGTAGCTACACCTGCCATCTGGCCTTCAGGGTCAAGAGTAAACAAACCTGATCCCAAGTCTGCTGTTATTTAGGAAAAGACATCTGCTACCAAGGCCGAAACATCCTGAAGCTGCCAAGCTATAGACTTATAAGTATAAGGACAGTTTCAAACTCTCTGACCTTTAGTCAAGATGTACTGGAGCCATCTTTATGGGCACCAATATGTAATCACCTAAGAGACAAGTTTCTGGGCATGCCTGTGAGGGATGCTATCTAGATTAAGTTAATTAAAGTGAGGAGACCCTACCTGTAGATGGCATTATGCCATGGACTGGAGTCCTTGCCTAACACAAAGGAGAAAGAGAGTCAAACAAAAATATTCCTCATTGCCTGCTCCTGAACTGTGGATACAACATGATCAGCTACCTCCAGATTCTGCTGTTGTGACTCCCAGTTATGATAGTCTGTACCCTTGAACTGTGTGACCAAATAAGCTCCTCCTCCCCTTCCATGAATTGCTTTTATCTGGAAATTTTATCACAGCAACAACAACAAAATTAATATAAAGTGGATGGTGAAAATTGGAGGGAAGTTAAGATCCAGAAGTGTCTTTGAGGGAAGGCAGACAGATCAGTATGAAGAATCGACTGGCTCTAGCTCAAGACATCAGAACTCTGCCCTCTAAGGAAGGGGACAGATATAAGAGTAGGAGTTAAGTAAATGAGGATTTAGCCAGGAACATCAGCCTAGGGAAAAGTAAGTATACCTCTGAAGATACTGTCCCCAGTCACTTAAGTTTGACACCCCAGGCACAGGGAGCTAGACCAGAAAAGAACATGAACCAGGGAAGACTAGTTTGAATTCTCATCTCAGCTCCCCCAGTTACTAGCTGAGTGGGCAAGCCTTACAGAGCCTCAGTTTCCTAATCTGACCAGCAAGAGAATCTCATCATACTCTGGGATTCTTGGACAGGTTATAAGACCTTAGTAACGGTAGGCATGGAAGCTCTTTGAAATCTTTAAAGTGCTATAAAGAAGACAATGTTCTGGCCAAGCGGTGGTGGCACATGCCTTTAATCTCAGTACTCAGAGGCAGAGGCAGGCAGATCTCTAACTTCAAGGCCAGCCTGTTCTACAGAACAAGTTCCAGGATGGCCAGTGCTATACAGTGAAACTGTCTCAAACTCCACCCCCCCAAAAAAGAAACGACAACATTCACTAACATGAATGACATTTTGCATTGGTACTACTGAAAAACAAACAAAAACCAAACAAACAAAAAACACCTCAAATAAACAAACAAAAATACCACCTCTTCTTCCCTTGGAAGGTTGCAGAGGTTATGAGGGAGCAGAAAGGTTGAGTCAGGTGTAGATTAGAAGAAAGGATATGTGATAGGTAGGGTTTTTAGTTGCAGAGGTTGGTAGGGGAGGAAGGGAGGGAGAAGGGAACTGGGATTGTCATGTAATTCAATCTTGTTTGTAATTCAAATTAAAAAACTCAAGAATTAAAAACTTCTTTAAAAGAAAATACCACCTCAAATGCAGACAGGGTCTCAGGTCAACAGATCCCCACTCTATAGAAAAGCAAAATCCAGTACTTAATTCCACATACATTTCCCTTTCCTTGATAAAATGAAAGGAGGGGAAATACAGGGGTAAGGGGGGGGGGTATTTTTCTCTTGAAGGATCTGCTTTCACTCTTAACTAATTTCAAACCCCAGATTTAGAGGCAGTGGGTAGTTTTATTTAATCAGCACCAAAACATATCCTGCAAAAAGCAGCTCCCTGAAGCAGAAGCTGCTCAAACACTGTTTCCATGGCTGCCTGCTCTAACAATATTTTTTACTGAACTAAGCATTGCTAATTTTAGCCCTGGATTATCTGGAAAGCAAGGAGGAAAATAGATGAAAGGCAATTTTTACCTGAGCCACACTGAGCCCCGGAGGCCTTTTACTCAGAGCGAGTCACTGCTAGAAAAAGGCAGATGTGTAAGTCCAGTATGGTGGGAACATTCATCAACTACACTCCATCAGCACTTGGATACAGAAAAGAGGTAGCCATTCTCTGATGCAAAAGGAAATTGAAACCCAGAAGTAAAATGATTTGATTCAAATCATTACAACCTATATACGAAAGCTAGCCATCACCCAGCAACCTTAACTCCCATCCTGGCCTCTTGTTCGAAGCTTTTCCATTATTAGAACATTTGCTTTGAGAGTTTTTCTATTTTGGATGTTAGTTTCTGGAGGCTGCCTCAGTTCAATGAAAGGATTTGAAATAAAGATCTGCATGGAGACAGGAAGAATTGCCATAACAAGGTTATTTTGACTTTGAATGTGACATTAAGGTAAAAAATAGCAATTATCTATGTTCCATTCATAACTATAGAAATGTTGTATAAATAAATGAACTTAAATTAACTCTAAAAGAGTCATGAGAGAGATGAATGTGTTCTTGAGGGTCTTAAACACAGATACGATGCCTTGCACAAACAATAATCTTCCTGAAAGTCATGGATTATTCACATTGCTGATGTAAACGTTATTCTGACTCTGAGTGAGGATACAGAGGGACCTTGTGAACAAGCCCTGTGACTTAACCAAGTCAGGACTCTCTGGATATCGTCTGTTTCCCTGGTCAGTAGTAAAAGCAAAATCATGGAGATTACCCGATATACTAGAAATCCTGATGGATGTTGAAGTTTAGAGACACCAGGATCATTTCCCTGGAGCTACTGTCTTCAACATGAATTGGGCGTCTTCTAAGGGTTAGCCTTCAGCAGAACTCAGGGTACTGTGTTTCTGCGTCCTCTGAACCCTCCTTCCTGGTCTTCTTTCCATATTGACATGTAGAAAACTAGAGGAGTTTACCCCTACAGGGAATTTGTATTTCTCAGTAATCAAAAGCCAAAGCCAAAGAGAATTGTTGGTAATGATGGCAGTGGGGAAAGAAATCTTTTTAAAGTCTTCTGAGTCACAGGCTGGCTTAGCATAGGGGAAGATGGAGGGAAGAAGTTATCCCCAGATGTTTCCCTTCAAGGATGGCTTTTGACCCAGAGAAATTCTGATCTGATTTCTCTGAGACTCCACAAGATTACCCGAGTGGAATTAGACACCATAAAGGGAGAACTAGGAAAGCTAGAACACTGAGGCATAGTTTGCCTTGATGGATCCATTCCAAATACCTGATGGTTGGTTATTCAAGCTTCACCGGAGGGTGCCATGTGAACAGAGTTCAGAGTGTGAAGGGACTCACACCTCCTGGAGGAAGTGACTCTCAGGCAAAGACTTGAGGAATTTAACATAAATTAATTCATCTAGAAGACAAGGAAGAGGAGGACTACAGGACATGAGACCTATGAGAGCTCAGGGGAGCAGAAAGAGTGTGGAATGACTACAGGGTTTCTGGGTATGAATGGAGTTGGGTCACTTCAGGTCTCTGGTGCTCCCAGGATACTTAATAGTGAATAGCACGCAGAACCACTAAAGACAGAACCTTTCCATATTTGAGGGAACTCTAGCTGTGAAATGCAGGGTTGGTAGGGGATCAAAGCCAGAAGCAAGTCTTTATCATTTACACCTTCTTGTCTTATTGGACCCTTTCTTATCTCTACAGCATTCATTCCTGTCATATTAAAACAGTTCTTAAATGACATGGGAAATTGTTACAGCATATAACTAAGAGAAAAAAAAAACAGGAAAAAAAAAGCAAAACTCTAAGTACAGTTTGACATCCACATATAGATATGCAAAGAAAAAAATCTGGAAAGAAATGTCAAGTTTTAATCGGGAAATTAAGCTTTCTTAAACCTTTTAAAGGAATCTGTAATTTTTCTTGGGCATGCATCTGAGAGTTGGAGTCAGAGGTGGTGGATGTCTCCAAGGAAACTGTTCTCCAGACACAACAGGGTTGAGGGACAAACCAACTCACAGAGACTGACAGCAAAACAAGACCTGCACAAATTCAAACTGGACAAATTGCCAGCATGGAGAGGGGACACAGGCACAAAATCCCACCCCTAACTGAGAAGCCATTTGCAATTGATAACTGTTGGGAGAAGGGAAATCAGTTTTATTCAAAGGAGAGATGGTTGGTATATCAACCACACTCAGGGTAGGTTGCAAGTTCAGGAATCTTTGGACAACACAGGTTGATTCCACAACTTTATCTTTTTTATTTATTTAATTTTGTTGGGGGGAGGGATTGTGTGTGTGTGTGTGTGTGTGTGTGTGTGTGTGTGTGTGTGTGTATGAGAGACAGAGACAGAGACAGAGACAGAGAGAAAGAGAGCATGTGTGCTTTTTTGATTGTTTTATTTTCCTAAGAGAGTGAAAAATATGATGTTAGGTGGTTAGGGAGAGGACATCTGGTAGGAGTTGGAGGAGGGGAAGAACCTAATCAAGTTTATTAACCCTGCTATGTGTCAGTTTCTACATGAATAACATAAGGATAATAGTACTCTCACTTACAAAATTGTAAGGATTGTGTCAATATGGACAAAGTACTTATACCACAGCTTAGCACATTGGTCACAGTAGCAATTATTATTACTACTGATGTACTAACAATATTAGAAGCACCTACTGAGCCATTTTCAGCAGTTAATCTCCAGGTTGTGGGTTCTGTGTTCTCTATACTGCGTTATATAATTCTTTAATCTTAATTATAAACTGTCTGTTGATGGCATGTATTAGCTTAAATAATGGGAGGGGCTATTCTTACTAAATAAAATAAAATGGTCTAAAGAGGTAAATGCTCCTGATCCTTAATCCTAGACAATCTAATAAAAAGTCACTTGGATTTTTAACTGTTTTGCAACATGCATAGTACCTTTAGATACTAGAGAACTTCTTCACAACAATGACCAACATGGCAAGATATACCCAAGGGTGCAATAGTGACACTTACATCTAGGAGTGGCAGTGGACAATAGTCACCTAAGAAGCCTACTCAAAAGGAGGAAATTCTTCCCAGGAACTGTAAATATAGTCAGTTGTGTGAAACTGCTGAGATCAAGAGCCCTAGAAGAGAATCTACTGCTGCCATTTTCCTGAACCCCTCATCTGCAAAGATTCTTTTTGAAGCAGACACAGACCATCACAGAAATCCACAACTGGTCAAAATGCAGAGAACAACTAACTGCCCAGTGCCCAACCTCAATTGGAACATCTACAGAACAACCTCTACACCTAGGGCTCATGGAACATCACAGAAGAGGGCAGACAGACTGTAAGATCTAGAAGATTATGATACCTGCAATGAGATTGTATTTTCTGTATATGACAGAGAATTACACCTATGAAATCTTAACAACATGGTTACCTAAACACGACTTGTACAATGACAACATCAGTTGACAGGCCAATGGAGATAGGGAAGATCTCACAGGCCCCACTCCTAGATGAAGATCTAGAGAAATTAGTGGCTGCTAAGAGAAGGAAAATCAGTCTTCTCCAGAATGAGGCCCTATAATGACAGGTAATGTAATTTCAAAGGGCCAGCTTTAAGCTTTAAGCACATATACAAAAGAATAACACTAAATGGATTCAGGAGAGAGAGAGAGAGAGAGAGAGAGAGAGAGAGAGAGAGAGAGAGAGAGAGAGAAAACAATAATACTTAAGGAGGAGGTGATAATGCTGAGAGGGGGTGGAGGAGACATGGGGATTTGGGGAGGTACGGGGTTGAAATGATGTAAAGACAGTACTCATGTATAAAATTCTTAAAAAATTAGTAGCCAGATTTCTGTGTGTGCACATGTATGTAGCATATATGTTTTCAGACATAGGCACCTGTGTGTCTGTGTCCATGTGTACACATATGGAGGGCAGAGGTCAAGTCAGCATCCATTTCTGTTGCTCATCACCATGTTTTTGAGATAGGATTTCTCACTGAGCCAGGTACTCATGGGTCAGTTAGACTGGCTAACCAGCAAATTCAGGAGTTCACTTGTCTCTGACTCCAACCCTCCAGTGCTGGGGTTACAGCACATATCATTACATAATGCTTTTTATGTGGGTGCCAGAGATTCAAATGCAGGTCTTCATGCTGGCACGGCATGCACTTAGCACTCTGAGATGCCTCTCCAGCCTCTAAAATGATTTCTGAACTAGAAATGTGGGTCCTGGTTTAAAGTTTCACTTTCAAGACTTAGGAATTTGGTGTAGATGTGGGTTACATGCATGAACATGAGATTGCTCATCCATTAATTGGGAATCCTCATACAATGTTTCTAGCTAATATGAGATAATAAAGGTGAGAGCTCATATGATGGATAAAATTCCATGCACAAGCAAGAATTCCTCAATAAAGTAATTCCTTCACTGACTCCATATTTCTCAGTTCTCTACTTGAAAATTGCAAATATGCTCAATTTAGGGGATTGTGCTTATTTATCAGGTAATCACTCTGGCATCTGCAGGATTTGGAGTGCTAGAGGATGCCCTCTGCATTTACAGATCAGCAGTTCCTGATACTCAGCGAACGGCCATGCTCTTTGGGGTTATCTGTGCCAGCCATTTGCTTCCCTGCTTGCCTTTCTTTTTGTCTGTGTTTATTCATTTCATTGTTTATTAGCAACTGTGTTGTGAGGTGAGGGGAAAAACATAAAGCAAACTGAAACGTAAGGTAGAAAATACTATAAATCTTTAGTGAAAATGGCATAGGTAAGAAGATGGTAAAACTGACTCTTAACCTACAACTTCTTTGACACAATATCTAGCAAAGTATATACTTCTCACACTTTCAGATATGAGGGCCTGAGACTTAAAACTCATGGAAGTCATTAGTTTTCAGAATTAGATTCCATTGCCAATTTCACTGTTGTGTTTGGAGTTGAGAACACCTACTCATAGAAAAATGTAGCTCCTGTAATCTGTGCCTTTCTTTATGATACCTGTCATCTTCCAAGCTTGGTATAGTCCCACAGTCACCTCTCCACAACAGGAAGCTCCTCTCCATATCTAGCTCCTCTCCTATTTCTGAGAGTAGATTGACATTTCCGGTATCAGGTTGGAGGTAGAGGGGGTCCATTCTCAGTCACTATTCCTTCAAGGCATCATGGAGCATAGAGAATTTCTGTCTCAAGCATGTGAAGACTTGAGAGCCTTGGATCTGAGTCTAGTTAATGACCTTCAGAGAAACAGACTGCATCCAGAAACATAAGCATTAGAGTTTATTTCTTTGGATACTGTTTCTGTAACTTGACTGACAGCTTGAATAATTATAAAAATTAGAGGTTTGTTCAGCTTATGGTTAGGAGGTTTAGAGATTCAATGTCAAATGTTACATCCAGGAAGGCTTTGTTGCTGGTGAGGAATCCCTGAAGATTCCTTAGGCACTACAGGGCATCAGACAACAAAAGGATACATATAAGAGATAAATTCAAGTCAAATTAATAACAGCTTCACATAAGACACGGATTCATCAAGCCATGAATGTGCTGATCCATTCTCAAGGGAAGAACCCCAGGACCTAGCCACCTCTTAAAGTTTCTATTTGACCTCATTGCTTAATACTTCCCAGTGGGAGTTAAATTTTAGCACAAATCTTGTTAAGGATACTCAAACGACACCAATTGGAATGTGATAATGCAAGTATCACAACATTCAGTATTCAGACTTTGTTATTCAAGTCTCTGGTTCTAGATAAAAAGCTAAGCCAATGCTAAAGAAAATATGGGCTCACCAAAGGAATGATGAGAGATAAGAGGAACTGTGCTGACTAGTTTTATTTTAACTCAACACAAGCTACATTCATTTTGAAGAGGGACTAGAGAAAAACCCTTACTAGACTGCCCAATAGGCAGTTCTTGATTGATGATTGCTATGAGAGGGACCAGCTCATTGTGGGTGATGCCACTCCTGGGCTGGTGGTACTGAGTGCTATAAGAAAGCAGGATGAACAAGTCATGAGGAACAAGCCCTTCCATGGCTTCTACTCCAGTTTCTGCCTATAGATTACCGGCCCGAGTTTCTCCCTCAGTTTCGGTGATGGGGTTATAAGCTATAAGGAGAAACACAAGCTCTCCTCCCTAAGTTGCTTAAGGTCATGGTGTCTCACAACAGCAGTGGAAACCCTAACTAAGATAGGAATTGGTATCAGGTCATGGAGTGTTGTTATGACAGACCTCACCACGCTGTTTTGGGGAGGATTGTGGAAGGGCTTTGAACTTTGGGTTTGAAAAGCCTTTAAGTGTTTAGAGGTCAATAAGTAATTAGGGAACTTAAAAGGTAGTATTGAGGGCACTGCAGATGATGGAGGCCTGACATGTGAAATTTCAGAAGGAAGCAAAGACTAGACTCTCAGGGCCATTTATGAAATATTTTTAATTTAGAACCACTGAAATAAAAACCTTTGCTGTGCTGGCTGGTTAGAGATGAGAAATTAGTGGCGGTTAAGAAGAGACCAGTATCATTGAAGTAGACTATTCTTAGAAATGTTTTCTCAGGGTCAATATGCACAAGCGATGGTCCAGAGAAAGCAAAGATTGCATCTCATACTGGCAGCCTAACTTGGTGATGTGTAAAGGTCTCCCAGATGGCACTGGTTTTGAGGCATGAAGGGGGCGTGGAGAATAGCTGAGGCTTGACACCTTGAGAAGCTACATTATCCCATTGGTGAATGTGCAGCTTTGACTAAAGTTGAAACCCCAGGATTGAAGGGGGTCATGGAGAGAAATCAAAGTTTAGCACTATGTTACAGTGCCAGAGTTCCCAAAGAGAGTGCAAGAGAAGTTATTGCTGATGGCACAACCCAGTTTCAGAGACCTCAACATTTTGGAGATGCCAATACCATGGGATTGCCATCAGTGATAGCAGTAGCCATGGAATAGGGCCAATGTGAGCCTAGAGAAGCTGTGTATGCTGTGAATAGCAGAACCAGAAAAGTGCAACTGTCCAAGCCCCTTGGATCCCAGAAGACTATGACTGAATCCCAGACACTGGACACTGACTTATTTACACCATTGGCATTCAGTTTGGTTCTGCTTTGTTTAGATTTTGACTTTACTATGATTCTTCTTTCCTGAAGTCAAAAGTATTTAACTTATTTTTGATTTTACAGAAGCCCACAGTTCAGAGACTGGATATTTTTAGAGAGATTAAAAAAAGATTGAAATTTTAGAATTTAATTTTATAAAGGCCTTGAGACTTTTAACTCTGTGAATATGTTTTATATTGTGGTATTGATAACAATGACATCTTGGGGACAAGGAAGGTAACATTACAGTTTAATAGCGATGTGTTTGTGTGTCAAGTTGACAGTAGACAAGGGGTCAATTGTGTTGTCTAGTGTTATGTCAACTTCACACAAACTAGAGTCATTTGGGGAGAGGGAACCTCAATTGAGAAAATGACTCCACTAGACTGATCTTTGACAAGCCTGTGGTGCATTTTCTTGACTGAAGATTGATGTGGAAAGACCAGTTCACTGCAGGTAGTATCACCTCTGGACTGGAGGTTGTGGGTGCTATAAGAAAGCAGACTGAGCAAGGCACAGGAAGCAAGCCAGTAAACAGCACTCCTTCATGGCCTTGCATCCTGCCTTGAGTTCTTCCTCTGACTTCTTTAGATGATGGACTACAAGCTGTAAAGTAAAATAAACCTTTCCCCCACAGGATGATTTTGGTCTGTCTTTTATCACAGCAATAGAGCCCTAACTAATACTGGAACTTAAGCGTGGGGAGATGATTCAGTGGCTAAGAGCACTTGATTCTCTTTTAAGAGACCTAGGTATGGTTTCCAGCATCCATACGATGGCTCACAATTGCCTATAACTCCAGTTTCAGTAGATTTGATGCTTTTTTCTGGCCCCTGTAGGCACTGTACACACATGGTACATAAAGAACCACTCAGACACATATACATACATATAAAATAAAAACAAGAAAATAAATAAACCCTTAAAACAAACAAACAAAAACAATAAGGAGGAATTCTATGGGCTTGTGAGTCAGAGCCATTTTTTCTCACACACATCTCTGTGGATTCTATTCTCTTAGGCTAGCTGTGCCCACGAATTAGATCCATGGTGACCAGCTCAGGTCCTACCTCTCTGAAGGGGTCATCCATTCTTGGAGATGCTTCTGTGGGCCAGAGTAGGTGTTGTCTCCAGAGAACTGTGACGACTGTAACAGGATCCTATGGTGCATGTATAAGACAGATGTGTATAAGACACAGAATTAGTCTCTTAATTCTCTCGGGATAGATGAAAGGCAGGGAAATCCACAGTCCTCTGGAAGACACACCTGCTGATTATGCTTCAAATGTAACCATTAAAATTTCAATTAACTACTTAGGAAACAATTATTGCATAACATCAGGCCAGTAATTCTTAACCAATTTTGAGTTTGAATTAGAAGAGCAAAACTGAGAAAACTTCTTCAAGAAAAGAGCCTGATGAGGTGAAGTCACCTAACAGTCACATTTTTGTGCTTATGGTGTATAATTTGAATGACACATAGAGTCATGTATTGTGTATTGAGTGTATGGGAGCAAAAGTGGTAGAACTTCTGAGCGTCATCCAGTATCTGCTCCCTCTTCTTCCTCACCACAGAACTGGTTTGTTCTGGTACAGGCAGCTAAAAATACATTTCTCTGGCAGCTTGGTGTCTGGGGAATACAAAATGTTGTCACTTCCGGGAAAGTATTCTCTTCACTGCCTACTTCCTCCCAGATTCCTGTCATGGAGATGTAATGGCTGGAATCCCAGCAACTAATCCAGATGAGTGAGATAGCAGCGAAGAATGGAAGAAGATTCCAAAGACTGTGGGGTGCAATTACCATATGCATTCTGGACTGCTCCCCCATTTTTATTTCAGGTTTGAGTGGTGTACACTTTTTATATAAAGCATTAACACTTCAGACTGTCTCCGTTTTGTAGCCCATTAAACAACATGATTTGTGGGATAGGTATTGGATAAGCCTGTTAGAGTTGGAAGGGTTGTGATACGGATGAGGAAAGCCTCACAGTGCTAATTCATTGAGCTTCTATGGTCCACCTCTCAGACCCGAACATTAACCTGCATCTCACAAGAGCTGGAAGCACAGAACGGTGGGAATAGAATGCAGCCATCCTGGGCCACTGCTCCCTTATCTCTACACCAAGATTCTCTACCAGGCTCACTTTTAAACTGGAAAAGTTGTGTGATACCTCCTAGCCACACTGCTGGTTCAGAAATTACAGTAAGAATAAAAAAGCACATTCTGCAGCCATGCTCACATGTATTCACAGTTTTGTTCTTCATTCACAAGCTGTATGGCATTGGAACATTGTCCATGTCTTAAAAGGGAGATAACAAAGCCTTTTGACAGGTAGGAGGTATTCAAAGGGAATAAAAACTCCGAGTAACAAGGCAATCCACGTGTGTTAGACAAGTCTTAGCATCGTGGGATCACAATGCCTAACAGAAACATTGTAAGCAGGGAAGGATTTATTTTGGCTCATGGTTCAGAGGGTTCATCCATCCTGTTCAGCAGAGCAGTTAACAGCATGGTGGTGTGTTTCAGTATTCCCACCTGGTTCTGCAGCTACCTCAGAGGCCCCAAATAACACATGAGACACTATATTAATTATAATCTGTTGGCAATTGACTAGGATTTACTATAAGTTAGCTCTGTCTTGAGTATTAACCCATAACTACTAATATATGTATTTCTACATGGTCTTAACTTACCAAGAACGCCAGACTCACATGTCCTCTCCTCCCCGGATCACATGGTGACTTCCCTCGTACTACACTTCCCAGAATCCTTCTTGTCTCCTAGTCCCACCTGTCTTGTTTGCCTATTGCCTTGTTTCTCTTATTCATCAACCAGTAAGAGAAACATATGTACAGAAGACTTCCCCCATCATTGGTGACTAAACAGAGATAGGGAAATGGTGGCCCTATTTGGACTTCCTTTTCCTCTTTTATTTTGTCAGGGTTCCCAGCCCCTGGATGGCACAGATCCATTTTCAGAGTGGGTCTTCCTCATCCTACTTCATCCTCTGGAAATGGCCTTGTAGACATATCTAGAATTGTATCTCCTCTATCTCATAAGTGATTCTAATTTACTCAAGTTGAACAAGGATTGACTCTTATACCATGTCTACCTCTCAGGGACTGAACACACAGAAAAAGCCAAAACCAGAGAGAGGTCAAAAGCCTAGAGTTTTGATGTCACTTTCCTGAAAAACAAAAACAAAAACAAAAACAAAACACCATAAACACATAAATTCAATACACCTGAGTTTGGGAAAACTAGGCCAGTGGATATATGTCAGGGTCTCATCATAAAACAATTAAGCAATGTGCTTCCCCTTGCTGGGCAATTACTAAGAGACAGAAGGATAGACCAGGTTGTCCACAGTACTGAGAGTTCTACTGAGTGGTGTGTCCCATTGGGCTTTCAGGAATAAGAGTGACCACCAGAGGGTATGAACAAGTCCATTCCACATATACTTAAGAAATATAGATACACTAAAAACAACTTATTCAACTGAAGGAAATAAAGACTGGGAGATCATTGTCTTCTAGGCTCTGCTTTCCCTTGACCCAAGGCCACCTTGGCTCTGTACATTCCTCTCGTCTCCTCATCTCACCTGGAGCACTGAGTGGGGGTGACAGAAATAGCAGAATGGAAAGGCTGAGTGTTGGCTGCTTGCCAGTTCATTTCCTGATCTCCTATGTGAATGCTGGTAGTTAAATGGAAAAAAAAATGAACTAAGAGAAGCGAGGGTCATTGCTAAACTTTAATCTTAAATCATATGTTAGAAAATCTTCCAGAAAAGAAAAGAAAAATACTTGAATGAAATTCTCTACTGAGAACTGTTACACTGAAGCTTTTAAAAGGAACTGATGGCTAGGAACATATTTGGGTTACAGCAAAAGTCCCAAGACACAAATGTGCCCACTTCCACTATCTTCACATCCTCATCAATCATTCAACATGCATGCTTACAGAGTCCCTTGGAACAAAAGTTACATTTCAGGCCTGGAGCTACAGCTCAGTGACAGAGCTTGGCTAGTGTGTGTGAGGCCTTGGGTTCAATCCCCAGTGCTACAAATGTTACATTCTGAAGTCTAGCTAGGATGATTATCAAGCTAGCATTTCCTCCTAAGATGGGATAGGTCTAAGCATTACTGTTTGAAAATGAGAAGTGTGTGTGTGTGTGTGTGTGTGTGTGTGTGTGTGTGTGTGTGTGTGTAGATATATATGTGTATATATACATACATATTTGTCACATATATATGTATATATATACATATATGTAGAGAGAGAACAAAATATAATCACATTGCTGAATAAATAGAGTTGAGCTTTCAAACTATTTGAGTTTGATAAATGTCCCCAATCCAAGGAAATTTCTATAACCAGTCAGCATAAGGCAATACAGACAGCTTTGGTTGAAAACACCACAAAGAAAATTTGGAATGTAAATAACAGATATTTGCATATGTTGCTCACTCTGTGTTTTAGTGGGAGCAAGGCACACATCTAATTTACTTAATATTCCTAAAATGCTCTTATTCCCTACCACAGACCAGATATTATAAGAAATACTGGAGATATCATAACATGTGTAGCTCTCTCTCTCTCTCTCTCTATATATATATATATATATATATAGAGAGAGAGAGAGAGAGAGAGCGAGGAGACAGCAATATGCATGACTGTAAGGACCATAAGACTAAAATGGGGCAGAGACTATATGTGGTGTCTTACATATAGATCCAAAGACAAGACTTTGTTGAGATTACATACACAGTGGCCACACAGCAATGACGAGGCCACAACATCAACCAACAGCAGTAGGAAGTGCTGCAGCTTGGAGCCTGAGACAGCAGGAAACCCATGGCCCCTGGAGTTAAACTCAGGTTCTGGTTCATTGTAAACCTTCAACAGAAAAGTGTTTTTAATATTCTAAATATTAAATTTGTAAATTAAAAAAGAAAATTTTCATTACAGTATTAAAAGGTGGCCATTGCAGTCAGCTTTAACTGTCAACTTGGACAACCTAGGGTCACCTGAGAAAGGAATCTTACTTGAGGAATACTCAAGGTCAGATTGACCCTTCGTTATGTTTGGGGTGCATTGTCTTGATTTCTAATTGATATAGGAAGGACTAGCCCACTGTGGGTGGCATCATTCCCGAGGCAGGTAAGTAGTCTTGGGCTGTATAAAGAAAGATAGTGGCCTTCCTTCATGGTTCTGCTTCAAGCTCCTGTTTGAATCCTGGCCCTGGCTTTTCTCAATGATGGACTATGACCTGGAAATGGAAAATGAAACAAAACCTTTCCTCCCCTGAGCTGCTACTGGGAAGACTGCTTAGTCATGGCAAAGAAAGGAAACTAGAATATTGGTTATTCTGCAATAATGCCCTTGAGCCTGGAGGTCAGAAGCCTCCAGGATAATGTCTGACTAGCTTTCTGAATTGCTTCTCCCTTGTTGTGAGCTTGTCTCGGTGGGTCTCCCTTATTGTCTTTCTGCCGGGTTTTTTCTTACCTCAAATATCTTTCTGTCTACTACATACTTACAACACACAAATATGCATATTATGTATATGTGTTTCTGTAAGCATATTCATTCCCCCTTCAACTTTCTGTGGTATATGGTTGAAAATGTTTTGCATTTTTGAACAGTAATGTCTCTAATACTTCTTCAATTTTGTTTTTCTTGAAGCAACTAGTCATACCAAGTACACAGTTAAGAATGTGCCTTTGTGACATGCATAAACATATATACATTATGTTTAAAATGCATACAACCTATAATATTGCATTATGTATGACTATAGGTGATGTTCTATGTTTTGAATACTGATTCCAAGGTGCTTATGACTGTACTCAAATGAACACTTTTAGAATGAATAAATTTCATAAATGTTATCATAAGGGAATTAGAAAACAAATAGACATGTATACTATTAAAGGAAGATAAGATAGAGAAGTCTGGCCAAATAGTTAGTATACATGAGATAAATATGTAATTAATGGCAGTGAGGTACTGCAGATAGATGTCTCCAAGACAAAAGAAACCTATCTTGAGGTACTGGCACTGGACTTCCAGTAGCAACTATGAGATTTGCATTTGCCTTTGAGTTCTTTCTGATAGAAAAAGAGTCCAATACATGGGCTAAGTTCAGTACTCTAAAACTCAATTTCTGGAATCAGTGTCTTCTATTAAGTGTTTGAGTCTCAGGGACGCAGTGAAAACACTGTTGTTAGGTTTGAGGATCAGACCAGAGTAGTAACAGAACAAAGTCAATGATACAGAACCTAAAAGCCTCAGACTTCCTTCAGATTTGGAAGAGTCTCACTCATGGAGCAACCCAGGACCTGCAGATGGAGACTAAAAGGCTCTGATGATGGCCTTGGGAGTGGGGGGGGCGGGGAGGATTTGAGGACAAGTCCAAAGGAAGTCATTATCCCATCAGACAATTCCATCATTAAGAAGGCCAGGCAGATTAGACTATTCTGGATGTTTCCAGATGTTAATTTGCATGGTCTACCATATGGACAATTTACAAGAGGCAGGCATGATAAGAACAGATTCCCAAGTCTGGCGAGTTCATTTATAGTTCCACAGGAGATGTCCTACCTCCCCTAAGACAAAGTTCAGAGCTTGAATATTGGTCCCTTGCTTCCTAATATTACCTAAGATATGTTGCATATCTAATTTAGACTGCATTCCATACTATTTGGGGTAGACACTGTAGACTAATGATCTCAGCAGTGTAAAGCTTGTTTATAGCTCTTCAGTAGATGCTATTATGATGGTGTCTACCATTTCTGCCAGATGGACATATCATAGTCTCCATCAGAAAACCTCTTGGGTAAACTGGAGGGGGATCATTTTTAGAAAATGATTATATAAATCCCCATCCAACTGGAAAAGATCTCAGCTTTCAATCCAAACAGACCATGCAACCAAACCCATAGTGAAAGCCATAATAGAATTAGAAAATTTATCATGGTGACCTCATAGGAAATTCATCACAGTGGCCTCACAGATATTTGTGTCCAGAAACCATTGACTTAAGTCCTGGCATCCATTCAGGCATCACTCAATTTTCCCTTATACTGACCTATTTTTCTTTGAACAGAAAAAAAACAAACAAAAAAACAAAAAACAAACAAACAAACAAACAAAAAAAACGGAGGAAGGGCGCAGCAGCATTTTGAGAGACTAGGAAAGTGAAGTCCATACTTGACTGACAAATTTCTAAAGGAATTTCTGCTAGATGTCCAATATTTTGAATCTGAGCCACAGTTTTGGCTCAGCAGCTGTGAAGAGAGGCAGATGTGTCTTAGAAAGGAGGAAGAAAAGGCTATTTAGAGAAAAGGGTCATTTGTTGTTTTCACTTCGCCTGCACATAGCTTTTATCACTCTGAAGCTGACTATTAAACTAGTTCCCCATTTTATTAAAACATGATCTTTCTCTCAGTATTTCTCTCTGCACTCACTCACCTACCTATCTCCCAGTATCTCAAAGAACAGGCAGCCAATAAATAGTTGTTAAACAATTGAATGAGTAATGAACCAGTGTATAAATGCCAATTTCCCTAAAAGCACTGTGTCAGAAAAAAAAATTACCCTTTCTCAATGAAGAAGAAAGTATAAAGGAGCGTTGATTTACCCCCAGAAGATTAAAGCAAATGTACTCAGGGAGATGGTTCCAAGAGGTTCTTGGGTCAGAGCAGATTGATGAGCAACTCACAGGCCCAGTGGAAGAATGCTCTCCATGAAATGTCCTCATATGTGTTGGGTCTTCTTTTTCCTGGAGAAGAGTCCCCTGAGCTATTACAGCCTTCTCTCATTTGAGCAATTAGACATCGAAAACTAATGGAAATGAGGACAGAGTGACAACATAACGCCTTGTAGACTGAACCTTGGCATAGGACTTCATGAGCATCATCTCAGCTGCTCCTCTCCAAAAGTCAGGTCTTGCCAACAGGATATAACACTAGGATTTGGGGTCTTTAAAAAGTCACTAGACCCAGAGAGCTTCTCCTTCATGAATAGATTGATGCATTTATGACAGAGTTTGACTGAGAGTTTGTGTCCTGGTGTCCTTGCATCTTCTTCCAAGTGAGGACAGCATCCCTCCTCTCTGAAAGATGCAGCATCTAAGGTGCCACACTGGATACAGAGACTGGAAAGGTGCAGCATCTGAGTTGCCACACTGGACACAGATACTGGAAAGACGCAGCATCCAAGGCTCCACATTAGACACTGAACTTGCTGACACCTTGATTCGTGACTTACAGACTTTACCACTAAAATACAATTTGTCTGAACTATTCTATAATAGCAATACCAACAGGCTGCAGCAACCTCATTAATCCTCAACAATCCGCACCCCCAAAATTGGAGCTAGTGTTATTTCTACTGGCTATCATGGGGGGGAGGGGGTTACATTAGCTTAGCAATGGAAATTCTGACTCTAGCGTCCCACCTTTAGTCAAACTTAATCTCTTTGGTTTTGACTCATCTCAACAGAGCCATTACCACATAGTTTAGTCAGTAAAAAGTACTAAAAATATTTTTGTGACTGCATGGCACTTTAGTAAACAAACAAACTTCAATTGTCCCATCGAATCCTCTGGTTGTCTTAAAAATATACAATGTCAAGTGCATGGGGCAGAGGTGGGACAGGTGAGAGCTAGGTGATGACTATAAAGCATTTTCAAATCAGCCAAGGATGGATTAACAGGGTGTGTGAATGCAAGGGAAATCCAATCACAAGGAAGTCGGAGCACCTACTGGTGAGTAAGACCTCCATTCCCATACCTTCCCTATGACTTTTTCACTGTCATAGACCTCCTTGCAGACAGTCATTTTAACTGGTGTCCTCCCATTTGTCACAAGGTCTCTATCTGCCTGACCATAATGAGCAATTTACTTTAATCCATGAATAGAAATTGGAATTTAATACCCTTTTGTGGCATTTTGAGAAGGGAGATGTTTAAACAAGCTATTTGGTGTCCTCTGCTTCACTATTGAAGGTTAATCACTATCCAATACGCATACTTTAGCTCCAAACTAGGTTCTTGAGAAAATGGAATAATTAAAGCACAAGTGGAAATTACTTGTATTTTAGTAGGCTTCTTGCTAGAGAAACATTATTGAGTAATATCTTTTCTAAGCTGGTGTCCAGCTCTCAAATTTCTCTTTTCAAATGTATATGCCATCTATTAACTTCTGTTAATTGTGCTCAGTATTGAAACCTTACCACAGTGAAGGGTTTGAGGTTGGTATTTTGTAATACACAATACAGGTTATTCTACTCATAATCTTCTTTGCTTTAAAAATTTGTCTGTACTTGAATGTATTGTGAACATACAAACATTGCCTTTATTAGAAATAATGATGACTTTTTATTTAGAAACATATCTCTGGACTATCCAAACAAAGTTAATACCTTATATTCACTTAAAATTCTCTTTCCAAAAAAATTTATCGATGTGGGAATATATTTATAATATAATGTGTATGAAAAAATTGGTTCAACCTAACAGAGAGTAGGCACATCACTTGTACATTTACCAATAGACACATTTTGAGAAGCATGATTACAAAGAAATATACCAAACATCTGTGGATCATGACTTTAGAAAGATTTTAACTTGCTTCTAACATTTTCTATTTTTGTAATAAGTGCACATTAATTTTAAGCTTTTATTACTGCCTCATGAGCATCAGCAATTTGTATAAGAAAAAGCTCTTATCTAAAACACAAGCACTTTAAGTAGCACTAAATTCTTCTTACATATCCTACTATTTTGGAACCTTCACCAGAAATTATCATGGTTCCTAATTTTGGTCTGCAGCCAGTGTTCTCAGCAAGGGCACTATGGACAATTCAGGCAGGTTAGCTATTTGGGGTGGCAATGATATTTTCACACATTGTGGGATGTTTCATAATGTCCTTGGTATCTATCCCTGAATGTCAATAGCATCCACCTCTTTACCATGACATCCCAAAGCATCTCCAGATATATTTAAATGTCCTTGGGCAAAACAATTCACCTCCTAACTAGAATTAGTAATGTCCAGTTTCCTAGTTCCTTTCAGTAAAGAAGCGGAACTGTAAGCCATACATGATTTAAAAAATAATAAATGGTATAATTATGTATATTTCTACAACATGATTTTCTTTCTTCAAAGTCATGCCATATTATCTTCTATAAGTTTGTGTGTGTGTGTGTGTGTGTGTGTGTGTGTGTGTGTGTGTGTGTGTTACATCACACTAACAATCCAAAACAAATGAAATTCAATGAAAACTTACAAAGGAGAAATTTATTTGATTGTAACCCAAAGACCTTCAGGATACCATTGACTCACATGTAACTTTTGAGGCTAATCTCAGCATGTTCCACCTTTTTGTAAAAGACAAAACCCATGCAATATTCTATAACTGAAAGTCATATTGAAAAAATGAAACATTTAGATGATCATTCATGCAGAAGGTAGGCAACAAATAAAGAACCCCTCCCATTCCACAGTAGCTGCCAGGCCAGGATGAAGCTAGTCCATGACTCTTCATAGTAATGTTTCCTCAACAGTGACTGAGATTTGACACTAATCAGTTTTTCTAGGCCATCTTTCTTCATCTGAATCAACTACAAACTTCCTTTTTTAATTGAATATAGAGATTCTAAATCTCAGTTAAGTCCACTTTAGCCTCTGAGTTCAGAATCTACTTTTAAAGCTAGGAACATAGCACAGTTGGTAGCATTTGCCTTGCACATAGAAGGCCCTTAGTTCCGTTCCCAGCATCATGAAAACAAAAACAGATAAACCCAAGAATCATAGTTCAAAAACAGAACTTAATTCCTCCCCACCACAATATAACAGTCAACTTCACCCCCCCCAAAAACAAACAAACAGTACAGCCTGCTCGCCAAGAAGTTCCCAACCCTGATGTAATTCTTTTGCCCCAACTACACTCCCCTTTCAGAGGTGACAAATTCTCTGACTCTTTTGCTTAATTCTACTCGTACTTGTTTTTCTCTATCCTCTATAATCTGTGTCTGCATCCCTAAACAGTATGTCTGCCTTGCCAATTGTGACCTGATTATAGAAGGATGACATTTAGTGTGCTTGTTCATCTCACTTCTTTCTCTCTTTCACTTACCTTGTGTGTGACAACTGTCTATAGTGTTGAGTGTAGTTATGATATGGTCATATCCATTACTGTGGATACAATATTTAAGCATTTTTTTCCTTTTCTAATACTTGGATGCCTCAATTTTTAAATATGACAAGGAATTCTGCAATACATATTTCTATTCATAGATTTAGGGACATAATGTGTATAAGATTCTTTATGGTATACGGATTAACCATACAGGCATGGCATGGATTAACCATGCCTGCACATCATCTGTATGTGATACGGCAAGTTGACACCTTCACCATCATATGATTGTCTAGAAAACACAGCCCCTGCCTTTTAGCACTATGTAATGGTATGTAAACACACACACACACACACACACACACACACACACACACACACACACACATAAAACACACACACACACATATTTATAATTTATATTTTTAATTTATTTGTACTTAGAAACAATCATTTTACATATCAATCCCCCCATTCCCTCTCCCTCCCATCCTTCCATGCTCCCTACCAACCTCCCTAACTCACCCCCACCTGCTCCCTGAGGATAGTGAGGCCTTCCATGGGGGAATCATCAAAGTCTGTCACATCATTTGGGGGAAGTCCTATGCCCTCCCCTGTGTATCTGGGCTGAAATAGTATCCTTTTATAGGGAATGGGCTCCCAAAATCCATTTGTGCACTAGGGATAAACATTGGTTCCACTGTTAGAGGTCCCATAGACTGCCCAGGCCTCCTAGCTGGCAACCACATTCTGAGGGCTTGGATCCATCCAATGCTGGTTCCCCAGCTTTACGACTGGGGTCCCTGTGCTCTCACTAGGTCAGGTCAGCTGTTTCTGTAGGTTTCTTCAGCACAGTCTTGACTCCTTTGCTTATCCCTTCTCCCTCTCTACAACTGGATCCCAGTAGTATGGCTCAGTGCTTAGCTGTGGGTGCCTGCTTCTGCTCCCATCAGCTACTGGATGAAGGCTCTAGGATAGCAATTAAGGCAGTCATCAATATCATTATAGGGGAAAGGCATCAAAAGTGGCCTCTCCACTACTGCCTAGATTCTTTGTTGGAGTCGTCTTTGTGGATCTCTGATCATTTCCCTAGTGCCAGATTTCTCTTTAAATCTATACTGGCTCTCTCTATTAAGGTATCTCTTTTATTTTGCTCTCCTCTATTCCTCCCCTGGCTCAGTCTTCCTGATCCCTCTTGTTCTCCTTCCCCCTCCTCTTCTCCCCTTCTCTTTTTTCTACCTTCCTCCTCTCTCCCTCCATCTTCCAATTTGCTCAAGAGTTTCTGTCCTTTCCCTTATCTTTGGGGGACCATGTATTTCTCTCTTAGGGTCCTCTTTGTTTACTAGTTTCTCTGGAGGTGTGGATTGTAGGCTGGTAGTCCTTTGTTCTATGTCTAATATCCATATATGAGTGAGTACATACCATGGTTGTCTTTCTGTGACTGGGTTACCTCACTCATGATGGTTTCTTCCAGTTCCATCAATTTGCCTTTGAATTTCAAGATTTCACTGTTTTTTTTTTTTGTTGTTGTTGTTGTTTTTTTTCCCACTGAGTGATACTCCATTGTGTAAATGTGCCACATTTTCTCCATTCATTATTTGGTTGAGGGGCATCTATCTATGTTGCTTCCAGGTTCTAGCAATTACAAACAATGCTGCTACAAACATAGTTGAACATAAGTCTTTGTTTATTATTTTACCAGCAACAGTTTTCCCTCCCTTGTCTTCTCTCAGTCCCTTCCTTCACCTCTGCTCTGTGCCCCCCATCCACTCCTCCTCCATTTCTATTCAGAAAAGGGTAGGTTTCCCACTGATATTGACAAAACATGGCATATCAAGTTGCAGTAAGACTAAGAACCTCCTCCTCCCCCTGTATTAAGGCTGGGCAAGGCAACACAGTATGAGGAGTAGGGTCCCAAAGCCAGTAAAAGAGTCAAAGAGAGCCCTTGTTCCCACTGTTAGGAGTCCCACATGGAGACCAAAATACACAACTGTCACATATATGGCAAGTGTCTAGGTCAGTCCCATGCAGGCTCCCCTGTTGTCAGTTCAGTCTCTGTGAGACCCCATGAGCCAGGTTAGCTGATTCTGTGAATTTTCTTTTGGTGCCCTTGACCACTCTGGCTCCTACACTCCTTTCTTCCCCTCTTCTGCAAGATTCTACACGTAGCCTGAACTGGCCATCGCCTGCAACCAGATTGGTGCTTAGCCCAATTGTTATCAGAGAAGATCCATCCAGCAACTGATGGAAACAGATGCAGACCCAAAGCCAAACATTAAGAACACCCTTGATTTATACAATTCCCTCAAGGTCTCTGAACAGAATCAGCAGAAGGGGATGTCATCTAAGTGAAATTCTGTGTGGAATATTTAGTTTAAGATGTGTTGCATTTGTTTATGCTGTGCAATACTTGTTTAATGATGCAAAAATGTGTTATATTCTTTGTTGCATTTGTTTAACTATATAAAGTTGTATTACTTTGCCTGCCTAAAATACCTGATTGGTCTAATAAAGAGCTGGACAGCCAATAGCTAGGCAGGAGAGGATAGGCAGGGTTGACAGGCAGAGAGAATAAATAGGAGAAGGAATCTAGGAGGAAGGAGAAGAGGGAGGATCAAGGAAAGGAGGAGACGAAGACGCCAGGGGTCAGCCACCCAACCACACAGCCAGCCACAGTGTAAAAGGAAAGAAAGATATATATAGAATAAATGTAAAAAGCCTGGAGGCAAAACATAGTTAAAGAGAAATGGGATGATCTAAGTTAGTAAAGCTTGTCAGAAACAAGCCAAACTAAGGCAGGCATTCATAAGTAAGAATAAGTCTCCATGTATTTATCTGGGAGCTGAGTGGTGGGCCCCCAAAGAGTAAAAACAAAACAAACCAAAAACCAACCACAAACCTCTCCTCACTTCTAGGGGGAAAAGAGGGACTTCATCCTTGACAGTCTGAAGCCCAAGACAAAAGATGAGGATTGGAGTTACTAAGCCATATTAGCATTGGGGTACAGGCCAGAGAATAGTTCAAATGCCTCATCATTATGACCACATATTTGCCTTAAAAGCAGTTCCCCAAACAGTTACATATAATGTTTTTCAAATCCAGCTGGTTAAAACAAATAGAAAACAAGGGCCAGTGGTGTTTCCACACTAAGCAAAAGGGAACTGATTTAGCTTCAAGTTGCCTGCCCTCATCTGTTCCTCCATGTGACCCCTACATCAGCAATGATGTTACTGTACACCTGCAGTCCACATTAAGAAAAGAATGTTTTCATGGATTTGCTCCACCCTTCATAACATACTTTCAGTAATATTCAATAGCTCTCTGTCTCTGTCTTCAGTGTGATATTCTCATGTTCCCACTAAGTTGGGTACCACAATAGCCTCCTTGTTGCCCTCCCTCCACTGTATTTTAAGCTTCAAAATCAGAGAACTTGTCTACCCCCATCTCTTCATCAACCTTTTCACACAGTAAGCAAGCCACACCTACTAATTAAGTGAACGAAGATATTCACTCTTGCTTCCCTCTGGATCCCTCACTAGGATGATATTCTCAAACAATAAGTGTTATCATATCACTTCCTAATGTAAAATGTTTTGATGTCTCTTACCTTTTAGATAAAATTCAAGGTTAACGGCTACAGCTTACAGGAATTGTGGGTACTCCTCCTGTGGCTTTTCTGCTGTATCTTTCACATAATCTCCTCTTAGTGATTCTGAGTATCTAGTGCCTAGAACACTCGGCTCACTGGTCTCTAGATGGTACACGCACCATTCTCTAATAGCATAATGAACGTTCTTCACCAATAACGTACCTCTTCCTCTGCCAAGGCATGCAGGGTTATGCCTCTTCCCTTGAGTCAGGTGTAAACACAAGAATCTCTTCCTGGATAATGGAATTTCAGCAGAAATGACTATGACACTTCTGTGATCACAGAACCAGTGCACAAATCATGCGTTATTAATCATATGGTCAATCATATATGTTATCTCTCTCTTTCCCTTCCTCCCTCCTCCTCCTTTTGTTCCTCTCTGTCCCCTGTTATCCTTCCTCCTTCTATTTTTTTCTATCCTCCCCTTCTATATCCAAATTCCTTTATGTGTGTGCCTGGAATAAAGAAACCTTTCTGACAAATTTTCAAAATCACTTTCCTTCTCAGTCATACAATTCACTTTTGCAATACATGTTTATATAATACATATCTTGTTTGAAAATTTAAAAAAACAATAAAACAACCAATCATTGGCTGTTAAAATTATTGAAAAAAAAAACAAGCTTGTACCTCACAAGTGACATGCAGAGTATATGACTGTGTGTCCGGTTTTTTCTGGCAGCAGACTGAAGGCTCTGTCTAGTTCTGAATCGGTTCTGGATAGTGCCATGACCATTATCACTGCAGGGTGGCCTTTTGGAGTTGTTTAAAGTGTGGGAAAAGTAGCCACTGAAAGCATCCATCAGTAAAGAAAGGAAAGGATATGAATTGTGATTATCCAGTTGGCAGTCTTTCCCACACTTTTTCCCTCTGTGTCTCCATGCCCCTGCTTCCATCCCCCTCTCTCTCACTTTCAGTTATACCCTTTTCCTCCTCTTGTGAAATTCTATTTTTGATGGGTACTTTAAAAAAAAATTAGAAAGCATTCACTTTGGTTGCAAGTAAGGAAGAGACTCAGCTGCAGCCCCTTTTCCTCCCTATCCTCTCCTGCTCATCTTCCTACCTGTTCCTCCTCCTCTTCTATTTTCTTGGGGGTTAATTTTAAATACTATAAATAAAACAGCACATCACGAAAGAAACCATGATAATCTTTTACAAATGAGAATTCCTTGAGTTTCTACATGGCTTGTAGGACATGAAGTCATTTGCTTCCTTCTTTGGGGACCACCGGCCCTTTCAACAGGCAGAGATGGACTAGAGATCGCAGAGGCCACCTTAATGTACATGTTTCAGAATCCTTTCCCTGGTCTCTACACCCATGAACCTCTCTTTTCTGTTTCACCTTCTATTTCCACTGGTCTTATCTCTTTACCTGTATTTCTCCACTGAAACTCACAGTGATTGTCACCTACAGAGCTTTTGGATGAAGATGAAATTTTCTAAGCACTCTTTAGGATTAATTCATATTAAAACAATATGGATTGATCAGAAATATCTTAGGGAACAGTTCAAACCACACAGTCAAAATGCTATTTAGACCTAACATCTGGGAGCATGGAAGAGAACAGGGAATGTTTTCTGATGTATTGTTACGAGGAAGAAAGGATGTTTACATTGTCTGCCTCACTTTCCTCAACTGCTAATTCAATACATAGTACACATTTATGAAACTGAATTTGATAGAGTTGGCACCATTCAAGTACTGCTTCCTCGTGGAGCTATGATATTGTAACATACTGCCTTTTGAAACAAAAATCTCAAAGGTTGCCTGCGTACTTTCACACATAGTCAACATAGGAACCAAAGTGCATGTTGGCCTCACATCTGTGAGCAAAAATAATTTCAGTGTTGGAATTTTGAACTCTTTCTCCACAGCACTGTTTTCCTCTGAACCCCTTGGACATTTTCTTAATGACCTAGACAAAGCCAAGATTAGTCCAAAGAAAAGAGGGAAGCAATAGTTAGTGTTCACAATCTTCTTTTCTCCAGGGTGATGTTTAGATCCAACTAAGGATAGAAACCTGGCAGTAGAAACCATCACATCCAAGTGTATGAACTTTCCAAAATACAATGTGTTTTTTCCAAATAAATAATTTATGATTAAATGAAATAGTCACACCAGGTCAACTATGCCTACATTGTAAAGAATGTTCAAAAATGAGCCAATTGAAACAAAGTAATGTCGTAATTTCTAATACCTTTAAAATCAATGAGTACCCACATATACTGGAAGGTTACCGTGTGCCAGCCCCCAGACTGAAGGAGCTTGGCATATCACCTAGTACTGAATTTGGTTTCTATGCAAAGTTTTGTTGGCATCCTACTTGGCAAATAAAGACAGTTCATAATGTGTTATCAGCATAAGGAGGGACAATGCTTAACTCAAATTTAATTAATTTATGGTTACCCTCAAGAATGAAATAGAATAGACATTACCTAAAAAACCCTATACTTAGGAAATTCAAAATAAACGCTATCTACTGTTGTCCTTTACTGTCTATCAGTGGGCCAGGTGATAGGTCTTTCCAATGTGGAGTGCCTTGGGTGTTGGCAGAACTGGAGAGGGATGCAAAGGACAGAGCCTGAGAAGGGCTAAGGAAAGGGGAACAGATGAAGAACTAAGGCTGGCTCAGTAACTGTCCCATTTGATTCTAATGATAATGTCCACCTCCTTCCCTTCCACATCCCTTCCCCTTTCACACATGGTTTCTGTCTCCTTCCATCTCTTCTTCCTTCCCCCTTCATATTGCTTCAGTCTCTGCTTTTATTTATTTCAATGTTGTTATGAGGAAAATCAAGTTTTTAAAAGTCAGTAATTTTACCAAGGTCATATGGCACAACTATGATGAGTTTTTATCATGAAGATTTAAGGCACAAAACATGATGTTTGGATAGTCATATGCATACTGAAACGGTTATTATTGTGAGCAAATGAGCATGTATACTCTTACATAGTTTGCACCCCACCCCTTGCTTGGTGGCAAGAGCACCCAAAGTCTATTCTTTCAGGAAAAAATCCTAAGTGTAGTAACTGTTTTCTGTGGTCCTAGTAGTATATATGAGTTAGAGATTTACATCAAATTCTTTTTAGTCCATACACCATTGCCTTTTCTGCTTTATCCCTCTTCCTTGATGAGGATAAGAATCTACAGCAGGACAGGAGGAGGCATCTACCCGAGAATACAGGCTGGGAGCAAATGTGCCTCACAGATAAGAGCCAGTCAGAGTACTTTGGGTCACACTTGCATTTTCCTACTCTGGAAGCATTTTTTTTTTAAACTTCTGCCTAGAAAGAAAATACCCTATTGAGTATCAAAAGGGTTACTCTCTACTGCCCCTTCCAGCTACCAGTTGAAAACAGTCTCTGCTCTGTTTTTCCCAGTGCTTTGACATTTGAGTTTTCAGACAGTAATACACTCCTCCACCTCTTTGAGCCCTGGGATTTTCCCCCTTCTTGCTAAATTGCACAGCTTGTTGCACTTTGCTGGCTTTGCAAATTGTAAAGTTAGGAATGACCTCCTTTGGGACTTATATTTTTCAAAAATCTGCATTTTTGTTAGTATTAATTTTCAAGGAGGCATTTTTTTTTCTTCAACTAAGTACTGTTCTGAGCTTGGTAGCTCAAACTAAGTACGTAGAATAATAAAATCCTTTAGGCATTTGGTCAAGAAGGAATACAAGTATTAATTAAAACAAGTGTCTTTCTGTGAGAAAGACTTCCTAAAATCTTGTATTGACCCCAAGATACATTTGCTTCTATTTTGCTTAAAGACACCAATTATTTGTTATTGCCAGTGAATGCCCACACCACAGAGCTGGTTATTTCATTAATTATTTTTCATAGTTAGCACTCATGTAATTTTAAATGTAAAATATTTTTATAATCTGATAAAATGTTAGCAAATAGTTGATGTGTGCTTCTATGGGGAGACTGAGTGGGATAATTAGTAAGGATTTATCAGTGGTGCACAAAATAAGACTTGAAGTAGGCCTGGATAGTTTATCAGATGGACACTCAGAGGTGGAAGCTGGAATTGGGGACCTGGAATGCTAAGTTTTCCTGTGCTATTCACAGGTATTAATGACCTTTCCGAACACCCACAGAGGAAGCATATTTTAGTTATGTCCCCAGAAAAGGAACATTCAAGAATCAATTTTTTCTAATCAATGATTCAAATCAGTGAGTTGCTTCTGATTTAAATTAAAAAAAAAAAAGCCTAACCAATTTGTCAGCAGAATGCTGGGAAGAACAAAGTTTCTCATTTGATTTCATTGACTTAATACATCCTGGGAATAACAAGTACCTTACTAGTCCCCAAACACAGAGAAAGAAGATGCATGCAGAATAGATGCTTAGTAGAGGAACTGTCATTTGTTAAAAGAAATGTCTGCTTCCATTTCCTTGGGCTCTTTAGGCATAGGACTAAGCCAAGCATAACATCATTTGTTTCTGTAAGCACAGTTACAGTGCCATAAACAACCAAGAAGAAAATACATTTCTGCTGTTCAGCAAAGATGCATTCCTGTTCACGAATACAGTCTCCCCAGTTTCCTCAAGCACATGTTGTCTTTCCCCCAGTCAGGAAGGAAAGGACCATATATGATTCCCATGAGTCCTGAGTGCTGTCTCACTGACCTTGCCTGACAAGTGGCTGACTGCTTGACTTAATTCGTACTGAGTGATCATGAATATTCATCTCATTTCATTTTTTCCCTCGGGGTCTGAGTACCTGCTTCATTTACTGAACTCCTTAAGATATTTTTCTGGGCTCTGCAATGATCAGTAAAAGAAGCAAAGTGCAGGTGTGAAATGCGAGTGGCAGAGATGTGTGTGTGTGTGTGTGTGTGTGTGTGTGTGTGTGTGTGTGTGTGTGTGGTGCTTATTTTGAGAAGCTAGCATTTCTGAGGCTTAGAAGCAACTAAGAAGGGAAGATTTCTAACATGTTCTCTGAAGAAATTAAACCATAATTTGGAGAGGGTGGAGTTACAGCAAGTTCTTCTGCAACATACCTTGTGAGATGAATGTATCACTAGATCGACAGGTCTATATGACTTGGTTCCCATTTAAGTGATATCCAAAAAAACAAACAAACAAACAAAAAACCAAATGGCTTCATAGGGGAAGGGGACTGAAGAAACAGTTCACGAGAGAAAGAGTATAGATAAGCAATCAATAGTTCAAAATATGTTTTAAACCTCTACAGTACCTGATGCTTTGCAAAAGTAAAACAGCAATGGTAATGGAATACCAAGTAGTGTGTTGCAAAGTTTTGGAAATGGCAGGATTTAAGAGGGTATGAAGGGCATGGTTGTTTTGTCAACAACAGTTATATACCTTTGTTGAAAGCAATAGCTGGAGCAGGGTGGGCTTTGTTCTCTACTTCTGGGTCTGTAAATCTGCTAATTGCCACCATGGATAAAAAATCTTAATCCTATTGTCTGGTGATCCTAGCTTGAGGATAAAACTAACATAGGAAGAGACTCTCCAATCACTGGAGCAATAAGCCTCTTCCTGTTTACATCAGTTTGAGTCACAGTTTCCTAATTATTAGGAATAATAAACAAAAGAATGCTTACTACTTCATCTAGTAAATCTGCAATGCCCATTTATACCAACAAACCAGTACAAACTGGAAACACACTTTCCTGAGGGCAATTAGCAGCATATACCAAAAATACTTTTTTTAAATATCATACTTTTCTTTTACCCTGTAATCCCACTTTGAGCAGTTTATTCTGAAGAGATAATCATAGGTAATCAAAGATATGTGTAAATAAATATTCATAGCAGTCATTTTAATAACCAAAATGATCAAGTTAATAGTCATACATAATTGAGATTGGCCACATTTGGATGAAGAACTCATTAAAATTGTGCCTTTAATAATATTTAGCAATGACCATGAATGAAAAAAAAGAAATACAACCCAATATAAAATAATTATTATAGCTAGTGGGATTATAGGCAGCTTTTACTTCCCTCTAAGGACCTGTGTTTTCCAAATTTTCTATAATGAGCATGCATTAGTTTCATAATGAAAAAGTCATTCCTAGCACATGTGATAGCCATAGCTTCTCTCCCCCCCCCAACCCTTTATCATTGCTATATTTCCAGGGGGCATCCCTTTTGCAAGAAACTCTCCTCTAGGGTCCCGGGAAGTGCTGGCAGGGACTAGTTACCTCACAAAGTGTTCCCCTCTGAGAGATTTCCACCCTTCTCCATCTGAGCCATGTGTGAGCTATTCTCAGGAACCCACCTTTATTCTTCAAGGTGTTTGTAAACCAGCAGTTTGAGCTCAGCCTCCTTTCTGGAAATCAAGACAGAAGGAAAGGGGGTCAATGGAGCTTGAAGAGCCCCCCCCCCACTCTATTGACTACTGACAGTAACGCCAAATCACAGATGTTAGGGAAGATTTGAGAATTATCTGCCATAAGTGATTATCCAACCCAGAGCTGCTTGGCCAACTCAGTACAGCATAAGGGATACACCAAACAATTTGTAAAATCTCTCTTTTGACAAAGTTAAAGACCCTTCTTTCATTGCTGGAAAGGAATGAGTCCTCCTTTCCTAGTTCTCTCTGCTCTGAAAAAAAAAATAGATTTTAAAATAAAACCAACAAATTGAAAGCGGCCTCTATGGGTACAACATAAGTGGCGTCTTTACTGTGTCACCTGAGAAAGTGGACAGGTGTTGTCCATACAGATAATGTTTCACTCAAGTGGAGGGAGTAAGAGAATCAATCCCTGGGTTCAGTAAATGAAACGAAGAGTGCTTTATGTTGGAGATACAAAAGATTTGCTAATCTGAGGCCCTGACTTCTAGCTGGGGCGAGGCAAGTGACTCCCAAAAAGGCTAGATTCCTCCTTGGTGACCTGGATATCAGAGAAAGTGCAGTTGAATAAAGCTGGGAAAGCAATGCAGGCGAAGAGCTCCAAGGTGGGATTACTCACTGGCATCAGACACTGGACCTTGTGGAAACAAAATCAACACAGTGTCATCACAGAGCTGTTAAGGTAATCTGCATCTTCTATAGTTCAGGCCCTCCACCAGTGCCATCATAACTTTAGTGTGAATACAGATGACCTGGTGAGAGGGGACGTGAAGATGGCTTGGCAGTAAAGAGCACTTTTAGAGGACCTGGGTTCCATTCCCAGCTTCTACATGGTGGCTCACCACTGCCTGCAACTCCAATTCTAGGGGGTCTTCTGCACTCTTCTGGCTTTTGTGGGCTCCTGAATGTATATGGTGCATACAAACACAACCAGGTAAATACATACTCACATAAAGCAAATAAATATTTTTTAAAATGTAAAGGAAAAGTATTTTAAAGTTCTAGCTCAAAAAGAACCTTTACCCTTGAAAAGCTAAGCAGCAGCCTCATCATTTGCTTCTCTTGTCAAAGACTTTTTGAAAACAAGTGCCTTTGTCTACTGCAAAAGGGCTCCGAGTTTACTAGATAATATCCCTGAAGACATAGTTGAATGAGAGGATCTCAGCTAGTGAGACACATGAGAAAGAGGTAGTTAAAAGCACCAAGAAGGGATGGATGGTGGGCATCTGTACCACTCACTTTTCTCATAAACATGCCTAAATACCAGACAAAAAAAATTTCATGAAGGAAAATCAGAGGAACAGAATCCCAGCACAGGAGAGAGGGTATGGCTGCCGGACCAGCTTGGACTCTGGTACTGACCAGGAAGCAGATGAATGGATTGCCTAGTGCTCAGCTTCTCTACTTTTCATATAGTCCAGGAGGCTATCACTTGAGATGGCAGCACCACATTCTGGTTGTGCCTTCCCTGTTTTCTCTTTGGAAACATCCTCATAGATATACCCAAAGGCTGCCCCCATTGAAGCCTTATGTGTTTCTTAATCCAATCAAGTTGACAATTGAAATAAACAATCCCAGACTAGAGAAGGAAGATCTGCTAGCCATAAGTCAGCAGAGTCCCCCAAATGAGAAAGTGGTACCTACGCTGAGACAGAGGAATAGAATAGGACTATCCATAGACCTAATTTTCTCAGGAGTTCTCCTAACCAAGCTATCCTGATACTTTGGGACCTTCCCTAGAGTGACTCTGGCCTTGGAATTCTAGAACTCATTCATAATTCTAGTCACCCTAAGTCTAGAATAACATCATTAACTCTGAGGAAGTCAAGTGGGCCCCAAATGTGTGGAGATTTGTAATCGCTATGAAAGGTGTCTAAGACCAGGCTCTGCCATCTTTAGTTGAGGTGGTTGTATTGAACCCATATTATGGCAACAGCCAAAAACTCACAGTCAAGAGAGAGACAGAGACAGACAGAGAGAAATAGAAATACAGAGAGACAAAGAGATGGTTTTTGAGAAATGCAAAAATGAGAGACTTCATGAATCAACCAAGTAGAGGTGCATGCCTGTAACCCAGCAGGAAGGGAGACAACTAAGAATTTGAAGCCAACTTCAGCTATAATAGATTCAAGGCCAATATGTGCTACATGAGACTTAGTTTCAAAAAGAAAAAAGGGTGGGGGTGAGAAGTGGGGAACAAGTAAACCCAAGGATTGGACCTACTGACAAGCTGACTGTCAAATGGGTTGCTCTGGCTCCCATCTGCTGTCCACTTGTTGATTCCACACTCTTTTAAGACTAGCTAGCTATTATCCCTACTTTGGACACTGTCTTTTTCATTAGCAATATGTTTACCCATTGATGTTTGCATAGCTATTAGTGGGCTTGACAGAAGCAGCTCCTCAGCGGGCTCACCCAGGTAATTACAGCACACGTGACTTTCTTTCTGTGCACTGGCTTTGTTTTTCATACGAAAAAAGAATCTTGTTCAAAATCACACACATGATTCTGGCCAGCCACTGTTCCTCTGGAGATGGTTTCTAGCACAGTGTTCCATTGCTTCAAAGGGCAGTCACAATTAGCTGGTCAATTTTAATCAAACCCTGTGTCCAAAAAGTAGCAAAGGTGAAGACTCATCATTGTCCCATAAACTTGCTCTCAGCTCATAAAGGCATGTTATTTCAGTTGTTTCCTATATGCTTGGTGCAAATATATGTCAATTACAAGAAGAATTTGCAAGGAAACATTGTCAAGAGAAGTCCACCCATCAAATCCCTCCACAGTAACTTCAACCCATTAAATCAGAATAACTTACTTGTCTTTTATTGTCAGTGGGAAACAGCAAAGGACACTAGTTTAAGAGAGCAAAGCAAGGCAGAATTCTAATAATTTTTTCAAATACCTAGTGTAATAATTTTAGCCTTGTGCAAGGGATATTTTAAATGAAATTTCTGTTCAGGATAATCAAATGACTTAGAACTCTATGCAACATCTCAATATGTTAAGGACACTTATTCTAATCCCTTCCTTCTTGTTACTTCCATGGAACAGCTGTTGCTCAGCTGGTACACTAGCTAGTCTATGGGACCATTGGTATCATTAAGTATAATTACCCTATATTCCAAGTTCAACAAATGGGCAGTGTTCATAAGCATATTTTCATTAAGAATGGGCCCACCTGTTCCATTTCTATGCTGATTTGCTGCTCAGTCATGACCATTTTGGAAGTCTACGTAATCCAGCACACATTAAGTCTCTCTGTGGTGGTACTTAGAAGCTAGGAGTCAACCTAGGCACTCCAAGATCCATAGTTTCTCCAAAGCTGAAAGTTGAGAATTCATTCATGTGGCCTAAGAGATATAACTGGGCCTTCCTGCTTCTAGATCACCCAGGAACAGATCTAGACTCTCAAAGCCAAGGAAAGTGACTGAATACTCTTGCTTGATCCTAGTCAGTTCACAGTGTCTTCTAGTAAATTCAGAAATTTGAGGGTTCACATGAGAACGATGGTCACTAAGTTTGCACAGCACTCGAAACCTTTCAGGAAACCTGAATATGATTGGTGGAAGAATGTTTGGCATGCATGACATGGGTTCCACACTCAACAGTATAATGCAGATAGACAGACATGTAGAGCCCTCTCATATATACTATCTCTTTTATTTTTTCAAGAGCTCTAAATGGAGAATTTATCATTCTGTCCACTTTCATCTGAATAGCAGCAGTTCTAGGCCTGAGTCTCCTAGCCTGGCTAATTTGAATCTGCTCTTCTCTGTGTTATTAAAACCTAACCTTGGGGCTAAAGAGATGGATCAGTGAGTGGTTGAGAGCACTTGCTGCTTTGACAGAGGACTCAGGGCCAGTTCCCAACACCAACACGATTGCTTACAATTACCCATAACTACAGCTTCAGGGAATCTGGTGCTTTCTCCCAGTCTCCACAGGCAACACACACACACACACACACACACACACACACACACACACACACAGTGTACCTATATACATGCAAGCAAACACTCATACATGCAAAATAAAAATAAAGCTTTTATTAAAAAAACACTAAACCTCACTATCCCTGGGGAGGAGTTGGGGAGTGGTTGGTGGGGAACATGGAAGGATGGGAGGGCGAGGGAATGGGGGGATAGATATGTAAATATGAGTAGTAATTAAAGAATTTAAATAAAAAATTAAAAAATATATATATGGAAAAAATCCCTAAGTTCCCAGTGACACAGCAAGATGATCTACTGTACACACTCTAGAGTGATCAATCATGACTAACTTCTTAAACATTGTCCAGGAAGTATTGGAGCATCATGGTTTGTTTTCTGTGTCACAGCAGCCAACCTGAGAAATTATCAGACCTCCCTGCTCTCTTCTCCCCTCACCTATGCTCCCCTGACAGCATATGACAGCTCTGAATAAAGATACACACAGGGTCATGAGTAGCTTCTGTGTGCTCTGTGAGAATTCTACTTTAATCTTTCCTTCTGTCCCTCAAAACTAGTTTTCCATGTGTGAGAATCCCATACTTGACCTTTTAAGGAGAGAGCCAGACTCTAGTTTCTTGCTGAATGTGCATGCATAGAACACAGTTTTACACTCAGCAAGCTCTGTTTTATAACAGGCAAAGTTACAAATCTGTGTTTGCTGCAATATCTTGGTGACTGGCTAGTAGCTCGGGTTAAAAAAGAACCCATCTCCTCTGTCCACATATTTCAGCCATCAGCAAAGCTGACTTACTCCACTTTCCCATTATATCCACATTCTGATCTCATTAATACCTACTATTGCTAAAATTCTCAGCCAGGTCACTTTTCATACCTGGATCGCTGGAAAACATGCCATCACTGCCATCCCTGGTTGTATACTTCTTCAGAGAATACACTCCATACAGCAGGCTGGGGCTATCTCACTGACCCGTAAGACAGATCATGTTCTCAAGTCCTAGTGTTCCCCATCTGAATTAGTCTAAACTCCAATGTGCTTTAAAAAAATGTATTGCTCAATTAATCTATTGACTTCTTTGTCCCCTATTTTATTCCATTCTAGCCATATTGACCTCCATGTTGTCCCTTAACAGGAAGAGCACTTCCACCTCAGGGCATCTGCACTTGCTGTCTACTCAGCCTGTAATTCTCTTCTCCCACATGGTTTCATTGCCCAAGCATCTTTTACTCATGCTGAGTTGACTCCCTTTTCCTAAGGGATGCCTTTTCTAATCAGCCTATTTTAAAATGCAAGTTGCTTACCTAGTAGCCAATATCCCCTACCTACTCTGTCTCCATTTAGTTTTCTTCCTAGAATTCTCCACTTTCTATTGTGCTGTAGGATTCATGGTTGTCAATACCCTCTCACTGGCAGGCAAACTTCAGAAGGTTCATGGTTGGAGCATGCAGATCCTGTACTAGCACAGAGTAGGTGCTCAGCAAGTATGTGCTGAACAAAATATTGATTCTCCAGAGGTTTTTGCATAGAAGTGCACGAGTTGCCCTGTCTATCCATCATGTTTCTGAAGGTCTCTGTTTCCAACATGGGCTCTGGGCCTGACACAGTGGCAGAGGTGAGGCTCCCATTTTGAAAAAGTAGGTCACGATGATCTGAATACAATTCCATGTCATTTCACTGTAACTTCTCCAAATAGTAGGTCACATGTTTCTTTCAATTAGATCATGTCATTACCTCCTACTCTGATCAATGAAGGTCAAAGTCTCCAGGTATGTTTTAGTCTTGGGTATTTCAACTAGTGGTCCTGACAGACCCTGAAGCCTTTTGCTTTCAACAACAAAACAGAATAAGCTTGTCCCACTGCTCTGTTTCTTCTCTGTAGCCTTGCTTGAAGACATGTCTTATTCTATAGATAACATAGAAATCTTTCCCTAATTTTTGATAACCCTGTTGCAGTATCTAAAATATGTTATTTAACACCCTTGTTTTTCAGTCTGTTTTCTTCCATTAGAATGTAAGTCCTGGAGTGCAAGTCATCTTTTATTTCATAATTCTGCTGTCTGTAGAGGGCCTGGAATAGAGCAGAGTTTCAGAAAATACCAAAGGAACACAAGTGAATAGATGGAAGGCAGTGACTAGCTGATCAACTGTTGCTTTCTTGGGCCACAGCCATGAAGAAAGCAACATCGAGGTCATAGTGCAAACATTATCACCAACATCGAGGAACTATGCACCTATTTGAAGCAGGTATTGGAGGCAATTGGACAACAGTCAAACTGAAGACATGTTTAGAACCATATAAAATTAATAGCAATAAAAGAGCACAAGTTAAATGCATATTAGAGAGAGAAAACTATAACCATTCCGATTAGCACAAGTCATGTCTTTAGGGAAAATGTGAGCACGGAATTAGGTTTACAAGGATGAAATAACTGAATTGTAGTACAAAGAAGGGAGTGAGTCATAGGCACATTTGACCAGAGCAAATTCTGAGAAAGCACACATGCTCACTCTACAGTGAGGTATAGATGAAATAAAGTCACTGAAAAGGGGGAAATTGTCTTTTGACTCAGATTTATCATTGTAGAAGAGCATGAATTCTTGATTTAGACAAATAAGTGGAATGAGATAAAAGATGTGGAATAAGAACTAGGTTTATTTCCTTAGACCTAAAGAATGCATTATAATAAAATAGATGTGCCACAGCATTTAAAATGGCAAATGCCAAACTTAGTCCTCTATGTAGATGTGTGTGTGTGTGTATGTATGTGTGTGTGTGTGTGTGTGTGCGCGCGCGCGCACGCGCACGCTCAACACAAATGGACAGTGTATTACAAGTCATTCATAATGAATGCTAGAAGGAAAGAGAACCATTAGCAGTAAAAGGAAGAGTCAGATTTTAGCAATAGAAGCACTCAATTAGCTGTCAGAGTGAGGAAAAGACAGAAGTAAAATATGACTTTGGTGTGTGATTTGAATAAATAATGAAACTATTTAACAAAATAAAGGATATAGCAATGGGAGATATCTAGGGTGTTGGACAATGACTTTAATGTATTATATACTAAGAATAACTAAAAGGATATTGTTAGATTTAAACAGGATCTTAAGCTGTGCCAAGAACATTAAACTTGAAAGCAGTTAAGACTACAAAGTCTATTAACAGTATCAGCCAGACTCCCTGTCTTTAGTAGCCACATGTGGCTAGTGGCTACTTTATTACACAATGCAGAAAAAGTATTTCCAACTTAACAGGAGGTTCTGTTCAACACCATTGAGCAAGAGTTCTCATAGGCATATGAGGGTTACTTTTTGCATTTGGAAAATGATGGATTCAGAAGTGAGGATGAAGAGCTTTGTGAATGAAAGAAGAAAGGAAAGTATAGAATGAAAGAAAGAAATAAAGAAATGGAAATCCACAGGAGAGGGGTCAGAAGCAAGCAAGCATAGAGTAAGAAGGACAGAGGTCACCTGGTCCTGAGGAACACGCTATGAAAGGAACTAGCAGGCTTACAAGTTCAAGTTGGAGAGAGCTAAGAAGGGGCCAGTGAACTTGTTGAGGTGAGGATTATTTGCCACTTCCTTGGGGTATTTTCCACAGTAAAGTGAGGCCTGAGTCAAACCTCAGTGACTAACATCCAAGAAATATCCAAGTGTTTTATTTTCTTTTAAAAGTTTTACAATACAAAAGATTGGAACTGGGTATGGACTCCTATTGTTGGAACTTGGGAGGCTGAGACAGTAAAAGTAACACATTGCAGACCAGCCAAGGCTATCTTGTGATCTTCAGGCTCACTGGGAATAAACACTACAACCCCCAAACAAACAAAATACAGCAGAAAACCCACATGGTCAAGGAAAAAAATGTTATTAGGTGGTAAAAGACCTCAACATATTTGTCAATTGAAGAAAAGATACTGTTGTGAAGGTAATGATGTTAAAAATACAGGTATGGAGGAGAGGTGGATTCAGAGCAGGTGAAAGGAATTGAGTCATAGGGAAGGCTGGAGATGCTGCCTTGGGAAGGAAGTTTGGCTGAGGCTGAGTGAGCTAGAAGTGGGGGGGTGGGTTGTTCATGACTGGGATGGTGTGAATTGTTGCTGTATTTACTGAGTGTCCAAGGCTGAAGATCAAAATTTATGCAGGGCAGGAAAACTTACCTTTCATTGTCCATTTAAACATGAATTCTGAGGTCATCTCAACACCTAAAACCCACTGATTTCTAAGTCTTCTAACAAGGCTTGACCACATTAGTATTCCACAGCTTCTATACTCAAGGATTCAGGGAACAGCGACCAGGGCAATAGTTTTGTTCCCATAGCTCCCCAAAAGGTATTTTTAAAATGTGTAGCAAAAATTCCTCAATTAGAGATGCTGTGAGCATGTGGGTTGTGGCCGTGAAGAGAGCCACCAGATGCGACAGCTGCTTGATTACAAATGATGAGCATAACTAGGTCTTTTTAATGTGTAGAGAAGTTAAATAAGGAAGCGGAATCACAAAATTGCCCATGAGAAATTAGTTAGGCAGGAAGTGCTGACCTCCTTACCCTTAATGCTAAGCCCATTCTGGAAATCCACATCATTATCTCCTTCCCTGCCTGAAGTTTGCTTTCCACCCTTGTCATTCAACTGACACTGTAGCCCAAAGGTCACCAGAGACTTCCTAATGGTCACATTCGGCAAGCTTTCCTTATTTCTTGTTTCTGTCTTCATTTCTTTGAAAATAAACACCACTAAGTGACTGCAGTTTTTGGAGCTGCATAAACTGGTTTCTATTAGGTTATTGTCATATTTTTTTGGCGATTCTGCTTTTCAACTTTTCATGTAATGAAGATATTCTCCAAAGAAAGGACCAACCTCCATCTTCAAGTGGATCCCAAGCAAAGGGCAGAAAGGAGGCAGGCAGTAGAAAGCAGCTTGATGCTGATAGCCCTGAGAAGAAACAGCTACATAGACCCTGGACAGACAGCATTACAGTGCATCTAAGGATGAGTTGCTCTCCTGACCCAAAGGGTTATTTGTAAAGTCCATTAGGCCTTGTAGAATAGCCTGTGTTGTAACTATTTAGGCCTGTCATTGTATCATAAAAGCAGTTCCATGCATATATAAATAAATGATAGTGCCTCTAACCTATAAAAATGACAGCAGCCTATGCACTTAACCTTGTTGTCTTATGAATCTAATGGGAGCTAAAGAAGGATGAACAATTAAACTTAGAGCACAGAACCTGCAGGCATGTGCCACAAATATATCTTTTTTTAAAGATTTTATTTATTTATTATGTACACAACATTCTGCTTCCATGTATATCTGCACACCAGAAGAGGGCACCAGATCTCATTCAAGGTGGTTGTGAGCCACCATGTGGTTGCTGGGAATTGAACTCAGGACCTCTTGAAGAGCAGTTGGTGCTCTTAACCTCTGAGCCATCTCTCCAGCCCCCACAGATATATCTTGACCAAAACAGTGCAGAACTGAGGGGATTTTCTGATACTGCCAAATTACCAGGGTTGGGACTCCTTTTAAAGGAATGAAAAGTAGGTTCCTAGTTGGTTAAAGACATTTCCTGTACATATGCAGCTATCCCAACACCTTCAGCTTTAGAGAATAGAGAGCCAATGTCCCATAGTGCAATGGCCAGAGCTTTGTGTATGCACTCATTATAGAAGACTCTATTGCTCACATGTCACCCTTATGACTGTATAGCAGTTAATTTACTTTTCTCAGTGAATTAAAAATTTACTTGCAAAATCTGTAGCCACCATCTAGGCCTGTAATAATTAAGGACTTGCTTCAGATGGAACTGAAGTTCTTAAGTTTGGACTGGTTTTATCAGGCAACCTGTTTGTCATCTTAATTCAGAGGCCTCTTTCCTCCACCCTGATATCATCCCACAGGAGCCCTAACTGTTTTCAACAGGAATAGATTTCTAAGATGAATGTAACCAGGTATCCCTGCTGATAATCCCTGCTATGTCCTGGAACTCCCTGAGTCCTAGCTCAAGCTCTGCATCGAGTTAGCTGATGTGAAATCCAGATCAGTTGCTTATGTCCTGGGTTACTCAAGCACTTTTCTTACTCTTTCCACATCTCTGTCCCTTCATCTGGTGAATGAATATAAATAGTAGCAAGCTTATTAGGAAAATGAAATGAGATCATTTGTGAAAACTGCTTAGAAACATATCTCATGCATATAAACATTGACATGTCAGCTATTACATAGAATCCAATTAGCTTCTGCATCCTGATTTCTTCCATTGTTGAATAAAGAATGGGAAAAACTTAAGAGCAAATCCTATGGGGATTGAGAGTGTATTAAAAATTCAAAGTTATCCATAATATTGTGATCCAGAAACCTTTAAAAAAAACACACCTTATGATGTTTTCTTCCAGATTTCTCAGTCTATATGCATATCCCTATGCATACCTACTGGATCATACATTCCTTTTCAACTTGTTCTTGTGTTCTTCTTTCTCAGTTAGAAGGCATCCCACAGAATTGATCATAATGCCACATCCCTCCCCTCAAGGTTCAGGGATCATTGTGGAAGACAGGGAGGAAAGAGTGTAAGAGCCAGAGGTAGTGGGTATTCAAAGGAAACATTGTCTTAAGGGAACATCCTGGAAGCTTTGCATATGAACTCACAGGTTTTGGGACAAGCAAGTACAAAACCTGTGAAATCCCAGGCCAGACCACATCCCAACAAGAAGAAAGGAGTTGAACATACAATCCCACCCATATCCATGGTGAATGAGGCTAGATCTGGGAAGAGTTGGGGGTTGAATATTATCAAAACATGTTGCATGAAACTCTTAAATAATTTAAAAATTAACCATAATGTATTTCTACTATTCCATTAAAATCCAATTCAGAAAAAGATTCTAATTATAATTACATGAATATACTAATCATAAATCATGATTTATTAAAAAATAACAGTAAGCAATTTTAACACCTACTACTTTTGTTTTCCCTTAGGTTGTGAAATCTTTGTCATCACAATTATTTTTGAGCCTTGTGGTCAATACTGAGACAGTAAAGGAAAAATTGCCTTTGTGTGTCTTATTTTCTCCCTCACTGTTTCCCCATACTTTGAAGTTGCAGCCTTCTCCTTTCCTCTGACAGGCATTGTGCAAGCAACATTAAGCTCCAAGTCTAGAGCCATGCGTGGAATGAGCGTTAGGAAGAAAAAATGTGACATCTTTGAGGCATGTCTTTGTTATCCACAGAGCAATAAAAAAATCCATGGAGAGTGACTTTCTTACAAACATTTGATTAACCTCAAATATTCCTTGTTGCAGCTTCCAGTCACCATGAAGCTTTAGTTTTAACCTTGCTAATGATTTAAAGAACATACGCTGGGCCTCTGAGAGTTAATTTCTTTGTCAACTTGAATGGAATTTAGAATCACCTAGTATCTACAAACACCTCTGGGCATATCTGTGAGGGTTCTTCCAGAGAAGGACAATTAAGGAAAAAGAGACTCTAGGTTCCCTAGGCTGACTAGAAAAGGGAAATAGGCCTACTTCTTGACTAGATTCAAAAAGCTCTGCCACTGCTTTCCTGCCATGACAGACTGTATTCCTCTTCAACTATGAGCCCAAAGAAATAGCTTTTCCCTTAAGTTGCTTCTTTCAGGTATTTTGTCATGGCAGTGGGACAAGTAACTAATGCAAGGAACTGTTTCCAAACACTCTTTTGAGGTTACTGAAATAGGCAAGTCAATTTAATTTTGAAAAGCCTGTTTTGTTCATGCCAGTCTATTCTAACATTCTCCAGGACCTCCTGCTTGCAAGGCACTCACTAAGTGCCCTGAAGAGGAGGAAGCAAACATCAAAGGTAAAAGAGAAGGTTTCTCTGCCCTTGAAGGATTTAAAATCTTGTAGAAAGCAATAAAACACATGAACAAATAACTGCAATGGGGGCAAAATGAAATGAAGCTTAACAAATGAACATACATCATACTGAGTGACTGAAAAGGAAAAGAGAAAAATATTTCACCAAAGAGAGGTCAGGTTGGAGCTAAGCCTGGAAGGGTTTTAATAAGGGGAAATGAAAGAAAAAGGCAGCAAAACCATTATTAAATTTCTGCTAGGCATTTTACCTCTGGATCCGGGAAAACATCAAATGCATTTGTGTACTATATTGCATTTAATCCTGAAATAACACACTTTGACTATGTGTCTTTCTTTTTGAGTGATGGGGAGCCAGAGTCATCCAGTGAAGAACCATGCCCATAAACAACAGGGCTTGGCTTGACTTAAGGCTGTATGGTTGCAAGTCGACCTCCAGATTTTCTAGACCAAGCAAACAACATAAGAAGGAACATGAAAGTACACAATATATGGAGGGCTCATAAAATTTCTTTTGTTTGGCAATTGGTCAACAAATCTTACCATTAAATGTAAAACAGCAGAGGAACTTTTGGTAGCAGCAGCACCTCCTGCCCTCAAAAGGAGAAATATGTGTCTCTGTCAGGTAAGTAGCAAAAGAACCTCCAAATCTGAAGTACACAGTATACGTAGTTTTATTTCGTTATCCCCTAATGTATCTAAATGTTGGTCATAAGCACATAATCTGCCTCAAAGTTCTTGGTCATTTCTTATCTTTATATAATTCCCCTCCTCCAATATGAGCCCGATGAATCTCATGGGCTTCTCTACAGTACTGGTAATTTGTTGCCAGTTTACATTATCTGCCACATATCCAAGGTTTACTTCCTGCTCACAAAAATCCATTGACTCTGTAGGAGAGTTCTCTGCTAAGCAAGAACTAGGTGTGGCTATTATCCTTGTGTAGCTGTATCTACACAGCATTTAAGCCATCTATAGAAGCCATTATAGTCACAGGAAAGAGTATGTGGACAATATAGATAACCCAGGCTCTCCTTGACCTCCTGTGCTTTGCTCCTTAAGTTGAATACTCCACATGTGACCCCTGGGTCCCAGCCAGATCTAAGACTATGCGTTGCTCACCCTTACTCTAACACTGCCTTTCTATGTGCCCAGGAGGAGAAAAATAAGGAATCCATATATGCAATGCATGATTTTAACATATAAGATAATATACATATTAAAGACATACTAAACATAATTCATATATTATATGAATTATGAATATATTGTATGAATATTATATGAATTATATTATATGAATATGAATTATATTATAGACAGCTCTGTCACACATGGATAGTGCATTGGACTTTTGTTATATAATTTTGTAATTATATTTAACATATATTGACACAGCATATAATTATGCATTGGAATACACATATATCATATGTCTATTATATACAATATGAACCATAATATAAACTACATAATCAACATAGTTAAGCTAATAAGTAAGTAAATGAGAAGCAGAGGAAGGTTGAAAGGGTTTGCTTCCTACAGTTTCTATTCCTTCTATAGCTCTTCAAAAGTATTCTTCATAATTTTAGTGAATATACTCACTTAGAGTAACATTTTAAATTGATAATGGTAGCTGGCAGTAATTTTTAAATAGTTATTGGATGAAAAAGGCAGAGTATCTGTCCAAGGACAAAGAATAGAAAATGGATTACCAAGGGCATGGAGGATGTTAATTTAATATTGTGTATGAAATACATTTCCATCTTCACTCAATAGACAGAAGAGAACAGGTATTTTGAGAGAACTTATATATTAGTCAAGGTTCTTTGAAGAAACAGAGCTGATAGAATATCTTAAAAGGAGATTAGTCAGGTTGGCTTACAGAATGTGGTCCAGATGGTTCAACAATGGCTGCCTCACACTAGGGAGATCAACAGCTCTCCAGGAATCCTCCAGGCCATAGGCACCAGGCTGGTGACAATTGACCAGGGAGCACTTTGGAATAGCCCATGGAGAATGGGCTAAGGCGTGGATGCCACTACCGGGCCCTAGAGTCCAAAGGCTTTAAGCCTAACAAGACCAAGAGCCTTGTGGTCTCTATAGCATTTTCTTTTTATCAAGGTTCAGCCCTAAAATTTCTCTTAATAGAATCTGGGAGAAAGAGGAACTTCATCCCCTGGCCACTATTGGAAGAAAGCAGTAACAGAAGAGGCCCCTGAAGTCTCCAGATAGCAAATCTGTGGGGAGGGGCAGGTAGGGATAAAGAATGAGAGCATTGGCCGGACACTAATTTAACACAGAGCACCAGAGAGCAGTACATTCCTGGCAGGAGACACCAGGGGATTACCATAGTGACCAAAAATAAGCAGAGATAGAAAGCCAAACACTGCAAGAGAAGCCAGGTGTTGTGCTCTTTCCGTTGGAGTGGCTGTCTCTCACAACGACAAGCCAGTGATGACAAGCCTAGCAGACAGTGAATGCTGTTTCATAAAACAAAGGTTAGCAGTCCTCTTACCAGTGACAGTTGATGGCTGGGCTGAGCAAAGCCCACAGGCTGCCACTGGCTAGCTCATGGCATCAGAAAAACAAATAGGGAAGAGAAGAGGGAAAGCAGTAGAGTTGAGAGGGGCTGGGATTGGGGGAGAGGCGCTCACAGAGAATTCCTACACTCTTTCTAAGCGCACCAGGTCCATAGCCTGTCTTAGTGGAACCACATGCTGCCGGACAAACACACCATACATTTTCACACTTCAATTTTCACACTTCAAGGCATTATATGAATAGGCAGAATATTTCTATAAAGACAAGGTTGGAAAGGAGGCACTTCCAACTCACATAGCTGCTGGTATGGCTGGACAGTGTGTTCACTGCACAAGGGCATTGTCATAAGTCAGGCTGTAGACCAGAGCCTGAGAGAGAGAACCTGGGGCAAAATGATCTAGTGAACCTCAGGGAAAAAACCCATTAGCAAGTGAGGGAAGCATAGAAGGTTAGGGTGCAGAGCCAATATTATTGGCTAATAACCCCAGGGAAAGTCTGGCTTTGGTGATAGTGGATGGGACTCTGGGACACAGTGTACCATACACTGTATCTTCCTGAAGACAAGAAACTCCATATCAGTTATATATTGTCTATAAGCTATTCTTAAGCTGAGGGATTAACCTCCCAAGCCAGGCAGTACCCATCCTTGGAGAACAACCTTTCAGAGAAAAGGCAGTTGTTACCCTTAACTGCTCTGGTAGTTGCAAACTTGAGTAATATGAAGGCCCCAGCTACTCAACCTCTGAGTGTTGCTTCCCTGGCAGCTTTTAGAAATATGGTCAAAGTCTACTTCCACTCTACACTAAGCATGCAAGGTTCTCCTAGATGACCTAGAACGTCTGGTGCCATTAGCTGCAAGGCATCAAGAGAAGGCCCAAAGTCTTCCTAAAGGCAGGTCCTGCCCACATTCAGAGTCACCACCCTGATGGCCTGTCCTGTGGACTTTAACTTTCCCTAGAGAGCATCATAATCAATTAAACCACCTCACCATAGGAAAGCCTCTATCTTGCATCTATTTCTCTAATGGATGGTGGAACCCGACACAGCTAGGTTTAAAGCTGCTTAACTGTGCTAACCAGTGTAAGGACTCTACTCCAAGATCTAGTAAGACATCCAGACAGAGGGATGATGAAAGCTGGTCTGGGTCAGTTAGCGTCTGCTAAGTCGTAGGCCACCAAGAGGAAGGGGTGAGTTTACTATTGAACCATGGGCTCTTGTGAAGAAGAGAGAGACAGATTTGTTCTTGCTTTTGACTAGTCTGCCTAAAGGAGCCAACAAACTGAAGGGCATCTTCCTGTGGAGATCTCTCACAATGCTTGCTCATTTGTCAGCAGCTTACTTTGCGTGCTTCCAGAAAAATGCCAGTGACTTCCATGCTTCTTTAAACATTCAGATAAAACAGCGACACCGTTGAGGTTCTTGTTTCCTTTGCATTCTGTTCTTGAATTTAGGCAGACAGCATGACAAATGGTGCCAGGCAAGGTGACAGTCTCATAGACTGGGATCTTAGATGGAATAAAAGGGGACACAGAAGCGAACAAGCCAAGCACCGGCATTCACCTCTGTTTCTTGACCACAGAGGCAATGCTATCTGCTTTATGCTCTCACTGCCATACCACCACCGGTGCAATGGACACTTGTTCAAACAGAAGGTCCAAATGATCTTGCCTTCTTCAGTCACTTTTTCAGGTAACTAGTCACAGCCACGAGCAGAGAAATTAATACACTTGGTGTGGAAAATGTGGAGATGATCAACTCAGTGTGCCATCTGGAGACATTATAAAAGGAACAGAGTTTCTAGTGGCATCATTGTTGACCAGAATACACAAGGTTTTCAAGTAATATTGCACACAGTATGAAGCAATTGCGATGAATATTATATATTTCTGCTGCCTGAACTCTGAGCACTATCCAAAAACTCAAGTTCAGACGTGAGAACCACAGGGGAGATGGGGAGCAGGTGAGAAATGGGCTGGAGAGATGGCTCCGTGGTTAAGAGTGGGTTCCTACTCTTAAGCTGTTCCCAGCACTCATGCTTGCCACCTCACAACCACCTATAACTTCACTTCCAGGGGATCTGACACCCTCCTCTGGCATCTTTGGGCACTCACACACTCACAAACATACACAGATATGCATAAGAGATAAAAGCTAAAGACAGAGAAGTTCTTCATATTCATAAAGGCAGCCAAAATGGAAAGAAATTACATCATCTCTGACTGGCAACAGAAGTATATTAAAAGATGGAATTTTAGAGAAAAGGAAAAATCGTAGGTTCTATGTCTGAAGGCTGAAATAAAGCAGAATATTATAGGAATAACGAGCTTCAGAGCCAGAGTAAATTGAAAAACACATGACACAAAACCCAATCTTTCGATGCTTGTCATTTTCTATATATATGAATGTGTGCATGTGTGGGGTTTTGTGTGTGCATGTGTGTTGAGAGGTGTGTGCATGTGAAAGCCAGAGCTCAACCTAAGTGTCATTCACCTGTTTTTTTGTTTGTTTGTTTGTTTGTTTTTTGTTTTTTGAGACAGGGTTTCTCTGTGTAGCTTTGGAGCCTATCCTGGCACTCGCTCTGGAGACCAGGCTGGTCTGGAACTCATAGAGATCCTCCTGCCCCTGCCTCCCAAGTGCTGGGATTAAAGGCATGCGCCACCAGCCATTCACCTGTTTTTAAGACAAGATTTCTCCCTGGGAGCCGAGGTTCACTGATTCAGCTAGGCTGTCTGGTCAGCAAGTTCAGTGAGGTTCCTGTCTCCACCTGCCCCGTGCTGGGATTACAAGCACATGCCGCCACATTCATTCTCCATGGACACAGAAGATAGAACTTGGGTCTTCATGACTCCATTTAGTTTACATAATTACATTTTACTTTGCTTTATTTTACTTTTGTGATTACTGACTGATCTCTCTCCCCAGTTCTCAAAAGCTTATTTTTTATCAACCCAAAAGTTTTATACTACGAACACATGTTCGTGTGCATTTATACAGTGATATACAGTTATACAGCTACTTATTCAATGTGAATGCTACATCAGCAGAAATAACTTGAAAGTGGTGTGTCTAAATTTGCATTTCCTATGTAGAACCAATGCACTGTAATTATATTGTTATTAAGCTTTTAAAATGATTTCATTTAATTTTTGAGATTATTATATAATTACAACATTTTCCTCTTTCCTTTTCTCCCTTTAAACCCTCCCCCATATGGCTCTTGATCTCTTTCAAAGCATGGCCTCTTTTTTCACTAATTGTTGTTATATCCATGTGTGTATGTGTGTGCATATATATTCGTAAATATATAAACACAACCTGCTGAGTTCCTATGTGTATTTTTTAGGGCTGACTGTTTTGGTGTTGGATAACCCATTGGTGTGCTCTTCTCTGGGGGAGACTACTTATCCCCTCTCAGCATTCCTTAGTCACCTATAATTCTTTGCACAGGTTGAGCTTCATAAGTTTCCCTCCATCCTCTTCAGCATGCCAATTGGTGTCTGTCCTTGGTTGGTTCATGTTTAGGCAGTCATGCTGGTGAGACTTCATGGGTGTATCTTCTGGCAGTACTAGGAGACAGTCTCATAGCAGACTCCCTGATCCTCTAGCTCTTATAGATTTTCTGCCCACCTCTTCCACAGTATTCCATGAACCTTAGGTGAAGGAGTTGGGCTGTAGACATAGCCATTGAGACAGCACTCCTCAACTCTGCATTTTGTTTGCTTATGATTTGCTGGAATGTTCTCTGTCTGTTTCAAAACCAGTTTTCTTGATAAGGGGTAAGGACTACATTTTTCTATGGATAAAAGGACATATTAGGGATTATGCTGGTTTAGTAAAGCAGCAGCTATGAAACCATAAGGAAATTGGAAGTTCAGTTTCCTGTTTTCCATTTGTCAAGTACGTTAGGGAATGGAGTAGCTATGTGTAGAGTGTAGTGTGTGTGTGTGCCATCCTGGAGTAGGAGGGAAGATGATGCCAATGGCAATGACTTATCGAGAAAAATCACCTTCACAGGCCACATGAAAATTACCTGGTTTGCCTAGCCACTGTCTTATACAACTCCTTCCCTGGTCAAAACTGCACATTTTGGCAGAAAAGTCAGTAGCATAATCAGTGTACCCACTATGTTCTATGAGTGATTACTAAACAGAGAGTGAGGACAACTCATGCTCAGTTCAAAAGAGAAATGGCATCTTTGCATACATGAAGTCATGCTGTCTCCAGGAGAGAACAGCTGTGTTTGACAAACTATGATACATGGGATTGGGGAGAAATCTCTTACATGAGAAACTGATAACCCAGGATCCACACTCTGAGCATCCGAGCTCAACTGCCCTCCAAGAGCCGACCAGAACCCAGAGAGAGAGAGAGCCTGCCTTCCCCTCAGACCCAAATCCCACACGCACCTGTGACCATGCCTAAATGGACATGATCAGCACCACTGGTACCTAGAAGATCTCTCACTACAAACAGCTGGCTATGTTCTATAATTCTGTTTACTTTCATGTGTCTCATTCATTCTTCTACAATAGCCTCATTAGCTTTCTTTCATTTGTGTAGTCTGGGAAGTTAAATGCACAGGATGTATTTAACCCCTTCCAGAGATTGGGTATCTCAGGATACCCACTGAAAAGTCTGGCTATCAGGGAAATCACTTCAATAAAAGAATATGTTAGAAGTTGGACAACCCAGAAATACAATGAGACAACACCAAAACCCACTGGAAACACTGGACATATATTTCAGAGCAGGGCTGAATTCTTTCTGACTATTCCTATTTATCTTTTGTAGTTCTGAGACATGGACCACTCTACACCTTTTTTCCATCAACATCACCTAAATTCCTTTGATTGATTGATTGATTGATTGATTGATTGATTGATTGATTGATTGGTGTGTGTATGTGTGTGTGCATGTGTGTGTGTATTTGCTGGTGGAGAGATTAGTATTGATGAGACTCTATTTGCAGGTACCCTTAAAGTAAAAATGTATGGCAGATGGCAGAGAAAATATAGACCATCAGAAGGGCAGCTAGGCCCACCAAGTAAGAAAATGAGTATGCAGCTGGACAAATGTCCAGAACATGTATGAACATATAACTCTGCTTCTGGAGCAGCACACTAGAGATCCTGTTGTTTGTGCAAGGTGAGCCAGCCCTGAGGGAGTGAGAGCAACAGAGCTGACTCTGACCCCATTCCCCCCCCCCCGCCCCTGCCACCTCTGCCATGTGGTGGCATGGGTGAGGGAAAGCAGTTCTCCATTCTCTGCCCCTTGCTATCTATAGAAGGCGAGAGAGCTGGCTCCAGGTCACAGGTGTAAGAGAACTAGCCCTTCACTACAGCAGCTACAGCATATAGAAGAGGGGGCCCTGCACCATGCCTGGGCAAAACAGTAGAGCTGGTCCTGGCAATGTGAGTGAGGGGGACCTGCATCTGAAAGCAAAAGAGCAGGAGAACTGACCCACTCCTTGCTGTAGGCTGTGTTGGGTGAGCTACCTGAGGCAGCATTGGAGAGCTCATCAAGGTAATGACGATGAGGGAAAGCTAGCAAGCTGGCCAACCAGCTACCACCCAGGCCCAGAACCAGGGCTATGCATTGCCTCACTCCAACACCCACCAACTCTATGAACTGTTAGAGCATGTTGATGGGACAAATCCTACAGATCCAAAACAGTAGGATCTCCATGACACAGGACAAAACAGGATATCCAAGAGGAGTCCCAGTGAGAGCCCATTATTGGTGGTGTAACAGAAACTAGAGGCTTCAAGCCAGACCAATGATTCATGGTGTTGAACACTTGGAAGTAAAGATGAACAGACAAAAGCGTAAACTGTGTGTCTCACTGGCCACATCACAGCTTCCATGACAAGATTCTTCCTTTTGTTTGTTTCACTTCTTCATTTTGTTTTGTTTTGGGGTTTTGTTTTGGGGGGAGGTTGGAAGGACAGAAAGCAGATGTGAGGGGACAAGGAGATAAGTGGGATTGGAATGCATGATGTGAAACCCACAAAGAATCAATAAAAGTTAAAAAAAGAAATGAAAGCATAAAATATAAAATATATGAATATATATTTAATATAAAATATAACTTTTATGTTTCTATAAAATGTTCATATTTAAAATGCATAGATAGTACCATAAAAAAGAGAAAATATAACTCTGGCCCACAATCTATAGCAACCTGCCTAGGAAATCAACCCATTATCCAATATAAGCAGCTCAAGATGAAAGCCTGCAATAAATGTAATTGTAAAAAGTCAAACTACTATCTTGAGCAATAGCCTAGGAAGCCAAATAGTAACTTTTGTAACAGCCAGATAGAACAGCCAGGACCTGATTAATAACTGACTGCTTCCCTAATTAGTTTCCCTGCTTCTTACTTAAGTAAAACTAGAGAAAGCCAAGCATTTCTGGGCATGGTGACTCATGTCTACATCCTAACATGTAGGAAGGAGGCTAAGGAAAAAGGACTGTCTTGAGCTCAAGGACAGGCTGCGCTACATACTGAGTTCCAAGCCAGCTTTGACTACAGCTCAGAAACAAACAATCTTCCCATATACCCTTAAACACTCGCATAGAACGTCTCATTTCTAATTATCTAACCCATTGCTTCCCCGTGCCAACCCCTCTCCATTGCTGCACATATGAACCATCCCCCTTTCTTTCTACCACAGCATCTTAGGACTGCTTATCTGCTTTGGAGTCTCTCCCAAAAATAAAAGTGCCAGTGGATGGCTCCCTTGCTATGATGAACAGAGACTACATGACCTGTGAATATTCTCACTTGGTTGCTTTTTAGGCACAAGTATGTGCTGAATAAGTAATAGAGAGTATCCAAACCACAGTGGAGCAGTGTACACCATGCATGAACATATATGGCAACTCTAAGCAGATTCATTCCTTTTTTTCATGGAAGCAGAGTGGTGAAGAAAGCAAAGGACCAGAAGGATATGGTAAGTTACTTTTCTTAGAGAGCAGGCAGGTATCTGGCCTTACCTTTCACAGGGATATGAGAGAGGTAGCATGCCACACTGCACCAGTGGATACCCTTGGTCTGTCAGCTACAAAAGACTAAATGTTTGTTTGCAGCAACATTTCGACACTGACATCCTAGCTTTCCGTGGTGTGGTATTAAAAGTTAGGGCCTTTAGAGGTCCTACGCCATAGGATTCAGCCACAGAAAGGCTTGCTTTCTCTCTTTCTGTGGTCCACTTTATGAAAGACCCAGTAAGGAGGTGCCTATCTGCCTGCATAAAGTAGGCTGCCATCCACTATACTTTAGGGCATTTTAATTTTAGATTTCTAAGCCTCTAAACCTGTGAGAAATATATGCTGTTGAGTAAATCAGTCTATAAGATAACTTTCCCACTAATCTTAAACTAGTTGTTCATAGTAATAACATTGCCACATCCTTGCTCCAGTCATTATCTGACCATCCCAAAGGCCAAGTTCTCCAGTAAACTGAGCTACATTCTACAGTCACTAGAGCCATGCATGTGTCTGTTTTTCCTGTCCCTGGTTGATCTCGTTTCCCAACAGAGTTGGTTCTTTTGGGCCTGCCTTAACTATATTGTGTTCATTTAAATAGCATTGTAATTATTTAATTTTTCATATTCCAGGTCTCAATTCTCCAAAATAACAATTTCCTTATGCAAGAGATAACAAACAGAAAATTATTCCCTAAGCAAATAAGCAATTCATCTAAACATATGACGTGGATGAGATGGTGGCTGTGAAGAACCAAAGAGACTGCCTTATTTAAAAGGGGCAATTAGCAACTTCGGTCCATTTTGCTGAGTAACAGCTGACTCACGCCAGTTCATAACAATAAATCATGTGTATCTCTTTTCAACTCCACATAACCAGTATCTTTTATATCTTGAAACCAGTTTCCAGAATAGGATTTACACTGGAGAAATGGGAAAATGCTACAAGTCATGACTTTAAACAAAAACACAGAATGTTAAGCATCTATTAGCATGCAAGAGAATGGAGAAGAATGTGAATATTCTTAGATGCTCTGATATTTCAAGAAAGAAGAAATCCAGATGCCTTTGTGACTCCATCTTAGAACACTGGCAAATCAAACGGTGTTTTATCAAACAATGTAAATCAAGCACCATGTTGACATGACAAGACATCCCATGGGGCCATCTGCTCACAACTTCTGCTTTGTGGCAATGTATCATAGCCTTGTTTATGGCTTCAGATCTTTAGTTTATAGCTATAAAATTTGAGCAGTAGAGTCTCAAAGGGGCCTCAGTATATTGGATACATTGGTTAAATCCCTAATGATTAACATTTCTCAGGGACTGTTTTCCTTAGCATCCTTGAATGTGTGCAAACATTTATTATCATATGTTAAGAAGTTAGTGTGTATATTAAAAGCCAGTTTTAAGGTTGAATAAGGCCATTTGTTAAACTGAAGCAACTCATAGATACTGGTGGCATTTGTTGCTTTAATAGCATACAATGCAAATTAGCTAAAATATACAACTTATTATATATACATATATGACTCTATATGCATATACACAAAGACATAAAAAATAAATTCCAGAACTCCTTTATATTAGCAGTAAGGCAAAGCAGAAAAGGAAACATAATACCATCTAATTCAGATACCATCATTGACTGCTTTCCCGATATGAAAGCAAGGACACAGTTGATCTAGTTGATGTCAGAGAATTTGGCCTCAGAGAATGTAAGCATACACTTTTGCAAAGGTCACTTGTTATGCCCATCAGAGACAATTGTTTAATTCCCATGCCTATTCTTTGCACACACACCAAAATCTCTGAACCGCTCATTAGAGTAATATTATGGTTACTCAAGTTTTAGCACTTAATTGTGTATTTCCAGTTTTAACTTTATGCCAACATTAATGAGTATAATTCATCTTACACGGGCTTTAGAATAATTACCAAGCTTTGTTTTATGGTGTAAGAGGGTTATAAAGCTCAGAATGTCTCTTCATGTTAATCACCACCACAGTGAAATACTAGAGTGACATTTAGTTCAGAATCCATAATGAAACTGGGATCTATAATCTCTTGCTTGTTGCTCTTCAGTGACTTTTTCTCCAAATGAGATAGGAGTTTTATAAGTTTAAAAAATTTTTTAAAGTAGAAGTAAGAAATTATAGACAGAAATGTCTAAGACAGGGTGACATGTGAAAGATTGAAATTTAATTGCGCTGTCTTCCTACCCCAGTTGCTCTTCATGTATAGTTCTTTGAAATGCAGAACAAATGTTTCTTGTCCTTCTTTGTTTATGATGCAGATGAAAAATTCAACAGCTAGGTCACAGTGTAATCTGCCTTGCATACCCTTGTAAATTTTATATCTTTACTGCCAGCAGAACAGTGTCCTCATCAACTTTGAAATGGAAAGCAGTCCAGGATAGCAATTCTCATCCTTTTTACATTAGTAACCCTGTTAAAATGATTTGAGAATCACCTTGACTCTGTGTCTTCTTTTTTAGTGCCAAAAGCTCCAAAACAAAGATAACATTGAATTTCTGAATTTTAACACCTCACTCTAACTTAATAGATGGACACGCAGGTCCCTACTATCATTTCTGATGCAATTTCTCTACTAAGAACTGAAAGATATTGCTAAGGCAGATAAAAGTGGGAGGAGGTTGAATACTTTGAGATGTATCTAGAACACAGACATACATATATATATATATATATATATATGCACTTCTAGAGACAGTTGGAAAATATTCATACGTGGAACTCCTTTATGAAGCCCAAACACAATTGGAATTCTCATGACACTATGTACTTAGATAAACAAATGAACAAGTAACACCTTCCCATTTCCTAAAGTTTGAACATCAGAGCAATGACAGGAAACTAATACCCAACAAGAAACAAAGAATTTAAGTTGGATAAGAGGAAAAGTAAAGTTCTGAATGGATTGGTGAAAAAGCTCTGCTCAGCCCCTGTGGGGCTGTGGATCATGGAAATTAAAAGAAATTGAATGTGGAGCAACTCAAGAAGTGAACTAACCCTGTGGGGTACTTGGGATTGAATTAATGAAGATGTTGACGTTAGTAGTAATGGCAAGGTAAGAGACAGAGATATTGATTGGGTAACATGGATGAGGTGTGCACAATGTAATTACTAAGGGAAGTGAGCCAGCTAACTAAGCATTCCAGGATGTGAAGAAGTTTTCTCTATGAACATTGATGCTCCCCAAGAACTATGTTAAGAGAGGTATCAGAGGACTAGAGAGATGGTTTAATGGTCAAGAGTGTTTACTGCACAAGCATAAGGACCAGTTTCAGACCCCAGCGCCCATGTAAAAAAGCTGGTATAGGCAGGTGTTGTTACCTAAGACCTACACAAGTATGATACAGCCAACATTCAGATGAGGATGGAGGAGGGACATAGTAGGCTCTATCCCTGAGGAGTTATCGATAATTGATGGCTACTCTAGGAAGCTCATTTTTCTTCAACGTGTGACCTCTGGTAAGTTGTTCATTCTCTAGTGAATGACACCAAGTAAAAACACACATAGGTCAGTACTAACTGAACCTAGTGACTCAAAAAAAGACATAATGATGAGAGGGGCATTCATTAGAGATTCTGGGATGTAAGAAGGAAAAATAGGAGCTAGATATGGTCATAATACATTGCACACATCTGTAAAGTTTTCAAAGTAAAAACAGATAATTTAAAAGAAAGCTAAGGGTAGCCACTCATACCTATAACCCTAGTGCTAGATGTGGGAGACAGCAGAGGGAAGAACCACTGAGACTTGCTGGCCAGCCGAGTCCCCAGAGCAGTGGACTCCCTGTCCAAATGAATAAGGTAGAGAGAGATAAGGGATACCTAGTGTCATCCTTTGGCTTCCACATGCAGATTTCAGAGGCACACACACACACACACACACACACACACACACACACACACACACACACACACACACTAAATTATACAGTCAGTATTCAAGGAACCTAAGTTTAAAACCTGAGTCAGGTGCTCATACAAGGAGACAGCAGCAATTTCAGTTAGAAAGTCACAAAGAAGGAGCTCAGTCCACATACCCAAAGGAACAAAGAATGTGGGAGAGAGAATGTCCCCACTTGTATGGGGATTTAGAATCCTCAGGGGAGAGACAGCCCAGTTCAGATATGTTACACGGAAATACTGAAAAAGCAAGGGCATTTTACTGTCAGCTAACGATGAGTGCTAGTGGGTATGATGGGAGCGTTCCAGGCTTTCTGAGAGTTTGTTGATGGGGATGGTGAGGGTTAAGGAGCTGCAGATTTCAGAGTTTGGGGGTTGGTGGACAGGGGATCTGGCTTTCATAGGTTAGCTGCTAAGCCTGGCAAAGAAAAAAGCAACATGACAGGACCAGTTGTGGCAATTATGAATGGTGAATGAAGGCAAACATGAAGAGTACCCAGGGATCTGAATCTACTGATCACTCCAACTAACTGAAGAATGGAAGTCAAGGAGCTCTGATCTCAGCTGCAATGCCTAGGGTATGGGGAGTGTCCTTTATTCTGAGAGCAGCAATAGCTCCGGGCATGATTTCCCACCCCTTGCTGATGTACTCTTTGATCTTGATTCTGTGAGATAATACATTTTACTTCTTTCTTACTGACTGTCCCCAGTTGTTTGTTTGCATAAGTATGTATGTGTGGTATGCATGTATGTGCGTCTACCTGTTGACATTTGTGTGTATATATGTGTCAGGTGTATGTACATGTGTGTACATGCATGTGGAGGCCGGAGTTTTGATCTTGGACATCTTCCTCAATTGCTTTTCACTTTGTGTATCAAGGCAGGGTCTCTTGCTGAAGCCAGAGTCCACCTTTTCAGCCTTTCTTGCTAGCCAGCATGCCCCAGAGATCTCCATCTCTGCCTCATGAGCACTGGGATCACAGGTGGGATGCAAAGTCCACTAAATTTTATTTGGAGATACGAGCTCTCATTCTCATGCTGGTACAGCAAGCCCTTTACCCGCTGCACTATTTCCCCAGCCCCATGCCACTCCTAAGCTGTATGTCTGACTTGGACTTATTTACTGAGCTAGAATTTATTTCCATGGTTCCTTCACTTGGCTATTTAGCATCTCAAATGTAAAGCATTGAAATCTGAATTTTCTACTTATTCTCTCTCCTCTGCCCTCAGGTTTTCTAATGCCACCTAGTCAGTTATAACAAGAGTTATATAACAAGCCAGGCAAAAACCCTGAGAGACAACAGGTTCTGTTTTTAATCTGTATTGAAAACCCAACTACTTCTCACCACTAATACTATAGCATTCAGGATTCAACTGAAGGTGCTATGAGCCTTCCCTTCCTCCTCTGCACGCATGGTTGTATAAGTGCATGGGTGTGTGTGTGTGTGTGTGTGTGTGTGTGTGTGTGTGTGTGTGTGTGTGTAAGATCTACTGAAGGCATCTAAGAGGGGACTAGTTAACAGGTCTTAGTAATGCTGTTGCTTGCATACGTAGAAATAGATCTAGACTTAAAATATAGGCCATGACAGGAAAGGAACGTATATATAAGGAGAAGAAGCCTGGGAAAACTCACAAGGTTGAATGGGAACCCATTTCCATCCCCACTGTCTACCATGAGTAACTGTATTACAATAGAAGAAGCTGATGCCCTTTATATAAATCTGGCCCACAAGTCAGACAACTTGAAGGAAAATTCAGGGGAAGGTCATGCAGTGACAGGCTTGAGTGTTATCCCACACCAAACTGATGGCTTAGCAGATAATCAATACCTGTAAGCTGCAGAAGCATCTGCCTCGGGCTACTGATCATTAAAAAGGAACACGACTGTGCCATCGCTTTTAAATCCCATAATAATAAAATATGTCCATGGTTCACACTAACCAAACACACAGGGAAGAGGATTCTGGGAAACTGTCATTCCAGGCATGCTGCCTCATTACAGATATTACATTGTAACACCTTGCCAGCTTGGTGCTTATGTGCAGTTCTTGAAATCACAGCTGTGTTAATTTCCCAATAAAGACAACAACAGAATCATGTTTCCACCCAACATGAAAGTTATCCCACCCACCAATGAAAATATGCCAACCCCTGTCTCCCTAAGAGACAATGCCTTTCATTCGTGTGTTGTTCATTCTTCTAGCCAGCTCCACGTCCTACATCTTGAGTGCATAGTTAATTATTATTAACATATCTTATATTAGATGGTGGCAGATTGGGAGAGAGGAAAAACAAAAATATTTGCTTAATACATATACAAAAACATATCAAACTAGGAAAAATAGTCATAAATATTACACTCTCACTTTCTGTATTTGGTCTCAGTGTTGTAGCTGGTATTTAAAACTACCTCTACATGTTATTAATTCCATATTTCATCAGAAAACACCTCAGCTCATTCTAATGGCTTGCCTATATTGAGTATCTACTGCAGGATAACCAAATATTCCCAAACTGACATAGATATTTACTGTCTCACACATTTTGTGAGCCAACTAAAAATGACCCAGCTGGGTGATTCTAGGTCAGGATTTCATGAGACTCAGGCAGGATTTCAAAACCTCAGGCAGGATTGTAGACATCTAAGGGTTTGAAGAGGGCTGAGTGCAGGATCACAAGGCAGCTGACTCATAAGCCTTTGATGGAAGCCTTGGCCCTTTGTACGATGTTAGGTAAAGCTTCTGTTTCTCAGCATATGGAGTCTTCCAGAAATCTTGGAGTCCTTTATACAAAAGGTTATCATTTGTTTGAATATGAAATGTCCCCCACAGACTCATGTGTCAGGGACCTAACTGCCAGTTGTAGAGTTTTTGCATGTGTTTGGAGCCTGAGGGCTCTGACCAAATCAACAGACCAGACCCTTGATGGGTTTATAATATGATACCATTATTTTGGAAGTTAAAAAGGGGATATGAGGAGCCTCATTGGAGGAAGTAGATCACTTAAGGGCATTACCTGCAAAGATTTATCATGACTCTTCCCACAGCCTCTGCTTCTAGTCACCATTAAGTAAGAAGCCTCTGGTCCATGCTCCCGTCACCATAGTGTTCTGCCTCCTCTCAGGTCCAAAACAATGAGTCTAGACAGGCAAGAACTAAGACCTCTGAAACCATGAGCCAAAGGAAGTCCTTCATCCCTAACGAGTTTTGTCTCAATGACAGAAGAACTAACATGAATGCTTTATGTCTCTCACCAAAGACTGGGCAAAAGGAGAATTGCTATCCTTTCATGAATCACTCTCAGAATTCACATTGTTACATCCATTGTGTTGTATTAATGAGACTCAAGTTACTTAACCTGGCTAATCAAAGAAGGGAAATTATACCCCTGTCCCTGCCATTTTAAAATACATTTCAAAACATTTGAGGAAATATTTTCTTAATTTTTATTTAAATTAGAAACAAGATTGTTTTACATTTCAATCCCAGTTCCCTCTCCCTCCCCTCCTCCCCTGCCCCCCACTAACACCCTACCTATCCAATACCATTTCTGCTCCCCAGGGAGAGTGAGGCCTTCCATGGGGGGGGGGTCTTCAGAGTCTGTCATATCCTTTGGGATAGGGCCTGGGCCCTCCCCGGTGTGTCTAGGCTGAAGGAGTATCCCTCTATGTAAAATGGGATCCCAAAGTCCATTCCTATGCTAGGGATAAGTACTGATCTACTACAAGATGCCCCATAGATTTCCGAGGCCTCCTCACTGACACCCACATTTATGGGGTCTGGATCAGTTCCATATTGATTTCCCAGTGATCAGTCTGGGGGTCAAGAGCTCCCTCTTGTTCAGGTCAGCTGTTTCTGTGGGTTTCACCAGCCTGATATTGACCCCTTTGCTCATCACCCCTCCTTCTCTGCAACTGGATTCCAGTTCAGTTCAGGGTTTAGCTGTGGGTATCTGCTTCTACTTCCATCATGATAAATTCTATGGATTACTCTTAATAGTTACTTTATTATTGTTTTTCTTATTCCTAGGGAGGCAACTAGAGTTCATTTTATACCTAACAGCTAGTAATTAACATGTAAATAAGATCTATTTAGCTTTCTTAACTGAAACTTTCCAGTGGCTTCCCCACTACACGTGGAATGAAGTTCAAGTGGCTACCAGTGTCATTGGGCTGTTAACACCTGGTCTCTTAAGCCCTGCAGCTTCAATTCCTTTGAAATCCACTTTCATCCTCTACCTTTCAGCTCAGGGTCTCTTGACCCCCACACTTCTGACACCCTGGGCCAAACAACTATGTCCTGGGAGTCTGTCCCACACACAGTAGAATGATTGGCAGTTTCCCAGGCTTCTAACTAGTTTCTAGAAGCTCATCCATGAGGGTTGCCATCAGTGATGTGCCCATATATTGCTAAGTAGACTAAGCATGGCCATATTTGAAAGCCACCATCTCAGCTACATGGGCACTCTCTGTGTTCCTAGAAGAGACAACATGAATCCTATCTCTTACTGTTTTAATTTGGTTTGATTCTTCATTTCTTTGGTTATGATTATTAACTACCTCCTTTCCTGAATACAAATTCAATGGTAATGTGGTTTCTCTCACTGATGTATTCAGGTGCCTAGCACAGTGCCAGCCATGCACTAAAAGATCAAAGAACCTTTATCGAATGATCTACAAATGTTATTGTGTCCTCCACTTCCCTTCATCTATTCACCAGAAAAAAAAAAACATATAATTTAAGTTCTACAAGGTCCTGACTTCACCTTAGTAAAACATTGCTTATATTGCTGTACAGAGTACACCATGTTGTCCGTGTTAGCTTTCTATTGCTGTGATAAAACACCATGGCCAAAAGCAACCTGGGAAGGAAGAGGAAAGGGTTTGTTTTGCTTATAGTTTGAAGTCCATCATCCAGAGCAGTCAGGGCAGGATCTTAAGGCAGGAACCTGGAAACAGAAACTGAAGCAGAAGCCATGGACAATGCTGTTTAATGACTTGTTCTGCATGTCTTGCTCAGCTGGCCTTCTTATACACCCCAGGATCACCTGACCTGCAGTGGCACCACCCACAGAGGATTGGGTCCTCCCTTATCAATCACTAGTTAAGACAGTACACCACAGGCTAGCCTTAGGTCAATCTGGTGATAGCATTTTCTAAGTTGAGGGTCCCTCTTCCCAAATGACTAGTGGTGTCAAGCTGACATAAAACTAGCCAACACACATGAACTTTATTTCACCCTGTTTATACATATGCCTTCCTTTCTGGAAACAATACATATGTATAACATATTGCCTGGTGTTCTGCTTTTTTTAAAGAATGAAATGATTTATACTAGTCTATAAACATACCTACCCATACACATGTATAATTTATGCTCTAAGCCACAAAGAGGAGGTAAATATGCTACCTGCAAAGTTGGTGTACATATATCATTAGGCAGAAAATTAGATTGTGAGATTCCTGAAACAAAAATGTATACAAATTATCAAGAAGTTTAATTATTCTTTAAGAGAAATTTTTCCCAGGATGGCATTTAAAACTGTCTTCTTAATATATAAGAATATATTTGTGATAGAATTATCCTTGAATTACAGTTTATAAAAATGGGGAGGGGGTAGTAGGAGAGGGAGTGGGAACTGGGATTGACATATAAAACAATCTTGTTTCTAATTCAAATAAAAAAATAAAGTATTATATAAAAATACAAAAAAAACTTTCTAAAAGGCTCTATGGCTGGCTAAAAATCACCCCAAAAGATGTAGAGGCACATCTCTGGGCATGCCTGTCAGGCTGTTTCCAGACAGGTTAAATTGAAATGTAAAGACCCACCGTGAATGTGAATAGTGTTATCCCATAGGCTGGAGCTCATAACTGGATTCACACGGGGAAAGGAAGCCAAATGAGCATCAGCATTTATCCCTACATTCCAGGACTAAGGACACAATGTGAGAAGCTGCCTACTGCTCCAACCACCACCCCACCCCTCACCATGACAGACTGTCCTCTCAAAACCTAGTCCAAAATAGAATCGTCCTTTCCTCAGTCACTTCTGTCAGACTTTTTGTCACTGCAGTGAGGGAAGCAACTAACATGGTAATTATTGCCTTATGAGATCAAAGATAAATTTTACTTTACAGCCAAAGACACCACTACAACAAGGGTCTTGGAATGCAGAGACTATGGATTTGTATGAAGAAGCTCTTAATGTAACCCCAAGAGTGGCAGAGGGAGATTGGCTGCAGAGAAAAAGGGTGAAGAAAAAGGAGAGAGAGAGCGTGGGGGTTCTATACTTCTGGCTTTGGAAACAGAAGTGGCTGTAAATTAAATACATGGGAAATATAGTCCTAAAAGTTGAAGAAGAACAGCAGAAAGTGTATAGACCTGCTTGTACTATGACTCTTGCCTGATGATAGTGGCTTTTGACCTTTGGGACCTTAAGAGAAGATTCTGTGCTATCTTAAACACTTACATGTGTGGTAATTTGTCATATCAATTAAAGGAAACTAAGGTAAGTTCTTTATCTTAATGACCTATAACAATAATGCTAACAAAGGGCAATTTTAAAGTGAGCATCATTTTGCAGAAGGTTAAGTAATATTGCCAAATTACAAAAGGAATTCAAACATAGACTTTTGTGATCTAGAAATGAGATCTAATCTGTGACTAAGACGTAAAGGGAGCTATTTCTTCAAGTAGACATGAGAGGAGAAGGGAAAGTCTTGCTAGAAGACTGGGAGTGGAACCCACAGCCCAATATTATAGTTTTATGGAGGATGTTCTTCTGGATATATATTTCTCTTATTGGATGATGAATAAAACTTTGTTTGGCCAGTAGAGGCAGGAAGATAGGCGAGGCTAGGAGACAAGGAGAATTCTGGGGAGAGAAGCAGAGAGGCACTTCGAGGAGACATCATGTAGCTGCCAAAGGAGTAAGAGGTCCAGGCATTCTCCGGCAAGCCAAGACCACGTGGAAATACATAGATTTATAGAAATGGGCTAATAATTAAGATAGAGCTAGCCAATAAGTAGCCCTCTCCATTGGACAGCGGTTTTATAATTAATATAGTGCCTGTGTGTTTATTTGGAGCTGAAAGGCGGCTGTGGAACTAGAAACTCCAGCAACAGTAGTTCACAAGGCTATTACACACCTGAAGAGAGAAAAGGGGAGATTCTATCAGGATGAAAAGGGGAGTTGCTGCCTTCAAGCATGGCTGGATCCAGGGATTGCCCACCATTTCTCTGGGACTCTTAATTCTTCAGTCTACTTTCCCTGACAAAGACCTATAATAAAATGTCCAGCACTGAAATCCCAGTAACAGATCTGCAGAGATGTGGCCAATGAGACAGTTACTCTGCCATTTATGGAGGCTAATAAAGCAGTCCTGATTATTGATCTTCTTGTTCTGTTAAGCAAAAATGCCTCCAAGGACAAATCTAGAGCAAAGAGGACTCAGGTCAGGCATGGAAATAAATTAGACACATGTAAATAAAACTTGTCATTCTAGCATCTGTACATAATAATTAAACATCCTGGGAACTGGGGGTTCAATTTGTACTGGAATTAGCTAGGGGAAGATATTTTTGGAGCAAAGGTATTTCTTTATGCCCATCACCTAACTCAGAGATGCTGGGTTTTGATATCAAGAGGAAAAATGAATTTTGGTGATACATCATTGTATTAAAATGGGAGTTGCTGAAAGTGATTATATAATAAAATAATATACTGGACACTGAAAGCTGTCATGGGGTGTTGGCCCATAAGGATCCTGGACTCTGCATTTGAATCTAAGAGCTAACATTCATTGTCTGTACCACCTTAAGTATGTCACTGAACCTCTTTAAGATCTGTTTTTTTTTTAAATTAGCTAATCAGTTAATTATTTTTTTCTCAGCCCAATCACAGTTTGTCTTCCCTATCCTTCTCGCAGTCCCTCTCCGAAACCTCCATAATTTCCCTCCTCCACTCCTTCTCCCTTCTCTTCAGAAAATGCTGGCATTCCATGTATATCAGTCATGTATATCAAGTTGCAACAAGACTGGGCACTTCCTCTCCTATTATGGTTGTACAAGGCCACCCAGCAGGAGGAAATGTTCCCAGAAGCAGGCAACAGAGTCAGAAACAGCCCCTGCTCCCTCTGCCAAGAGTCCCAAAGAAGACCAAACCACGTAACTGCAACACATGTGCAGAGGGCCCAGGTCACTCCCATGTAAGTTCTCTGGTTAGATTTAATCTCTGTGAGCCCCCATGAGCCCAGGTCAGTTAACTGTGTTTTCCCTTTGTGAACCTGCCCCCTCTGAGTCCCATAATTCTTTCTCCCACCCTTCTGCAGGATTACCCGAGCTCTGCATAATGTTTGGGTTTGGATCTCTGCATCTGTTTCCATCCGTTGCTGGGTGAAGTCTCTCTGATGACAATTGAGCTAGACAACAATGATCTAAGTTTTCTAAATGGAAAATATTTGTTACAATAAAAACACTAAACTTAAAATTAGGCAATAGCAAAATGAACTAAGGAAGAATGACCTCAATTATAACAGTCTATGTGAAAGCACACCCAAGACTTGCCCTCTTAGAATTAGGTGACACTGTCCCTATGGTTTTAGACAGATGTCAAGTGGCTGCTGAAAACAAGATAATTATCCACCCTTTTGAAAACAAGGAGCCAGCCCTAATGATCTATCAATCACCTTCAGAATCTTCATTTCTTGTCTTCAAGTCCAGTGCCTGGCTTCTGCTGAAACAGCAGGCAAAAGTTGTGGCTCCCCCATCCTAACCTCCTGATCATCACCAAAGCACACACACACTCAGGGTTCTCTTCCAAACATGCACTTTATTGCCATTCATCCAGCCACCCACCCATCCATCCATCCATCCATCTCTCTCTCTGTCTCTATGGATATCCAGAAAGTTTTCCAAATCTTTAATTTCAAAGTTGCTTTTCTTTGTCACCGACTGTTTTGCTTAAAAATTCTGTGTCACTTATTTCCTCTACATCCAAAAAGGAAGAAACAAGCTACACCTTCAATAACTTTGCTTAGTTAAAGTTAGTGAAATGGTTCAGTGTTGAAAGCTACTTGCTGCCAAGTCTAACAGCCTAAATTCAACCCCCAGGAACTATATATTGGAGGGAGAGAACCGACTCCCAAAAGTTGTCCTCTCACCTCATATACTTACGAGGGTGTGGGTGCACACACAAACACACAAACATACACACAACAATAAATCAATATAGGCAATTAAATTTTTTAAGAAATTATTTTAGCTAAATGCTCCATTTCTTTGCACGAAAGTTCCACTTTGCACAGAACGGTACAATATGAACATAATTTAACGAAGTTCTTTATTTCTTCAGAAGGATCGATCACATTTCCTCCAGTTTCCAACACTCTTCTAATTTCCAAGACCTCATCAGAATCACCTTTACTAGCCAGATTTCTACCAGCATCCTATTGAAACTGTTTGAAATCCTCTAAAGACTGAGATTGTCTCTACAACTTTCCCCCCTTAAAATCTCTTCAGGATAAACTTTAAATGTCTATTAGAGAAAATAAACATTTTTCTGGTATGTACCTGTAAAAATAATAATGATAATTCATCTAAAGGATTTCATGAAAAAAACATGGACAAGTTGCTTGGTCCCCTTCCTAGAACATGTCATGTGTTCACCAAGTGGACAATATTCACAGTAAACGTGTTAGCAGATAGCAACATATACAATCTAATCTCTTAAAAATAAGAAATTGTACTGTGCATAGTATTAAAAACTTCTCCTAACACTGTGTCTTGGAACCCACAATGGAGCTGAACCACCCATGGCTACATTTGTGGATAATGCTTGAAGAGCATACTGAGATGGTGGAATCAATGCTTTCTTGCCTCGGGTCCACCAGGAGGTGGTTGATGTCCTTGTGTGAATCTCTTGTGCTAAGGCTCTGTCTCTAGTAGTTGGCTCTGGCGTTGATGCCTTTGCTTAATAAATTTTCTATTATTTCTTCCTTCTGTGTACAGGGAAGTCCTTTGAGACAGGATTGCTGCCATATTACTGTTTCTATCCAATGGGTTGTAAGCAGAAGTAATGTGTGTATTCTCCCTACCTACCTTGTCTACAACTTTAGACTCACTCATGATCCTTTCCTCTCCGGTGCACATTTCTCATATCTTCCCACCTTGCATTTGTTATAAACCTTAAAGTTGCAGTGAGTAATAATCATGCCACAGCCCAAATGTTACACTATCTTGAACATCTCTCACCCAACAAAAACTCGGCTTCACTTGAATTTTCAGGACCTAAGCAGAATGCACCCAGATTTTCTTTTTGTCAGAGTATAGCAGGAATAGCTTGTAGCCTAGTTCCCAAGAGAGTTCTTATTTCCCTATGAAACCTCAGGTGATGGGGGATGTCTGTCTGTATTGGCTGGTGAATAAACACTGATCTGCCAATAGCCAGGCAGGGAGTATAGACGGGGCTACCAGACTAGGAGAATGCTGGGAAGAGGAGACCAGAGAGAGTTGTGAGAGAAGCTCCATGTAGCTACACAAAAGATAGGATACCTAGCATTGTCCAGTAAGATGAGGCCATGTAGAAATACATAGATTAATAGCCATGGGTTAGTAGTTAACAGGGAGCTAGCCAGTAAGAAGCTTAAGCCATCGTCCAAACAGTTCATAATTAATACAAGCCTCTGTGTGTTTGTTTGGACTAAATGGCTGTGAGACTAGGCAGAACAGAAACTCTGTCTTCACTCAGGAGCCAGGTTTTCACTGTCCATACGTTCTCAGCATCTTGGTCTCTGCCATCCCCTCAGAACAGCTCATTAAGTGCAGGGTTTCTCTAACCTGTAGCTCTATACTTTTTCACATTTCCCCTGCAAACCCATTCCAAAGGCTGGAATCACACGCTAGATTGATCACAGAAAGGAACCTAGTCTTTAGTATCAATTATCAGGATTAGTGACTGCTTCACTCTGCCAAGACACATGACAAAAGAAACCTGGGGGAGCAAAGCAGTCACAGTTGCTTTCTAGCTTCAGATACTAAATGACAAAACTAAAAAAAAAAATGTTTTTGAGTGATAAAAGTTCAAATTCAAACTTATAGCAAAACTCAAATCAAGTATATGGTAATGACACTGGCTCTTAAAAAAAAAAAAACACCCAAATAGGGCCAGTGAGATGGTTTAGTGGGTAGAAGCACAGAAGCACATGCCATCAAGCCTGAAAACTTGTGTTTGATCCCCAGAACCCTAATGTAAGGAAGAAATAGACTCCTGAAGACTCCTCTGACCTGCAGGTGCACACCATGGTATACACATGCATATAAACATAGAAAATGAATAAATAAACAAGTAAGTAAGATAAAAATCTTAAATCTGCAGATTCAGGTAGTGCCCCACAAATCCTTTTAATTTGAAAACGACTTGCGGGTGAGAAAAGAGCAATTAGCATGACTAACTCTCCCAGCAAAGCTTCATTGGCTCAAAACACTTCTCACTAAATAGATTGGCACAAACACAGGGTAAGGAAAGAAAAACACCAGACCTGAGAACTGCACTTGAAAAGAATTTTTAATTTGATTATTAAATGGAGTGGAATCAAATATATATACACATATGTGTGTGTGTGTGTGTGTGTGTGTGTGTGTGTGTGTGTGTGTGTGTGTGTGTGTGTATGTGTGTGTGTAATTTTCTAAGCTCTTAAGTGTGACCCTTGCCAAAGGAATCTTGACCTAAAATAAAGAAAATTTTAATTACTGAAGATTTAAGATAATATGAGAGTCCTAAACTTCCCATGAGAAAGAAGCTGACTAAAGAATCTACTCATTCCCTATGGAAGATATATCCTCACTGTCCCCTTAAACATCACCAAAGAGGAAAATAGAAAATGAAGCACACCCCATAATACAGAGCAATGGTCTTGTACAAGAAACAGACAGGACAGCCATTCTGGGGCACTGAACTGGAGTGCTATGGTTTCCAGTTCTCCATAGAGGCTCTTTAATGTGTCTGCACAGTAAGATGTGAGGAATGCCACTGGTCACCGTTGCTGTGTATGCCTCTTATTTCCACTTCCAAATAAGGATATTTATTTCAGTTACCCAATTTGTATCCTGCTGTTTTCTACTGTGTGCATAGGACAAAAGGAGTGGGTAACCCAATTCTGTGACCAGAGGGAACTTGAATGTGCCTTCTTCAAGGAGGGAAGTGAGTGTATTTTACACATGAGGAGAGAAAACCAAGTGTTTGGTGACCAGAGACTATTTGTAGACAGTGAGATAGGAGAAAGGGTGTGTGTTGTCTTTAGGCAGGAGAATTTGGTTATTTGTATGTCATCCTCCAAAGTTGTTTCTCTCTGCACAAATATTGTATCAATGTAGCCCTGGAATGAGGATGTCTGCAAAGAACATTGCCCACTTGAAATTTTTTTAAAAAGATTTGTTATTGTTCCTAGGGTAATGATACATGGAAGTTGAGTGTTCCCCTCCCCTGATGCTGCCCTGGTATCCACAGTAGTGAAAGATGCCAACAGCTTCTACTTTGTGTGCCTGCTCCATTCTGACTTTCTGTTTATAATTTCCTCCTCAGATGTCAGGTTCATATGAGACAGGGATATCAGTTAGTTGAGTCCCCAAGAAGAATGTGGCCAATAAAAATGACGATTGAATGAAAAATGTATAAGCTTCCTTATTCCTTCTATACCCCTGAGAAATGCATTCTAAACAACTTCCCAGGGATTCCCAGCAGGACCTGAGCCCCAGTGCAGATTAGTGTGTCCAGATTGCCTTCATTCTCCATCTTACTGCTTCAATGACTACTTAAACTCAGAACATTGGCTCTGGCTTTCTTTCAGAACCCTGCACTGTCACACAGAGCAGTCAACTGAGTCCTTTGATCCCAAAGGGTATGGTTTTAACTGGTGCATATCAATGTGTAAGATAATAAGACAATGGCTTTCATTGTGGCAGTTCATATATACATATAAGGTTTTATCTTACTGGTCTCCCATTTCCCTTTATCATCCTCCCTTTGCCCCTTATTCCTTCCCTCTATTCTTATAGTCTAAATACCATGTTCTCTTCCCCCCTAAACTTTACTCCTTAGAAAAAAACATGTATTATATCTTTTTTAGTCTAGCTAATTTTGATTAACGTGAAGATATCTTGTTCTACACATTTTTTCAGAAAGGATATGATCTTGCTTTTGTTTGTTGTTGAATGATACTCAACTGTATGCGTATATATGTCACATTTTCCTTATTCATTCATTGGTTTGTGAACACACAAATTGGCTCCACTCCTAACTATTCTGAATGGTGCCTTGATAGATTTTGGTATGCAGGAATTTTCATTTTATGCTGACTCTGATTCCTTAGGTTAAATATCTAGTAGTAGGTACAACTGGATCATATGATAGTTAAAAAGAGTAATTTTCTATAAATATAGGATAATATAGAAGACTGATGAAGTTTACCTGTTTCCTGAAATAGTCAAGTAAATCCAAAGGTAACTTATACATTTTCAATGAAGTGACTATGGAGGTTAACCCTATTATTTTTCTTTATTCTGCCTTCCCGGTGAGTTGACTCTATGCAACCATAGATTTTCTTATCAAATCTTTTGCACTAGGCTATATGGCACATCAAGGCTGGTTTTGAAGTATAACAAAAACAAAATTAGATCTACACAAGATGTGTTAAATATGAACAATAAGAACTAGGAAACCTTAAGGATTGTGTAGGTTATATTGGTTTGAATCTTAGAGCTACCATTTCTCAATCGTACATTCTCAGGCAATTGTATGTTTAACTATTTGTAATTCAGTTTTATGGCCTATAAAATATAGATAATAAGATTTTTAGTGTCTTTTCATTAAGTTATAATATATATTAAATAACCTACAAGTCTTAGTGGCTCCAGACAGTAATTGCTTGCGTCTTGTGCCTGATACATATAACTATACGAATTATTTCATACATGGCTATGCATCATATGAAATATGTACATATTATTTTAAAACAATTTTGTACATAAATATTATGCACTATGTTTCTCACCCTCCCACCTTTATTATCTTTGTCTTATGACCCACTGAGTTTAACCAGTTTCATCTGTGTGACCATGAATTTTGAATGATCCACTGCATCCTAGTGGTTTCACCTATGATGCAAATGAAGAAATAACTGCTTTTCCTCCAGAATCTACCAGTAGCCAATAATTTAGCAGGATATGGTCTGGTCACATGAGTCACTCTTGATTCATGCTCGTTTGAGCCAGGCCCAGTCTTCAGCTGTGAGATCATGCCTGTAACAACTGTGTAAGGCCCAGAATAGGGTCTTCTCAGTCCTCCTCTCTGACTTCTGTCTCTTACATTCTTTCAACTCCATCCTCAGCCATATTCCCTGAGTCTTCGAGGGGGTGATATAGATGTTCTATTTAGGGATAAGCATTCAACTATCACTCCTAGCACCTCAAACAGCCATGATTTTGCATTCACCTTAGTTCATTGCAAAGTGAAACTTTCTGATTAAGGCTGGATAGAGCATTTGTCCATGGGTATAAACATAAATTTTTAGAAGGCACTGTGGCACCATATATCTTTAGACAAACAACTCACAGAGATTTTTATTCCCATGAACCAGGCTAAAGGAGCAGCTGGAAAATGTCATATTCATAGCACAGAGATAAGCAGTGGAAGAAGCCGATGGCCAATGCTGGTATTAGTGGCTGTTTTCCTTAAGGGATAAAGGCAAATCACTGGGAACAATCAATCAGCATCATCTACAGCATAAGCAAACACACCTTACAGGATTAAATAAGTTATAATGGAATTCCAAAGTTAGTGTGTTTCCATTGACAATGCACCTCCCGTAGTTATAAGCTAGCTAGAGTTGCATGGTGGGTTTTTCCTGGTTCCCTGTCCTTTGCACAGGTGTCCATATTGCTAGCACTGAACAGATGCTGGGGGAGTTCTGGGCAGCAGTGTGTGGAGCTGCATGCTGAGACCTGCCATCTTTGAGAGATGTGTACCTGGTGGCATCAAACTAGAATTGGTGGTTTGTTTGCTCATTTGTTTTTCACAAATGAAAGCACAGAATATAGCAAGATACACTGACTGAGAAGATACCTGGCCCTAAATGTATGCTTCATTTGGGCTTTCTTACCTGTGTGGTTTAGAACCCTGCTGAGCAATGCAGTATCCTCCTGGGGAAGAGTACGACCTTATTTGGAACTCCCAGATTTTAACGATCTCTCCCTTGTTTCTATCATGACCTGCAACATTCTGCTTACGCCTTTCCACCTGCTATCTCATTACTTCTATGTATATTCCCTTGTGTCTCAATTAACATTTCCCTTTCATTTTAAAAAATTCCCTTAGGATGTTTGTTAACAGTATGCCTTGCTTAATTTAAACATACATAGGTCGTTCCCTCAGGCTTGACTGTTCAGGATTGTAATTATGAATGTATTTCTCCTATTAGGTAGAGGCCGGAGTTCAATTTCTAGTCTAGTGATGTAGCAGAGGAGAGGGAAAACATCTGCTTTAGGTTAACTGGATGGTTAAGTGAATTGTGTAGATCTTCGTACTCCAAAGCTCATACTCTCTATACCAATAACCTCACCATTGTGACCAAATGGCTGACAGCAGCAACTTAAGGGAAGAAAGATTCATTTTGGCTCACAGTCAGAAGATACAGTTCCTCATAGGTGGAAAGGGACCAGATCCTGCCCCAATAACATGAGATGCTTGCTCAAGTCTTGAAGTATCAAGAAGCCCAAAATGAGGAAGGCTGGTAATGAGCTGTCCTTTTACTTCCCCCTTTTTATTCATCCTAGAATGCCCAAACCTTGGGATATTACTGTCAGTACTCAGGGTAGGTCTTCCACCCTCATGTAATATTTTCTGGAAACGTCCTCATATGCATCCCTTGAGATGGGCTTCACTGACACCCTGTGAGTTCTTTTATCCAATCAAGGTGACACTTAAAATTAATCATCACAGTCTCCACTTCTTTGTCAAGTATACTTAAAAAGTTATGCCTATTTTTATGGGAGTCTACTGTGCCAAAAAGTCCTCTTCATTCTACACATTATATTGTCACCGATGTTACAGCTTTTGACAAGATGGTACGTTCGAACACTCCTTTCTTTCTGATCTAGTCATCTTGACCAACTCTACACAGTTCTACCCATTCCAGCTGCCTGTGGTTATGAGACGTTACTCAGTGTAAACAAATAATTTGAGTTTTATTAGAAGAAAACAATATTGAGAATATAATCATGAAAAATCTCAACATTGAAGGGGCAATAAAGACAGAAAAGATCTGTGATTGATCTAAAATGAGACAGTTCATGAAGCCCATTATAAAGAGAGGCTCAAGAATTAGGAAGTAAGGGGACACCTAGCTGTGACTAGATGAACCCCCACAATAATATAGACCTCTGGTGAACAACAAAAAGGAGATGACAAACTCAGAAGCATTTATCTGTGAAAAAGCAATTTGCCTACTTCAAATAAGAATAGCAAAAATCTGTGGCATTGGTTGGCCCACTCCTGTCACTCCCCTGCTCCTTTCCAGCACAGTTAGCGAGAGTGTTTTCCCTCAGACATAAATGGCTGTCTTTCCTGAGAAAGCAACCATTTGACTGGAGGATGGGATAGAAGACGGATGAGTTTGATTTGGAAAAAAAAACAAAATCTTCCTCTTTACTATTTTAAGTTTTAGAATGTGGATGGGGAGGGTGGCCAATTGGAAATGTAACAGTGAGACATTGTAAATGAGGCATCCACAGAGCAGCCCTAAGGAGAAGTGAAAACAGCCAGATAGGAAAACAGCACTGAAGAAACAATGGCTAGAAACTTTCCAAATATGATTATAAGAATGTTAGCCTGGAGCTGAAGAGATGGTTCAGAGGTTAAGAGTGCATGCTGTTCTTGCAAAAGATCCAGGTTCGGTTCCCAGCACCACACTGGGTGGCTCACAAACATCTGTAATTACAGTTTCAGAGGATTCTGGCTTCCACAGCCATCAGGTAGGCATGCATGTAAGTACAAACACACACACACACACACACACCACACACACACACACACACACACACACACACACAAACACACACACAGAGGTGGAGGATAAAAATAAATAAATCTCTTTAAAAACCTGATAAAATAAAAAGTAGTTTATTTACTAATCCATGTTTCTAACCAAACACCAAGTAATATTAACTTGAGAACCCCAACTAGAAACATAATCAAACTCATGATTGACAAATACAAACATTCTTAATGTTTCAGCATGTAAAGAAAAACACAATAAATGAACATGACCTTCTTATCAGAAATAGTGAAAGGGAGAATGTAAATAATCTAAAGTTTTAGGGTGTGGAGATGGATTGAGCATGCAAAAATCTGTAACTAGTAAAATCACCTTCAAAAAATGAAAGCCATAGAAATTCATAGATAAACTAAAGGGGAAAGGGGAATGGCAGAGGGAGGGAAGAACAAAGGACAGAAGGAAAGAAGGAAGGAAGGAGGGAAGGAAGGGAGGGAGGGAGGGAGAGTGGGAGGAAGGGAAGGAGAAAGGAAAGAAGGGCTTGTTGGTGGCAAATCTGTCCCTTTGGGGTCAAATGACCCTTTCACATGGGTCACCTAAGGCCATGAGAAAACAGGGATATTTACATTACAATTCATAACAGTAGCATAATTACAGCTAAGAAGTAGTAAGGAAAATAATTTTATGGTTGGGGGTTATCACAACATGAGAAAATGTATTAAAGGGTTGCAGAATTAGGAAATTATTATTAGAATTGGCAGTTGAGAACCACTGCTGTAGAACAAAAGGAAGGCATTTAGAAGAAAGGACCATATTTCAGATAGGAGCACCAGTCTACATGAAGAAAGAAAGAGGAGCAGAAATTGAGTGTGAATACATAAATCAGAATCCAGAGTTGCTACAGTGCTTCATCTAAAGTGTTAGATTTTCAACAATAAAATATTGAGACGCACAAACAGGAAAGTTAGCAAAGCTATCATTGGGTTTAGTGATGTACATGATAGCATTTGCATAAAACAGGAGCAGCAACAGAATTATGTAAGAGGAACATTGCAATATCTTACTAGAAGGAGTTCTGCTTTACCAGAGACACTTTTGAAGTAGGTTAACAATGTAATCCACCAATTGCTGGAACATGGTCAAGAAAATAATACATTTCTTTTTATGGGAACCCAAACTGGGTCCTTTGGAAGAACAGCATTTAAAACATTTCTAAAACAAAAAATGCCAGCACACTAGGAAAATATAAAATGTTCATAACTAGCTCTGGGTTTTAGATGGATGCACTGGACATTACATGGGGGGGGAGGGCATGAACATTATCCTTGACACTAGCCACAATGAATTCTCATTTCCCTTTAAATCCCTCTTACAGAAACTTTATGAATTGTTTGGACAACATATTAACATCTCTTAATATTGCTAGCTATGGGGATTAGTATATATTGTGTGCTCAGTGTGCAATATATAAAATATAGACCAGTTAAAAATCTCAATTCTCATAACTTGTTGTACTCTTTGTTTTTGTCTGTTTGTTTTATCAGGGTTTCATGTAGTGCTGGCTGGCTGTGAACTTCTATGTAGCTGAAGACCATGCATCTAGAACCATTGTTCTTACTGGCTCCACTTACTGGGATAAAGATGTGAAGACCATGTCCATCAAAAATTGTACTCTTGCTGTGACTCTCTGTTCACAGTTTCAGGCTATGTTTATCTGCCAACAGCATACCATGCCTCTCTCCTTTTGGAACTCAAAATTCTATCTTCCTAGAATCTCACGATTCCTTGAGGAAAAGCTAGCTACCCCTGGGGTGGGGTACAAGTACTATACCAGCTAGGAGGAGATAATGGCTATTCATTAGAATGGTCAACTCAATCCTCTGTACCTGACCATGAGCTGCAAAAGAAGAGACATTCCTGACTCTTGCTTACTAACACTCAACACTGCCCAGTGAAAGGAGATAGAGAACAAATGGTTACAATAACACAGGTGTTAGCAAGGTACTCCCTACGTTAAAATCATGCATTTCATCACCAATAACCAACGCCTATGACATGATGTCCTCCTATAGTACAGGAGATACATTTCACCACAGGGAAACTGTTATTTGAGGCTTTGGAGATGCAGCTTTAACATGATGCTCTTTATTTTCACTGGGAATAAGAAGCAATTAGGCAATCTCCTGGTGGCTCTGTTGTTAGGTGGCCTTCAGGGTACTAAGGCCCAGTATCCTATTAATTACCCCATTAATAACTATGCCACTTACTTAGGTAGTGTTTTAATGTGTCCTTTTCATGGTAAGTTAATGCCCCCGGGAAAGAGCTGAAAATGATGAGTGTTAGCCCAAGTCCCTTTCCATAGAGGGCCTAGAACAAGAAGGTGAGGGAGCTAAACCACTCATTGTAGAAATCCAAATGCTAAATATGAGAGAAATGAGAGCCAAGCCCCACAACAGGATAAGTTATATCTAAAGAAGGAGTTATCCGCTGTCCCATTACTACCTAGTAATAGACTTTGAGTCCCTGTGGCAAGTCTCTCTGGAGATTAAAGAAAACTTACTAGAGCCTCACTTGAAACAGTTCAGCTAGGGCTATCTAAAATTTTTGTAAGTTTTTTTTGGCTCAATGGGTGTAAAGCATAACAAGGGGATTAACAAATGTAAGCAGAAATTTTGGTTAATTGTTAATTTTATACACACGCATCCACTTTTTTCTCCTAAAATTTTACCAAGGTGTCTACAAAAGTGTGCATGTGTGTGTGCATGTGTATGTGTGTGCGTGTGTATATGTGTGTGAGAGAGAGTATGCATGTGCATGTTGTTTGCACACAAACATGGGCGCATGCAGAGGAGGAAGGTATTAGGCATTGCTCTTATTCCCTTGAGACAGGGTCTCTTACTTAACCAGAAAATGAGTTCACTGTTTTATCTGAGCTGGCTGGACAATGAGCTACCGGGATTTAACTGCTTCCACCATTCACTGCTGGCCTTAGAGGCAGGCACAGCCGTGCTCAGCTTTTTGAGTTGGTGCAGGAGATTCGAACTCGGGTCCTAATGCTTGCACAATATGCAGTCCTATCTGTTGAGCTCTCTCCCCAACCTCTGCGAAGGTTATTTTTTAAGTTAAAAAGAAAATGCTAAATCAAACTGAAAAGCTGGCAGATGAGAAAGACACCTCATCAGGGAGGCCTTTCTTTCCAGCCCACAAGAAACAACTCAAACCTTCACTCCCCAGAAGACTGCTAGTCTCCTTTATGTTAATATATTACATATTGTAGGAATTTATTGTCTCCTTCAACAGTAACTTAAGCTTCACAAACACAGGGCCTCTGTCTCTGCTGTGTGCACAGCTCCTGGAATAGGACTTGATGTATGAATAGAATATATATGTAATAAATATGTGCTGAACAAAACAGCAATCCTTGTTTGATGTAGAAATCAGAGAGGACTGTGGAAGCTAAGTCACCTAATGAAGGGATTAAAACCTAAGCGTGTGCAGAGAATCTGCTAGAAATCCAGCCAATTCCTGCAGGTGAATGTCAGAAAACTCTCAAAGACATAAGTATTTCAAAGGACAGATACGCAGGACCGAGTTGTGACTCAAAAAAAAAAAAAAATGAAACCCTAGATGAGGAGAAATGAGGCTGCAAGGTCTTCACTTTAGTGTCAATTGTATCAATAATTACACTGAATGTTAACAGAACACACACTGTAATTGGGGGAGGAGTCTGACAAATGAGATTAGAATAAACAAGTTGCAATTAGATACTGTATACAAAAGATACACTGAATATAAAGATGTAGGCTGACAGCAAAAATATGGAAAAATGAGCAGCATGCCAACTCTGAGATTACTGGCGTAAGAGGAAACAAAATAGGTTTCCAGCAAAGGAACAAACATTTACAATAAAAAAGAGAGAATTGAAGAAACATTTTAGGGCTGGAAAGTTATCTCCATTGTTAAGAGCAGGTACTGCTGTTCTTGCAAAGGACTTGAGTTTAGTTCCCAGCACCCATGCAATGTGGCTCACAACTGCCTGTAACATGAATCTTCAAAAGAAACATTTTGTAGTGGAAAAGAAATGTAACAATATGGACATGTATGTGTCTAACAAAAGAGCATCAACATTAAAGCATTGTTGCTCTCAGTGTCTGTGCTACAGGTAAATGAATAAATGGACCTCCTGAAACTAAGAAGCTTCTGTAAAGCAAAAGGCATGGTCAATAAGACAAAACAGCAGCCTAAAGAATGGGAAAAGATCTTCACCAACTCCACATCTGACAGAGGACTGATCTCAAAACATACAAAGAACTTAAGAAACTAGACATTAAAAGATCAAATAATTCAATAAAAAAATGGAGTACAGATCTAAACACAGACCTCTCAATAGAGAGACATTTAAAGAATTGCTTAACATACTAAGTCATCAAAGAAGTGCAAATCAAAATGACTCTGAGATACCATCTTACACCTATGAGAATGGCCAAGATCAAAAACTCTGGTGACAGCTTATCCTGGTGAGGATGTGGAGTAAGGGGAACACTCCTCCACTGCTGGTGGGAGTACAAACTTGGTACAGCCTCTTTGGAAATCAGTATGGCAGTTTCTCAAAAAAAAATGGGAATCAATCTACCTCAAGACCCAGAAATACCACTTTTGTGGCATATGCCCAAAAGATTTACACTCATACCCCAAGGACATTTGCTCAACTACGTTCATAGCAGCATTATACGTAATAACCAGAACCTGGAAAGAACCTAGATACCCCTCAACCAACAAATGGATAAGGGAAATGTTGTACATTTACACGATGGAGCTGTTAAAAACAATGACATCATGAAATTCATAGGCAAATGGGTAGAACTGGAGAATGTCATCCTGAGTGAGATAACCCAGACCCAGAAATACAAATATAATATATACTCACTCATAAGTGAATATTAGACTTAAAGCAAAGGATAACCAGCCTACAGGCCACTACCCCAGAGAACCTAGGTAAGCAAGAGGACCCTAAGAGAGACATACATGGATCTGCCTAGGAAAAGGAAAACAACAAGATCTCCTGAGTAAATTGGGAGTGTAGGGGCAAGAGAAGGGTGGAAGGGGAGAGGGCAGGAGGGAGGAAGAGTGGGGAAATTGTATAGCTCCATTAATAACAGATTAAAGCAAAAATTGATATTCTCAAAGATGAAAATAAACAGCTGAGTTTTTGCTCACTATTTGCAGTTTTTGTGATTTGACTTTGATATGCATGGGTTTATTTTACTTTCATTACTTAGGATTAACTGAGCCCTTGAATCTATAAAATTATAATTCAGCAAATAAGCTATTTACAGCCACCATTACTTCCGACATATTTCTGCCCTATTTCTCTTTCTTTAAGTCTCCACTTAAATTTTGCCTTTCCTATAGTATTTTAAGAGTCTCTTGCCTTAGTCTTTTGTTTTGATTTTATATTGTCTTGTTTCTATGTACTTTGATTGTATTCAGATGGTATCATTTTTATCAGTCTGTTCTCTAGTTGACTAATTCTTCCATCAAGACTCTCCATTAAGGAAGTAAATACTATTTTGGGATGTTTTCCTTTTGATTCAAAATGGTCTCACTCTCTTTTATTGTTTCTGCAAGCTATGAGAATACTTTCTTTACCTCATTGAGTGTAGCAATAATGGCTCCTGTAAAGTCTTCCTGGTTGTTTTCTACATTTAAGCCACCTCCAGTGACTCTTCTTGGTGGTAATTTCAGAGGGGAGTGAGTCAGACTTCTGAGTTCTTAAAGCGCTATTATGGTTTGGATATAAAATGTCCCCATAAAGCCATATGTTGGAAGCAAGGCTTCTAACTAGTGGCCTTCCTGGGAGATGAGGATCATCAAAGTTAGTCCTTGGATGACTTCAGAACTGAATGAACTACTTGTAAAGTGGGGCCTAGTTAGAGGAAGTGAGTCACAGAGGGTGTGTCCTTTAAGGGCATGTCTTGTTGTAGCTCTCTATGGCCACAGCTTTATGCTATGGTGTTTCTGCCTCAATACTGCTTAAAATCAATGCTGACAAATCGCCCAAGATAGAGAACCATGAGCTCAGACGAACTTTTCTCTCTCAGGTGTTTTGTCACGGTGACAGAAAGCTGACACAAGTGGCTTGTTACTTTGCCTGGCATCCTGTTTATTGTGAATGGTACACTACAGAGACTATAGGTTCTCTTGTATTCTCCCAAAGGCTTTAGCTTCTGTCTTAGAAGACCATTAATAAACAACCGAAAACCCTGTCCCTTGGGACAGCGGCTGAGTCTGTTTGTCATTAGTTGGGTGCTATGAGTTTGCTTCGTGCATGAGTGCCTGGGGCATCAGTCTGAGGTTTAGAAAAAAAATGACACAATTGATCCAGGACTCTCCCTCTCTTGCATTCTCATTTTTCAGCACAAGTGACTTCCCTGAGCTCTGGTACTGGTTCTTGAGGCCAGAATAATTCTGTATTTTCTACCAGTTTTGCTGTTCCAGCACTGCTGGATAGACATGTTGAAGTTAAATCCTAGCACACCAGAAAACTTACCCATAACCCCCCAACCCCCACCCAGAATTTACTTGCTTTGTACACTCTCTCTGGTCTTTGGGTAATTACCTTTGTGGTTTGTTTCTGGAATTTGCAGTTTCAAAGTGAAGTCCATCTACAGAGAGATCATTAAGCTCTGCTGAGGAACAGGACTCTTCTTCCATCATTTCTCTCTCTGTCTCTGTCTCTGTCTCTGTCTCTGTCTCTCTCTCTCTCTCTCTCTCTCTCTCTCTCTCTCTCTCTCTCTCTCTCTCTCGTGGATACGCTTTGCCTTCAGGTGGCATGTGGGTGCTGGGAGTCAAACCCCGGTCCTTTGGAAGAACAGCCAGTGCACTTAATTTTCACTTCCATCATTTTCTAATGCCAGATCATATTGAATCACTATGAATGAAGCAGGTGTTGAAGGGTGAAGAAACAGAAGTCATGATACAAGCTATGCATTAGCACTGAGTGTTTAGGAAAAGGAGTAATGAGGTCGGAAAGTATATCTATGAAAAACTCTTTTTAAAATTTCATTTTTTATCGGCTGGGAATTTCATAGTGCAATGAAAACATTTCAGCCAGGTCATTCTTAGAAATCCTGGAAGCTGCTATGATTTTTCACAGCTAAGGAAGTAATAACTAAAGCTAAGCTTCTCTGTGTTGGGGAATCAGTATCAATTTCAGTTTTTTGCAGAGCAGCATGAGATGCAGGCCTGGCAATGGAGAGCTCTCTTCAGACTAAGATCTAAGTACAGGGGAACCAAGCCCTAGACAGGCCACAAAAGATGCAAGGTAAGTGCTGGAGCCCATTGATTCTGTCACACAGTTATCTTAGACAAGGCTTGGGACCTGCTACCTCAAATAAAGACAGACAAAAAGTCACCTCAAGCTTGGAAGTGGAGTTGGATTCCTTCCATTCCCAATAGCTCTAATGCCTCACCCCCTTTAAGAAGAAGCCATAATGGATGCTTCCTGGATTTCTTATACCATTTTTTTCAAGTATGTTGTGTAAATGATAGAGAAATCTCCTAAAATGAAAATTCTGTTTCAGTACTCCTGGACATTCTGCTTGACAAGCTCCCAGGTGATGCCCAAGTGGCCAGTCTGTATTGCATTTTGAGTGACAAGGTTTTTTGTGACTTCAGTGATCAAACAAACTTCTTCATTTAATCTGCTGGTTTGCCTTTAAAACCACAGTCTGTGCCAAGTGCTAATAAAACCCTAACTTAAACTAAAAAACAAAACAAACAGCAACAACCAAAAAACAACTTAAGGTCCCCTGCATGGCAGAACTCCAGTCCAATGGCCCACCACACCATGGATGGCTGACATTTTCTCAATCCACACTTAGTTCAGCAGGCCAGTGTTCCTTTCATGCATTCTGTGATTCCTCTCCCAACCTCACTTCCTAGACTGTCTTTCCCTCAACATGAGAGTGGTAGCATTTTACCTAATCAAGATCCTTTCTTCACACAATATAGTTAGTCAGTAAGTTTGAGCATAAATAAATGCAATCCATTTTATATGCAATACTAAAATAAGATATATGGAAGTGTTTCGGTTATTTTTCAAATAGCCCCACATCAGACTCTGAGGGAAAGAATTCTGTTGCCAAGTTTGTTCTCCCCACATTTCACTACTGTCAATAAGTGTTCATAACCTGCTATGTGAGTTCAAACCCCCAGTGCATATTTGAGTTGAGACAGAAGGACTCTAGAAAAATATCTGAAAGAAGTTAACTTTGACATTAAAATCAACATGTTAAAAGGTGGCACATGAGAGAGTTCATCAGGTAAAGACACTTGCCACCTAGTCGGAGACCTGAGTTCTATTCCTAAGACCCAGGTGGTGAAAGGAGAGAACTGATTCTACCTCAACAAGTTTGTCATGACATACATACATACATGTGCATGCATGCACACACACACACACACACACACACACACACACACACACACACACACACACACCAATCTGTGTAACTAAATTTTTTAGTAGCTAAACTGTTTTAAACTAAATGGTCTATGTCAATAAGTTTTGAAGTATCTTCACTGGTATGGCAGCATAACTCTTACTTACCTGGAGAGCTAGTCTTGGATAATTTTGGATAAATTTTAACTAGGAAAGACTTTACATGACTGGACTCTTGACAGTCATCTCATCAAATCTTTCCATTGCCCTGTCTTTAGCTCCTAAGGACCTCTAGAAGAGTTAGTTATCTGGGTGACAAAGACAGAGGATAACTGGACCCTAACCAAGTAAGAGCTGATGCTGAGGGACAGAAGGAGTTGCTCCCTGGCTTCCCTGAGGATTCTCATGAATGACTATTTGGAGTCAAACCCACCTTAGCCAAAGTTCTAAAGCTCAAGGTAGCCATAGGGAAATGGACTGCTAATTACAAGAATGGCAATACTAACTTGCTACAGAACAGTGTTGATAAAGTGCTTTAGTGAATGTTTTCAAGTGATTACACAACAGCCTTACAAGAAACCTAAGGAGGGGGATTTAAACCAAATTTACCAAGAAGGGAACTGAGCTCCAACAGAAAAGTCACTTGTGATATTGGTATCTGGACTCATTCTGCACAACACTACCACCTTGTTCCCCAAAGCAAGGCCTCTTGGTCAAACACAGAGCTCTTCCAAATGGCCTGCCTCACTAGCAGGCTTGCTCAGGGATCTTCTATCTCTGTCTTCCAAGACTGGGATTACAGGCACTCTTCCCACCCTGAATTTCACACAGGTTCAGCCAATCTAAGCACTGTATTGTGCTAGTTAGTTTTGGGGTTTGGTTTGGTTTTTTGTCCACTTGACAGAAGTTAGAGTCATCTGGGAAGAGGAACCTCAGTTGAGAAAATGCCTTCATTAGATTGCCTATAGAAAAGTCTGTATGGCATTTCTTGATTCATGACTAACATGGGAGGGCCCAGCCCACTGGGGGCAGTGCCATCCCTGGGCAAGTGATCCTGGGTCTTATAAGAAAGTGGGCTGAGCAAACCATGAAGAGCAAACAAGTAAACAACATTCTGCTGTGGCTTCTGCTTCAATTACCATGGCCATGTTCCTGCCTTGAGTTCCTAACTTCCCTCAGTGATGGACTATGTTCTGGGAGTAGTAAAATGAAACAAATCATTTTCTTCCTAAGCTGGTTTTGGTCAATGTTTTTATTACAGCAAAGAAAACAAATTAATACAGCCATTTCCTCAGTCCCTATGATAAGAAATTTAGAAATTCTCTGAGATAGGTTCTAGTATTAATTCTCAACATTATAGACAAAGGAACTATGATGTGGTGTGGTTAGGTATTAAATTATGTTTCAAAGTCATATGTATAGCAAGAGTCAGAACCAGAGTTTGAGCTCAATAATCTATGATTCCATAACCCTTGCTCCAACACTCCATATTGGTTTGCCTCTCTATGACAAGCCAGGCTTACACAAAATGATCATTGAGACACTCAAGTAATTTGGGAAAGTTCTCCACAAACTGTTTATTTGGCATAATCGCCTAAATAAATCATGAAATTGCATACCAGTTTAGTTAATTTTAGTGTCTCCAGATGGATGGTGATAATCAACCCTGATGGGGGATTTGACATGGAACTACTACTGTATTACTTTAGGTTTAGACATCTGTCAAAGCATCCCAGGAGACAGACACAAATCCAATACCTAGAAGAAGAGAAGGTTAATGTCTTAAGCCAGGACAGAACTGTAGGTGAGTACTCAAAGAAGAGGACTCTGAACTAGCAACTAAATGGAACTACTTTTTGTTTGGGGTGATTCTAGAATTACCAGCGGGAAAATGGAAACTGAGTTAAGAGAGTCTCTGAGAGACACAGAATCACTTCCTTCTTAAAGCAAGGATGCTGGGGAATGAATCCGCCAACTCCCATCTGTCACTGGTGATGTTCTCACAGGATGCTAACTCCGGGACTTGTGCCTACCCTTTGAGGAAGCTTAACATGCTCCTGCAACCCGAGGAAGCTCTCAGGCAGCGAGATGTTTTCAATGAGAAGTCACAAACGGTGGAACAGTAAATGTCAAGGGGATATGAAGAGGTGCTGGCAGCATCTGTCACAGATCACAAAACTGGAACTGGGTCATGGAAGCAAAAGCTCAAAGGAACAGGAGGAGACATGGTTTTGTTTTTTTTTTTTCTAACATGAAGCATACTATAAACACAAGAAAGGGCAAAGCAAGAAAGAGTAGGACAAGTGAGAGGTGTCCTAAAGCAATTTTGAAGATGACTGTTTGTAGCTGCTGAGAAATAAACACTCAGCTTCTAATGGTGTATGGAATCCATTTAATTATGACAAAGGTGGGAGACTAGTAGTGTAACAAGCAGTGACTCATATATAGCAATATATCTGCCATTTCTATTTAATAGCAAAATCATCTAAATACCTGTATACTAGGAGGAAAACAGCCTCATTTCTTCACAAAAGCGTTCTTAACTAGAAATGAAAATAAATCCCACAGAATCAGATATATGTAGGTATTTGTTCCCTGCATATTTTCATTTTGGTTTCAAGCCTAAGGATAATGTCTTGGATTCTGAAGTCTTCCAGTAAACATTGGCCATGCTGGGGGAGTGCTACGCCCACGGCGGTCACGCCTGTGTAGCAGAAGATGCCACTAAGGCGGGTTAAGGCCGCTGGGTTGGGGTCTGTGCTCCCCGGAGATGAGCCCCAGGCGGTTCCCTGGTGATCATGATGCCCGATGAGTCAACTCGAAGCAGCTGTCATTTGTGCCACTGCAGCCTCTTCTTCCTTGTCTTTTGTTCTGTGTATTTCTTGTGTCTTGCCAGCAAACTACACTGATGTTAAAGAAACATCTGAGGACATGCTAAACTCTGTCCCACCGTTTATCAAAGCCTTTGCTAAAGTGGCCAGTTTAGGGAATAAGATGGATAAATCATGAAGGAAAAAGACAACTTTAGAAAGACTTGCCTTTCTTAAAAAGAATAGCTAGATCTAGAAAGCCCTGATGTAGATGGGATAAAAAAGAGAGAAAAGAAGTATTAGAAAGCATAAAGCCAACATTAAAATACTGAGTGACTTTATAGAAAGGGTTTGATAGACTTCATGATGTAGAAGGACTTTATGAGGCTTATTTTACAAAAGACTTAGACTCTGAGGTCTAAAGATATCTAGGGCCAGAAAATCAGGAAATGGGTAAGAGACGTGGTTGGTGGTATGAGACAGATTTTGGAGAACTCTTAGATCATGTCTTTGGGCAATGACCACAATCTAAAGCTGAGAATAGATCATCTATAAACAATTTTGCTGTTCTTTTTCTTTCTGTTATATGATCTGGTGATGTAGCCCCCTTGCCAAGTTCCCTGATCCCCCTTGCCAAGTTCCCTGATTGTAACAGTATATAAGCATTGCTTGAGATGAAGTAAAATTGCAGCAGCATATTCAACTACATTGAATATGTCTGTCTGTCATTTCCTCGCCGATTCCTGATTTCTCCTTGAGCCTTCTCCCTTGTTCCCCTCGGTCGATGGTCTCCACGAGAGGCGGTCCGTGGCAGGGGAGGGAGGGTGTTCACTGTTGTATTATTTGCTTATCTCACTCCCAAGCTAAGGTAGGTCATAAATTCCATCACATATCAGGATCCCCCACGTGAATGAGACACACTTGAAAACCTAATAGTTTATTGGAAGGTCTGATGCATAAGTTTCCAAACAGGTAGGTCCAGAGTCTTCCTTTCAAAGAAAGCAATTTGAATTCACCGCAAGGATCCCAAGGCCCAGTGAGCTATAGAAGGCAATTTGCAGACCACATTTGGGGAGAAAATGAGCAGGAACATTATCAATGAGTGCCTGCTCAGGTTTTAATGAAGAAGTTCAGATTAAGCCAATGTGGCACCCCCAAACCAGTGTAGGGACAGTAGAATTAAGCCTACTTTTTATACAGTATGTTGCAGAACCATGGGATAATAAGAGATGAAGGCCAGGCCCCTAACTGCATCATCCTTTGGAAGATAAACTACATCACAGCATCAATTGGGTTTGCTCCCTGGTTCTGATCTGCTTACCTCTAGCTGCCTTGACATTTATGAAAGTCTCAGCGATGAACAAGTAAACTAAGTTAATGGATAGCTAATAACTGTGTTTGTGAGAATGGGTGATCTCCAATGCCATATGGTCAGCTCTGAAAGTCTAAAGGAATTAGAGCAAAATGGCAAAGATGGAGAAGGAAAAGTAGCATACCAGAAGACAGTGCTAGAGTTTAAGCTCAGTCAGGATCAAACTGTGCTTCTATTAGGTCTAGTTCAGGGACTTTAGAAAATTTATTTTATCAACTTCACATTTTATCAGTTACAGAAAAACTGAATAATAATAATGGTACTTACATCCTATGACCACATAGAAAGAAATAATATATGTATAATTTATATTAATAAACAATTATTATAGTATATATAATATACAGTTTATATTATTTGTAATATATAATTTATACATATGAACTACACAATAAATAATGACTATCGCTGTTGTTGGAAGGAGTACAATTTGTATTCCAGTTGTGTCAGATATATTTCATTCTTATATTAAAAATCAAAGTGAGTTTTCTATGTAGACATTATTATCCCCTTTTGTCACTCACCTGGGTAAAGGTTCAGTGTGTCTGAGCAAATTGTTTCAAGTCCCATGTCTGGTGACTGACAAAGTAGACCCAGATGACTCCCAAATCTAAGTACCTTTGCACCTCAGAGTGCTTCTCCTTGTGTGGTTATGATATGGACATAACACCTCCCCAGCAGGCTATGTTTCAACAGTTGTTCCCCGGCAGGTGGTCCTTCTCCATGGGTTGTGGGACCTTTGGAATTTGTGTCTAGTAGAGGAAGTAGATCTCTAAGGGGTGAGACTTAAGGAGTATATAGCCTGGCTGCTCCTCTTGTCTTTTCTGCTTTTTGGTCCACTAAGATGTGGACAAACCTTATGTCCCCGGCCTCCACAGAGCTTGCATCATGCAGGACTGTATTCGCTCAAAAGGTAGGCCAGAAAGAAAGAAAAAAAGAAAAAGAAAAACCCCTCCTCACCAAAGCTGCTTCTTGTCACACATTGGATCAAGGTGATGAGAAAGTAGCAAATGCACCACATGTTCTAGAGTGATGTTTGCTAAAATTCTAAGGGCATTTAATTTGCTTTGTGCTTGGCCAAAGGATGCTTTCTCCAAGACTGCCATGATGTTCCTGGTGTCCATCAGTGTGGATAACTATATGTTGCTGAACCCCATCTTCCCAGGTGACAAGGTGGGGTGCAATGCTCATTGTCAGAGGATGTTCATACAACCCAGATTTCTCTAGATATAACCCGTGGCTTATGTTGAGCTATAAGAGTTTCCCTGATGGTCGGAGAAATGTTTTGGAGTGTGTTTATTTTCTTTCAGTTCTTGCTATACCTAGCTCTTCATCTTTAGGTATATTCTAGTATATACACTAAGGGCTTTCATGAAAGAAGTATTACTAAAATGAAATATTTGTAGAGCAAGGTTAATAAATTATTAGAATCTACCAACCAGTCTACCTTTAACATGTGCTAAAGCCATGGTGACCATGTTTTCAAGAAAGCAGATTGCTGGTATGGCTTTGAGGCAATCTTTTCTTGGTACTTGTTAACCAACCCTTAAGCAATTACTATGTGACAGACGTTTTCTTGTGCATGTGCAGATGGCAATGTGCCCTGTAGTTCCTCTGGTGCCATCTACCTTATTTATGTAGACAGGATATCACATTGCCTTGGAGATGACTAAGGTGGTTGGCCAGTGAATGCCGAGAATCTGTCTGTCTCCACCTCCCAGCACTAGGATTACAAGCACCCACCACCATGCCTCTACTTTTCTTTACTTTTCTTTTTTACATGATTTCTGAGGGTCTAACTTGGGGCCTCATGTTTTCATGGCAAGTGCTTCAGGGACTAAGCCATCTCTCCTGCCTGCAACAGACATTTCTGAAACACATAGAAATGTTCATGTATTTTCAGTTGCCATTTTTTCAGGGGGGAAAGTTGAGACAGAAAAAAAAATGTAGAGCAAGAAGCCAAAATGACACACCAAGATTTGAAGAAAGTGCTCGGGCCACAGTATCCACACTCTGGTGAAATGGAGCAGAAGCTTTGGAGTCAGGCAAACTTTAACTCAAATTCAGACCCAATCACTTAGTGACCTTAGGGAGGATGATTTAATGTCCATGAACTTCTATTCTTTATATGAATATAATGGAAATAAGCCCTAAAGTTTTACTCTTAATGTTAGATGAAGTAGCTCAGCTCTATGCAAAGCATAGACAAAGACAGACACCCACTTTGCATCTGGCTAAGAAAGATCATAAAATGTGCTGAAGTACCTACTGCTGATGCCTGTCTACCAGAGAAAAGATCAAACAAAGTGCCATTGAGGAAACAGGACCTCCTTGGAGATTCTTCTCCTAATATTTTGTTGTTGTTTGGACCAATGGTCTCCTATAGATGCACAGGGCTAAGGAGACACAACAGAAGGTCCACAGCAGCACAGTCTAGAAGCAGCAGGAGTCAGTGATGACTGACAGCTCTGGACCAGATCTGAGGAAGGTCTGCTTTCAAAAAAGAGGCACAGAGCCTGTTGTGGAATTCTGTGGGGATATGCTCAGTCTCATGTCCCATCTAGCCAAGGTGGCCCTCACACTTGAGTAAGAGAGTAAAAAGGTATCAAAGAGGGTGAGACCTTGTGCTAAGGACCACACACACATGTAAATTCTGACCCACCTGGTGCTCTGGGCCTGAGTTCAGCTGAGTAAAGGGTTGATCAATGAGCTTCACTCAGCAAGTTCAAACACAAGTGCTGGGCCCTCACAGAGGCTATGCTGGGCCCTCACAGAGGCTATGCTTGGTTGCCAAGTCATAGTCTTAAGTTAGTTCAGGGAGAGTCAGACTTTTCATCAGACAAACATGGTATGAAAAAAATAGTATGTGTTTCAACATGGATTCAAATAGTTTCCATGTGGAGAATAAGAACCTTATTAGTTATCTTTCCTTCTACCTTACAATATTGTTTTGTTTTTAAATGAAGTTACTTGATAGGGATAGACCTGGGAGTCAAATGTGTTTCTTTTCTAGATATGAGGTCTTAAAGTGTGGTGAGTCCTGTCTGCTGGAGGAAAGTTCAGTTGGCAGAAGGCTGCTTCTTTGGTAAGATCAGAAAACTAGCAAGATCATTCTTGGACACCCAATACCCTGTCCTAAAATATCCATTCCCATTAAATGAGCTGGAAACTTCTGTGAAAATGAGATGTTTTCTTCCAACTGAATTAGTCATCATTGGTAATTAACACCAAGTATGCTTGCTTAGTATTGCACAGGGTATGGCCCTGATAAAATGGAGAATAAAACAAGAGGCATGGACTCTGTGAAGTCTTAAGGTCTACTGAGAGCATGATAAATATGGTTGATAACAATATGCTATATTTTAAAAGTTGTGAGATAGTATACTTTAAGTGTTCTCAAAACAAAAATGATGAATATGTGTGATATAACATGTTAATTGGTTTAATTTAGCCATGCCATTGTGAACATACTGTATTGTGTATCATAATTGTGCATGACTTTATTTATGAGCTAAATAAATGAATGAAAAAAAAAAGAAGGGACTTTGAGAGCCCATCCCACGTGAAGGGATGCTCTCATCCAGGACACATGGGGGAGGGCCTAGGCCTGGCCCAGTATGATGTTGTGGAGTTTGGGGAGCCCCTGTGGAGGGCTCTACCCTCTATGAGGAGTGGAGGGGGGAAGGGGATGGTGGGGGATTGGGGGAGGGGGAGAGGGAGAAGGGATTGACATGTGAAATTATAATTTGTAAAAATTAAATAAAAAAGAATTAAAGATTTAAAAAAACAAACAAAAAAACATAGCTTTTAAGACAAGGACATATTTTTGATATAGAGACTGTAGCATTGGACTGATTAGAAAATGGTAGTATTTTGAGTTAGTAGAAGTATTGGAAGGAAGAATGATGGATTGTGACAGTTCTGCCAGGGGCAATTAGTCTTCATAACTGCTGGAGGACAATGGCCTGCATTTTAGTAAGAAGGGACAGAGTCTATGGCTTTCTTTGCACAACTTCAAATCTTATTGTCAGACTGTCTCCAGGAAGATGAGTTCTATATCTGAATTTCTGGACATGACAATGAAAGATATAAATACCATTGATAACTGAATTGTGTCCATTCAAGTTAGGCTTAACTTGTCTCTAACTGCCATTTTGACTGGGCTTCCCATTTATTGTTGCACTCTGAAAGATTTGTCTCTTTAACTGAGTCAGAAGCTCCTAGACAGGAATGACCCTGTCTTTTTCCTTAGCAGTCAACTGGAATTGACTGACCATGAGTAAACACTACACGACTGGCAGCTTACCTGATCCTTTCCCTTCCATTAATGTTCCTTTGGTTTCAGTTCCCTTGTTTGACCCATTGCTTCTAAATAAGCCGTAAGTAATAAGACTTGGGTCCTAAAATCAGGCTAGGATACAGGTGAGGACATCACAACTGGAAAACATCTTAGAAGAAAGACATCACTAACAAATGACAAGGATTTTAATGATGTCACCCTTCATATTGTTATTCAAAATAAGTCAGGTAAAATGGGTGATCCTCACAACTGTTGCTTTGTGTTGTTTGTTTGTTTGTGTTTTTCTGGGCTGACACTTTAAAACTGTAGCAAAGTCCTCCATCAGGTGTGAGTTTATAGAGTTCAATGTATCCAATGTTGTTTTTGTTGAATGACCATTGTGTGCTAGGCACTTTGTTAGAGGTGGCAATGCAACTTCAAAGCACAGGAAACATGAGTTTTCTAGCAATCTTCTACCAGAAAAATGATTTTACCCTTTCCTCCACTCAACCCCAGAAAGCAAGAACAGAAGTCATAATGTGCTAGCCACCCTCTATGATCAGCTCTTTTCCTCCATTTCCTCATTTAATATGCTCAACAAACCTTCATAAAATTGAAACATGGGGAAGTTAAGAACTATTTCAGGATCTGTGTCACAGTCAAAATTAGAACATAAGTTGTGCCCCCATATCCCATCTATGTTGGCTTTTTAAAATGTTCACTGTGTGGTTTGAATGATAACTGACCCCCAGAGGCTCATGTTTTAATACTTGGTCCCCAGAAAGCGGTACTTTGGGGGCAGGTTATAGAAACCATAATGATGTGTGTGTTACTGGAGGGAGGACTGGTTTCATTTCTTGTTCTCACTGCTCCCTGATTGCTGGTTGCTGGGTGGTCTTTCCCCGCAACATGTCTCCATTATCATGGCTTCATGCCATGATGAGCTGGATCCCTTTGGTAAGTCAGCCCAAACAACCCTTTCTTGCATTACTTCTGGCAGGATATTTATCACAGCAGCAGAAAATAAGTTAATACATTCACCAACATCTTGCCTCCCTTCACAGCTGTATTCTGATCAGGACACACATCCTTCTGAACATAACTCCTCCAGGTCGTCAGATAATGAGCAGTCTAGAAAGGTCATGCATTAAATTCCAGGTGGCTCTGTTAAAGTAGTCTTAACCATATTATAGGCATAGCCTGGAGATAAATACATCGAAGACTGTACCCACAAACCGTAGCCTCTGCACAACAGAATTCATTTTAATTAATGAATAACTTTGTCCTTAAGTCATAACGAATCAGTGTTGCTTTGATCCTCAAAACACAAGTCAGAAGCCTATATTGTCCTTTCTTCTCATTGTTTTCTTCCTTGTCTTTACACCAACTCTACCAGATCTATAGCACAGCATGCTCTTTATTCTTTGTCTCTGATCCCCCTGGTTCAGGCTTTCATCATCTGAACACACTGATAGATTTTTACCTGGCATTTCAGCCACCTCTTCATCAGTTCTGTGTACTGGCCCTCCAAGGACAATCTTTAATATGTCCAAATACATAACTATTCTCTCTATTCCAAATCTATCACTAATTTCTCCACTGACAAAATGAAAGGCACATCTCCAAATGATGCGTTTTGTAGGGCCCTTCATCATCTGGCCTTTCCTCCCCTGTTTAAGCATCATAACATTCCACAGATATGTGCAATGCTCTTCCTCTGTGGCATTGAACATGTCTTATTTCCATTGAAATTGTTCCCTTTGTCTTCAGAGAACTCTAACTCATCTTAAAAGGTCCAACAACAATCTGCTTTGGGAAACCCTTCTTAGCCCTCACATGCAGATTTAGTCATCACTTTTATGGACCCCAAAGTAGCACACATATAATCGAACTTCAATGGAATGTGAGTGTGTTCATTGTTTATAAACTATAAAGTGCTCCAGGCCACCCTCTCCTTACCACATGGATTGTGTCAGTAACTAATACAATGTTTGTAAAAACATAATTTTCTTATCTTCTTCCTGTTCATTTATAAGATTAGGGGCCTGGGGAAAATAAATTTTCAAAATCCTTCTAGCCAAATGATCTTTAGTCAGTTAGCCCATATCTGCATTGCTTCAAGTCTTTTCTCAAATATAATTCTTCTCAGTGAGACCTTCCTTGCCCACTCTATTTAAAATCCAATATTCTTTTCCATCACAGTCTTGCTTTTTCTAATCTATTGTCCTCTTAGCACGTTCATCCTTAAACATACTCCATAATCTGCTCATGAGTTTTGTTTATTGCCTCTCTCCACTCTTTACAATTAAAATAGATAGTACTTAATACAAGGAGGAGTTATATAAGGCTTATCTGGAAAGAATATCATCACAATTTCATATGAAATTAGTAATACATGTAAATGTTTTAAAATGTGGAATGGTCATTAAAACACAAGGACTCGAGTAATTGTATTCTCTGTATGTTTATGAATTTTCTAACTTGCAAAAAAGTGAAGTCGGGATACTTTGTTTATATTCTTTACTGTCACATGTCTGGCACCAAAAGTGATGTCTAGCAAATAGCCGGCTCTGAGAATATCTATGACTTTAAAGAACTTTCAAGTGTTAAAAGTGAATGGTTCTAGGAAGTTATTCCATAAACAAGATCTTTATAACGTCTGTCAAAGAAAACCCTGTTAGTGGACAAACTAAGATTAGTTATCTGTGGCCACACTAAGATCAGAATGTGGCTGGGCACTCAGAGCTGCTACAGGCTGATTCACAGGTATCATTAAGAGAGAGTGGAGTTAAATAAGGAATAAAGTTGCATGACTCTAAGACAGAAATAACCATTGGGAGCTTGTAATTGATCCTGTCACAGCATGCCAATGGACAGGGCAAAAACACCATCCTTTTGTCATAGGAGTGCATACTACAATAAGGGGAAGTGGTCCAGGCCACAGTGAAAAATAGAGACATCAGTGTCCTAGTTTATCTTCTGTTCTTCCTTGGCCATGACTCCTCTTTGGTACTTGGTGACCTTCACTTCCTCTTCTTATCCCTTGAGAAGTCTGGTCTATGTTGAAGCACCAAATACTGCCAACACCTATATCTCTCTCAAAGATGCTTGACAAAGGTCAGAGTACTATTCCACTGAAGTTGAGTTCATGTTTATTGCTTAAGTAATTTAATTAAGGGATTACTTGGAAAATCATACAATGGAAGGTATCGGAAGGTGATTAAATCTTCCTCAAGTGAAACCTGGCAGCGTCACCTTGTGCAAACAAGGGTGATCAATAAAATAAATGGAACCACCTTCTGATGCAGGGTTGTCTGCTTGCAGACTAGGTTCTTTTCCATGCCCTGTTTTCCAGTTTAAGCTGTGAGTTTGAAGTCAAATTTTAGGGTGTATCTATAATTTATAAAACAGAAATCCCTAAAACCTACCTGCTTCTGTCTGATTACATCAAATGACATCCTTAAGGAACCATATAGAAAAGTTCATACCTTCCAAACCTGGGTCATTTAGGAGGAATCAGAAATTGACTGGAAGAAGATGCATGACGGGGCTTTTTTTCCCAAATACATTGATTCAGAAAAAAAATTGTTAGAGCAGAGAGGTATTTGGCCCAGTGATCAGCATTCTGATAGGATCAGAGGGTCGATGGTCTTTGAGGCTAGTGATCATATAAGCTATCTCCCTAGTTCTGCTAGAAGGAACTTTCTGCCCCAATAACAAAGTGGTGGCAGTGGGATGGCTGTGGGGGCAATAAGCAGAATGCTTCCTTGGACCCATTATCTGAATAGGATACATAGAGGGGCCCAGGAAGTGTCACTAACACTTATTGAGGAACTCCAGCTATGATTAGGACATGGTAAAACAGCAAAGGCCTACAGTTGTAACCTAGATGTTACTGTGTGTTAAATATCTGTGAAAATATTCACAGTCCTAGGCTATGCTGGTAGATACAGAAAGGGACTTGAATCCTAGTGTCACCAGTTAAGATGTAGACTAGATGGGCCACCCTCCAGCCAGACCCAGAAAGAACCCTCTTAATACTGCTTAGGTCTGGACTACCTTCCCACTCTGTCACAACAACATAACATAAATCACACCCAGGTAAAGAAACATAGAAGGGAATATCTGGAAATTTTCTTGAAAGAATTACACAGTATACAAGACTGTGAGGAAAATGAGATTAACCACAGAAAAATAAAGTAGATGCACTCATTTGTGTGTGTGCATGCTAAGAATGAACACTTCTGCCATCTCAATGCATCTTTGAGACTTCAGTGCAATGAGGCATGCAAAGGCTACCCTAGGATTTCAAAGATTTGGGATGCACTGAGAAGTGATGACAGACATTCATGTAAAAATTAACCAAGGAAAATAATTTACAGTTTTATAAGGATGGCCACAGTGAGGTCAAAAAGAGGCTAAAGAATATTCACATCTAAACTATATTAATCTGTAAGGTTTTGGAAAATGAGCCAATATTTTAGAGACAGGAACATAATATTATCTGCATCAATTCCAATAAGGGATACATATGAAGATAGTGTATTTGGAAAAAATATTAGACTTCAGTATTCAACACAAAATAAATATATGTAACTAATGTTTCATAGATTAATCCATTGCCCTGGAAACCCAAAGAACAAGCAAATGAATCTGTGCCATCCCAGTAAGTGCAAGCTACGTTAATATCCACCCTTCTTTTATGCCAAACAGCTGATGTTATAATGTACACCTGAGACTGAAGATATGGTTAGAGATTGGGTTTTCTAATCACTTGTCTAAACCTACTGCTGCCTTCAGGTAAAGCTATATGCTCATTTTCACTTCAGTATCCAATACCCAACAGAAGTCCATCTCAGCTAAAGGTTAAAATTTCTGATATACAATTGCAGCTCCTAGAGGCTGGGGAGTAGGGCAGTCTTGAGTCAGTATAGAGAACTGGCTATGCCTTATTGCAGATCAAACAATGCCTTACTATTAAAGTTCCAATCAGTAATGGGGTTTTCTAGTCGAATTGGGAGGGTTAGAGTGGGTAGCAATGGAGAAACAAATACAAGATGATCAGAATCTTAGGGGAAAGGAGAATAAGGCACCCTTTCTTTGCAGCAATGCAGAGATTTTCTACAGGGGCAGTTTGGAGTACTTTACCAATAAGTTCACAATTATGTTTCCTATTCTTAGTCCAAGAATTAATCACAAAGTTCATGTCAGAAAGGAGACAAGGTACACTGAGGAAGAGAAAAGCTAATCTCTGTGTGAAAAATCTCTGGGAGAGAGAAGGGACCATGAAGAGAAATCGTTGCTACTTTTAGTCTGGGGCAATTTTGAGACAAAAATAAAACAGGAGAATAAAGTGAGGTAAGTAGCCATGAAGGTTTTTCACTCTTCTACAATTGTTAGAAGTCAAAAAGACTGTTGGTCGTGTTTGATAAACATCTAAACAGTTTTGAGGGTAAATGACAAGCCTACATCTACTCAGATATTGGATTGTGTGACCTTAGAAGTGTGAGGCTATACATCTTCAGAAGAAATGCTTCTGCATGACATCTAACATGTTACAAGAACCAAAGAAGCAAGGTGGCAGGGGTAGCAGTTTGATTCATGATCTTGAGAAAGAACTCACGTCTTTTAATGCAAGTCCAGAATTCAGGAAAGCCAGACCTTCACTGTATCTTCAGTAGGGAGGTGGCATGAGAGAGCACTGGTAGATCTAGGAACAGTAAGGCTGGGATGAAGAATCCTGTGACCAATTACAGACTGGAGACAAAGGTCAGGGTCTAAGACTATAGCAATGGATGTCAGGAGAAAGTCAGGGTAGGACATAGCACCATACAGTAAGAAGCAGCCCTGACAAGCTGCTTTTCAGCAGGGCTCAACTAGGTCCCTTCTGAATTTGTGTGAGCCTGGGACATTCCTCTTTAAATGGCAAAACCAGCTATTACACCTCTTCCTGATAGACTAGGTTTTGTTTGAATAGTGAAAGGGGAAAGAGAGAGAATAGCCTCAAGACTTTGAGTTGGTACCTAAAAGGACCACTATATTGTCACAGTAGACTCAGTTTACTGGGTTATGCCAAATATACACATGCACACACACACACACACACACACACACACACACACACACACACACACAGTCATACACTCACTACACTCACTCTCACACAGACACTGACTCACACACACACTCTCACACTCACACACATGCTCTTGCTCTCTCTCTCTCTCTCTCTCTCTCTCTCTCTCTCTCTCTCTCTCTCTCTCTCTCTCTCTTTCACACACACACACACACTTTTCTGAGATGCAGCTGCTTTGTGTGGAAGAGCAGATAAGCTGCAAAAACATTTTTTAATTGTCTCTTTAAAAAACTGTATCTAAGTGTAATGGGGTGAGATATTTTATAACCCTGGAATGTTATACACTAAATAAGGAAATAGTGTCCAAAAAGCCAATTAACAAGAAAACTCTTTTATTGATATAAAAGCAAAACAAGTTTTTCATGAATTCTAGTACCTGTTTTTATTCTATTAGATATACTCAAGTTCAAAAATCATTTTTTCTGTGGGTGCTGTCACTGTTGTTGACCTCTCTGTAGCAGCAATCCTGTGAGACCACGAGTCTCAGTGAAATATACTGCCTCAAATACGTAAAATAACTTGAATAATTCATTGTCCCCCAATTAAAGCTAAGTCAATTCCTATTCTCCACTAAGCATTCCTACATGGCACCCATGGTACCATTGGGTTGGTGGCATTGATAAACATTGATGCCAAGCCATATCTGCTTCTCAAATGTTACCAATAATGGAAAGAAAAACAAGCCAGGATCAGATGTATACTCATCCCAGTGATGAAAAATCTTCTTGTGTAGATGGGGCGATTCATTCTTACACAAACTGTAACAGCTGTGAGCCACAATCACTGCTTTCAAACAGGAACAAGTGGCTTTTCAGATTCAAAGCCTAGGTTCACCTGTGAGTGGGCCTTAGAAGCCATATTAAAGTTTCTGGTTCTAATTTAGCCCATAACTCTCTGATAATATCTGTAAGTAATTTCTCAGCCACTATCCACAGAAAAGCACTTAAAGTCTATGCCTATGCAGTGAAAAAAAAAAGAAGTTTTAGTCATTATCTAATCAATTCAATGGATACAGATAGGAAGGGAGAAAAAGTCAAATGCCAAAGTAATGTTTAAAGCTAATTGTCCATATTTTCCAAAAAGCTACTTGTCAAACTAAACAAATAATAGTTATATTTTCATTTTATCTTTAAATGCACATATATATGTTGTATGGTATACAACATGTACATTAAAAAAAAAGAAAATCAAATGGAAATCCATGATTGTGGTCTAGATAGCTCCAAAGCTCTTTTAGACAGATTGTTTTTATTCCACCTAGACAGCTGGACCACATTGATATGGTCATAACTTCATTATCATTGCTACATTTGAGTCACTAATATAGGAAAGGAAGCTTATCTAATTACCAATTTCCCAAGCTGAGGAAGACTCTCCCCTTCCATTAAATAAAGAGAAAGTCATTCCGATTTGACCCCAAAGAAACAAGTACATGCATTTACCTGACTTCTCAGATCCTCTCCGGATCAGAGGATGGAACAACTATTTGGTTTCAATCTCATACTTATAATGACAGAAAAGATAATACAAAAGTTCATTGTAAATTTGTACAAAATGTATGCATATATAAATACATATCTATGGGTGTATATAAATTCTAAAGATTATATCCATCTACATCTTCAAGAGTCAGAGTCCCATACAGTTGACATATTGGCATTCTCTTTCTTATTTTCTCATTTTTTTTTAAACAGTAAGAATCAAGCATGCTACCTTATTAATACTGAATAGCAAGTGCAGGAGTTGAGCTGTAGCTATAGAGGGTTGAAGCAATTAGTTTGACTGGACATCAATAAATAAAATTCTTAGAGTAAATTTAGCTATTTCCATATTGTCTTTTGTTTCATAAAAGTGAAATCTTGAATGCCATATGGGTCAGCTGAGCTCACTAAGTGGCAATCTAAACAGAGTCTATAGAAATTTGCATTGTCATATGCTTATTGCAATAATTTGGTGTGGGATCTGATCTACTAGAATTTCATGTAATTCTCATTCTAGCTCACTGAAATCTTGTGTGACACCACCAGGTTCACAGCATATTAAGCTCAGTATGAAATGTGGTTAACAAGCTGCATCATCTTTACACAGGACACTATAAAATGTCAAACCCTAGTCAATTGATGGGGAAAGGCATAAACAGTTAAAGGTGCACAATAATAGCACATTACAGATGTGTGCTTATGGTTAGAGGTATTGAGACTTTTTTAAAAATACACATAATTAGCTTATTTCTTGTTCCCTCTATCACTTTTGGAAAAGTATGTAGGACATTGCCCCCTAGGGTGTACAGACTGCTTCTTGGAAGGGGATTATTATTGCATGCCTTGAATGCACTGTGATTCATAAGGCAAGGAACACATGAGTTGCTTCAGCACCAAGGAAGTGGAATCAGCATCTAGCACTACTCAAAACAAAATATCTTATTGCTTTAATAAAATGGGAAAATATTTACTGTAAAAAAAAGTGCACCGAATAATGGGGGGGGAGAAAGTAATATCTATGCACTTAAGTAGAGCTCATTGAAATGATGAAGCTTTCCTTCTTTCTGGGTCCCTGGTTCTATTCAGATTTCACATTCAAAAGCCATTCTGTAAGAAGGTGTTAAGAGCTACAGTTGGATGAGGGTAAGTTGAAGAGATTAATGGACATTCTCCTTCACGGTGCCTTAGTCATTCTGTTGTACAGTGTGGAGCTCAGATACACTGATTGGTTCCTTGGTAGCCTGAGGGAGTGAATGCACTCTGACCTGTTACTAGGAAGTGACTAAGGCACTGGAGAGAATCTGGTTCATTGTTTAATATATTATATCCAGAGATTATATCTGGTCTTCCTAATGACACAACATAGCATGCTTACATGATGGCCTGTGCTTCAGAAAGGGACAGCTGATGAGTGACTAAAATCAACCTGATTAACTTATTTCATAATGATACAGACTGAGCTTGGGGAACTTTATAATATCCAAAAATATTAGAGGCAATCGTTTCTCTGTATAATAAACACATACAACTTAAAACAAGACAGAGAATTGAGGGCAACTAGTGGCTTGGGAGAGGGATATATGTGGGGGTCCCACTGCTTTATAACCAGCATCAGAGTCTAACATAGGTGGGTTTATCTGACATTTGAAGAGAAGACAAAAGATCAACTTTCTCTCTCAGTTTCTTTTTTCCTCAATATTTTCTATGTGTTCAGAGAGGCTAATTAGGCCAGACTTAGAAAAAAGAAAGATCCTCCATTGCTGTACATCAGATGCAGGCACAGAGTTGTAACTAAACAAGCTGTAAACACTTTTTATCCTGTAAGCATTTACTGATTTAACTTGGAAATTTGCATGTCCTGTCATCCAAATTGCCCAACATCTCCACCAGTCTTTCCCCCAAACACATACAGTACAAGCAAGCACACACACCACTGCCTCCAGGTGGTAACTGCATGCAGAGAACTACAGGCACTGTTGAAATATTAACCATGTTTTTAATAGATGGCATTCTTGCACATCCATTATTTGTTTTCTGTTGTGGCTGTTTCTGTTATTCACAAAAGAAAAAAGGGAAACGTGGGTGTCATCTTTTTATAATGGTCTACTACAGAGTAAAATACAAAAGAACACTTCCAGAAACAGAAGCCAGGCCTGCACCACTGACTTCCTCAGCCAGTGGCAACCATTATATCAACAGCTGGAAAGTCAGAACAAGAGTATACAGTTTGGAGGACATGTCACAGAACTATAGTTTTCTTCTGTATTTGGTACCAATATAGTAAGTATATAACAAAGGTGCACTTGTTCTAAAAATAAAACAGAAACATACTGGTTGGTTAGATACTGCATTTTCAGAACTGCACATTACCCAATACTGTTTTTTTTTTTTAGATAAAGGTAACTTATTAAATGTTTAATAATAAGCAAAACAACAGTACACGCTAATCCAATTGTAGAAAAAGAAGAAAGAAACCAATCAAAACCAAGACAATCGCTTTCCAAAACAGCTCCTTCTTTGGCCTGCACAACCAGAGGAAGGAACCATGAAGGCGAGACATTTTCAGCACCAGACATGGCTGGACAGCTCCCGATGTCTCTGAGGCTCAAGAAAAAACAAAAAAGGCCAGGCCACCAGTCAAGTGTGCAAGTGGGGTCCCACGGATGGGGGTGGGAGGCAAAAGCAGATAATATGGGTTTTGTTTTGTTTTGAGCTCGGCCAGCGAGAGATATTTCTAAAAGTAAACTCGAAAACTCTGCCCAGGGGAACCAAAAAGTGAAGAGATGACCGACTAGAGAGGGGTTACCTGTCCTAAACGTTTTTCTGGGACACTCTCTGTGGTCTCTGGTGCTTAATGTAGATGTTTCATTTATAATTACTAATGCCTGAGCCCGGCTGAAGGTGAGGAAAGGGGAGGGGAGAGAAGCTAAAGGAAAAGTGAAAGCCCGTGGGGGAGGGGCAGAAAGGCTACTAAACCTTCACTTGACAGCTATATACAACATCACCGGCCCCCTCCCCTCCCTTTGCTCCTGTGTCATTGTCTTTTATATATTTGGTAGCTTGTGCGGTTTCTCCTCCTTACTGAGAGGGGGGCACGGGGTGGAGAGGGAAGATGCAGCCATCATTGACAATGAGAAATTATGTGATTTGTCATGCGCTTGGACTGTGTTATTAATAGTATAATAATTACTATAAATATCAATAAAGTATTATCGGCGTTATTTCTTCCTCTGAGACTTTCCTCGCCCAATATTTACAAATACCGCACAGTGCCTCGGCGGAGGAGAAACAGTAAAAGGGTGGGCAGGTAAGGAAAGAGGGCAGAGGAAAGAGGGGCCAGAGGAGAACGGAAAAGGAAGAAAGGAGGAACAAAAGCAAGGATGGCAAAGATGCTGGAAATGAGGAAGGGGTCGGGAGAGGGCTACACAATCAGGACAGTACCACCGTTTGCAAAAGGCCCTCGCCAGCTGTGTCCAAGCAGGAGGAAGCTGCATGTGCTCCATGTGGACTGGGGGCTGGCGGTGGAGGCGGAGGTGCACAGGGACCCTGGCACAGGAGACCAGGGGATGAAGAGGTGGCATTGGAGGGGGTGCTGAAGGCAGAGTCCCGGGGCTGTCTCTCCAGCCGGGTTTCTTTTCCATGGGTTGGGGCTTGAACACCTGCCCGGGGCAGCCCACCACCACCGTGGCTGCCGCTGCAATGATCTCTCTCGTACTCCTCCTGAGCCCTCTGCATCTTCCGCTTCTTCATCCTACGCTTGTGGATGTGGAAAGTGGAGAGGGACAGCACGATGAGGCAGAAGATGAGAGTGACCAGGACAATCAGCACCAGCGTGGACGAGAAAGACTGGAAGAGCTGCTGTCCCACCTGCGTGATGCAGGTGCCACCACCTGCGCCCGAGCTTCGGACACCTGCGTTGCTGCCTCCACTGGCATTGTGGGAAGCAAAGGTCCGGTTGAGGAGACAAGGCGGCAGCGCCAGCCTCAGCTCTTTAGGCGCCCTGGCACTCATCGGCGCTGGGCTGAGAGGGGCCAGGCCCACTGGGCTTCCTCTGTTGGACACACAGTTCCCACCGGCCAAGACGAGGACAAGAGCCCACGCCACCCCAACTGCTCCCTGGCGCTGGAGGGAGTGAGTGCTCCAGCCAAAGACTGAGGGAGCAAATGCCTGCAAGCAAGCTGACCAGAGCTAGTGGCCCCAGGGAGACTGTCTCCGTTCCTCCTTGATCTTGTCTCCAAGAGCCCAGATTCCTTTCCCGGGGCACCGTGCTGCAAAGAGAACAGGATTAGTTAGGGTCCCGGCCACTGCCAAGGCAAGTGCGGCGAACGAGAGGGATATGCTACCACTGCTAAGTGGTCCTCAAATGAGCGCTATCATCTCCACAACCCACCAACCCAATCCTACCGCTCCTGGCAGCGCAGGAGAGCAGCTGCCAGCTGCTCCGCTGGCTCAGATAGGGTCTGGCATCCACACCGCACCGCACCGCGGAGACACTGGTTACTCAGCAGAGAAGGCAGCTGCCCTGCCCCCTGCACAACTTTCTAATTGTTACCAACAGCGGCCGGCCGCCAAGGCTGGCTTTCTCTATCTACTTCCCAGAAAGCCAACTGCCCTCCTCTCCGAGCTCTGTGGACCTCTTCTCAGGATCCAGCCAGCATTCGCTCCAAGCAGGCTCCCTATATGCAGCCTTCCTTCTCCATCCCTCCCTATTCAGACACTTCCAGCCTGAACCTTCAGATCTCCAAGGTCCCAGTCCCAGGAGATACATCCCACTGCCTCTGTCCCTGGCCACAGCTGACACGCTGGATCTGGCACACAGGATCATGCTCGACCTTTCTCCAGCCTTCTTCCCTGCTACCTTCCTCCTCCTTCCTCCCCATCAAAAACAGCTGAAGCACCCTGCTCAGTGGAGGCACATCCTCGCAAACGCCCCCCTCCTCCTTATCTCCCTGAGCCTCCCACTTGACGGTATCCTGTATCCTTTTTCTTTCTCCCAGAGCAGGAACTGGAAGGGGAAGGGTTCCCGCCTGCAAAGTTTGGGGGAACCGACCTTGTTTCCAGCCTTCCCAGGGCCCTGACCCCAGGGCCCAGAGGCTGTGGCAGAGGACCAAGTCAGGAGGACCCGCAGCAGGCAGTACAGCTCCCTTGCCTCTCCCAAAAGGCAGGTGCAAACTGTTGCACTGCGGAGCAGCAAGGCAAAGCGCTAGCCTCTGCCGGGGCAGGGGCGGGGGCCAAACCTCTGACCAGAGGTGCTTGCGCAGGCCTCGGGAGTGGTCTTACCCGCCCACATGCTGCCGCTGGACCCCCCGGCCATGGAAGCCTTCAGCCGGACAATTGTCTCTTACCTGGAAAGGCCAGCCGGCTGCAGAGGAGCCCCCGCCTTGGCTGCAGTGACAGCTGCAGAAGGCGCGGAGCGCAGGGACCAGAGACAACCGCGCTGCTGCTGCTGCTGCCGCCGCCGCCGCTGCCGCCGCCGCTGCTGCCTTCGCTGCTGCTACAAGGAGCTCAGCTCTTAGCCTATTGCCAGAGAGGCCGGTGACGTCAGGCAGCCACCGCCAGGGCTCCAAGCCACCCCTCAGGCCCCCACCCACCCTCATACCCAACACCTTGTCCTGGCATAACAGCCTCGCCAACACCATTCCCAGTTCCCTGTTGTTCCCCGGCTTTGGGGCTGGGAGGAGCAAACCCACCCCAACCCCACCCCCACCTCCACCTCCACCCTGCCAGCAACCCACCTTCAGCACTAGCACTCCTTTGCCTAGGAAGATGCTGGCTTTAGTTCTTCCATTGCTCTGCGCCTCATCCTTCACCAGGTACACAGTTTGCTCCAGGAGAACCTTCTTCCCTTGGGGCACACTTTCTTCCTGTTGACTGATCAGAGTTCTTGCTACCCCCAAATCCTATTTTTGCTGCCTCTGGTTCTAAGCATAAACTGCTTGTACTGGGGAGATGGCAAGGACATTTGTCAACACAACTGTGTTGTGGCAGAATCAGAAACAGGAACCTAAATATGCACCAAAGACTCCATTGTCTCCCCCAGTCACCAAAGTATGGCACTCCATCTATCTGCTTCTTGATATCTTCCCTGACAAGCTCATCTCCAGGCCCAGGCCCCATCCAGTGTATTGAACACCCCTTCTCTTTTGAGGATCTCACCTTGTGAACACATAAAGCATACACGGGCTTGCAAGGCAGGAAGGGGAAATTACAAAGAGGAGTGTAGAAAACCGATGACCTGTAAAAATTCTCAGCATTGTATGTGGTACCTGGAAAGTGCTCCTTCATTGCTTCTAATTTTTGTCAAAGTGCTTGATGCATTGGCTCTTTAAGTTAAATGCTTACATCTACTGGAAAGGCTCTCAGCAGCCTGCAAAAATCTTGTTAGAGACCAGCAAATGACTAGGTTTTAGAACAGGACTACTGTATTACATTACAGTAGCCATCTTCAAAATAGAGTGCGCTTATTTCTTTTTAACGCACGTAATTGGAAAAGCTATCTTGAAACACTAACTAAAGACTGTATGCTCTTTAGGGGCAGTTAGATAACTTATTAAAAGTGTTTCTTTCATCCCTCCTATCTTGTTTACCTCCTGTCTTTGAGTCTCTCAAAGTGCAATATTTACTCCCTGAGTTAGACTGTGAAGTGTGTTCCTACCTCTCCCTGCCATGCATTGGGAGGGGAGGCTAATGGCAATACTAGATGCCACTTACCTGCTAGGAACAGCTATAATTGTGAAGCGGAGTCTGATACAAAAAGAAAAAATAGTTTCTCCTTCTGACCCTATGTTCTCATCTAGCACTACTCCAAATTTTCATTTTCCTCTTTCTGTTCATTCCATAAATGAATGATACATTATATCTTCCCTCCACCCCACATCGATTTTCATATATTGAGGACGAATCATCTGAGGCCTGGGGAGCAGCAGTGTTAAGGCACTTGTGGATAGAACACTGGGTTATATCCACAGCACTACAGAGAGAGGGGGAGCATCAGCTTTATCGTCATAACTGTCAATAAGAAAGAGTGTTTAAAACTATTTAAGCTAATTGTTCAGTACATGCTAAATAATGCACAGCTGCTTCAGACCACAGATTGATGCCCTTTGACCACCAAATTCACACAGTCAATGATGGCAATGACCTAGATGCTTTCGTAAGCCTTCCTTCCCTGAAGGAGGGGACCTGGTTCCTGTTAAAGCCACCTTCCAGTGATTCTGATGGCAGTGGATTTGGAGAGTGGTATGCCTTTGTTTGCTTCACTGTGACAGCTAAGACTCACTATGGATGCCTGACAGGCAGTGGTCCATTTGTGCACACTCTCTTTATTCTTGAAAAGTTGAGTCTCATCAGCATGTTGTAAAGCAAACCCATTTTTGAATACTCCAAAAAGAGAGCTGGCTATTTAAGGAGAGTCTTAAGCAGAGAAAGAAAGAAAAGAAAGTTATCTTGTCAAAAAAAATCTTTACACAGAATCAACCCTTTGTGATCTGTTTTCTAGATTTGGGGAAGTTATTGGGTTTTTCCTAGAGGGAGACATATCCCTGCAATATCTCGTAATAGTATTATAATATGCCGGTAGTGGGATTGTTCTTATATGCCCTGATTCCAGATTATGTCATGGAGTCACCACTGTTCTTACTCTTTGATTACAAATGAAGATTCTTCATTATACTAGGAGTACTCAAGGTACCCGTGTCACTTCCCATAACCAGTGGAAAGACAAGGTCTCACCCTAGATAACCTACATCATGCCACAGTTCAGTGTGAATTGGAAGACAATGGTATGTAATTGCAAATTATTTAGGCAGATTAAAGACATACATTTCAGGTCAAAAGCCTGATACACTTTTCACCCTCTTCACTTTTATTCAGCAAAAATGTCTGAGGTGCTAGGGATATAAGTCATTGGCTTGCTTAGAGTGCTCAAAGTTTTGGATTTGATCCCCAAGACTGTTTAAAACTGGGTGTATTAGTGTATGCCTGTAACCCTGGGACTCAGGTGGTGAAAGCAGGAGGATTAGAAGTTCAAGGTCACCCCCAGTCACATAAGGAGTATGAGACCAGCTACAGAAGACCCTGTCCCAAGAATAAATAAAATAAAATATTTGAATATATATTATATACAAGGACACTTAAGTTCAGATTTTTTAACTATGTATTTTTACTTTATGTGTATGGGTGGGTTTTTTTTTTCTGTGTGTATATCTATGTACCACCTGAGTCCTTGGTGCCTGTGAAGGTCAGAAGAGGGGACATTGGATTCCCTGGAACTGAAGTTAAACAGATGGGTATGAACTGCTATGTTGGTGCTGGAAATTGAACCCAGGTCCTCTGGAAGAACAGCCAGTACTCTTATCCACTGAGCCATCTCTCCAGCCTCCTCAGAATGTTTTTTATAACATCCATCCCTTCCTCCTTCTGTGTAAGTCTTCTTCACTCTCCCTTTCTCTTTGACTCTCTGTACATATGCTTCTACTTTTATATTACCTATCTCTAACTAGTGCTCATTGAAGTAAATAATAAACACTCACTAGAGAAAACAGAAGATATGTTTGAGATAGAGAAGGGGACATAGGAAGTCCTTGTTGTTTGTATCCTCACCTTTATCCTCAGCAGTCCATAGACCTCCACAAACTCCCATGGACTAGGCACTGTACTAGGTCACTTAGGTGGGTTGCCATGGACCATCACTCTATATGTACAGTAAGAGCCTTCTAGCTGCTCAGGGAAGTTACCAGAGAATATGCAGATAATTCTGACATCGTGTCTATTCTTATCCCTTCTTCTCCTCCCTCTGAACACCTACAGAGATATGTCTACATGGTATCATGTTACTGTCAAATCAACTACTCACCCAGCTAGTAATAAATTAACCAGTTGCTAACCTCGAGAGTTTATTTTCAAAATATCCGAGAGGGTACAATGTGTATATAGTTTTAAGGAAATCATTTTCCAAGTCCTCTACCCCTGTGTGAACTTCTCTCCCCAAATATATCTATTTGGGTCTAAAACTTATCTTTGGTGCCCTCTCTCACTTCTCACATTTCACAAAAGGTGAATGTGTCTTATCAAACATCCATCCTACTCATATTCAATATTCATAGTATAAAATCCTTTGAGGGAACTAAACAGAGAAACCCGGAGGAGATAAAGCTCCTGAAGGAATGACCAAGGGCACAGAAACAGAACCAAAAAAAAAAAATCCAACAACAACAAAATCTGTAACAAGTATTGATGGAATTGTACTTTATATAATGTAGGAGACAAACTCATCTTAAGGCTCTATGTCTTATCTGTCTACATATTGATTTATTTTGAAATTCAAAGGTGATATGTTTGTCAGAGAGATAAAAGTATTATGGTTCATTTAAATTGAAAAAAACAAAACCATTTTTTCTTGGAAAAAGCAGCCCTGGCTGGACTGTTTCTATTGATAATTTGAAACAGATTCTCTTGACAGATAATATAGAAGACAGAGTCTGCAAAGTGAATGGGTTTCACCTATTGCTCCAAGGGTTTGGTAAAACGGGTACCCATATAGTATATGGAATGTCTTAGCAATCACATCCTTTGAGACTGCTATATTTAAGCATATGGGTTTTACATGGCAATTCAAAATATTCAAAGGGGTCTACTATTTTCCAAATTTAGTTCAGAGAACATACAGGCAAAACAAGCTATGATAATTAATATGTTGAAGTATCTTCCTCTTGGTTACAACATCTGGAAGGACTCAGTCATAAACAAGATCCCTTAGGAGGGTCAAACAAATGATTAATTGGGGTGAAAATATGGACCCGGTGGTTTCTGTAACTTAGAAATACACAAGGAACATGGCTTCAGATCAAAGTCAAGGAACTCAAAATATATTTCCTTCCCATCTCACATGAGTATTTGTGTACAGTTGTATGTATGTGTAGGAGGGTACAGGTGTGTGTGTGTGTGTGTGTGTGTGTGTGCGCGCGCGCGCGCGCGCGCGCGCGCGCGCTCATATGTGTGTGGTGGATTTAGATGGAGCAGGAAGGGAGGAAAAGATGCACAGGCCAGAGGTCAATCCCAGGTGTTGTTTCTCGGGAACTATCAAGGCTCTTCATTGAGACCAGGCAAAGGCTTGCTAATCAGGCTAGAATAACTGGCCACTGAGCCCCAGGAATGCACTAGGTCTCTGCCTAACCAGTGCTAGGATTACAACTACAAGATACCATACCCAAAGTTGTGTGTAGGTGCTAGAAACCGAACTGGGGTCCTCAAGCTAGTGTGGTAAGCACATTACTGACTAAGCAATCTTTCCACCCTCCTATTTCATTGCTTTATACCTCAAATTTCTCTAATGACGTCTCAGAGCCAATTAAATGTGGATATAAAAAAACCAATATTTTTTTCATGCTACATTATCTTCAGAGGATTTTACATTCAACAAATACTTACTGTGTAGCTACTATGTACGATGACTTAAGCTACTAGAGACCATAGGGAAGTCTCTAAAATCAGGCATTTACATCTTAGTCACACATATACTCTGTGGTGATATATTGATTATGAGCTATTAATGCCACTGAAGATTAAAATGCAAAGCTAGCCACAGCCATAAAAGCTGGGCACACACCTTTAATCCCAGGATTTAGGAGACACGGGCAGATGGATATTTCTGAGTTCAAGGCCACCCAGGGTTACATGAGAGTGAATCAGTCTAAATGAGAAACAGAGCTCAAGCCTTTGATCCCAGCACTAGAGAGGTATATAAGGAAAATGCAAAGGGTCTCATATGAGATTCCATTTCCAGTCACAGGGAGGACAGTATCTCCATTTCAGTCTTGGTAGAAGTAAGAGTTCTCTGGTGGCTTGGCTACTTTGATTCTCTTTAACCCTAATATCTGTCTCTAGGTTTTTATTAATTGTGTTACAATACAACCTGGTTATTTGTCTAAATACAAAACATTTCTTCATTCTCCAAATTTCCAATTAGATTTCCAGTAAAACATCACATGTGTCAAAAAATAGAAGAACATAAGCTATCAGGGAGGTAGTTAAAGATGGGTGGACCAACAGATGCCAAATAATTGATGAAATCCTTGTGACCAGTAGTTCTTGGATTATGGGAGTTTTGAATTGTGATCAGAAACCATGTAGCATATGTTTCTTTCAAGTGCTATAGGCTGTGGACCTGCTTTTCATGAGACAGAGCAACTGTAAATGTTTTCACCATTCACAAAAAGATATGCCTAAACTGTTATTGACATTTAGAGCCACATAATTTTTTTTTGGTTGTAAAAGGCTGTCTTGTGCATTGTAGGGTATTATAATAAGTAGACTTCAAAAGATGGTTCCCTAAGGTTAAATCCAATGGTTACTCAGAAAAGACCCAATCTAGGTACTGCTGTGAAAGTACTTTTGTAGGTGTAATTAAAGGCCTAAATATTTAACTGTAAGATTCAGAAATAAATCAGATGGGGCAAATCCAATAGTATAATCTCTTATAAAGAAGGGATTTGTCTTTTGCTAGTAACACAAGAGGAAGTCGGCAATTCAAAGCAGAGGATTTTCAACATGTCACTGTTGACTTAGAAGATGTGGAGAGCCAGGAGCAAGTTCAGGTGGGTATTGGCTTAAGTGAGGGCAAAGCCTGTGGCTGACAGCCATCAACCATGGGGACTTGGCACCTGGATTCTGTGCCCTGAGACCCTAAGCAGAGAACTTAATGTAGATTCACTTCAACTTCTGTCAGACTTGTGATTGAGAGAACCACAAAGCAATAAGTAGGTGTTGGTTTTCTGTTGAGTCAGATAATTATTTATATAGCAGGAGGAAGCTGATGCAGACATTTATCCCACTGATCTACCCACTAGACATCTCTCCCTGGTATGACAACCTAAACTATGTCTAGCCATTGCCAAAGGACCACAAGCTCACCTCTGATTGAGAACCACTAACCTAGACATATATCTTACCCCTACAGAGTTAGAAACAGTGGTCTAATGCAAAAAAAATGACATCTTGAGCTCTCCCCATATCTCATTATGGTTTCATTTACTGTTTTATACAAGTTAAGTTTAACTAAGATAGACTCTAATGTAGAAATAGAAAGAGATATCCATTAAGAAATCTATCTGGAACAAAAGGGGGAAGTTGAGTCTAGGAATCAATCAAGAGGGTTTGGAAGAAAACAAATAATTCTAACACAAAGTATTTCCTACCATTATAAATGAAAGTTTGTGCTAAGAAAGGGGAGGTGAGCTTCCTGGGTTTGAATGTAGCTTTGGACTTTGTACAGCTCCCCTACCCTCTTTTTAGTATGGTGCTGGCAATTGAAGTCAGGGCTTTGTGTATACTGGGTGAGTCCTTTATCACCAGTCTATATTATTAGACCCTGGCTTTTATTTTCTGTAATACAAAAGAGCAGAGCAAGAGAGAAATCCTTGGTTTAGGCCACAGATATTGTAGCTACTATACAATGAACTACTGACAGAACATGGTGACATTAAATGGCTTACTCCACATTGTAGGCAGTCATTACAATTCCTGCTGTTGGGTTCTTCTGTATAAAGTAAATATGCCTACATTCACTTTGAGAACCAAAGACTAAAGTCCAATGATCTTGTTTTAGGAATCAACAAATATGGCTTGGTATCACAGTGCCTCTGGCCAATTATGTACAAGTATTTTCTCAGCCATTAGATGGAAATTTGACACACATGATGACTTCTGGGATATCCTTTATTTCAAAGATAGGTGTCCATTTTTAAACTACAAATATAATACCTAACAATTTACAAAATACCTCCCCCAATTGGGATTGTTTTTGATAGAAAGCTTGGAGCATGGAAAGAAATCATCTTTGGTGCTTTCTCTTTTCCCGTAGCCTGTGTGCATGTACTGTTATAGATCAACCTTCATGAATAGTCTTTCTCCATGGTTACTTTCATGTGATATTTTTTTCTTCACTTCCACTCTACTCCTGCTACATTGTAACAATGAATAGCAAACTATTTCCACAGGCCCAGATGTCTAGGACAATCTGCCAGTTCAAAGTTCACATTTGCCTCAAATGCCCCCATCTGAGATCTCAGGACCACACTCTTTCTGTATCAAAAAATAAATTATTAGGCTGGAGATATGGTTCAGAGGTTAAGAGCACTGGCTGTTCTTCCAAAGAACCCAGGTTCAATTCCCAGCACCCACGTGGCAGCTCACAACTGTCTGTAATTCTGGTTTCAGGGGATCTGACACCTTCATACCAATGCAAATAACAAAGTTAAATAAACTATTTTTTAAAAAAACAAATAAATTATTTCATCTCTAACTTAAAAAAATTCCAGGATTGAGAATTAAGTCTTTGCAACTTGTTCTCTCTCACACTCAGTCTCATACCTGCCTTTCAGCTGATTTTGACTGTCTCTCCAGGGAACATGTTCTCCATGAATGCCTTTAGAGATCTGGGAGGCCCACTGAGTGCCTTTAGTTGGTGGTTAGCTGAAAATAAACCTAAGTCTAATGATTATATTTATCAACAATCAATCCCACAGTCTTCATAATTACCATTATTAGCATACTTAAGAACTGCCAATCATATTGCAAGACCACGGATGGAACCATTCATACTTGACATACTCAGTGTGCCAGGGAGTACCATCACTCCTCTTGTCACATTGCAGTAGCATCTTTTTGTCATCTGTTTGACAAAAATCAGTAAAAATTATTCTTGGGCTCTCTTCTAGTAGCTCTGTCTTAGATTTGGTTCCTGTGGGTCATGAGGCAAGAGTTTCAATGGAAGCAGTGTATTTAGAAGTTGTACTGAATACCTCTCCTAAAGTGAGAAGTGGTGTAGGAAAGGATGAAATGCCATGAAAAGAAATATTACTAAGTCAGGATCACCCTAGTTCAGAATCAAGGGAGTTGTGCTATTTACAGATGAAGAAAGCAACTAAGTCTTATATCACTTCAATTTAAGTTTATGCTGGCTGCTCCAATTCCCTAGCATTCCTAGCTGCTTCCCCACAAGCACAACATTGCCTCTAATTCTGAGAATCCTTAGGAACAGAATTACTTATAATTATAAATCAGTGGAATAGCAATGAAATGAAAGGGTCTCAGGGTGAAGCAATTATATCCCCCATTAGCTCTTCTGTGTTGCCCACATATACTATGAGAAAGACACTCTAGTACCTTTGCCTTGAATGACCTTGGAGATTGCAGACTAATTTGATTCTACCAGCCTCCTCTGATGTTGCCACCAAAGCAATCTGTCATTTGTCCTCTAGATTTCCTGCATGAGAATTAGATAGAGCCCAGCTCCCTACCAATAGCTGCAGCAGTGACTACATCAAGCTCTCCAAATCCCCCATTAGGCCTCAAGCAAAGTTGTGGGTAGAGATAACAACAAAATCCTAAGACATCTTTCTCCAGTCTTTGTACCACTTGCCATCATGGCCTCCTTTTTTATCTTTGATTTAGTTGGACACCAAGATCATGAAGGTAACCATTAAACATTTCTGTTATAATTTACCATCAAGGAGCATAAGGATTAGTTTGACATGCACCTTGGCATCTGGTGTCTCTCAATTCTATACTTCAGTAGGAAAGAAGGCAAAAACTCTAGTTAACATCCTCTTTTAGTAATAACTAAAACTACCTCTGTAAACATTTCTCTAGGGTCACTATCTTCAAAGCTAAGAGAATATGTGAAAATTTCCTACAAAGGACAGTAATGAGGGAGGTGATCACTGGAAGCATAGATATTTACAGCACACCAAGCACTCTATAGGTATCCCCATTTAGCCTTTGCAACAGCCCTATAATCTAGGTTTTGTTATTTCCACTGTGAATGAAATAGGCTTAGGGTGTATTCCCAGTGCATATACTAGTAGTAATTGGATCGATCTAGACAAGTCTTTCCCTGTCTAGCTCCAAAGCTCATGACTGTCCAGTTAGACCAGGGATAGGAATCCGAAACTTCAAATGCTACTGGGTATTTTAGAAATGGATTAAATGTGTGATATACATTGAAAACAGCTAACTTTGCTGAGTGAATTCCAGTGCTGATCTTGAAAAGGACAAAACCATGGCCTTGAGCTGAGTCAGACCATCATCCTCTTTTTTGCTAATTTATAGTGGTCCTGAAACTAGAAAGTTTATGTGTAGACTCCAGCTCAGTCACTGTTAATTCTGAAAGCTTGAATGAATTGTATAAACTCTTTGAGCTTCAGTTTCTAACTATAAAGTTATTTCTAATTATAAGGGGATGGAATCAGCACTGATCAAGAAAAAGAGTTAGCCTTGGCCTGGCTTTGATGTTAAAGGGTCAGCAGATATCTCATGGAAGAGGACAGTCCACAGCATACTCACAGCTGATGATTATGTCAATTTATAAAGATCTTTAGAGGGTAATACTTTTACCCTTGGGAATTTGATCAGATAATCCAAAGAGGCTGAATTTGCTCCTTTTCAATAGGAGAATGAAGCAAGCTCAGGATCACTAGGGTATCATACTGTACAAGAACAGTCTAGCTCTCAGATTTTTCATTTTTCAACAAGGGCATTGAAACTTAATATGCTGCTAATTCATTATTTAAATCAGGTATTATGCCAATAGGGCTAATTTGTTTCTCACAGAATTACACATTCAAAATTATCTTCACATCTGTCATTTTTTATTAACAACAGAAAGTTGCCATTAAATTCACCACATCTAGAGATAAATTCAGTGGAAGGAAAACCAAATAATAAGGACTTAAGAGTCCTAATGTCTTTCCAAACCCTAGCAAGGTGCCACATCAGCAATGGCAGGTCTTTAGCTTCAGCAGTCAGAAAGGGGGGGGGAGTGTTGAGGTGGGAAGGAGTAGAAAAAGGGAGGGAAGAAAGGAGGAAAACTGTGGCTCTGTTATGTCTCTGAAAAGTCCCACTCTGAAAGGCTCCTGTAGTAGGAGCTTGGTCCCAGCCAATGGCTCCATGAAGAGGTAATTGGATCATGAGGGCATTAACCGCATCAGTGAATTAACCCATTGATGGATTCATAGCTGAGGGGATTGTTAAGTAATAAGCCGCAACTAGAGGAAATAATCACTGAAGACATCTCACTGAAGGTTATGTCATGGCCAGGGAGTCTAGATACAATTTTCATCATGGGAAAAGCTTGGCAGTGGGGTGAATGGATTTACCCTTTACACCAAAGTAGAGTAATCAGATATTGGAGGGGGTACATTTGGGAGAGTTTCTTTGTATCCAGTTTCCTGGCATATAATTCTGCCAAACAAAGGACAGTCCAAACTGGCCAGGGTACAGTTCTGGGTTGCTAGTGTGAACCACTAGGTACAATCTCTACCACAAAAATAAGGGCAGCCCGTGTTAATCAAAGTTCAGTCGGGTCAGAGGGCCATGGGAGCTAAGGTGTCAGGTTGTAGAAAACAAACAACATTCCCAAATACTCCCTGACAAAGGAAACTGGATGGTGGGAATTCCAGATTGCCGGAAGACACTACCTAAAACTTGTTTTCACCACAAGCCTTCTACAGGTAGCTTCACTTTCTAGTCAGGGCCATCAGCTCTTATAAAGATTCCAGAGTATAGTTTGTGGTGGTAGGTAGATTATAATTTCTCTGAAGAAACTGAGTAAGCAACAGCAGAGAGGCCGGTTTTAACTCAACATGAGACTAAACTTTCAAATAATTATTCCAGAATAAGTAATTGAGATGGGTGAGATTTGAGATTGAACTCTGTTAACTCCTAAATCAAGGTTGTAGTTCCAGGATTTTTAAACCCAAATAGTGACCTTGCAGGGCCGGAAGGAGTGTGACCTTGAAGACCTAAGCTTTGATGAGAACTTGAAGCCTAGAGAACTGACTCTGTATGTCTCTCAGAACAGAAGTCTTCAAGATCAAGATGGTCTAGGTGCCTGGAAAACAGCTTTTAGAAAGCCAGAAACCAAATGAACAGCAGGGTACCACACAGAAGGGAAGGCATGGCATGTTCGGAGGTCAGCAGGAGGGACATTGAGCTCTGTCCTTATTTTCTAACTCAAAGAGACATGCCTACCCCACCCACATCCTGTCCCCAGTTAAACAAACCTCTAACGGAAGCAGCTTAGCATACAAGTCACAGGGGTAGAGGATGGAGTCAGGGGAATGTGGCATTCAAGAACGAGCAGACACCACAGTGAAGGATGAAGCAAGCTTGACCTAGGACCAGTCTCCTGGGCCATGGATTCCAGGACAGATCTCCATGTTGTCCCTATCCATATGTGGCAGACCATCAGTGTCAGAGAGAATGACACTGCTGAAGGTCAGTCCCACTGAGTAACTACAAAGGCATATCTGAATCTGATCAGATATACCATGCTTGTCCACGACATCTTCAGGCACTGCTGATACTAATGTATGGAAGCCTGCCACAATCTTACTGAAGAATTTCAGCATTAAGTGCCAAGTCTGCAAGCCCTGTCATTTGGGGTTTCTACATGCCTTTTGATTTAACCTGACGCCACGACATGCAAGCAGTATGGTCTGATGAAACAGCAGGATGCTGCAGACAAATCACAAGCTTGAGATCTGATAGACCTGGGTCTGAAATCTCTCTCTGCTGCCAAGTGTGCAGCAATGGACATGTATGTTTCTAACTCTGACAGTCAACCCAGGTTTGTCCATCTATAAAGTGAAACCATAGTAACACCCTGGAAATTCTGAGAGCTGGGTTCAAAGACCATGCAAGGATGGTTCAAGAAGCTTCCAGGAGAAGGTCAATATGTATTTATTCTCCACTTCTACCTCCTTTCCTGTGTCTCCTTAGACTGCACTGTGCCCTTCAAGAAGCCAGATGCTTTTTCCACTAGGGTGTGACACTTTAAAAATAGAATACATCTTCAATGATGGCTATGTGATCTATATAAAATAAGGCACCTTCTGCCAAGTAAATAAATAAAGGAACTCATGTGCTTGTTCTATTCCAATTTAATCTGTCTGAGAGCCTGGAGGTCTCTGTGAGGTAAATATTGTTTCCACTCTGCCCTTGGTGCAGTGTTACCGTTGAATTTGCCTCAGTTCCTCCATTTGATGTCACGGTGGTGTCTCCCCAGTGGGTTGAAAGCACTTCGTGGAGGATAGAGATTAGTGTGATCGAATAACCACTAAATTTTTGTTTACCTTAAATGTCCTAGGAAACTTACTGTTCTGTTTAATAAGGAACCAGCGCAGATGCCTGCATTACCTATTTTCAGAGAATCAAGTTCATCAAAGCACACTCCCAGCGTGGGACATAATAAGATGTGAGGTGACATGGGAGCTGCCTTGCCGACTGGCAGGGACAAGGGACTCAACACCAGTACCTTTCACCTAAGCAGAGCTATGCCCTCATGTGCCCTGGAAATGGGTTCTTTCATTCTGACCTTCTTATTTGTCTATTTTCATTTTCATTAAAATTTAGAAAAAATAAAACATTTGTTCTAGGTTTTCCTCCATTGTTTTACATGTAGACAATGTCCAATGGGTCATGGATGAACAGGTCAATGCAGATCAAACTTCTGAGTCCTCTGACTCCACATGGTAGTAGACCATCTATTCCAGAACTCAAATTCTGCATCAATATCCATATATGTTGTTATTTTCCTTCTCTTATCTTAAGGCAAATGCATGTGCAGTACAAAATATTTGGAAGATGCACCCACAAGGAAAAGAACAATGCCTACTGGTAACAATTTGAAAGGTGACTCTGGGCATAAAGAAAAAAATATACTTCAAAATATAGACTCATCATCTCCACTGTCCAGTGGGATCTACTGCTTGATCTTTCAAAAGTATACCATGATCATCTTTCTATGTTGATATTTTTCTTTCACTTACATTTGAGTGACTACAAACAGGTCAAGGTACTATAAATCCTACTTTATTCTGAAATTAAGTAATGCTCTTAAGGGGGCATTTTCTAGCTAAGGCTCCACTTCCTCCAAGTTTGTTTCCATTGAATTAATTCATGAGAGTAGAATTGAAGGACCAAAGTCATTTATTAAAAACTTTAAATACTGTCCAACTGTCCTCCAAATATTAAAACCAAAACATACTGCTGTTTATGGGGTTTGCTCCCAGGAAGGTTGTGAAATCCTTGACATCTGGGGCAGTGTCTCAGTCAGCTGTATATTTAACACCCACATTTGTAGATTAAGTCACTAAACAGATGAATGACCTGAATAGTGTTTCATTGTTCAAGTTTAAGTCAAGTTAGTGATACCTTCCCAGGGTTTAGTGTTGTCTGGGAAAATGAGATTTGGAGGTTAATGTATTCTCTGACATCCTATGATTTCACAGCTCTCACATGAAACTCAATAGGGATATTGCTTCTATATGCTTTTCAATGTATAATCACACTGATGGAATACACAGGCCTATCCCATATACTTAAATTGGTATAGAAATACACAAAGGTGTGCCTAGCATTTTGTGAGAACTGGGTTAGTTGATGCAATGGGAAGTTGCTGAACGATGGTATTCAGCTAACCAGAAATCGGTTTCCTATCTGGAAGGAAGTCCCTTTACACTCATAGGATTTTCTCTTTTATTGGTATCAGAAAATAGCAGGTATAATTATCTTGAAATGCAGTTTCCTTGGTTATTTTGCCCTGAGCAACGAGAAAGCTTATCACAGGATGCTCTAGGAACAGTTCAATCACTTCCAAATTACCCAGTATAGAATTGTGCCTGCTGGTTTCTCTTTACCCAGACCTCCTGGTGCATTGATGACAGACAAATGGCTGTACAGCTTCCAGGATACCCAAGTGATAGTCATGTCTACTTCTGAATACTTCTTTCTGCCTGCTCCTCGTGTGGGCAGCTATGGGTTTGACTGACACTCACAGACTGGCTTATTTCTGATTATCACACTCAGTTTATAGCCTTGTTAGCAAACCAGTGGTTGTTTATCTGAGAATCTGCAGTGTGATATCAAAGCTGCTAGACTATGGGCAGATGCATGTTGTATTCAGGGCAGAGGCAGACATAATCATGATACACTGGACACATTGAAAGAGAAAGTAAGGATGATCTTGAACATGATTCTTGAGATGATTCCTGAAGAACGAACTGAAGACTGTTTGGCTGATGGCTCAAGCTTCTTAATGGCTAGCTGTCTCTTAATTATTAGGCCATTTCCATAATCTATTTATTTCTATGTGGTCTGGGGCTTACCGGTGATCCATAGTCCCCTTTCTTTCTTGGCAGCTACATGCTGTTGAAGGGACCAGCTTCCCTTTTGGCAGCCATAACAGCCGAACACGTGCTTCTATGACCTTGTCCCAGACACTAGAAAGTCAGATGCCTGCCTCGTGACAAGGAACCAATCGGAAGTTAGCTGGTGGCGCTATGCTTTACGACCCTGGGTGTGCTTTACAGACAAGCGCAAAGCAATGATGTAGAGAGCATAGCAACCACCCTGGGAGGGCCTATGGGCAATAACAACCAGTTGACCAATCAACACAGGGCAAGCCTCCAAGCCTGGAGGCACACCAATCGTGAGCCTGTGCACACCCCTAGACACTCCCCTTACGCTGCCCTATAAAGATCTGTGCGCAGCGGCTTCAAACTGTCTTTGCTAGCCATCCTCCATGGTGGGTGGGTGAAAGACCCGAGCTAACATGGGGTTAGCTCTTTAAATTACAATAAAGCCTCATGCAGTTTGCAGCAAGCTCTCGAATCCGCCTGGTGATTGGGGTGACCGCGAACGTGGCCTGGGACCCCGGATACTTGAGTTTTCAGGGGTCTAACACTGTCTCTCTTGAGACTCCTCTCTCTGTTCCTCTTCCCAGCATTCCTAGTCTGGTAGCCCCACCTATACTTCCTGCGAAGCTACTGGCTAATCAGCATTTATTCACCAACCTATAAGGAGAAACATATATTCACAGCATACAGAAGGACATCCCCCATCAATGAACCCCTGATTTGCTGGGCTGGTGGGATAGTGTGGGGAAGAATGTAGAGGAAAATGGGAATTTAGCAGAGATACGGCACACGTGTGTGACAAAGAGTAGGGGCTTATCTCAGATTAGTAGTTGTCCTACTGGTCTCCCATCCTCACCTTACATAGAGCGAACCAGTAGAAAAGCTCCCATCCTTTGCAATGGTTCCTGCAAAGGTTTTGCTGCTCTCCAGGCACGGTCAGCTCTGTATCACTGCTTCACTATTGGTAACATTGTGAGACATTTATGTCAAAAGTGTGGCTACAGTTCTCAACTAGCTTAATAACATCACTGCTATTTGGAAAGAGGACAAACACTTCAGAACAGTGCCAATCATAGTTACTATACAGAACATTTCCTAAGCTTTGAGGCCAGATTATTAAATGCAGGACATTTAATTAGTAAACCTACCAATGTATCTGACTATTTACCCAGCTAATTTATAATCTCTTGTCATCTATCTGTCATCTATTGCTGTAGAATATTTGTTTAACTATGAAAAGATGTGTTACTGTTTTACCTTGCCTGCCTAAGGCACCTGATTTGTCTAATAAAAAGCTGAATGTCCAATAGTGAGGGAGGATGTATAGATGGGACTTCCAGGCAGAGAGATTAAGTAGGAGGAGTAATTTAGGCTGGAGGAATAAAGAAAAAGAGATGTGAGGGGCCAGACAGACAGACACAGAGGAAGCAGGAAAACAGGCCATACAGAATGAAAGAAAGGCAAAACACCCTGAGTAAAAACAGATTAAAATAAACAGGATTAATAAAGTTAAAAGAACTAGTGGGGTAAGCCTACACTGAGGCTGAGCATTCATAATTAGTAAGTCTCTGAATCTTTATTTGGGAGCTGGTTGGCAGCCCAGAGAAAATACCACCTACAATGTACCATCTATCATGATTATTATCCATCAATCTGTCATCTGTTTGTCTGTCTTCTTGTCTATCTACCTACCCACCCACCCATCCTTACAGCTATTTACCCTCCTCAAAAGAAACATTCTTTCTCCTGCCCAAAAGTATTCCCTTCTCTCATGCCCTAAACGAGTGCTAGCCAATGCCAGAGAGCATAAACATTACCCAGAGTCCTTGTTAAAATACACTTTCCCAAGACTCACTCAGGTCCATACGAATCCACAAAGATGAGACTGTGGAATCCATAGCTAAACATGTTTCTTAGTGATCCATTTCTTTGCTGTAAAACAAAAGGAGGGGATGATGCACACTTCAGGTCCCAGGTGACCGGAAGAAGCACATCAAGTACTACAGTGGCTTTCTGCCTCCCCTCCCACTGCCTTCAGGGATTTCTTTTAAAGAGCAAGTCAATGGCCTCAATTGTCTCTCTCTATAGATATCGTTCCATCTATCATTGGCTCAGTAATCTCACAGAAAAAGCTTTTTCTCCAGACTCTTCTTGGTGCCCTGTACTTCTTCCAAGAATGTTATTCTCAGATGTGATCCTCAGACTTGGCTACCTACTAGATTCTCCTGGGAATTTTTGCCTTAATAATACTAATCCCTGCTTTCTTCAAATATCAATCAGTAAGGGGTTGAGCTTCTAGAACAGTACTTTTGTTGACATCTGATTTATAAGATTACATCTGGGATTGACATTCTAGGACCTTACTATTCAAGGTGAACTTCACTTTCTGATAGACTATAATCAGGTGGAAACTGCTGTAAACTTCACAGGAATATGAGGAATGTATTATTTATTTACACAAAAGTGTGTCATTGGAAAATGGGTGGAGATAGTGGAAGCTATGTGTCACTCTAAGCAGTTCGGATAGTTTAGCATGTCCCTCCAATTTATGAACACAGAATGTCTTTCTAAGTATCTATGTCTGCTTTAATTTATTTCAATGATGTTTGTGATTTATTTTGAAAATAAAAATAGTTCACTTCCTTGGTTCTGTTTATACCTAAGTATTTCATTATTTTTGATGGTATGAGGAGTCACACTGTTTTCCTTAATTTATCTTTTGGGTAGTTTGCTGTTATATAGAAATGAAACTCTATTGTATACTGACTTTTATATTGTACAACTTTACTGAATGTTTTAGTTCTGACAGTTTTTTGATAGGGTACTTAAAGTTTCCTATATGATATATCATTGGCAGTGTAGTTAGACTTCTGAAACACATAATTTTGGCTGGAGTTTTTTTCTTTTAGTGTGTGTTTGTACTGGGTCAAGGTCTTATGTATCCCAGGCTTGCCTCAGACACACTCTATAGCCAAGGATAATCTAAACTTATACATGCATCCTCATTCCTCCACCTCATGACTACAGGGGTATGCCACCATGCCCAATTTATGTGGTGCCAGGGATTAAACCTAGAGCTTAGTACATGTTAAGTAAGGACTCTAGTAACTAGTATCCATGGATGCTTTATATTTCTTTTCTTACTTAATTACTGCCACTGGGATGCCTAGTCCTGGACTGACTAAGAGTGAGAGTGAATATCCTTGCCTTGTTCCTGATCCAAAAAAATTTCAGTTTTTATTATATTGTAATTAATTATTTGTGTATATTTAGGTGTGTCTGAATTCCATTTTTCATTCTATTAATGCACTTTATCACAGTAATTCATTGCATATGCGAGTAGTATATTTGGATAAACCCCACTTTGTTATGGTGTATGTTCCTTTTAATGAGATGTTGAACTTGGTTCATTGAGAAAATGTGCCTCCATAATCTTCAAGGTTGTCGGCCTATAATTTCTCTGGTTTTAGGATCCGGGTAATGCTGGCTCATGAAATGAGTCTAGAAGAATTTGAGAGGAGCGGATATCAAATATTTTATAGAAGTCACTAATGAGGCATCAAATTCTGGGCTTTTCTTTGATGGAATACTTCTTATTACTGATTCAGGCATCTCACTTTTTATTGGCCTTTTTGGATTTGCTGTTTAATCATGATGCATTCTTGGTAGGTGGCATGTATGCAGGAATATACCCACTTCTGTGCTATCTCAGGTGTTGATGTATAATTTTTCATGGTATAATCTCTTGGCATCTTTTGTATTCCATAGTATCAACTATATTATCTCCTTTTTAATTTCTCTGTTTTATAGCTGAGTTTTCTTTCTTAGTTTAGCTAAAAGCTGCTGATTTTGTTTATTTTTCCAAATCTCAACTCTTAGTTTAAATAGTCTCTTCTATAGTTCTATTCATCTCTAGTTCATGGATTTCTGCTCACATTTCTCCATTCTTCTGACTTTGATTTGTTTCTCCACTTTCTCTAGTTCCCTCAGATAGAACATTAGATTGCTTCCCTATTTTTTCTTTCTGTAGGCTTTATTTAGCACCAGAAGATTGCCTCTAACGATTGCTCTAGCTACATTCCTTAGGTTTGGGAATATCGTGCTTCCATTTTCATTTACCTCAAGGCATTTTAAAATTTAAATTACTGGTTTCTTCTTTGAATCTTGGGTTGCTAAAAAACAAAAGGTGCTTTAATTTCCATTATTTGTGACTTTCTCAGTCCCCTGATGCTGATGTCTAATTTTGTACCATTGTGGTTAGGAAAAAAAAAAAAGGATGTTTGGTGTAATTTTAATCTTCTAAAACTCATTAGGACTTGTTTTGTGACCTAGTAGATGACGTTCCCTAAAAATGCTCTATGCAGGCTGTATTCTGCTGAACAGTAAGGGATGCTCTCAATACCCTGATTGCATCTTTGGTCTAAAGTTGACCTCATGCCCAGTCTTTCCTCAATGATTTTCTCTCATCCTGCCATAGTTAAAAACAGGATGTTAGAGATTCCTATTACTATTTTATTATCTATTTCTCCATTAATTCCTGTCCAAATTTACTTTATTCATCAGTTGTTCTGATGTTGAGTGCATCTATACTTATATGCACACACATATATAATTGTTCTCTATTTTTACTGAAGTTATCCATTTATGATTATATAACATTCTTCATTGTCTCTGGTGGCAGTTCTTGACTTAAAGTGTGTTTTGCTGATGGAATTCTGGCTCTCTCCCTGCTGTGTTTTGATCACCATTTGCAAAACCTATCATTCCTTTCTATTCATTCCCAGCCTGTGTCCTCAAATGTAAAGTGAGTTTCTTATAGACAGAGAATAGTTGGGTCTAGCTTTTTTATGCATTCAGCTATTCTTTCCTTTGATTGGGAAGTTTAATTAATTTATGCTAAACTGACAGGGAGTGACATGTTGCTGTTATTTGTAGTTTTCTCTCTGTCTCACAGATCTCTTAGTCTACTTTTCTGTTCCTGCTCTTTACCTGCACGAGTCATTCAGTTATTGTGATGAAATGTTTGGATTCTTGTATCTTTTTAGCTCATCGTTGTTTTAATTTACACTTTCCCCATTACCAGTGAAATGAAACATCTTCCTATATCTCACAGAGAAGCAGGCCCTGATTCTACCCATCTCAGAGTCCCACAGACTGGCAGCATTTGATGTCTGCTGAGCAGAGTGGTGAAGCCTACTGTGGTAGTTTGAATGTAATTGGCCTCAATAAGCTCATAGGGAGTGGCACTATTAGGAGATGGGTCTTTGTTGAGGTAGCTGTGGTCTTGTTAGAGGAAGTGAGTCACTGTGGGGGTGGGCTTTGAGGTTCCCTTTGTTCAAGCCTGGCTCAGTGTTGCCACTTCCTGTTGTCTGTGGGTCAAGATGTAGGACTTTCTGGGCATTGGTGGCACATGTCTTTAATCCCAGTGCTTGGGAGGCCAAGGCAGGAGAATCTCTGTGAGTTCAAGGCCAGCCTGGTTTCCAGAGTGAGTGCCAGGATAGGCTCCAAAGCTACACAGAGAAACCCTGTCTCCAAAAACCGGGGAGAGAGAGAGAGAGAGAGAGAGAGAGAGAGAGAGAGAGGAGAGAGAGAGAGAGAGAGAGAGAGAGAGAGAGTGAAAGCATTTAACCCAGTGTAAAAATGAGATGAAATGGACAGATAAAGTTTCTCACGAAGCTGCTCTCCCACTACCCTCATTTGTACTATTCCTTTATGCTAAGGCCCGAAATATAAATTGTACTGTACTTTTATTTTGTGGCATATTTAAAATACAATGCCAAACTCTATCAGCAGCTTGGAGAAAATGACCACAAAGTCTTGGTTAAGGCCGGATGTTAGAGAAAGAACAAAGAACTGTATGCCAATGGGATGTTTTGAGACAACTGTGAGGCTCTGGGAGGTTCTGCTTTTATCCTTGGACATTTCAAGAGATCTGGGTTCAAAGGCCAAATAGCATTACATTGCCAATATTGCAGTAGTTCAGAAGAGGCATGAAGATACGAACAACTCAAATTTTTTAGCAAACAAAGGAATCTCAGTTGTCAAAGATTACAACATTCCTTACTGAAATAGGAATATTACCTGATCTTCCAAGTGTTTCTTGCCTGGAGCTTGTCCCAGAAGACTATCAAGCAGGAGAAAGGTCTTTTCTTCCTTGAAGATACATCAGGGGTCTCCTACCTGGGCTTAAAGAGAATCAAGAGAGAAAGCTAATATAAAATGAGCACTTTGAATCAGTGACATTTAGTAAAGTGATTAGGCAGTGACATTAAACAAGTTACAAGGCCATTTTCAGGTTATTTCTGTGGGTACCTGTGCTTCTTAGGAAACTAAGGTTGAAGTGGGGAAAAGAGGCTGTTCCTAATTAAAACCAAGGGTGCCTGAAATGGAAAGTTCAGGAAAGAGCTTTTTGTTCCTTTCATCAGCATGCCTATTCTTTGCTCTTTTGTTTTCTGAAGACTTTCTTTGTACCTTAAGGAGCATAACAAAGGAAAAATATTTAAGAAGAACAAGGGGATGTCTAGAAAGGAGTAAGCTGTTAGAGGTGTGATATGCCTCTGAGTGAGGGCTGTGCTTCTCAGCTGGGTCTCCATTCTTCTTCCATGTGGGACTCTGGCTATATTCTTGCTTGTCATACCTTAAAGGAAGTGTGAGAACGTCCCCCTTCAACATATAGTTTTCAAGATTGTCCTGAGCCTCCAAATCCAGTTGGAAGATGTGTGAAACGTTTTCACCATACCCACACTACACTGGCAACTACCATTTACTCCCAAGTTCCACGGGACAGCTACATGACCACACCTCCCTTCAAAGGAATCTAGGAGATGTGACCTTGCTGTGAGTGACGCAAAAGGGAAATAGGTTTGGCAAACAAACAGCAAGACTGTGGTGGTATATTATTTATGATTTATTAAGGCCAGTAGAGATCAAAATAGCAAAGCAGCCCACACTAGTTAGCCATAGAGCCAGGCAGTGTTGGCACACACCTTTAACGCCAGGACTCAGGAGACAAAGGCAGATGGATCTGAGTTCAAGGCCACCCAGGGATATATGAGATTGAATCAGTCTAAAAGAATAACAGAGCTCACTCCTTTAATCCTGGGACTCATGATTGGTATTTAAAATAGGAACAGGGTTTCAGAGCTGGCATTCGTTCTCCAGCCACACCGAGAAGAGGAAAGCATTGATTCTCCAGCCACAAAGAAGATAGGCAACAGTCAGAGGCTTGATGAGAGCTCCTGGAGACAGGATCAGCCATTTCAGCCTGAGGTAGAGATAAAAGCTAGTGGTTTGGCTGCTTTGCTTCTCTGACCTTCAGCTTGAAGCTTGAACCCCAATATTGGCCTCTGGATCATTTACTTTTCATGTTACACCAGACTACATTATTTTCCCTTTAAATTTAAATATGGCTTGCTTGTTGATTCTTGCTTTCCAACTACCCATTTGGTGTAATTCAGCAAATTTCCATCATTTGCAACAAACTTCGATAGATTAAATCTAATCCTGACCAATCAACTTTCAAAACCGGTTCCTCTTTGCCAAATGACACTTGTAATGTTCAAGATGGGCTCACTCACACCGCCTCCCATGGTAAGAGGTGAAAGAAGAGGAATTTAAAGAAGGGAGTTGGGAAACTGGGCCTGCCGGCTCACCTTGAAATCTGACTACTGAGGAAGAGAATTGTTCAAACATCTCAACCCTATAGTTCCTGAACAGCAGCCAAGAACACTCAAATCTTCAGGAAAGCCGAAGTGAGAAGTGGGAGGCAGGAGAGCTCAGGGCCAGTGTTTATGTTGTTAACTCATGTTTGTGTCTCATCCCAGGTTACGCAGCTTGCAAGCAAGAGTGCTGTCAACAACCTGTGCCAAGCAATTCTGACTCACCTTTGTCTGTTAGAAATGAGAGGCCAGGGTACTCTGTTTCCTAATTGTATAATTCATCAGAACTACATATTTTCCCTTTTATTGAAAATAGATTTTTTTCTCATATAGGATATACTCATTTTGGTTTTCCCTCCTTATATCCCTCCCTATTCCTTCCCATCTCCACTTCCATCCTTATCTACCCCCTTTCTGTTTCTCATTAGAAAACAAACAGGCTTTGCTGGGCGTCGGAGGCACATGTCTTTAATCCCAGCACTTGGGAGGCAGAGGCAGGCGGATCTCTGTGAGTTCAAGGCCAGCCTGGTCTCCAGAGAGAGTGCCAGGATAGGCTCCAAAGCTACACAGGAAACCCTGTCTCAAAAAAAAGAAAGAAAGAAAGAAAGAAAGAAAGAAAGAAAGAAAGAAAGAACACAGGCTTCTAAGGGATAATAATAAAATATAATATAACTAACATATAAAAAACTAACATATAGGAATGGGACAATAGAAATATACAGAAGGAAAAGAGCTCAAGAAAATGCACAGGGGAATCAGCTATAGCTGTAGAGACTCACTCATCCACATACTCAGGAATCACATAGGAATACAAAACTGGAAGCCATATTATATATGAAAAGGATTTGTAGGGTTTAAAAAAAGACAAATGTAATAAATAATAAATAAATGCAAAAATGAAACATAAAACAAAAAAATCACTGACACAACATTGTGAGACACACACCCTACAAAGATGTGGTTAAATTTGTTTCCTACTGTCCATCTACTGCTGGGCATGTGGCCTACCCAGAAGAGTAGTTTGTTTCTCCAGTTACCATGGGGTAACTCCACCTTGTCTGAATTCAGTGCCATTTTTAGGATCAGAGTGGGATCTGATTGGATTCTTGAATTTTTTTAATTATGGCTCTACTTAAATTTAGGGCCAGTAAATGCTTCTGTGAGGACAGGAGTTACCTTGTGCAATGCAGAATATAGAGAAGTAGCCCCAGGCTTGTGCCCCTAGGACTGGAAGTCGTTAGGTTTCCTTAAGGTGTCAGTACTGCGTCCTCTACTCTATCATGACAAAAGTCTTCAGTATTGTCAAATGCCTGGTGAGATGGAAGAGCAGTTATCCTCAACTAAAAACCACCCAGCTTGAGGAAGATTTAAGTTTTATCCTCTCTAGAGTAAGTAATTCCAAAGTCATAGTTTTCAAGCTTATTGCAGAAACATGTACTTGTGGGTCTCAGAGAAGTATATGACACTACACATATATACCTATGGTTATTTATTAATTAGATGATGGATGGCTTATTTAACGTTGAATAAATATTAGAAAACACGACTATGTTAAGATATAAACAGAGGACAATGGAAGTGCAATGTAGGAAGCAGAGCTTCCTAAGAGCCATGAGTAGGAAAAGGAATGGGTAAGATGTGCATCCATAGGCACCAAGTACATAAAATATGCATTGTTTAATGTAGCTATTCCCTACATACATCATTAGCAGTATTTAATTTTTTAATAAGTTGCTGAAGGTTGAGTTTCTCAGATAAATGAATTGAGGTGCTGGGTGGTTAAGTAATTTTTCCAAGGTTACAAAGAAATGAAGTGGTAGAGTTAGGATTCGAACTCAGATCTGTCTTACCTTCAAACCTAGGCCATCACTATAATGGCTTTCAGCTGCAAGTTCCCCAGGAGGTCTAACTTTCTTCATGTGAACAAAACCCTGGCAAGGATTTGTACAGGCTGATCATCAGTACAGAGGCGATTCTGATTGTCACAGCCCATCAAAGGCACTGCATGTTGATATCATACTACTCAAACCTTCTCCCAAGAATATATATTGCAAACTGGACCACAAAGAAGAGAGAGTGAAAAGGAGAAAGCAATCTATTGTCGTGATGAGCAAATGGCAGCAAGTGCATTGCTAAGAGATCGTGACCAAATGTACTATATTTCTACAATTACTTCTCCAAAGATGAAAATAGAGAATCAATGTTTTATCCTTGAATAGACTCAAATGACACCCAAGAAAACATTTGAAGAGGGTCTTATTTTTTGATTCTTTGGTTTTTGAAATTGACCCCATAATGTGCAATCCAAATAAAAGTCCTACTACCCATTCGACCATCTTTATTAACCACTTCTGAACTGCTTCACAGGCTGAACTGCTTCACAGCTCTTTAAATGGCTAGGAATTTGGAAATAGTCACTGGATGCCTACTCCAAACTAGTGGTACTCTTGGACCCACTCCTAATCAGATTGTCCCAGAACTACTTTCACAGCTTATAATCCTATTGCTGCACTAGCTGTGGGTGTGCAGTAAGTGTGAAGGTATGAAGTGGGTTGCAAATAAGCAATAAGCAATGACATATATACCACATATACTATCTAGAGATACAGATTAACAGAATAAACCATCACCTTGTAACTATTAGAATGATCAAAATTCAGAGCATTGATGCCCCACATCATTAGCAAAGATATCAAGAACCTTCTTGATTGCTTCATCAATACAGAATGTAGATACACTGGGTAGCAGTTAGGCAGATTCTTCAAAAGCTAGTCATACTCTTTAAGAAGTTGAATTCCTTGCTATTTCACCAAAATCAAATGAAAATTTAGGTTGACATAAAAACCCACAGGTGGGATTTTTATCACAGCTTTATTTGCAGTTACCTAAACTCGAAAGCAACCAAGATATCTATCAGTAGATAAATAAACACACTGTACATACAGGTGATTATCACTGTCTGAAGCAGTATTAGAATTTTGCTCATCACTAAAAATAAGTGAACTATTGAGCCTTGACAAAACACAGGGGAACATAGATGTGTATTACTAAAGGAGAGAAGCCATGCAAAGAAGGCTGCATGTTATCTGACTCTAGCTACATGACATCCTAGAAGAATCAAAACTTTGAGGACAGTGAAGATTATCAGTGGTTTCTATGGACTATGGGGAAGGGGAGATAAATAAACAGAAAACATGTGATTTTTAGGGCAATAAAATGGTATTATAATAGTGGGTACTGATTATTTTAAATTTGTCAACACCAGATAACATACAACACCAAGTGTGACTATGGACTTTGAGTGGTTGTTGTCAATGCAAGTTCATCAATCATAGCACATGTCCCATTCCAGTAGGAGCTGCTCATTGCAGGGGAAGCTATGCTCATTGCAGGGGAAGCTATGGTGTGTGTGTGTGTGTGTGTGTGTGTGTGTGTGTGTGTGTGTGTGTGTGTGTGAAATCTGCATGCCTTCTACTTAAGTTGTTGGTGATTCTTATGAAAATTAAAGATATTAAAATATGCAGTGAGATAATAGATACATATTAACCTGGGTTCAGATATCTTTCCGTCATAAATGTGGCTGCTGGGTCAAAGGTAAACAATAATAAACCAAATACAGTCTTCATTGATGTAAGGGATTCAAGGTGGCAGTAGTTATACAACTGGGTGGTAGAACATGTTTACCAGGGAAGTGAGCATTACCACATACAGAAAATGATGTGCTAATCTACATTGCCTTCAGCAAAAACTCATTCCCCTCCCCACTTCCATAGTGGCCGAGTAATCTCTCTGCTCAGCTAGAGCTTGGGCTTGGCCACATACCTGTCTTTAGCCATGGAATTTTAGTAAATACAATCTGACCTGAAGTCTTAGTAGTACTCATGTACTTGGCTTATTGATTTTTGTGTTTTGTTTTCTACTTCTGTGGCTGGCCAAGAAAACAACCCCTCTTCAAACTGGACTCAACCCTATTTGACCCTACCATGAAGCAGAACAGCCCAGCTGAGCCCATTTTACATCAATTGAGCCCACTTACTAATATGGGTTAGAATATAGCTTAATGATATAGAGCTATTTTACCATGTGTGTGGCCCTGGGTTCAAACTCCAGCACTGTAATTAACAGATCAACAGCTCCTAAAGGACGAGAATAGTTTATTATTTTAAGTCATTGGCTTTTGTAGTGGGTTATTAGAAAGCAGCTATACACCAATATGAACACAACCAAGGACTACCTAATAGACATGCTAATATGCTCAAAGTTAGTTTTAAAATGAGCTTCGAATTTAAATGGCCAGTGAAGAGGAAGACTTTGACATGTCTAAAGGCATGACATGAGCAACGATGGGCAGCTGAAAATGGCAAAGTGCTTTGAAGGTCCACTGAAAAAACCATTTTAGCTGGAGCAGATGATTTCTAAGAAAAAAGGGCATCATGTAGACCAGGCTGACCTCAAACTACTATGTAGTCCAGGATGACCTTGAACTCCTGATCCTTCTGCCTCTAATTCCCAAATCCTAGGATTAAAGGCAAGTGTCATAATACCTGGATGAAGAAGATGACTTTTGTAGCTTTCTTGTTTGGGCATTAATTTAAAAGTAAATTAGGATGAAGTTTTGCAAGGCTTTGAATATTGATGCCTATGAATTTGACATATAGCCTAGGAAGAATAATTAAGAAACACAGTAGCTGCTTCTGTGATTCAGAACTGTCCTGCTCACATGAGTCTCAGAAATAGTAGTGAGTTAATGCTTAAGAAGACGATGATTTAAAAAAAAATCAGTTCTACAAGTCATGAAATGCGCTTGTGTGAGGCAGCATGCTCTGCTCTATTACATGTTTATTTAAAGAAGGGAGTTCAGTGAGGTGCTAATGAAGACATTTTAGGGGTTCAAAGGTGGACATTTGAGTCAAGATATAGATCAATAGAGGTAGCTGAATTACATCACTCTAAATTGTCCACAGACTATTCTGAATCATCTCATTGGGAGATAAGAAAGGTGATGGGGACCAGTGGAGTAAAACTTGAGGCTGGGTTTCTTTGAGGTTGTTGGGGTTAACTGGAGCAACGGTGTGTGAAATGAGGAGCTTCTTTCTGGGAGAAGTCACCTGGAACAGCTCTTGAAGCTAAAAATCTTAAACCCTCTTGCAATAAACTCACTAATCCTGTAGCACAGGGAATGGGGAAAGTTCAAGGGAAAAAAGGGCTGGATGAGAGAGGATTTCACCAGTGACTCAAAGGACTGAAGCTCACAATTGCAGATGACAATCTCAATCTGTCACTCAGAGTCAGGTAAGAAAGAGCATTTTAAATGGAGCTTCTTCCTGGAGAAAAAAAAAAAACTGCCAAGAAAAAAAAAGGAGCATGCCCTGCCCAGATGGCCAGAGCCTAGGGGAATATGAGATGGGACTAAAGGAAGTCAGGCAAAGGAGATAAAATAAATTTCACATGCACTGCTTCTTATTGCCACTTTTGTACAGTTGCTATGGGAACTGTATTTCGGAAGCTCTCTCAGCCTGTATCTACCCAGCGCAAAATGTTTGGGGCTGAAATGACCAGTCAGTTTATGCCAATTGGTTTAATTGATTTATTCCCAACTCATGCTCCCCCCTCAACCCCAGTCAAAATGTCTGATTGCTTAACTGGATTCAGTCCCATCTTGCAGCAATAAAATTGGTTCACCTGTTGTATATATTTGTGCTCTGGCTTAATGACAAGACAGCTCTCCTGCAATCTGTCCTCTGTACTAGGGTCCCATTATTTCTGGGATTATAAGCAGCTCTAGGAGAGCATGGATAATGATTGGGAAGGCAAGGAAGACTATCTGAATAATTCACATACTGATATCAGGGACCTAGGTGTACACACACACAACACACACACACACACACACACACACACACACACACACACACATACACACACACACACACACACTACACACATACACACACACACACTACACACATACACACACACACACACACATACACACACACACACTACACACATACACACACACACACTACACACACACACACACACACACACACTACACACACACACACACACTACACACACACACACACACACACACACACACAAATAAAGCATTAGATAAAAGCCCAGGCAGCAAAAGAAAAGACGGTTCTGAGATGCTGGTGTGAGACAAAGGTGACAGAAGACTTGAGCTCTTGCTACCTAATCTAGGAGTTGCTTGTGTGGACATCAGGCTTCCTAATCCAGGAGTTGCTTGTGTGGAGGCCAGTGGACAACCTTAGGTACTGTTCCTCAGGAGCTGTCCACCTTGTTTATTCAAATAGTGTCGTCATAGTCAGATAACACACCTTGTCCTAACAATGAGTTCGTGAGGGTCCCAGTTATGGAAAACACCTTAGACATAGAAATCAGAGGTGGTCTAAACAAGAATTTCTAATGGGAAACCAGAGAAATTGAAGAATTGATTCTCTTTCTCTAAAATGTGCTTGCTGTTTTCCAGAGGCTCAAATTTGTACCCTGCTTTGATGAAAGTCAGTCTTATTGTCAGTATTGAACAGATTCACTGATGCCAGGTGTGTTGGCACACGCCTTTAATCTCAGCCATTCGGAGGCAGAGGCAGGTAGATCTCTGAGTATGAGGCCAGTCTGGTCTACAGAGTGAATTTCAGGACAGCCAAGGCTACACAGAGAAACCTTGTGGTAAAAGAAAAAGAAAGAAAAAGGGAAAAGGGTTCATTGATGATTAATGGCTAACATGTCACTGGAGTGTTTAAAGGCTCTTATGGGTATTGTCTCTTTTGATTTCTACTTTAACTCACATGGTAAATAGCTTGTTCTAGTTTAGCTTTCTGTTGCTGTGATGAAAAAGTTACAGACAAAAGTAACTTGTGGGAGGAATGGGTTTATTTGGCTCACGGGTTATAGACAGTCATTGAAGGAAACCTAGGCAGGAATTGAGGCAGAGACTGCTTGATGGATCTCTCTCCCCCACTTGCCCAGATTGCTATTTGATATAATCCAGGACCACCTGCCCAAGGGTACTACCAGCCACAACGAACTGGGTCTTCCACATCCATCATTAACCAAGAAAATAACCCACAGTCAAGTCCATGGAACAATCTGATGGAGGTAATTCCTCAACTAAAGTTTCTTCTCCCGAGGTGACACAAGTTTATGTCAAGTTGACAAAAATTAACCAGAAGAGATGTTTTACTCAGCAATTAAGAATTTAAAACCATCAAAAATATCTATCCTAAGTGTTTCTGCCTACAAACACCATCTTCTTGCTTAGATGATCCCTGATCATCAAAATCTGTATTTTTCTATTTTTCCAGTCAGTGGTTCTTTTTTTTTTTTTTTTTTTTTTGAGACAGGGTTTCTCTGTGTAGCTTTGGAGCCTATCCTGGCACTCACTCTGGAGATCAGGCTGGCCTCGAACTCACAGAGATCTGCCTGCCTCTGCCTCTGCCTCTGCCTCTGCCTCCCTAGTGCTGGGATTAAAGGTGTGTGCCACCAATGCCCAGCCAGTCAGTGGTTTTGAAGGCATCAATTTTCCTTTCTTTAATTTTCTACATTACTGCCTGATAAACTATGAACTTAGAGTTGGATTCACATCTAAATAATGGATTGCACTTACATGTACTGACGTTTCTCTTATTGTTAATAAAACATTTCAAACCCCAATCTTGCCTAGAAAGATTATTTTTAAATTCTAGATTTGTCCACCAGGACAAGATAGAATCTCACAATGAGTCTGGACATCTGAGGGCACTGTGAACTGTGAATTGGTTATAATCATTGATTCCTAGTGGTATCAGGCCATGGTTCAAATGGAGCTACATTTACAGATTGGGGCTCTAACTAATGTGATCTTGTTAGCTTAACTTGTGTTTCTCTCTCTCTCTCTCTCTCTCTCTCTCTCTCTCTCTCTCTCTCTCTCTCTCTCAGTGTGTGTGTGTGTGTGTGTGTGTGTGTGTGTGTGTGTGTGTGTGTATGTGTCTTTCTGTGTCTGTCTCTCTCTGTCTTTCTGTGTACATACCCATGTACATACACATGAGTGCATACATATGTAAGCACTGGCTGGGCAGGGATATCACAAGAGTGAGCGATGGAAACATCGCCCTGTCCATTTGAGTCAGTTCAGTTGGTAGCCATGTAAGAACACTGCTAATGTTCCCTGACTTTGATTGCTTCTCTTTCACATTAGCACACCCCAGTCATGATAGTGATTTTTCAGAATTTACTTTGGCAGATGATTGATTCATAATTTGGTTCAATCACTTGTGGCTGTTATTTCTGCACAAAACCAATTAATAACCATTGGAGATGTTCTAATTTAAAGCCAGTGTCTGCCCAAGAAGAATGGATTTCTCTGTGGATTTTCATAATGATTTTATTATGACTAGAATGGGACATATCCTAAACATCTAATTCAATGACAGACTGACAGGATGCATGAGGAGGGAGTGTACTCTACAAATGGAACACTCTTCCTCAGGACAGAGCTTCATGGCATGAGCAGAGCATTGCCACCAACTCTCCCTCGGGGGGGTGGCTGCAAAAGCAAACAAACACAGGCAGGTTTTCAGATACTAGGGAGGAAGACATTTTATAATTCTTGGGAGAGATTCTCTTGAGACTTAAGAGCCAGCATTCTAGATCCTAGTGAAGAAAGAAACATTATTTTATTCCATGAAAAAAATAAATTGATTTATGCATAGTAGTATATGCTCCAAGCTGAACTAGTTTTGTTTGTTTTGTTTTGGTTTGGTTTTTGGTTTTTTTTTTTTTTTTTTTGGTTTTTTTGTTTGTTTGTTTGGTTGGTTGGTTGGTTGGTTTTCGAGACAGGGTTTCTCTGTATAGCTTTGGAGCTTATCTGGCACTCTCTCTGTAGACCAGGCTGGCCTCAAACTCACAGAGATCCGCCTGCCTCTGCCTCCCGAGTACTGGGATTAAAGGCGTGCGCCACCAATGCCCGGCTTGAACTAGTTTTTGTCCTGGAGACTTGGAGTGCTCTAAACTGATAGAATCAGTTTGCAGATTAAAATGACAATCTGGGACTACTCAGTCTCTGGTCACAAGGTTCTTATCAATGTGATAAAGTTCTAGCTTCCAAGGCCAACTTTGAAAATATATTAGTAATTCTTCCTTTTCTTCCCAGGCAAGGGAAGGCAAATAAAGGGGTCCCATCTCTCCTTCCCCAGGAAAGGTTTATTACATCCCTGAATCCAGCCCCTTACACAAGTTCATAGGCTGCCTTGACCCCAGGAGATGAACAACTAAGGAAGAGGATAGTCTGCCAGCAAACTCAGGGTAGGAAAAAGGTGAGTAGGTCCAGCACATTAGAGGAATGGAAAGAAAATCAGGGAACCTCTGAGACTGAGGACATCAGGAATAAATGTAGGCCATCTTCAGGCTTGAATTCTCCTGGGTCTTTAATTCCAGTGATATGGGAACAGGAACCAAGCCTGTGATTAACCACGGTTTGTAGTGTAGTGTCAATACATTCTGTTCTCTAATATGCTTACTTGATACTCCCAGAATGTACTTCTTGCATCAGTTATGTCTGGCACAGAGATATCTTACATAAGAGTTGGTGTTTTCCTGGTGAAACATAACTGGCTCCATGGAGTTTCTTCCATGTGACCAACATTGTGAGAGACACAAAGTCAATGATTTACACACCTGTGCTGAAGGAATGAGATGAGTATTCAACAATATTTGAGTCAAGATAGAAGCCAAGTATGGTAAGTGTGATGCACAGGCTGTGGGGTGACAATGAGAGGAGGTATGTCTCAAGTGGAGGGATGGGGGTTGCACCAAACAGTCTAATTTTCACCCTACAGGCCAGAGCAATTTTATCAAACTTGACTGGGTGATTCTTTGTTTCAAAGTTGTTCAGGATACTGAAGGATGCTAATCCCTCCTTATCTTAGAGTTCCATATCCACAGATTCAACCAGTCTTGATGAAAAATACAGTTTTGTGGTAGAATTTGCCTTGACCAAGGGTAGACATGTTCTCCTGTAGCTATTCTGTAAATAATACAGCACAATAACAATAAGCATGTACATATGTTTGCATTGTAGCAGGTATGCTAAGAGGTGATTTACAGCATACAGTAGGATACATGAGGTTACAGACAGACACTATGACAGTTTTTGTAAGAAACTGGAATTCACAGAGGTTCCAGAACCAATAAATATACCATGGATATGGAGGGATAGCTGTCCTATGAATTGTGCCAGAGGGCAAGGATGTCAGGGCAAGGATGTCATTTGTTTTCCAGCTGAGAGGAACACTCTTGGAAGATAGATTTCATATCTTTGGAGAAATCTGCCTCACCAAAGCTAATCTGATTTAGGGTGTTCCACCCATTGATTACCTCCAGGGTCAACTGAAGAGCAATGTTAATCCCAGAGTTCTACCTAGGCCCCTCTCAAGTTCTTTTTGTTTTCTTTGGGGGGCATAGATCTTCATTCATGAGCATGACATCTACCACACTCCTGCCTTTCCTTTCCCACCCCAATTCCCTCCCTCCCCCTCCAACTCCTGTCACATCTCCCCTCCCAAATTCATGATCTCTTCTTTAATTATTATTGTTACAAATATACATGTGTGTATCTGTACATACATGTATATACAACCCACTGAATCCATTTAACATTGCTCATATGTGTATGCCTGTGTCCAGGGATGACTACCTGGAATTGGTTAACCCTGGAGGAAACTGATTCTCCATCATCTGTGTGGACACGTATTTTCTTTTCATGAGCTTTCACACTCTGATCTACCTGGTGTCTACACCCTCAATCTCCTGTGTCAAGATGTTGACTCATCAGACAGATAGTCCTAAACAAAGCATTGTACACAGTGATCCTTCCCAGCAAAATTTAAACCTCTTCAAGAAGAAAGTTTATCAAAGAGGTCATTCTACAAATATACATAGCTCTTTCTTACCCAACTCATCATTCAGCATGACCAAGGCATGTGGTTTTCTCCTGATCATGAACCAAAGGCAAATACCACCACACCTTCTCCTGGCTCCTAGAAATGTATGAGAGAAAACTTGCTGTTCTCCTTTTCTGCTAGGGAAGGATCAGAAAGGTGACAATCTGCAGAGACAAAGTCGAAGCTTTTAAATGTCCCCTCTGGTCTCATTTCCTACAGAGTGACTTTTAACTGCTGCTTCTTTCTGTCCAATTTTAACCCAAATGTTTCATGTATCCTCTCCCTGAACTCCCTAAATAACTAGCACTTCCCTAAATAACTAGTCCTTCTCTGTCCCTTTGTCCTCCTTATTTTCACCTCTTAGCCCAGATAGAAGATGCTCTTCAGAGCATGGTTGGAAAAGGAGGCCAGTGCAATATATGTGAAATTTCTATTTCCTGAAACAGCAAGGTCGGCCCTAAGCAAAATAAATCAGTCTACTTTCTTGCCCTGAGTTCCCCTCCAGAGAGTCTTCTCTTGATCCATGCTAACATGGCAGTGATCACACCCTGGGAACTTATTCAGCCTCCATGCTATCTGAACTTTCCAGCCTCTCAGTTACATAGTAAAATCTTTGTAATTTATTTGGCTACTGGTAAATCTTTGTGATGCTCTTAACACACGAACTGTGATATGGTATATATCTAGATTATGGAGACTTTGTAAATTATTCTTCTGACATTTTCCAAGGATGTGGGGTCAAGCAATTCTAGGTGCCAGTAAACACAAAAGAAACACTCATGAGCACAGTAAACTTCTTTCCAGGCTACTGGGGAAAAAAATGTACTGACCTTTTTCTTTTTCCCTTTTGTTTCCCACTCTCCTGTGAAGACTATTCAGCACTCACCATGAGGTTTTATTAAAATAAGCCCATAACAAATCGGCAATACAAAAATACAACATGGTCAATTTTCCTCAGGCACATAGAAGGGTTAGCTCTCCAGCCACCCCACCATACCTGCCCTCAAATCTTCATAACCTTGTCCTCAGCAAGAGCTACAGGATGCAGAAAATCCAACCTCCACCTCCAGATGAGCAGATGGAGGACCAAGAAGGAAAAAAGAAACATCTGTCAATCTCCCAAATAATCCCAATCTGAGTAGAGTCAAGGGAGGAAGAGGTGCCTTTGGGTATCAGAGCCTTTACCATCTTAACCAGAGTAACTGAGATTACACCCAAGGGACTCTCACAAGATGATCAGACTTACTGATGCTCCTTCACAAAAGGAGGGATCATGGAGGGTCATTAAACCTTCTCCTAAGATTATAGATACTCACACCCTCCTGCCCTAACCCAGGCAGATATAATTCTGTACCTGGTCTCAGGGTTATGGTAGTGCCTATGAGGTAGCGGGTTAACTGGATGGGGAGGGGGGCCCATGTAGGCAGCTTTGGTGCTGCAGCTGTTTAGGGTCACTCATGCTCCTGGAATTAACCCCTTATCTGTGCTTAATAAGCTCAGTGGTTCACCAGGTTAGACCTGGATGGAATCATGTCTTTAGTTTTTCATTAATGCTCTGAGTAAATGCACATTTGTTGACATCTCCATAGGAAACATTAACATAATAAGAATTTCATACCAGGTAATAAGACCTAAGCCATCTTCCCAAAGCCAGGCTTTAGGAAAGGTTATTTCCAGAACTGCAGGTCGCCTGCTAACTTCTACCTACCCTCAGCCATCTTTCCAAGGACGTGCACAAATTACCATAAGCCCAATTAGCATAATGAGACTGCTGCAAATTAAACACAGATCTCTAAAAAATCATCTGTAAGAGCCACTTGTAAACGTCTTGTTTCTTACTGTGCACACTTGGTTTCCATAGAAAATATTTTTGTTTCCTTCAAACAATATTTGCAACTAGTACACACTCAGGTGATCAAGTGTGAAGCAGGATAAAGAAACCAACAAACTTCTTATTCCTAGGTTTGTGGTATCCATCTCTCTCTCTCTCTCTCTCTCTCTCTCTCTCTCTCTCTCTCTCTCTCTCCAATCTCTTCATTGATTATTCCATAATCAGTACTTAATAAGACCTTTTGTACTAAAACTGTTCAAGGTTTCCTTGGTTCTTCATCTTTTAGGAGGTTCCTGAAGAAAAAATAAATAAACAATCATTGCTAAGTTCCTCCAGAATGGTTTCCACATAGTTTGCAGATTTGATGTGATTATCTCATGTGTGATACTCTACACGCCTCCACCTTTCATCCACCCTGTGAGGGTGACACCTGCTTGACCCAGGTCCTATTTAACTATATTATCCCTGTAGCAGCAGCAACTTCAGTTTTGTTTTTTGTTCCATGAGGTTTGGGTTCTCTCCTAAGGCAGTATACTTTGCAAGGTTTTGCTGCAGTCTGTGGCCACATGAAACCTTAAATGCCTGATACTTCTGGCTCATCTCCCCAGTGGCTCCACAGAATTTCTAGATTTTTAAGCATTTCCCAATTTCACTGAAAAGAGTATTTGGTGTATTAAACACTAAACACTTAATTTTCCTTGTTTTGTTCTGTTCCTGGGGAAGAAAATAATGGGCCCTAAGCTAATCTTTCATAACTGCACCAGACAGCCTGCCTAGGTGGAGCTATGGGGAAACCAAGGCAGAACCCTCTGTACACTGCTATTACTTAAATGGATAAAATCTTCGCTTTGAAGGTGAATTATACAGGGAAAAAGCTGCTCACTTGATGGGGCAGAAGAAGTAGGTAAACCATGGAGAAGTGCTGAATCAAGAGAAAATGAGCTGCTAAGGCACATCCCGCCCTCTGAGGGTCTTCCTGTTGTGTGTTGAGATGATGTCTTCAGCTACCAAACATATCACCTGATACAGCCAGCTATGGCTCAGCTATGGCCCATCAAGCTCAGCATGCATGGGCATGGTCCTATGATAGACAGATTCTGTTTCTACATCTCTGAGTGATTTACTGCGTCCTTGGCTTATTTCTGCCATTTAACAAAATAAAAGGAGATGAATGTTCTGTCCTCAGTACTCAGGAGTCCCTTGACTTTTCATGTGCTTTCACTGGGGCAAATGACTCAACACTCTACTTCAGTTTCTGCTGGTTTTTCATATATACATATGAATTGTTCATAATACATATGCATATTATACATATAATAAAATGTGTATCGAGAATTTCATACATGATTATGCTGTATTTAGATCATTTCTCCCTCTCCCACCTTGGATTCATGACCTCTTCTATAATTATTGGTACACACACACACACACACACACACACACACACACACACACACAGAGTGTTGCCCTTATGTACATGTGCTATGTCTAATCAGGCTATTGGAAGAGACAAAGGCCCAGCACACCTGCTGTGAGATGGTGATTTACATTCTTTGTTCACGTGCCACTTCCCATTGGGTGTCTCTAGTAAGGTTCTGCAAGCAACCCTGACTGACCACAGTTAGAACAGTAGAGTCTTTCATGATGAATATACTTTTTTCAATTCTTTTATATAGTTTTTAAAATAAAATTGAACCTTTTTGTTTGTTTGTTTTACAAATCTGGATTACCATCATATAAGTAACTCCAAGTCTGTTAATATGGATGTTGATAATCCTCATTAATAGATTGAAATAATAATATGCATATACTATTATAGTCAATATGTTATTTGCTCATTACTATAGATTAGTATTTACTTGGTTTTTATTTTTAATGCTACAAATGATGCTGGAATAGGCATCATTATTCACACTCATCTGTGTCATTGACATAATTGTTCTTTTGATCAACAGCAAACCAGTCAAGAATGCCATGATTCCCTTGGCTTGTCTTTACTTCTCTGTTCAAGTCCAACCTGAAGACAAATGTCCCCACTGTCACCACCATCTGGCACAGCAGTACTGTGATCTCTGCCCTTGTTCAGACACCCACTCCCTCTCACATGAATAACAGTTGGAAGATGACTCTCCTTTCAAAATACATTAGTTCTGGAGTGCTAAACTAAACATCATTGTCCCCAAATATCACCAATCCTTTAAACACTGTGACTTCTCTAAAAAGGGGATTAGGTATGCAGCCTTCCTCAAACTTATTTTATTATAGCTTGTTTTTTTCCATAGCAAGTTTTACATGGTAAGTATAAAAATCATTTGGAAAGTGTTGTTCTATGTGACTCACCATAGCCAGCTCAATAGACTTTGTTCTCATTTTTTAAGAAGGTAAATTTATGTCACATAGACACAGTCATAGATCTCCACTTAGTGCTTAAGGACCACAATCCTATATTGCAGTTGAAGACCATTATTCTTAGGTGTCCAAGTAAAAATATATTGAGTAAGTCTTAAATAAAATATCACAATTTCAGCCAACTAGGATGGGGAAAGGAATGGAAAGTGACATACAATTATATACAATAAGCCTAAATCATTCAATTTCATCTACAATGCAGAATTACAACTCCTAAATAATAGTAAAATATATTTAGCATGGCTGTATCTATGTTCAACCAACCACCTTAAAAGCAAATGTAGCACTCAAACATATCATATTATATAACAAATACTTAGGAAAGAATTGGAAGTTTTAACGACATTGGTGAACTGTACAGAGTCTCTTTCACAGAAAACTCCAGAAGGTTGGCATACATAGCAATGTTTGTTTCTAGGTCCTTTCTTTCTTGTCCTTTCGCTAGAATCTTCTAGACTAAGAACTACATTTGCTTAGTTTCTTTTTCAATAGACATCTAGATGTACCTTGCTAAAGGAAGGGGCTGGTAACACAGCAGAGAAAGGAAATATGGAGGAGACAGGGCAGAGACCTTTCTCTCTAGAAGGTGTCCCAGTGACTCAAGTCATGCATAGATAGTATGTGCTTGGTAGGCCTAGGTCCTCTGTATAGCTTTTTTTCTCTCACTCACTGGTCCTACTTCCTGGATTCTGGACGTGATCTGTCTCCCCACACACTGTCTTTGCAGCCCTAGAACAGTTACAGACCCCTGCTATTGCTGATCTCCAATTTTCTCACCTTTCTCTGTTTAATTCTTTCCTTCCCACACCTAAACACTCTCCTCTCTAACAACCCCCATATGAAATGTCAAAGTGGTCCTATATTCCCACCCAAAATAGCCACTATAGTGGAAAAGAGACTTCATGACGTGTTTTAGGAGACTAATGAAGAATCATGTCATGACCCATTATAACTTATCAATGATATTATCTCAATGTAGCTCAGATTCTCAAATGATTAAAAACACATAAACATATGGACATATAATAAAGAGCAGGGGAGCCATCTAAACTGTCACTGTTGATGGATGTTCTCTGTTTGCATACTAATATGGTCACCTTGAATCGATGAGCCTAGACAAATAATGTTGCCATGACATTAGAATAGAATGGACATGGAAGCACAATGGCGAAACTGGAAAAGGAGAAGCAATATACTGTAGTAGTTGAGTCAGAATATTTGAAATAAGGCCCGACTCCTTGGCTTATTAGATGCAGGGCTAAAATCAAGGTCCTATCTCTCTTGTGTTTGCATTCCCTCATTTATAAACAGATTAATGAATGCATTGGTATAATGAATTGTAGGATCGAATCCTTGAAGCTTCTTAAATGTTTGGGAGAGATTGCTCACTCACTATGGCCAGGTTTCACCACTATCATCCTTTTTTTATTATTGTTAGTTCTAGGTTATAGAAGCAGTGAGAGTTAAGAATATAATCCAAGGTACATACAGGGAAGTATTTCTGTGTGAATCAGGGGTCCCCAAAATAGGTCTCTCTCTCACTTTAATATTCTTAGAGGTGAAAATTGTCTTTATGCAGCATGAAGACATAATTTTATCCTCATGTTCTTAGCGAGCTCCTTTCATATTGTGAAAGGAAGGAAATGTGCTTGCTTTACTTCTAAATCTGGAGTGAGATTGAAACAGTGTGCAGCAAGACCCTCTGACCGTGATCTTGGTTTTGCAGCCCTAGGGCTTGAATTCACAACCTTGTGACTGTTAGACAAGCGCTCTACCACTATGTTACATGCCCAGCCATGACCTCCTGGAGGAAACACAAAGAGGATTTTTGTTTGCTGTGATAGGCAATATTGTTATTTCCCAAAATATTTCTAGTTTCACCACCACATCCCGACTTCGGTATTAGAGTAGAGCCATATGACAAGATTTGGGAAATGTATTTTGATGGGAAGATATGGGTCATTCAAGGACCCAAACTGAACTCCCTTCTCTATACCAGGCTCCTTTTTTCTCTCTAGGACCACAATCAGCAGTATTGGAAAATAGCTGCTATTTTACTTGTCTGAGTGATCATGATGACTGGAAATGGAGCAGAAGAAAGACACAAACTTTGTGTAGTAAGTCACTGGCATTTGGAGGCTATTTACCACTATACCATCACTGAGTCTGTCTTTTGTAAATTAAAGAGCTAAAAGAAGTAGCAAGGCATATAGGCACAGATTATCATTCCCAGAACCATAATGTAGTCATCACAGCTGTAATTATTTTTGGCACCTAATATTTTTTTCATAGTGTCAAGTAATTAAGCCTCTTGTACTAAAATGACCTGTAGCCAGGTCAGAGTAAAGGGGAAGGAAAATCTCAGATTTGGTCTTGTACAGTGAATAGGTTTCATCTTTTGGGTTTGAGATTTTAGGATTTTCAATTTACATATGCAAGTGTAAGGAAGGCTACAAAGTTCCAAGAAACAAGATTTTCCAAGCCCCAGGAGCATTTCTTTCTAATGCTGCAAGGAAAATGAGGAGTTAATTAAAAAACTGGTTGGTGGTGGCACAAGCCTTTAATTCCAGCACTCAGGAGGTAGAGGCAGGAGGATCTCTGTGAGTTTGAGGCCAGCCTGGTCCACAGAGCCAGTTCCAGGATAGCCAGGGCTACACAGAGAAATCTTGTCTCAAAAAACCTAAAAACCTAAAAAAAAATTAAAAAGGCTGTGAGAGTACCTGATATATTATATATATATATATATATATATATATATATATATATATATTTATTTGCAATGAATAAAAAGAAAAGTATGATTTAAAACAAACAACAAAATATTAAAATAATTTGGGTCCTGTGTGATAGAAGAGTTACTTTTGTGTGCCCAATACACTTCTTAACAAAAACTAGGATTGTAAAAAGCTTAATAGTTTACACTAAAAAACATTATAATCATTTATAGATCCACAACTTAAGATGGAGATTAAGAACGTCATGATAATATATTCCTAACCATATGATGATGAATCCATTTCTTACTCACACCGTCTTTTAACCTCAAAAGTTAACTGTCATACTGATTCGAAGTCCATCATGGCTTCATGTCTCATAGTGTATATCTTTATTGAATCTCTACACATTCACAAAACATATGTTTAAATTTTCACTGTCTTAGTTTTATTCAAAGATTATTCTTTGCTGTTGATAAAGCCTTGATATAAAAAAGACTCAAATCATCATAATATTCTGTCTGCCCATATGGAACAAAACTAGAATCAATAATATGAACAAAACCAGAATAAAATTAACTGCATGGAAACTGAACAATATACTTATGTATAAATTATGATTAAAGGAAGCCATTTGTGCTGGGAATATACCTTGACAGAATTCTGCTCCTTATGCACCAAGCCCTAGATTTGAACCACAAGGTACGAAGGCTGAAGGATCAGGAATTGAAGGTTACTCACATCTACATAGAGAGTTCAAAGTCAACCTGAACTACATGAGACCCTGCCTCTTAAAAAAAAAAGAAAGAAAGAAAGAAAGAAAGAAAGAAAGAAAGAAAGGAAAGCAGAAAAAAAGGAAGAAAGAAAGAGAAAACAGAAGAAAAATGTAAAGAAAATAGAAAGCATTTGGAGCTGAATAATGGTAAAGAGGACATATAAAATATACATTCTGAAGGTGGAGAGATGGCTCTGTGGGTAAGAGCATGAGATCTGCATTGAAATCCTCAACATCTGAGCAAATAGTCAGGTATGGTGGCATGCACCTGTAACCTCAGCACTGGGGAAATGATGGGAAGAGGTTGACAACTGAGTCCCAAGAATTCTCTGGCTAGCTTCTTCTCAATCCAGTAATTCTCAAAGCAATAAAGCAGAGGCCGATAAAGGAAGGCATGCCATCCTTTGGCCTCCACATGCATTTGTGCAGGTTCACACACATACATACAACACACAATCTTAGTTAAACTAAAGCTTTGAATTATCAGTTTCATATGTTCATATGACAAAATAAAAGTATATGATGATTTAATCTTTTATTTCACTAAGCTAAAGAAAGAAGACAACCAAATATATATGATGTAGAAAGAAATGAATGTAAGACAATCTCACACACGTTTGTAATTCTAGCTACCCAGAAGGCTGGGGCAGGAAGATTGCTAGTTCAAAACCATTCTAAACAACATACCCAACCCCAATATCAAGAAATGAATATGCCATCTTCTGAATATGGTGTGACTATGGTGTTCACAAACACAACAGCTATATGCACCTGCAGAATATCAACCCAGTTAAAACTCCAGCATGGATGGGGAGGAACTCAAGAGGTCCTACCTCTAACTGATACTGGCAATTGATAGCTGCTGGTGGGGGGGCGGCAATTTTAGGGTGTGGTCACTAATAGGTTGCCCAGGCTTAACTGGATGGCTCTACACTCAAGCACATTTAGGTAGCATTTAATGGGCTTAGTAGGCTATCAAAAACAACAACAAAAAGAAGACGTGAAGCTGAGAGGTAGAGTTGTGGAGATCTGGTGAGGGCTGGAGAAGGAAAATATAGGTGGATATGATCATAGTTCATTGGACACACACATGAAATTCTCAAAGAATAAAATGTTTAAAAAGAATTAATAAGATAAACGGTAGGAGAAATGTTAGCCATGCCCTCTTTGGGGCTGGCACAGGTGACTCAGACCATGCACACTTGGGCATGGACAGAGTGACATAGCAAGACCTTAAATATGAGCGTCACACGCAGGCGGCTCTCTCTGTTCCCTGACCTGCCTGGTGGTATAAGACTGACTTCATCGCGTGAGTAGCATGAGTACTTTTCTAATAAACATCTGCTCATCAAACTCGCTCTGACTCCATAGCGATCCGCATTTATTGTGTTTCACTTTAATACACTAATATGCTAGAAATTATATGATAGTTAAAACAACAATCCAAATGTTTTCTTACAAAAGTGTTCAGCTCTACAAAAGAAAAAGTTAAAAAACCACAAATGGAAATGAAGATAGAAATCCACAATTTCAAATATTTTGGAAATAAAACTATGTGAAAACAAGTCTTTGCTATGTAATTATGGAGTCCGAAGTCCAGATCCCTGGCACCCACATAAAAACTGGATGCTGTAACCTGAGCACTGGATGAGGATGCTGTAACCTGAGCACTGGATGAAGGCAGAGAGAGACAGATCATAGAGCTGGTTGGCCAGCCATTCTAGCCAAACAATGAGCACCCATGTTCAGTGAGGGACTCTACCTCAAAAGACAAGGTGGAGAGTAAGAATGGAAGACATTCTATGGAAACCTCTGGCCTCCATACACACACTCACGCAGGCATATGTGCACCTGGACATGCACATAGACAAAAGGTACTACACACACATACATACATACACACACACATACACATACACATACACACACACATACACACACTCATACACATACACACACACACATACACACACACACATACACACACACAAATAATGTTTAATTGGAAGAATCTTATGTGACCTTTATGCAAAAAAACCCCACAATTTACCTAAAAGAAAAGTTTCTTCAACTTAGAAACTTCTAAAACTTAAAGTGAAAATGAAAAAAAAAGTCTTAATAGTTTTACATCTATTTAAAATAAATGACTGATTATTTAAAATCCAGCCAAAAAGAAAACCCCACACCCAATTGGGTTTGTGGCAAATTCTTCTAACTATGGAAGAAAGAAATAGCAGAATCTCAAACATAGTCCTCAAACATAGAGGAAAGTGCTAATATTTTAGGAAAAACACAAGAAAGCATTTCCACGACCTTCAAATAGTCACAGATTGCTATGACAGGATCCAAAAAAAGCACAACTCATAAGTAAAATTCTGATAACCTAGACTTCATTAAAATTAACTTGTTCTATTTGTCACAAGACACTACCAAAGGAATGAGAGAGTAAGTCACAGACTGAAGATGTGTACAATCTCTCTCTCTCTATGTAAATATATGTCTATAGAGACACATATATATATAGATATGCCTATATAAAAATAGATCTGTAAAGGAGCTAAAATCTATAACACATGAAGAATTTGTAAATCAGAACACAAATACTGAAAATCTAGTAGAAAAACTAAACAAAAACTTGAACAAATTGTTTAGAAATGATGATATTTAAAAGTCAATCTGCAAAAGACATAAATGGATGCACCACCAGAGAAAACTTACAGATAGCATGAAAATACACAAAAGGATACTTAAACTTCGGTCACTAGGGGGAATCCAAATTAAAACCATGCCCAGTAGCAGAATACACCTGCAAGTGGCTAAAATGTAAAGGCAGCAGCAATATCATGCTGGCAAGAATGTGGGGGAACTTAAAAGCTGCTGGAGAGACTGTAAACTAGGACAAGCAACTCTGTGGAAAGTTTGGAGAGTTTCACGACAGGCGTTTGTATCCAAGAAAAAATGGAAGCTTATGCTCACCCAAAATGTGTACACAAATGCTGATCACAGCTTTATTCACAATAGCCCCAAATTGAGAGCAGTACAGCTGTCCATCAGCGGGTGAATGGCTAACAAAGCCAGAGTGTGCACATACCACTTATCATCACTGAGAAGGGGTATTCTTAGGGAAGTGGAGTCTTACCAAGAAAACTCAGGAGGCTGTCACTTTCCAATCAAATTCTTAATACAGATGATCATTAACACACCCTCTCATTAAGTAGATCAAGACAGTTATGGGGAAAGGCATCTAGACATGACAGATGCAAAAGAATGCGGTATTCTGGCAACAAAAGCAAACACTAGGGACATAGAGTGCTAAGAATCAACACATCTCCTTTATTACACTTTTGGCAACAAAAGTGACAGTTTCAAGCAAGGACAAGAGCACTAGACTTGAGTACTTGACATTCACAAAATGTAAATGAATTGAAAGTTTAGCTCTGTCACTTGTCATTATGAGTCCTCCCCTTCTGCTCCACTTCATGCAATTTTTTAAGACACATGTGGTCCCTTGGTGAGTGCCTTAGTTAGAATTTCTATTGCTGTGAAGAGACACCATGACCTCAACAACTCTTAGAAAGAAAACATTTAATTGGGGGACTCACTTATAGTTCAGAAGTTTGGTAGGAAGTAAGACAGTGTGCAGGCAGACATGGTTCTAGAGGAACTGAGAGTTCTATATCTTGACTCACGGGCAACAGGAAGTGGTCTATCTCACTAAGCATGACTTAAATGTATATGAGACCTCAAAGTCTGCCTCCACAGTGACACACTTCCTCCAACAAGACCATACCTACTCCAACAATGCCACACACCCTAATATTGCCACTCCTTTTGGAAGTCATTTTCTTTCAAACAACCATAGTGAGTGAAAAAAAACCACTCCATCCCTTCATAGGATAATGGGACGATGTTTGGGATCATAAAGAACATGACCATATATCTCTGGAAGACTTGAAGCAAGGCTGTTTTAGATTAATTTTTGGCAAATGAGAATGTTTTCTTTGTTAACTAACATTTGAAATGAGTTTGCTCCAAGGAGGAAAATCTAATGAAGAAGATGAATCACTTCTACACAGTGTCTCCAAAAAGTCTTTCCTAAACTTTAACTGTCAGTTTGTAAGTTCTAGAATTAACTTTTGGATAAATTCTGAGCATGTCTGTAAGGGATTTTTCTAGATTAGGTTAATTGTCATGGGAACACATATACTAAATATGTGTGATACCACTTCCTGGGCTGGGGTCCTGACTTGCATAAAAAGAAGAAAACTGGCTGATAGCAAGCATTATTTGTTCTCTGCTACCTCATTAATGATGCCCCAGCTGCCCAAAGCTCCAGACACCATACTTTACTGCCATGATGGACGGTAAGATAAAAAGGCAATTTTTCTTCTAAGTTACCTTTCATAAATATGGCCATAGTAATAATAAGAGGAACTAATACACAAACCATCTGAGATTTGTATTATAAGTTCAACATAAACCTGAAAAAAATAGGTTCTCAATATTATAAAAAAGCAAATACCATATTCCATCATTCATCTAGAATATTAAAAAACCAAAGGAAAGGACTGAAATGCATCACTGTACCCAGATCAAACTTATTGTCCAGATTTACTTGCACCCACTTTAAACCCAAAGACCCTTTTAGAGTTCAGATGTGTCAGGTATGATGATGCATGTTTTAATCCCAGCACTCAGGAGACAGAGGCAGGAGGATCTCTGTGAGTTCCAGGTCAGCTTGGTCTACACTGTGAGTTCCAGGCCAGCCATGGTTACGAAGAAAAAGAGAGACCCTGTTTGAAAACACACAAATAAAGAAATGAAGTTCAGATGTAAGTAGGTGACTCTCAGAAGCACTAGAAGAAATTCTAGAAATCACTTTTTTCGCCAAATGACTACAGAGAGCAATGAATATGCAGCATTTACTGTGCAGACAGAAAATTAAGGACAGAGGAGAAAAGAAGACTAAGTGTATAAAAAGGCTTTGATATGTGTAAAAAGGCTTTGATACGTTGACTACACTAATTTGGAGTATGCTTGAAAACAGGCTGAAGTCATCAGCAGCAAGGGGGTTACTACATAGTCTCAGGAACAAGGTCATTGCTGAGACAGGCACAGGCAAAGCCATTTCCCAGCCATCTAGAAGGGTCATAGCAAAATTTAGATAAAAATTGAACCATTTCATCTTTTTCCTTAACTTCATGCCCTACCAGGTCATCTTCTGCTTCATTTCCAGACTTCCCTTTATAAGGGAGAACAAACATAAAAAGAAGGATGAGCTATTAAAATATTAGGTGGGAATGACAATGAATCCAACCACTGGTGGACCTCTGAAGGGAAAGCCAGTTGGGAATGTCTAGAATGCTTTGTGGAAAAAATTTACAGAGAAGGGGCCTTAGACTCTATTCCACTGTTAGGTAAAGTTTGGTGTCCCTCCCAATCCAGTGGTCAATCTGGACAAGCTGCTTTTGAAGTCACTAGCTATGCCGTCACTTCTCAATTTGTGCAGAGACTTCAAACTACAATGCCAGCTTCAATGCCTGGGATAGAAATCACCCCACAGAGATTGGTGTTGATGTAAGACAGTAGAATCCAAAGAAGCGAGTCTATGACCTGAACAAGTCCCTCCCCAATGGGACAGAGCAGCCATGAGGCTCCGCTGACTTTCGTGTTGTTGAATATTGAGATTTACTGTCAGAGAAAGAAATGTGTTACGGTGCGCTTACTCTTTCAGCGACTGTTTACTGAGCATCTGCTATCTGCCAGACACACCCTGTGTTAGGTGCTAGAACACAAGAATTCCAACCAAGCTCCCATCCTCCTGGCAGCTAGACTCTGAGAGAAAAAGAGATGAAATTAAACCAATAATTATGCTCTTGCTTATTAACAGATGGGGCAAGTCTAGTTGGATCACTTGAAAGTAAGAAAGGAAAAAGATGAAGCTGAGGGAGACTTTCCAAAGGTCAGCCAGGGAGATGAGTCACAAAGGCATATGGTACAAAGCGTGTTCTATGGAACGGGATGGGGACCAGGTGGATGTGCTGGCCCCACTGTTCAGAAGTTGTGAAGTATCAGAACCTTTTTTGATGCCTCTGTATCAGAAGGATGGCAGCAGGCCACACACCCAGGCTCTGCAATCATTACACGAAGCAATGTGCGCGGCACACTTAGCACTCAATAAATGCTACTGTCATCCGTCAATATTGACAGTTACTACTGCTAAAAATATTTTCCTTAACAGCAAGTCCAGTGCTTTTATCTCTGCATCCTGCTGCCTTGATATCATTTCACTTTTTCCCTTCTTTTCTTCCTAACCATAAGAAGTTTCCTGGAAAGTAGGTCAGACTCCAACAAACTCTCAGCACTGTAGCTTCTAGATGAAAGAGGGGGCATAGGAAGACTTTGAGCAGCTCCGGGTGCCCATCCAGACTTCCAACGGATGACAAAATATTTCCATGAGGATTTATTTAATTTTGTCCCCAGGCTTGTTCACAATTCTGACCATCTGGTACTGGAGGTTTCTCTATTTTTAATATTTCTAACTTGGGTGTTTTGCTTTTTTAACCTATTCTAGGATTAGTCGCCCCCTTTCAGCCACCCCCGCTCTCTCCACCAACCCCTGATTTAATTTGCTTGAATGTATTCTTCTCTATGACAAGTTTGCCACAGCCTCTAACTCTGATAACCTCAGAGCTGTAAAGCAGAGGCATCTCGAGTCATATGAAAGGTCACTGCAAAACCAAATGTCATCCTTGAAACCTGTGACATTGGTCTAAAAAGACCACCCCAAGGGTACATGCTGAAAGTATGAAAGAACTTCCTGAAAGGAAGCTTCCCCATCCCAAACTCCTAACAGTCACTCTAATCAATGCTAGTCAGGTAGTTCTCCTAGAGAGAAGCAGCCTGAGCTAGACACACAAGTCCCTTTAAGTCATCTGTCTTAGCCTGGCTGCCCAAATAGTCACCATATAATATCTTTCCTACCTCCTGGAGCAGTGCTGTCTTCAAAAAGCCAATTTCCCCAAGAATAATTCTATCAAACTAGGTCATTTGTTTCTGGCTTATCATTTTATGTGATTGGGGGTAGGACTCCATAAGAGTACACAGATAATGGCTTTAAGGAAAGCAATACAGTAGGGGGACACCTGAGACCTGGGGACTGCTCACAGGATCCCATTTCTGTGAGATCCAACACACCCAGAGATTTCCAAGTCCCTGGTACCGGTCCCACCTCCATCCACCAGACTAGTTAGACATAGGGCTGTTTCCAGCCCGGCTTCCTCTGCCCTGATCAGGGACACCTGAGGCTGGGGGACTGCTCACAAGATCCCATTCCCTCAGGATCCAACACACCCAGAGACTGCCAGGGCCCCAGTACCAGTCTTTCCTCCATCCATGAGAAGAGAAGAGACATCAAAGTATTGGATCTGTTTGCATCTACCAGAAGGGAACATTGGTCCTGTACCCACCAGGAGAGGAAGAGACTCCTGCTACACCCACCGGAAGAAAGGATGAGAAGAAGAAAATATAAAATCACATTCAACAACAGGAAAACCTATATGACACCACCAAAGACTAGGGAGCCTACACCAGAAAGACCTGAACATCACAATGCAGATGAAGCAGAAGAGAATGACCTTAAAAACATCTTCATGAAAATGATAGAGGGCCTCAAAGAGGATATGAGAAAATCCCTTAAAGAAATGGAAGAAAAAAACAAACCAAAAAATACAAGATATCAACAAACCTCTCAAGGAAACAGTTCAAGACCTAAAAATTGAGATAGAGACAATAAAGAAAGTACAATCTGAGGGAATGCTGGAAATAGAAAAGCTGGGTAAACGATCAATAACTACCGATGCAAGCATAACCAACAGAATACAAGAGATGGAAGAGAGAATCTCAGGAGTTGAAGATACACTAGGAGAAATAGACTCATCTACCAAAGAAAATCTTAAGTCCAACAAATCCCCAACACAAAATATCCAGGAAATATGGGATACCATGAAAAGACCAAACCTAAGAATAATAGGTATAGAAGAAGGTGAAGAAACCCAACTCAAAGGTACAGAAAACACACTCAACAAAATCATAGAGGGAAAACAATAATACAAAAATGTCCCCTGTTTTATGATGACAGTTAAGGCAGACATCCATCTAATTACAGGGGAGACCAGTTCAAGCACCCTCTCCATTGATGCTTAGAGTCTTAGCTGTGGTCATCCTTGTGGATTCTTGGGAATTTCCCTAGTGCCAGGTTTCTTGCTAATGCCATAATGGCTCCCTCTATCAAGATATCTCTTTCCCTGCTCTCCCTCTCTGTCCTTCCCCGAACTTGACCATCCCATTCCCTCAGGTTCTCCTCTCCCACCAACCCATTCTCCCCTCCCCCTCCCTTTCTACCTTCCCTCTACCCAACATGCTCCCAGACTTATGGAAGCAGATACAGAGATCCATAGCTAAGCTCTGTCAAACTCCCAGAGTCCAGTGGAAGAGAGGGAGCATCAATAACATGAGCAAAGCGGTCAAGACTATGATGGGTAAACCCACAGAAACAGCTGACCTGAGCAAGTGGGAGCTCACTGACACTGGACTGACAGCTGGGGGACCTGCATAGGACCAAACTAGGCCCTCTGAATGTGGGTGACAGTCGTGTGGCTTGGGCAGTTTATGGGGACACTGGCAGTGGAACCAGGATTTATCCCTAGTTCATGAACTAGCTTCTTGGAGCCTGTTGCCATGGAGGGATACCTTGCTCAGCCTAGGCACAGGGGAGAGGGCCTCAGTCCTGCCTTGACATGATGTGACAGACTTTTCTGACTCCCCATGGGAGGCCTCACCCTCTCTGAAGAGTGGTTGGGGGGTGGGGTGGGGAGAGTAAGAGGAGGGGAGGGAGGGGGGAACTGGGATTGGTATGAAAAAAGATTTTTAAAAAAATGTTTGAGTAACCGGGCAGGGTGCAAGTGTTGAAAATATCACAGAAAATCACAAAGACAATGATTGTGGAAGCAGATACAGAGCTTGGAAATCTCAATGATGGAAGACAAGGAAAACAAAGAGCTACTGTAAACAAAATTCCCAGGAAGAACAGGGCCATTCTTTCTCTCCTGTGGCCCTACCACGAGGCTTCATTTTTAGAAGATACAGTGTCTTTTTTTCTTCACCTTGCTCTCTGCATTTTATAAACACTTCTGTCTTTCATTTATGGACCTCCTATCCACCAGAGCAACAATACACACATGGCAGATATTATTCCCATTTCACCAATAATGGAACTAAAGATCTGAGAAGTAATAAAATGTGCCCAGATCATACAATTTAGCAACAAGAATCTAGATCTTTTCCTTTTTTTTTTTTCCTTCTGATAGGGCACCCAGTGTCTCTCTGGTTTACCAAGCTCATTTTTCAAGAGGAATGGATCAGGACACTCAGAAAAAAAAAAAAAAAAAAAAAAAAAAAAAAAAAGACTCCCGGGTTTGGAGTGTAGACTCAAATCTTGAATAGTATGTTGTTTGTATTAGTTCCTGTGACAAAATCCTGGAGAAAATATTTTAGGGAGAGGAAGGACTTGTTTGGGTTCATAATTTAGGCCCATGTTCACTTGACTGCTTTTTCTGGACCCATGTTTGATAAGATAGAGCATAATGGTGAAAGAGCATGATAAAGAAAAGCTGCTTACCTATGACAGACAAGAAGCAGAGGAAGACAACGCAAGGACAGCACTGGGAATAAGACACAACCTTCCAAGGTATGTTCCTGTGACCCATTCCTCTAGCCAGACCCCACTTCCCAAAGTCCATTAGCCATGACTTAATCCATGTATCAATCCACCAATGAAGTCAGAGAACTCAGAACTCAATAACTTCTCTAAAGCCCATCAACTGGCAGCCAATCCTTTGGCCCATGTGTCCTCAGGAAACATTTTTATAGTCAAACCATAACATCAATTTGTTTTAGCCCATGCTTATATAAGATTTACATTTCTAGGGAACAACTTGAAAAGTCCTGTTATAAAATACCCTGTAATTCTTGACAAAATACAACATTCTTCTAACTACATAGCTAAGCTCTTAGCAAAGTAAGAGAGCCAAAAGCCAAAGATAAAACCTAAAACCCTGAAAGTGTGCAGCCACACTAAGTCACTGTGGCAATAATTACCATGGCAGACTCAATTCTTACCATTCAAAGGACTTTTAACATATTATGTCATGTATCCTTTGATATAGATAAGCACAAGTGTAGTTGGAGGTCTCTTGTCCCTCCCTCCAATTCCCAAATAACCATGGTAAGGCTTAACAATAATTACAATTGTTTAACCAATGAATCAGGAGGCATATTGCTGACTAACTCTCATAATCAACTATGTTTACTAATCTGTGTATCACCATGTAGCTATGGCTTACTGGTAATGTTCTGGCATCTTACTCCTTCGGCTGCTACATGGCATCTCCAGGACTCTGCCTTCTTTCTCTCCATAACTCTGGATTTCTCCGCTAGCTATATTTCTCACCTAGCCATTGGTCAAAACAGTTTTATTCATCATCCAATAAAAGCAACACATATGTACAGCATACAGAAGGGCATCCCACATCCCACAAGCATACGAAGGTTCATAAATATCACAGGCATGTGTATACAAAGGTTATTTTAATTGGCATTTATAAATAGCATATTTCAAGGGTAAAGTATGGTTAATAACAACAAAACTTCTTTCAAGGCATCTAAAATAACAATAGGACTCATTAAAAGGTATTTACTTACACCTGCTATGTGCTATGTTTAATATAGGAATGTGTGTGTGTGTGTGTGTGTGTGTATGAGACAAGCCAAGTATAGGAGTAGGTGAAGTGCTGAAGTGATACTAAAACCTATAATAGAAACCTAGAATATATGAAAGGATCAAAGATTTGCAACTTAATGGTAGAAACATTTTGACAACATTCTACCACTCTACTATTCTCTGTGCTGACCTTGTCAAGTTCACACTGCCACAGTGTCCAGTAACTCTGAATTTAGAGAAAGGAAAAGCAGCAGCAAAAATCCGGTGGGTCCTCCCTTCCCTTCATTTCAGTTACAGGAGACTTCAGAAACAATTATGTCTTTCAGCTCCATCATTCCAGTTGCTGATTAGACAGTAAGAATCAGATGACATCCCTTTCTCCTGGGAAATTGTTATGGTTAACAAAACAAACAAAGCTGTAGTCAGCAGGTCCTGTATAAAAACAAACCAAAACTCCAAAGAGCACAGTGGCAGCTCAGTTCAATAAAAGAGATTTCAAACACATTGATCGGAGATAGGGGGGCAGGCTCAAGATTTCAGTAATTCTCATGCCAGAGTTTTCCAGTTCTTAGCTTTTGCTGGCAAAGCTCCTGTAATTGGACAGGCATCCTCTCACATGGCTGTGTATTATTCCAACATAGTACTTTCAAAGTCTATTTTAAAGAAATGCAAATAGCCGCTATTTTAATCTCCTAGTAAATAGATATTTTCTCCCTCAACAGAAACAAGTCTAGCATTTTCACAGCTTCAGGTTAGATTAGTTCCTAAATAATAACTGCTCCTCCATCCCTTTCTTTTGTGCTTTTGAGGATAAACCCATGAATTGAAATAACAGAATAAAAGACCCAGTAGCAAGTATTATTTTTTTTTCCTTTTGACAGTGGATTCCTTTCCTGGGAAATGAAAACACCTTCGTATTGAAATAGCAGGCCATGGTGGTTTCTCTGCTGAATGGAGAGAAACCCTTTAAAACCCCACATTCAGAACCTATTCAGTTCTTATTTACCACCATTCTCTGCCTAGGACAAGCCATCAGAACACACCCATTTCTACAGCTCTGCCAATGGTCAGCTGTAAGACCTCAAGAACATTACTCAACATCTGTGAGGCTTCAGCTGCCCATTCCACAAAGGTGAACGCAGGGTCTAATGGATGTCTAAGTCCCCTTCAGTGTCCAAGAGTTCTTTATCTCCTGTACTGGAACACATACAGAAATATTCTGGGGCTCAACTTCTTCTTTCAAAGATGAGATATCAAACACTGAAGACATATTTACACAGCTCCTACTCTAGCTAGACAGTGTATTCCATGCTCAATAAACAAAGAGATATAAAACAATGTCCCGGCTTTCACAGACATATAACCCATAATAGCAGAAGAAATTTCACTAAAGGGAGATAGCCAGGAGATGCTGAATTTTTCCATAGAGCAATCCTTCGGAGTGCTGCAGAGCATAGCTGACAGGCTGGGATGAGTGCTGGAACTTGTGGTTGAGGTTGAAGTTGATGATCTTTCTGAGTGCAGAGGTCCCATTTAGGTGATAAAGGAAGGCTATAAACCCCACATAACCTTGAGTAAACCTCATCATTAAAGTAATAAAGGAATTGTGAGAAACGCTAAAAGCAGAGGGAAGGAGGAAGGCAAGCCTCACAGAGATGAGTACAGGAGAGAGCTAATGTCTAATTAGACTCAACTACTTTCTCTTAAGGGATGGGCCTGGCCTGGCCTGCCTGCTGGAGGTAGAGAAGAACTGGGAGCAGCTTAAAGGGTCCTCCTTCCACAGACTCCATGTTGAATTTTAGGAAGAGTTGAAATGATACAAGAATGGGATGGGCCCTTAAAAAAAAAGATTGAGGCCCTTCCCTGATATTACTAAGTGTAGATAAATGAAGAGAGTTACCCAAGTTGATGCCAGCACCAAGTGGAAGGTGAAATGAATCAATTCAGCTTGCCCCAAAATTACAAAGAAGGGCACTCAGCACAAGGGCAGTCTGAGAACTGCTCCACAGCATCACTGACACCCTCTTTCTTGGAGAATCATCATATCAGCTTTCTTTCCCTTTTTAAAATATTGTTTCCTTTACTTTTGAGATTATAATGCAAGTACATTATTTCCTTTCCATTTCCTCCTTCCAAGCCATCCTATGTAGTATCCCTCCTTGCTCTTTTAAGTTCATGGCCTTTGTTTTCTTAATTGTTATGCACATATATGTACACACACACACACACACACACACACACACACACACACACACACACACATAGTTCTAAGTACATAAATACAGCCTGGTCAGTCTGTATAATGGTACTAGTATGTATGATTTCAGAACTGACTACTGATTATTTGGTATTGAGTAACAAATCGGTGGACTCTTCCCCTGGGAGGACTATTTTTCCCATTTTCAGCATTCCTTACCCTTGTAGTTCTTTATGTAGGGTTGAGGCCTCATAACCTTTTCTTTGAACACTTTAGCATGTCTATTGTTGTCCTTGTTCGGCGAATGTTGGTAAGACTCTATGGGTGTAGCTTCTGGCAATCCTAGGAGACACACTCTTACAGCAAACTTCCTGATCCCCTGGCTCTTACACAATGGTTCTCTTCCATAATGTTCCCTGAGCCTTAGGTGTGGGAGTGTTTTATAAATATATACATTGGGACTGGGCTCCATAACTCTGTATTTTGATTGTTTGTGGTCTTTATCTGCCACAAACTAGAAAGGATCATATTGAGTGAGGTATCCCAGACTCAGAAAGACAAACATCTCCTACCCTTTCATTTTTTGTTAGTTTCTTCGTTTTGAGACAGGTTTCTCATATTCCAGCCTGACCTCAAACTGTGCATATAGCTAAAGATGACCTTGAACTTCTGCTCTTCCTGCCTCCAACTGCTGAGTCCTAGGACTACTCTCGAGTGCCTTATGCTGGGCTGGGAGTCAAACACAGGGCTCCTTTTCCTCTACCTGCCCTCTACTAAGGAAGCTACATCTCCAGCGTTAGACCATTCCACACTGGTAGGGTCAGGGAAAATGAATCCTGTGAGATCATATCTCTACCACCTTTCCCTGCCAGCAATGAAAGTCCTTCGTACTGTAACTCTGTGGAACCTGGGTGACGCTTTAACCTAGTGACACTCAGAACCTTTGGACGGAAGACACACGCACCCTATACATTCCTTGACCCCACATCTCTAAAGTTCTACACTTTATTTTGTCCCAGTGAGGAGCATCTGCTGCCTGGGAGGCACCGGGCTGGATTCTGCCTTCAGACAAGCTCCCCACATAATAAACTAGAGGATACCAGCGGCAGCCACAGTGAGTGAAAGGATAAGAAGAGCAGAACCTGAGACCTTGTAATGTTTACCTGTTCCCAGGGTGACAGGATGAACAAATAAACCAATTTTGAGTGGTAATATTTACCTAAAATTATATTATTCATAATGAGAATGCTAACTGCCATACACTCATTATCTCGGTCCTCGTCACAACCTTCTGTAGGAGACACTATTGTTGTGGTGTCCCTGTAGATGGAAATGTCTGTCCTACCCCTGTCCTGAGGCCATTCAGTCCCAAATAAGCACACATAGGCTTGTATTAATTATAAACTGTTTGACCTATTGCTCAGTCTTATTACTAACAAACTCTTACAACTTAAGTTAACTCATAATTCATATTTATGTTTAGCCACATGGCTTGGTACATTTTCTCAGTAGTATATTCTCATCTTGCTTCCTCTGCATCTGGCTGGCAACTGCATCTCTGCCTTTCCTCTTCCCAGAATTCTCCTAGTCTGGTCACCCTGCCTATACTTACTGCCTGGCTTCTGGCCAATCAGCATTTTATTAAACCAATATGAGTAACAAATCTTTACAGTGGACAAGAGCATTGTCCCAGCTTTACAGAGAAGGCCATTCTACCCCAAGCAGAAAGCACCCAGATTTGATAGCTCATAAATAATGGTATCAGGATGTAAAGCCATGCACGTCTGGTTCTACAATACGCATCTCACAGGAAACGTGGTAGTGTGAGACCACCAAGAGCAGGGAGCAGATTGAAAATCCAAGAACTGAAATCCTCTAAAGACATTGTTGAGGCCTAAAAACATTAGGATGCTCTGTGGCAGACTTCCATTCCAGTTTCCTGGTAGACTACAAATCTCAGTCTCCCTTAGGATTTTAAGTGACAATGTGTGAGGTGTGTGTGGGGGGGGTGAGAGAGAGAGAGAGAGAGAGAGAGAGAGAGAGAGAGAGAGAGAGAGAGATGTATGTGTGTGACAGAGAGAGAGAGAGAAAGAGAGAGAGAATGTGTGTATGTGAGACACACAGAGAGAATGTGTGCACTGTGAGTGTATGTCTGTGTGTGTGTGTATGTAAGTGTGTATGATTTTAATTTCAGTACTTCATTTTCCTTTTCTTTATGCTGTAATGAATGGGGGCCTTATAGTCAGGACGTAGATAGAAACAGACAGTCAAGGAAGGGCTCAGATGGAAGAGGGGAGGTAACTTCTCCAATTAATGAGTAGATGGGGGTTTCTATAGTTGCAAATCACAGAAACTAACTCTATCCTGTATAAATAATTATTTATTAAAGGAGAGGTCAACATGAAATCTCCTAGATGGTCAGAGAAACAGTAAAATGTCTGCACCCATGAATAATGACAAAGTCATGCCACCATGCTGTTCACTGGGAACATCATTTAATGCCATTGCGGGCCCGAGGACTCAGAGTCATAGCTCCAATATGGTGACTAATGCTGAGTACAGCATGAATGCTTGTAACCTCTAGCTTCAGGAGCCTGAGGTGACACCACCACCCTTGCCAGGATGGTCTTCTCCACTTCTTTTTTAAAAAATAAATAAATAAATAAAACTATCTTCCAGTTTATTTCAACCAAGGTACCCTACTTGCAAATGCTAAATCTGCATACAGAAACAGTAGCCAAAAGGGAGACTGGGGAGACAGATATATTTGTGTTCTATAGTGGAAGGCTGATTTTAACGTTGTAAGTCAGTCTAGCATAGGAACATTAAAAAATGCTGAGTGGCAGAAACCTAGCAATAAGATAACCATTCATCTGGTCACCTTCCAAAGAGAATGGGGGTTGTCATATGGATTTGTCTGCATAAAAGTATTGACAGGGACAGAAGCCCAGAATGGCCTACAGTGAAATTAATTAATTTCAAAATAATCAAGGAAGAAGGAATAACTAGTACCAAACTACTAATTCACTCTCTTCAAAATGCATGGTCTACTCTATTTTTAAAATGCACTCAAGTCATTTTAAATAAAATAACATGAGTTGACTGTCAAAAGCAATTCTCTATAGAGTCCTTTTGTAAAGTGAATGGCTCCCCCGAAGTGTGTTTGTAAGCCCTGGTTGACTTACATTGGTTTACTCTAAGTGGGACACCAAGAATTCAATTAATAAAATAGAAAGAAAAGGCTAGTGGTTATTAAAGATGCAAAGAGTATCTGGTGAAGTATAAGGTGTCTTTGGCTGAAACTTATGACCTGGCTATATAAAAAGACTTCCTATGGGGCCCCTCTGGCAAAATACCAAGTGTCACAGAGGCCCTGGGAGACTCAATGGTGGAAGAGGGTACCACCTTGTCTTACCTCAAGGGCTATGAATTCAATCCCATTCAATGAATGCATGAACACTTAAACTCTATCAACATTTCTTTGCCCCCTTGACATACAAAACACTGGCTAGGACTCACCACTGTGAAGATGGGCAATCCACCCAGTCCCTGCCCATAAAGGAATCTGAGCTCTGTTTGAGAGATAAGAAAGTAGAATGGTAAGAAAAAGAAAAAGCTACTCTACCGCAAAGGTACAAAGTTGTATAGTGTACCAAGGCAGTACAGTGTGGGTCTAGACAGGTGAATGGGAACAGACTAGAGACCCACAGGAGGTGATATACAAACCACACATGAAAGTAGGGGAGGGGCAAGCCAGGCATTGGGACTGTAGGTGTCAATCATGAATATCCTGGCCACCCCGACCTTCAGTGCCACACCATGACTTATTTCTGTAAGTCAGAAAATACTTTTGAGCCCAGCAGTAACAAACATCATGGCTCTAAGTTTGATGAGGTACTGTGAAGGAAGAGGAGGAAGAGATGTAGGAGGAGGCCATTTTAAGAGCTAACTCAGAAGAAATAGGAGCCCCTGGTCGGGTGGATGTAGTGAGGACATGAATTAGCCTAGGAGAGTAATAGGTGATATTATAATAGGTGGTGGGTGATAATAGGTATACGCGTAGCCAATAGGCTGAGTTGTTTTTGGACTACATGTACAAGTACAGGCCAGAACCCAAGCATGTTACAGAATAGAGACTACAAAGAAATTCCAGGCTGGGCCACTGGGGATCCATCCTGAAAAGCCCTTTGCCTCTACCCTGTAGACCACAGGGTCATATTTAACAACAGAAAGGTCTCCATGTTGTATGTATTACAGTATTTCCTGCCCCAAGCTATGTTCCCTCCCCTTCAGTCACCACCACCTGAATTTTCCCCACATCTGATTCATGCCTCTAGATCTTAGAGACTTCATTTGGCTTCATCCCCTCTCAACTGCAATTCAAATACCAAGAAAGGGAAGTGCCTCACACCCTTATCAGTCTCCACTCAATTATGCTGCTCTTATCAGGGACTCTCTTATCTTAGCCAGCTTCTCCTTGCATCATCCTCACAGAATTAATCCTTTGTTCGTCTCTGCTCTCCCATCCTGGTTTTTAATCTTCTAAGGGCAGAGACCGGCTGTGTCTTTTTCATCTTTGGCATCTCAACAACTAATCCCATGCCCTGTATACTGAGTGATAGATATTAGATGCCGGATTTTCCATGAGGAGCTGAGACCTTAAACAAAGTCATTTAACCTCTTGAGCTTCCTTATCTCTAACCTATCTGAAAGAGGGAAGCACTAAAATCCACTCCTTGGGTTGCTAAGGGGCTTGTATTGGAACATAGCTGGCAAATTATAAGTCATTGTTCAAATGCAAATCAATATTTGCAAGCAGTCAACGTATTTCGTGGCAAGTAAGTGTGTGTTGATCGGATGAAGGAACAAGTGTACATCTCTTTCATGAACACCCTTTCTCTCACTCAGGAGGGGTCTTAAAATGCAACAGAGGACCAGAGAGGTGTTGGGGGCCAGCCAAGGCTAGTGATGTTGGCATCACAGACAGGCATCTGCATCTCCTTCTGATGCTGAAGCTTAGAGGAAATTGCGGCATGCGGTGATTCTGGAGCCTTTCTCAGTGTGAGACATCAGCCGTTCCACACTGCCAGACCCAACTTCTTAGAAGATCTCTGACCTCTGCCTCATTTGCTCCCTCCTTCCCTGCCCCAGCCAGGGCTTGCTACTCATGTGTCAGCTGTGTGGCCCAGTTGCCATCTATTTTTTTCCTTTACTGGGGTTTGGTTGCTTCTCTGGGTTTCTGCATCTGTTTCTCTTTGAATCTTTAACTGAGTATGTTTCTGCTGAGCTCAAAGTATTTTTATTTCTTTTCCTTCTAGCTCCCCAGCCAATTTTGAAGCCTGCTTCTCTAAAACAGTCGATTTATAAGTGGGTTGATTTGGAACATCCTTAAGCAAAGTTCATTCTCGTTTCTATAAACCCCCTCATTCCTTTCTGTTCTCCTCCCTAAGAAACACCAACTCCATTTAGAAAAAGAAAAAAAAAAAGACGCATACAGTGTAAGGGATGTGGAGACATAATAAAGAAAGTCGTGGAAAATGTGGTTAGTAGAATCATGCCCAGGAGCAGATGGCAGGACTGAAGGAAGGAATGCTGGCAACAGGGACGTCGGCAGCATCAGCAATCACCCCTAGAGGGGAAAATGCAATAAAGCAGTCACTTAAGAGAAGTAATCTTTGCAGGAACATTAGAAATTATGAGATAAGAAAGCCACAGAGGACCACTGGTCAATACAGAGCAGATGCTTCGATCTCCAGGTTGCAGCGCAGGATGCCCCTGGGGGACAGACAGCTCTGCGCCTCCATATTGGCAACTTTGACTATAAACTGAGAGTTAACAGCCAGGGTGGCCACATCCTAGCTCAAGTTAGCTCTCAGTCCATCTGTTACCATTTATCTGGGTCAGTGATAGTTAAGAATTGAGCAAGTTAGAAGGAAAATTGTCTAGCTTGGTTTGGCCTTTTTGTCTCCTCTTCTTATTGCAGAATTGTCTGTCATGTACCTGTACCACAGGAGTCTTTGGCAACAGCCTGGAAAACTGTGTTTAAATTTTAGGTTCTACAGGAATGTAAAGCCTCATGTAAGCCTGATTGTCCAGAAATCGACAATCATTACTATACTGGTGAAGCCAAACCAGGGTGAAATATAACATTTTGTCCCAGAAGAAAACAGCTGGATCTAAAATAAAGAACTGGGAAGAACCAACTGAAGAGAAGAAAAGGAAAACTTGTTTCTAGAGGAGAAGCCCACACAATGAGTGAAGTGCGCCCTGGCTATGGCCTTCAAGCTGATCACTAACAAGGGCTTCATATCAGCAAACAGTCTCTGAGGGGCTTGGAGGGTGCCTGCCTGCCTGCCTGAGTCAGGGCAACCTGCCCCAAGCATGCACATGCATGGTTTGACTTCTTCCGGAGTCAAAGAATAGAATTAGAACCCCCCCTCAGAAATAAATAAAAACCTAAATAAATAAATAAATAAATGGCCGGACAGAGGCACGGCTGACTTCTGAGAATGCCAAATTCTTCATTTTACAGAAGGAGAGTAAGTACAGACTTTTGCTGCACAACACTGAGAATTAAGTATGAGGGTGTATTTGTCAATCATCCCACCCACAGAAGGACAGCATAGGGATAATGAAACACTAATGCCTGTTGATAGCAGCAGTGCTGATGGATAGGCAAGAGTGAGAGAGAATGTGGAGGAGGAAGAGGAAGGAAAGATAAATCAGCCAGGTCTAATTTCTTGAAAAGTGAAGGAATAAATTTTTATAAAAGCAAAAGGCAAATTCATACTTCGACAGCACATATACTAAAAACTGAATGATATAGACAAGATTAGTGTGGCCCTGCACAAGGACAACATGCAGATTCATGAAGCAGTCCCTTTTTTGTATTTTATTTTATCTTAGATGCCTGTTTGTTTTCTAATGAGAGATAAAGAAGAGTAAGATCCTTTTACTTACAGCAAGAAGACGCATGTTAATCAAATGAAGCCAGACACAGGGCAGTAAGTACCACATGATCTTCTTCACATGAGTGAAGTTGAAACGGGGAATTGAACTGAAATGAAAGAGGAATTATGAGGGACTGGGGAAAACACTGAGGTTAAAGGAAGGTGGAAGAACACCATAAAAGTACCCATATAAAAATGTAGCAGTAAATCCCATCCATTTGTGCAGCAAATAGGCGTTAGTCATATTTTTTAGACTGAGTTTTGATATATATGAGTGTGTTCTTACATGTCAACACACATACCATGTACATGCTATGTGCCCATTGAGGCCAGAGAGGACATCAGGTCACCTATAACAGGAGCTACAGAAAACTGTGAACTGTCAAGTGTGTTCTGGGAACTGAACCTGGGTCCTCTGCAAAAGCAGTCAGTACTCTTAACAGCTGAGCCATTTCTCCAGCCCTGATATTATTTCTTAAATGTGTAAATAAAAAACAACAAGCAAGCAAGCAAGCAAGAAAGAAAGGAAGGAAGGAAGGAAGGAAGGAAGGAAGGAAGGAAGGAAGGAAGGCAGAGAGAGAGGGGGAAGGGAGGAAGGGAGGGGGAGTGGGGATTCTCCCATGAGAACTTCTTTATATAACCCCTTTCTCCTCTATCTTACATAAAGTGATTTTTAAACACCCCAAAGAGAAGATGAGTGCTTACATATTAAGAGACATCCTTCCTATCTCCTGAGAATGCCCCAGAATGCAGAAATGCTAGTTTATTAGTTTTAAGGCATAATTTCAACATATACCCCTGACCGTCTTGAGACTCATTACACAGAGCAAGCTAGCTGGCCTCAAATTCAGGGAGTTTGGTCCGCCTCTGCCCAAGTGCTTGTATTAAAGGAGTTCACCATCACACCTGACCATGCTCTTAAAAAGAATTATTCACAGATTTGATCTATTGCACAGATTGTCAAATCTGCTCCAATTCTATTCCAAAAGCATTAATGAGAACACACTAAGCACCAGGCATTATACTAAGTGCTAGACATCTAAAAATAAATAAAGAGGAAAAAGGAGCTTGTGGCTTAGAGGGAGAAAAAAACAGAGCCAAGTAATGATGCCACAGAGGCAGTGCAAGCAGTGGAAACTACAGTAGTTACCCGCCTGGCAGAAGTGGGGGCTCTTCATCAAAACTCTGCCTGAACTCCTGACTGGGAAGGGGTGAGGCAAAGAAGGAAGGGAGACCCACCAGTCAGGGTTGGCAGAATAATCAGAGTAACAAGTATCCGTATGGTCCTTTTGTGGGGCTGGGCACCTCCATACCCAAAGCAACACAACACGTTACATGCATGCTAACTTGTGAAAACAATTCTTGGCAAACTTGACCATCTGTTGTGTCTGGGATCTGTAGTCTTATCCTTCTGTGAAAATTAGCTTGTTTAAACATTTCACAGTGAAATAGCCATCCACATGTATGGTATTATTATTATTATTATTATTATTATTATTATTATTATTATTTCTGGAAACATACTGATGTAAAATAATGCATTATGGTTATGAGAATTTCAATCATGCTGTTGAGTCGAGTCAAGGTCAAGGCTGAAGGTAGGGAGACAGATCATTTGGAGCTGAGAGTCACATTAACACAAGCATGTAGAAACATCTTGGTAATTCCTTGATGTATAGCTGTTGGAGCAGCTGCTGTAAGAAAGAAGAAAAAAAAACTCATTGATTCTAGACACCCAGAAAAGGATATAAAGGGGAAAGGGTGGGGTTTTTTGTTTCATTTGTTTGTGTTTTGTTTTGCTTGTTTTTGGTCTGTTTAAATGTATGTTTGAGAGCCCCATATGGGGAAGAGAAGATAGATTGCTTGTTTTACACAAAGCTCAGCACTGGTGTTTGCAAGTGTGTCTTATTCTTTGGCCCTGCTGTGGTGGCTATGATGTAACTAGCACTGTGACCAGTTTGGGGTAAGGACACTTGGTGGGACTATGATGTAAATGTGATGTTCATAAAATGTATGGCAATTGTGTAAGTGAAGATTCTTCATGATTCCAAAGCCACTGGTGTGAAGTGGAGTGGCAGAGACTGGAGCACCAGCCAAGATTATACCTCCCTTTGGAATTTACAATGCACCATGGCAGAACTGGGTAAAGGTTACCAACCCTTAGAAAAATCTGTGCACATACCAAGTGTGAAAAGACAAAGATGAAAATGATATTTTAAACAGAGGAGGAAAAACAAGCCTTTGGAACTATATCAGACATGTAGTTCACAAGAAAATTACAAGCTAAATATTCACCAAAAGCCATATTGAGAGGCTATAATATGCAAAAGAATAAGTATACAAGTGCATGGCCCTTTGTCTTCACATGAAGACAATTTCAAATGCATTAAAGAGTAGGAAATGCAGTGGGAGTGGAATAAACATTAACAAACATAGGTATCTTGGGGCTGGGGATGCTGCTGAGTTCATAGATTGTTTGCCTAGCATGCAGGAAGCCCTAGATTCAATTCCCATTTAGCATAAAACAGGTTATGGTGGCATAAACCCATAATACCAGCACTTGGGAGGCAAAGGCAGGAGAATCAGAACCTCAAAGTCATCCTTAGCTTCATGGTAAGTTCAAGGCCAGCTTGGGCTAAAGGAATGAGTTGGAAGAGTGCTATGAAAATGAAAACCATGGATTTGTGTCATAAGTCTGTCATTTATTTGCTGTGAGGACTCTGGTACAACTCACTAGTCCTCTTTGCTTATCTATAAAATAAGAGACTTCAAATACATTAAGGACAGAAAACAGATTTGAAGTTAGGCATTGACTCTAACCAATCAGTACTGTCTTCGGGGAGTTGTGATAATGTGGGTTCTAAAACTACACCCAGGTTCAGTAGGGGGGGAAGTGCCACTTTAGATTAGCAACAACTATCATGAATTTTAAAATGCAAAATGTTGGAGGAAGAAAGCTGTACATATGCTATCCCTTTGAGCAGATGATAAGGAAGTCTTCCAGCTCTAAATAGAAGGGGCAGGATTGTTTTCAGTCTGCTCACACACCTCCTGAGTATCTCAGGCATGATTGCCACTCCTGCACCTTACAATGAAGCTAATGGCAGAAACCCAGCATTTATAGTCTGGGCTATTTCAGAAACACAAACCCATGTCCTTTTAGAATGCAATAAGACTGTGTTATTACGTAACCATACACCAAGAGCTACATGAGCATAAAGGGGAAGACAGCACTGCCTGGGGATGTGGTCTTCAGGACTGGCTTTCAAGAGTAATAAGGGGCTTCTAAGCATCATATCAGACAGATTTGCACACATGTGCAAAGTATTCATCATGTTTAGGAAAAAGCAGGGAGCCCAGTAAAGGTACAATATCAGGTTTTGCTCAGGAGTAAAAAGAAATATCCCAGGAAAATTAAATCAAGACAGTTTGGCACACTCTTTGTAGGCCAGAATATAAAGGGTATGCTAATCGGGTAATGAGGATTCCAATAAGATTTTTTAAAATTAGACATAAACACTTGAACTTAAATGAAAGTGTTCCATTTCCCCAAAGCCCAGTGAAGTCCAGATTGGACAAAGCAGTGCAAGCTTGAAATTCTGCATTTGGGGCAAATGTATTTAGAAGACTTGTATATAATACTACATGAGAGAAGGGGGGCAGGATTAAATCCAGGGACACAACAAGGCTCTTTGGAAACAATAATGGCAAAATCAGGAAGAAGTAAATGTAAGAGAATTTCAATTTCCTCAGAGGGAAGAAAACTTAGGTTGACCAGGAAGAAGTCCATGGAAAAAGTTGATGCTGAAACTGGAGATAGTGAATGACCAGTGTCCATGAAGTCAAGCTGAGAGCATCTAGTAAGAAAATTCAAGTCTATTACTTTCTATTAAGTAATTTGCTTCCATTTGTTTAGTACTTGATAAAGTAATGTGTGTTCACAGATTTACCAAGTAGGTTTAAGATTATCATGGTCCCCACCCTCTGGGGAGGATGCTTTTAATCCCAGCACTTCAGAGGCAGACAGTCAGATTTCTGTGAGTTCAAGGCCAGTTTGGTCTACAGAGCAAGTTCTATGATATTCAGGGCAGTTACACAGAGAAACCTGAAACCTTATCTCAAAAAACCAAAAGGAAAATGACTATCAAGGTCTGTATTATTAAATTTAAGGACATTTACAAAAAACAGGGGCAAGTTAGGTGACTGAGTAGGTAAAGGCTCTTGCCGCCAAACCAGATAACCAAGTTCAACTCCCAGGATCCACATAATTTGAAGTATAGAACTGACTCCCAGAAGTTATCCTCTGACCTCCACACAGGTACCTATCATGTACACACACATACCACCCCCACCACACACCCAAATGTTAAAGAGGATTATTTCTATAGTGCCTTGCAGAGTCTCTAATACATTATCAGTGTGCTTGTGAGCCCAGTAACCATGGGATGGGTGCATTCAGGGAGCACCTCACAGGACAGGACAGGTGCCCAACAGCAACTGTAAGCACAGAGCCAATTGTCTGAAAGTATCTGTAGAATGTTTTAGAGATCATTCAATTTGAAGCAACCTAGTTTATTTTTATCCTCATTTTCACAAAGAAGTCATTTTTCTTTCATTTTTGAGGCAAAGGCATTGGATTTCAAAGGACAATAAAGCACATACAGACAGAAAACTCAAGTGGGAATCAGTGAACACAAGGGATGAGTCGCTAGGGAGGTGACTGAAACAATGCGCACACTAGTGCAGTTAAGAACACCTCCAGAGGAGCTATTTCTGGGGAGATGGGGGGGGATGGGGAAGCAATCAGAGGAACAGGAAGCCAAGTGTGGGAAGCACCAAACACACCAAGATGGGTTCTTCCCATCCTCGTAATTTCCAGCACTGCATTTCAACTACAGATTTGCCTTTCGATGTCAACCAGCAGCTACTTCAATCTTTAAACTACTTCTTACTATCAGTTCTCCAAATACAAACATCCCTGGACTATCCACCATCATAGCCTATTTGCAAGAAGAGTTTGACTTCATATTCAGCTTCGAAATACCATCAATAAATGTGCATGCAAAACCAGAGCCAGCTCACTGCAGTCTTTGTGGGGTTAGAGATAGGCATGCCCTCTGGCAGATGCATGGCTTGCTGAGGAATAGTACTGGGTAGAAACTAGTCAAAGGAGTCCTTTCTCCAAGAAAATAAAACTGCTGGAGAGTACATGGCCTGCAGGCAGGGCACAAACTGAGTCTCAGTTCACACTCAGCCCTACAACCTACAAATCCCCAGGCAGTGTGCAGTCAGAGTAATAGTGGACAGTATCCCTCTCAGGCTCAGCCTGTCCCTTTGAGCCCCATCACATATGCTTCCTTTCTATTCTAGCTTAAGTGTCCTAAATCAGAGAGTTGTCGTCTACCAACTGTGAAACTGTGACCAGAAAGATGAAGATGTAAAGATGTACTGTTAGGTAAGAGAAACACTATTTCTTCTTCTTCTTCTTCTTCTTCTTCTTCTTCTTCTTCTTCTTCTTCTTCTTCTTCTTCTTCTTCTTCTTCTTCTTCTTCTTCTTCTTCTTCTTCTTCTTCTTCTTCTTCTTCTTCTTCTTCTTCTTCTTCTTCTTCTTCCTATTATTATCATTATTATCAGTAGTAGTAGTATTCTTTCTTCTCCTTCTTCCTTTCCTTCTCCTCCTCCTTTTTTTGGGGGGTGTCAGATTCCCTTGGAGCTGGACTTACAAGCAGCTGGTTGCCCCCTGGTCTAGATGATGGAAATTGAACTGTGGCCCTCAGGAAGAGCAGCCAGCTCTCTTAACCCCAAGCTTGGATTTCTCTGAAGACTTATATTTTTAGCCACAGAAGTCTGAGAGTTTGAGAACATCAAGGATAGTTTATGAAAACCAACTATGAAGTCTTAAAGGCAAAGGTAGACCTAAGTAACTAGAAGTGTCCATTTCTGTAAGATCTGTAACAAAAGTTAATATGGATGGAGGTAATAGTTTTAATGGAATAGTTGACCCAAGAGCCATGTCAGTCCTGGCAAAGTGACAGAATTTGTACAGCCATCAAGGTCAGGATACAAGAGTTTCTGTGCTTAATGAGGTTGAAAGAGAACATGAAGCTCCCTTTGTCACCATAAGGACCACATTAGAACAATTAATCACCAGGATCCCTGTGGCCTCCTCCTCCTCCTCCATTCAGTCTAAAAGGAGTCTTTGTGTCTTGCAGTCGTAATTTTTAGATTCACCTTGTAGATCTCAAAGTCCTAGGAAGGAAGGAGCACTCACTCAAAGGTAATTTATCCTGTGATACTTGATACTAACATTCTGACATACATATGTATACATGACATTCATACACACACATATCACACACACACACACACACACACACACACACACACACACACACACACACAATGTTCATTTCAACCAAAAGAGATAGTAGAACTTTTAATGACCCCCAGACAGCAGCCTGCAGCCTATCTTGCAGCAAGAAAAGTCAGAAGAGAAAAATACAAAGAGGGTCACAAGTCTGTACGTGGTGGCCTTTCGATTGTAGTTTTGCATAGATATGAAAAGAGCAAACTCCCCTGAAGAACTGAAGGAGACAGCAGGTCACTCTTGCCTGGAGCATCAGCAGATGGCAGAGAAAGTGTGCAGCGATGGAGGCTGGGCACAGAGTACTTCTTCTGAGATTTGTCTAGATGAGCCCCCCTTGTCTCCTGTGCTTGGAGGGGAAGGGGTTCCAACGAAACATCAAGAACAGTCCTTTTTTCCTTCGGGTGATCATCTGGGAAACGAGCAAATGCTACTTGGGGAGGGCTTGGCTTTGAAGGGTCAGACACTGACATTTTTAAGTTCTAAAAAACCTAATAGACTGAGTTACAATATGTCCAGGTTGGACTTTATTTTATTCCCCCAGGCTCTAGTCAAGTATGCACATACTCTCAGTGACTTGTCATTAGGGATAAGCCACCCAAGTCAGGATCCATTTCAGAGCTTTAGAGAGGGTAGGGCTGTCCCTTAAGAAAGGACAATCCCCCATTTGCTGTAACACTTGTGCCTTCTCAGTCAGGCACCCTGGGCCTATTGAGGTCTTAGAGCCAAAACATCTCTAGAACATCTTCTTGCCACCCAGGGTCTTAGAGTTCTCTACTTTCATATAGTAAATAGTTGCCCTTGTTTTCCCTTTGCTACCTGCCAACTCTGCTCTTAAACAGCAGGCAAGAGCCTGGATGGAGATAGTTAACATCTCCACCAACCGGCTGTTTCATTTTAGTGTGTTTGGTCAGTAATTGAGACTGCCTCAGGGTCGTTAAGAATGGGGAAACACTCTTGTTTCTAATTTAAATAAAAAAAATCTGCAGGAAAAAAAAGAAAAGAAAATGTTGATAAATTACAAAAAAAAGAAAGAAAAAGAAAAAGAATGAGGAGAATCCCCTGCTAGGGCAAAAGCCCAAGACAAGGAGGTTCCTCTCATCGTTGGTGACCTCTGCTTCAAGCACAGAGATGTAGTGCTTCACAAATGTGCAGGGCTGGTCTTGCTGGCCTTTAGCGACTTCCTAGCTGCCTCCTCCACAGACTTCTGCAGTCCATGTGTGTTGAAGTCCCAGGCCTGTCAAATTTATTGAGGACAGGATGGGCTCTGATTGGCTGGATGTAGTTAGATATGGGTTATTCAGGGAAGAGATTTTTAAAAGTTACCATCACATTTGGTTGCTATGGAGGTCTTTGAAGGTTCCAATGGGCTGCCTCTGGTAGAGGGCCTTGTGAATCTGGGGATTTTGTTTCCTTTGTGTCTCCCTTAACCTCAGGCTTGAGTTTCCCCACCAGTCAAGGGCCCTGCACCTGACAGAAAGCTCCGCACTCAGCGGCAAGCTCTGTACTGAGGTCCCTTCTACCCCATCAATCACAAGACCTTCCTGACTATCCCTTTTCACTCGGTGCAACACCAGCACACGCATACATGTGTGCTTCAAAATTTCCCCATTTTCATAAAGACATCAGTCATGTTGGATATAAAATACTCCAATACAGTATGACCTCATCTTAATGACTATATGCAAAAATCTTACTTCCACATAAGATGCATTCACAGATTCAATGGACATGAATCTGGAGAAAAACTATTTAATTCAGTCTAGTACAGAAAACTGAGGTTATCTTATTACCCACTGTTATCCCAGCATATGGCTAAAGGTATATTTCATTATATGATTTTCATATATAATGACTTTCATTATATATGCATATATATATATTGTGTAGATCCATGTGTACATATACATATATGCATACATATGTATCATACCAAGGAAACATCTAAATGAAAAGCATAAATTAATAGAGTATATTTAGCATATAATCAGTTAATTTTATACAGCACTAAAATATTATAAGTAGCAGTGAAGATACAGCTTCAATTTCTGAAGTGGAAATATCAACACACACCTCGAACAGAAACATGTAACAATTTCTGATGGTGTAGATCCACATCAATGCTTAGCATGCAAAATATTTTTTAAAATGTTTCCAATTCCAGTGTGTACTGGTATCTATTTGTAGGTTTTCAATTTATGTTTTTGTTATCACTAGTAAAGTTTAATACCTTTTGGTTATTGGACATTTTATAAATCCTCCTTTTCAAAATCCTCATCCATTTTTTCCCTTGGATTCTTTAGTGTTCTTAACTATCAGAAGTTATTTAGACAATTTTGTTTCTGTGCCCTTTGACAGTTGGGTAAATTGAAAATACTTTCTCAGGCTCTATAGCTTACCTTCTTATTGCATGTCAAAACCCGGCCTTCCTAGAAGGCAGACAAAATTTAATAAGCAGAATAATTCTTAAAGAATCCTCTCATGCTCAATAACGGTGTCAAGGAAAAGCCAGGAAAGTAGCAGAGAGCCGAGGAAAGCAAATTGGTGATTGAGGATTTGGCAAACAGGATCAGTCTCGGCTAGAGGACACAGCCCCACCTTTCATATCTGATACCAGTAGAGACAGACAAACAACCCTTGCACTCCTCTATTAACTTCTCTGCAACTGAGACAATTCCTGGTGGAAGTTACCTGGGCTGTGTGGCCACCAGCAGCAGCCCCAGCAGCCTGAGCAGTAAGCTCTACCAGCCTCATGGTGATGCCTTTCTTTTGGGACAGAAATTCTTGATTTTAGTGTTGATTGATTCAACAGCTATGTTCCTTATCTTTAATGCCATTTAAAAAGGTTTCCTTACTTAAACCCATGAATACATTCTCCATGATCTCTTCATATTCAGATACACCACCTCCTCCAAGGCTGACCTTTTTATCTAGTATGAATCAGGCTTATTTTTTTCCACATTGATTTGTAATTCTCTCAGCATCAGTCTATCAGACAAACAGAATAGAACTGATCACAGTCGGTCAGCAGAAAGCCAAGTGACTCTTATGAATGGCTCAGATACATAGGAGCCTGAGAGACTGCTCAGAAGAAATATTAATTTGAGCCAATTCTACTTGAAGTCTTTTCTGATGTTTCAGAATCTTGACAGTCTGTTGTTATAAGTCAGTTGAAGACACTTGCCTATAAGGTTTAAATTAAGACCTAAGTGTGAAATGATAAGCACATTCTGAGAGCTCAGTAGATTTTTGCTCTTGCTGTTATTCCAGGGCTAGGGTCAGTCCCAACACATAGCTTATTCAGAATGCTAAGAGTTATCAAAGTCTCATTTCAGTAGAACATATCCCACAATTGGGGTGTTTTTGTGTGTGCATATGTGTGAATGCATGGGGGCGCGCGCGCGCGCGCACACACACACACACACACACACACACACAAACACACACACACACACGCACACACACAGGCTTAATGCAGGAAAAAAAAAAAGCTCCATCATTCATCTCATCTGTTTTATATTTAGCATTCCTTCTCCAATCAGATGAGCTTTGACCAGTAGCCAGAACAAAATTCTCTACAGGATGTCACAACACCTGTTTAAAAGCAGATGCACAATTTGCTGCCATTTCCAGGAGCAGGCAAATGACAACTCACCGAGTCCAGAGTGGAATGTGGCCAGCATAGCTTCTACCATCACATTTGCCAACCTTCAAACACTTTGCAAAATAAATTCTAAGCAACTCAGTAATGCAAATAATTCATGAAGAATCTGTGCTCCAAAAACACATATGCACACAAGGAAAGAGCAGCCTCAGCTGAACTACATTTCCCTTCACTCGAGTAGCATTTAGTCCAGATCTAATCTCTAAATCACACAGGCTTAGGCTATAACATCTCCTGGACTGTGATGGTTTTTAAGTGTTCATCTAGTCCATTGACGAATGCCTCATCAATATCACAGCTTGTACCTTGTTTAGTAGTTTAAAAATAAATGAAAATATCAGAAAGTATGTTTTCAACATCAGTGACAATGACAAAACACTCCCACTGCTTGTATCATTCTGATATTTATCATTTATTAACAAGGAGTTGGAATGGTGAACAAGTTCTATGGCATCATCAAAGATCAAAGATCCTTTCAACTTCCCACTCCACTATCCTTGGGGTATTGACTAGCATCCTGAAGCATGTAGCTCATAGTAGCAAGGGGATACTCATGGTAGCAAGGGGATGCTGGTGGTAGCAAGGGGATGCTGGTGGTAGCAGGGGGATGCTCGTGGTAGCAAGGGGATGTTCATGGTAGCAAGGGGATGCTCATGGTAGCAAGGGGATGCTCATGGTAGCAAGGGGATGCTCACAGTAACAAGGGGATGCTCACAGTAGCAAGGGGATGCTCACAGTAGCCAGGGGATGCCCACAGTAGCCAGGGGATGGTCATCCTCCACAGTATCTTTAAATGCTGGTGTTTAAAAGCAGTTTTACATTTTAATCAGAGATTTTAAAAAACCATTCCCTGGGTTCTAGGAGACATTCCCATGCATCTCAGTGACCAAGGACATCACTGGTGAAGAAAAAAGAACTGTTATGATTGGTTTCCATCCATCATCATGATGACTCTCCATTTATACTAGGCACACCATCTCTCAACAGCATTGGAGTTCTGACTTTAAGAAGGGGGAAATCTAATGGTGTGGAATAGGCAACCCACACATTCTACACCACACTCTACAACCCACAAACACCTGGTTATAGTGGGGGAAAGGCCTAGCCCTAGAGGAATAAATACCAATAAATACCAAGTCCAAACTGTGGCTGTCTTTGTGTGGATGACTGTGCTGGCTAGGTTTTGTTTTGTCAAACTGACACAATTTATGGTCATCTGGGAAAAATGAGTCTTAACTGGTAAAATGTCTCCATCAAATTAGCTTGTAGGCAAATGTGGCAAGGCATTTTTTTTAATTAATGGTTGGTATGGGAGGGCCCAGACCACGGCAGACTGTGGTATCCCAGGGTAGGTGATCTTAAGTTGTGTAAGAAAGCAGGCTGAGCAAACCATAAGTGCAAGCCAGTAAGCAGCATTCCCCCATGTCCTCTGCTTCGGTTCCTGCCTCCTTGATTCCTTGTCATGATGAGACATAAGACGAAATAAATTCTTGCTACCTCAAGTTGCTTTTGGTCATAAGAACTATGGCAATGACTAAATTCAATGTGTTTGGGACGTGTAACAGTGACTTTTCTTTTCCTTTCTAGTGTTACATATTTGTTTTCTATAGTAAGTCAGCATTATTTTCAGAATTAAGGAAAAGGCTTAAGAATAAAAGCACTTACAAGCTCCATTACCTACCAGAGAAACCAAAGGACAAATATCTTAATTGCCAAAAATTGCTCTGAATCCCCAGAGCAATGAAACTGAATGGAAAAGGAACTTGATACCCTGGGCAAGGATCCTCACTGTCATCAATACCTACTTGAGAAAGAAAGTTATTGGCTCCTAGGCTCACGTCAGCAGTATCTTGGGAGACTGTGGAAAACCCATAAGCTTAAGTGTTCAAGTTTGTGGCCACACACTTGGTAGCAATATCTTTAAGCATAATTCTTGCTGTAATTTTTATTAAAAGCAATCAATTACCATTTCTCTGAACAGCACAGCCCTAGGTGGGTTAATTACCATAATGGCACTGTATGAGGCTAGATATCACAAGATTCCCTTGGAACTGTTTATTGGGATTCCACTCCTGAACTTTGCCCCAGAAATCCTAAACTCAGCCTGAGGAGGATCTTGTGTTGTGTCAGGTTCTTTGTGTTGTGGAAACAGAAGGGGTAGAAAAGAGAAAGGGAAAGTCCATGGGCTTCTACTGTCACTATGTTTTTTTTTTTTTCATGCCAAATGATACTGAATCCTCTAAACTGAAAATAGTATCTGTTGCCTTTATAGAAGGTAATTCTGACACAACACCAAAAATCTTTCTTCTGCAAGGCAAAGGACAGAATAAACACAAGGTATTTATCATTTATTCACCAATGAAACATATGATATATTATTATCTGGAATATAGCAATACACCATCATTAATAGTAAACATAATTTCATTTATTTAGTTTGAAATAACTTTCCAAAAATTTGTTCGAAGAGCTTTACCTAATTTATCATATTTAAACCTCACAGTAGCTCTGTAAAAACAGAAACTATTGCCATTATTTTATCAACGAAGAAAGAATTTGTAATTTTGCAACACCCCAGGTTAGGATGCAACTAAACTAAGTTTTGCAATCTTCCCAAATTCCAGATTCCTTACACTTCCTTCCTACTGCCACCATGTCAAGTCATCTAGGGAAGGAGGCAGAGTGATTATATTCAGGTGCTGAAGCCAAAGGGACTCTTCAAAGTGTGGAAAGAAAAAATTCATACAAAAGACCCCAGATCATCGAAGCAATCTTTACTGAGAAGAACAAAGCTGGAGACATCACAATACTTAATCTCAAAACACACCATGAGGCCATAGGACCCCAAACAGCATAGAACTGACATAAAAGCTGACTTGTGGATCAAAGAAACTGAATAAAGATGCCAGAAACACACCTATGCCCCTATTCATCTGATTTAGCAAAAAAAAAAAAAATGCTAAAAGTGCACGGGAGAAAAGTCACTCTTTTCAGTAAATAGTGCTGGGAAATAATTGGAGACATCAGTAGAGGCAAGTATTTCTTAGGCAAGATTTCAAAAGTATAAGAAACAAGCAAACAAAAAAATGGGCAAATGGGATTTATTAAACTCTATTTGCACACCAAAGAATGCAATCAGAAAAGATTAGAGTCAACCCATATAATAAAAGAAAATGTGTAAACTATTCTATTGCCTAATATCTGTAATATAAAAGACTTAAAGATCTTAGCAGCAACACAATTCACAAAGAGGGGGGATGTTTTAATAGACGTTCTTAAAAGAAGAAATACAAATGGTCAAAAGTTTATAAAAACATGCTCAAAAATCATTACATGGATGAAGCCATGTAACTTCTTCCCTGAGAGTATCACAAATGGCTCTCCTTGTGGCAAGGTCCCTAGATATCCTGACCCACTTGGCCAAGACCTGTGGACAGTTTGCTGCATGATTCTGAGCATGCCTCCCCAGGAGGGTATGTGCTATGGGCTCTCCTTGCTTTCACTATGCTAGCCATACTGTTGGCCTGAATGAGTGACAGTATCATAAAGTAGTATTACTTGTTTGCTTAACTGTTCTGGAAATAATGATTTTAACCCTAAGAGCTTCAAAGAAATGCTATTAAATAGATGGTATCAAGAGTTAATGGGAACATTCTAGGAACAGGTAATAAAGCAGAATCACAGAAACCCACTGTTCCATCATTTCTAATAACTGTGCCAATACCCCAAGAAGTTAAGAGAGATAGACATAAGTACAAGAGACAAGCAATGCCAACTATTAACAGTAAGTTTCCAAGTCATGTTGCCTATAGGATAAATGGGAAAACCTGGTATGGCCCTAGAGGAGCTAGGGAAGTACAAAATGTAGAATGGATTGATTCAGCTTTAGCGGTGACTTGATTATGAGAATCCAAACCCTACCAGACATAAATATTAACCACAAGAGACAAAACTGTCTCTCACCCTGCATGACACTGTAACCTCATGTGCCACCAGCTGGGCACACCATTCAACCTGTAGATGTGCCTAATTAGAAGAGTTCCTTTGTAGCTTGAAAAACTGCTTGTGTTTCTGACAATAGAGATACAATAGGTCAAATAGGTGGTGTCTACTCATGGGAGAGTCGGGAGATGGAAGGGGAAAGAGCCAAAGAACAAACTGGTAATTATTGTAGTCATTTTCAGAAACATAAGAAGTAAAAACTGGTGTTTATGCAAACCATTGAAGCTGTATAAATAAAGACAGCTCAAGCTATCCAGGGCCACTTGTTTGAATAACAGGTGGTCATGTCTATTCTTAGTGCAGACTTTACACATCTACCTCAGGTCATTGCACCCATCTGGAGCAAGGCTACCAGCAATTACAAGTCAGAGAAAGGCAAATCAAAACACAATGAGACATCAACTCACCCAGGATGAAATGGTTGTTAACAGAAAAGACAAAGCATGTCACATTCTGGACAAGGATATGGAAAAAAGGTAACTTCTATGACACACTATTGGTGGAGATGTACAGTCATTAACACTGGAACATTGTATGGAGATTTGTTCCCCCAAAGGATTCAAAGCAGATCCACTAAATGATCCAGCTATCCCAGTTGTAGGTATACATCCAAAGGAAATAAAATCAGTATATGAAAGACATATTACATATGTTTGCTCCATCATTGGTCTCAACAGCCAAAAGAAGGTGAGATATATTAGCCCCATGTACTATCATTCAGCCATAAACAGAACTAAATCCAGTCACCACTGCAAAGTGTATGGAGCTGGAAGCTATTGTTCTAATATCATTATTTCACTTTGCCAGATACAGAAAGAGACATACTGCATGATTATTCTTATATGTAGTAACTAGAAAAAACTGTCTGAATGTAAAATAATGATTACTACTAGCTGCAATTAGAGGAGGGATGAGAGTGTGTGAAAAATAGGTAGCAAGACAATAATGGAAGGAATGAGTTTTAGTACTATACAACTTAAGGCAGTTGTTGACAAACATCCCGATTAACTAGAAGAGATTAAGCCAAAATTTTGGGGTACCAGAGTGTTTTTTTTTTCAGCATCTATAAGGCCCTAGGTACAATTCTAGTCCTACAAAAATTTTAAATAAACATGAAACAATGAAAAGGAATTGGAACCATTAATTACTTTGACTTGATCAGTACATGCATACATGAACAAAATTACCATACTGTAGCCCATACACAAACAATTTGAAAAGAAGAAATGTGAAAGATATTTAAATGAAATTAGTATAGGAAAGGCAAGAAGGCCTAAGGTAGCCTACTATTTGTACTCCACAGAGTTTTAAAAAATTAATAAAACAATCATGTTTCTCACAAGAACAATGTGTGTATTAGCTCAGGTTTGTCAGCATCCCTAATAGTGATAAAATAATGGTACATTCTTACACACACATACTTAACACACACACACACACACACACACACACACACACACACACACAAACATTAGGGAGTTAGGACCATTATATTATCTTGATATGATGGGACAGCAAGCCCTAGATATTAGATTATATATTACACTTTCAGTGAGGCTTTTACAGGAAATAATTTCTTCTCCATCCCAGACATATTAACTACAATAGCAAAGCCATGACACCAGCATGTTGACCCATGGCAGTTTAGGAATAAACATCCTAGACAGTGAAGCAGAGAAAAAGCCACAGTTCAGGGCCTATGACAATAGAGTTAGAAAGAGAAGCAAACTGACCATCATGCTGAGGTGGCAAGAGATCTGTATTTGCACCAAAAAAAAAAAAATGTGTTTTTTATAGAATCCTGGTCTTATGATCTTGGCTTCTTAGAAGATTCTTCACCAAGTACAGATTGAATGCTTGATGTATGTCAGTCACATTCTGGGCACTGTGAATGGAGAAGACTGACAGACTAAACTGTATCTCTATACCACATACAAACCTCCCTATTTCAGAAATACTAAAATATATTTAAGTTTACATTACTTTGAAAATAAAGATAATCACAATTTCAAAACATAAAAGTCGCCCTTTCCACCGACCTACCCAGGAACTAGGTGAGTGAGTCTCTGCCCTTACCCAACTCCCGCCCAAAACATCACTCACCCGGACCACCCACCCCCTAACCTGCCCCTGCCGGTTTGGAATAGACACACCCAGGCAGGGAGGAGCTCCCTGCTCCCTGAATCTGGTAGCACCCCACTCTTCCATCCCTTTCCGCCAACCGACCGAGGAATGGGGTGAGTGAGCCTCTACCCTTACCCAAGCACCACCCAAACCATCACTCACCCCGACCACCCCGGGCCTGCGCCCACCTGCTTGGGGTAGACACGCACAGACAAGGAGGAGCTCCCTGAATCTGGAAACACCCCACTCTTCCATCTCTTTCCGCCAACTGATCCACAATGAGTGAGGAGACTACCAGGAGAGTCAAGACCATCCAGAGTTGTGGACATTGAATTCCTGGCCCCCACACACCACTGGGTCACAAGAGGAGATAGAGAGACCCCACCTGCACCCACTAAAAGAAGATATGGGAAGAAGACAGAATAAGAACTCACTCAACAACAGAAAGACCAATATGACACCACCAGAATCTAGGAATTCCACTCCAGCAAGATCTGAAAAGCCCAACACAGAGCATGAAGATGAGATGGACCTCAAAAATTATCTCAGCAAGATGATAGAGACCCTTAAAGAGGAAACAAGAAAATCCCTTAATGAAATAGAAGAAAAAACAAACAAAAAGTTACATGAAATGGAGGAAAAGACAAAACAAAAAATTCAAGAAATAAACAAATCTCTTAAACAATCTAAAGAAACCCAAGAAAAAACATCCAAACAATAAAGGAAGTTCTTGAAACAGTTCAAATCATGAAAGTTGAAATAGACACAATAAAGAAAACACAGAATGAGGTGATGCTGGAAATGGAAAGGCTGGATAAACGATCAGGAACTAAAGATGTGAGTATAACCAATAGAATTCAAGAGATGGAAGAAAGAATCTCAGTTATGGAAGATTCGCTAGATGATATACATTCATCAACCAAAGAAAACCTCAAGCCCAACAAATCCCTAACACAAAATATCCAGGAAATATGAGACACCGTAAAAAGACCAAACCTAAGAATAATAGGTGTAGAAGAAGGTGAAGAAACACTGCTCAAAGGTACAGAAAACATATTCAACAAAATTATAGAAGAAAACTTCCCCAACCTACGGAAGGATATGCCTATGAAAGTACAAGAAGCTTATAGGACACCGAACAGACTGGACCACAAAGAGAAGTCCCCCCAACACATAATAATCATACACCAAATCTACAGGATAAAGAGAAAATATTAAGAGCAGAAAAGGAAAAAGGCCAAGTAACATATAAAGGCAAACCAATAAGAATCACACCCGACTTCTCAGTGGAAACTCTGAAAGCCAGAAGGTCTTGGATAGATACCCTACAAGCACTAAGGGAGCATGGATGTCAAGCCAGACAACTGTACCCAACAAAACTTTCAATCACTATAGATGGAGAAAACAAGATATTCCATGACAAAAAGAGATTTAAACAATACATAACCACAAATCCAGCACTACAAAAGGTTCTGAAAGGAAAAATCCAACACAACCAACATAACTACACTCACAAAAACACTGGCAATAGATAATCTAATTTTACCAAACACAAAAAGAAACAGGAGGTCGAAATCCAGACGCAATGACACCACCAACAATAAATCCAAAACGAAGGAGAACCAATGAACAATGGACATTAATATCCCTAAATGTCAACGGTCTTAACTTACCCATAAAAAGATGTAGGCTAACAGAATGGATATGAAGACAAAATCCATCCTTCTGCTGTTTACAAGAAACACACCTCAATTTCAAAGACAGGCGATACCTCAGAGTAAAAGGATGGGAAAAAATTTTCCAATCAAATGGGCTCAAGAAACAAGCTGGTGTAGCAATCCTAATATCTAACAAATTAGACTTTAAACTAAAATCAATCAAAAGAGATGAAGAAGGGCATTTCATACTCATCACAGGAAAAGTCCATCAATAAGAAGTCTCAATCCTGAACATCTATGCCCCAAATACGAAAGCACCCACATTTGTAAAGAAACATTACTAAAGCTCAAACCACACATAAAACCACACACACTTATAGTAGGAGACTTCAACACCCCCCTTACAACACTGGACAGGACCACCAGACAGAAACTTAACAAAGAAACAAAGGATCTGACAGAAATTATGACCCAACTGGGTTTAACAGATATCTATAGAACATTCCATCCAAACACAAAAGAATATACCTTCTTCTCAGTGCCCCATGGGACCTTCTCAAAAATTGACCACATAGTTGGCAGCAAAGCAAACCTCCACAGTTACAGAAGAATTGAAATAACCCCCTATATCTTATCAGACCACCATGCATTAAAGCTATAATTCAACAGCAATACGAATTGCAGAAAACCTACATTCACGTAGAAAATGAATAACACCCAATTGCAACATTCCTGGGTTGAGGAAGAAATAAAAAAAGAAATTAAAGACTTCCTAGAATTTAATGAGAATCTAGACACAACATACCCAAACTTATGGGACACTCTGAAAGCAGTGGTAAGAGGGAAGTTCATAGCACTAAGTGCCCACATGAAGAAACTGGAGGAAAGTCACATTAGAGAATTGACAGAGCAACTGAAAGCTTTAGAGCCAAAAGAAGCAAACTCACCAAGGAGGAGTAAACGCCAGGAAATAATCAACCTGAGAGCCGAAATCAACAAAGTAGAAACTAGGAAAACAGTACAAAGAATCAATGAAACAAAGAGTTGGTTCTTTGAGAAGATCAATAAGATAGACAAACCTCTAGCCAAACTAACCAAAAGGCAGAGAGAGAGCATGCTAATTAACAAAATCAGAAATGAAAAGGGGGATATAACAACGGACACTGAGGAAATCCAGAGAATCTTCAGGTCATACTTTGAAAACCTGTACTCCACAAAATTCGAAAATCTAAAGGAAATGGACAGCTTTCTGGATAAATATCACTTACCAAAATTAAATCAAGATCAGATAAACACACACACACACACACACACACACACACACACACACACACACACACACACACACACACATATATATATATATATATATATATATATATATATATATATATCCCCTAATGAAATAGAAGCAGTCATCAAAAGCCTCCCAACCAAAAAAAGCCCAGGGCCAGATGGCTTCACTGCAGAATTCTACCAGAAATTCAAACAAGAGCTAATTCCAGTACTCCTCAAACTGTTCTGCACAATAGAAGCAGATGGGATATTGCCAAACTCTTTCTATGAGGCTACAATCACTTTGATACCCAAGCCACACAAAGATATGACTAAGAAAGAGAACTACAGACCAATATCCCTCATGAACATTGATGCTAAAATACTCAATAAAATATTGGCAAACCGAATCCAAGAACATATCAGAAAAATCATCCACCATGATCAAGTAGGCTTCATCCCAGGGATGCAAGGATGGTTCAACATACGAAAATCCATCAATGTAATCCACCATATAAACAAACTGAAAAAGAAAAACCACATGATCATCTCACTAGACGCTGAAAAAGCCTTTGACAAAATCCAACATCCCTTCATGATAAAGATCTTGGAGAAAACAGGAATAACAGGAACATATCTAAACATGATAAATGCAATACACAGCAAACCAATAGCCAACATCAAACTAAATGGAGAGAAACTCAAAGCGTTTCCTCTAAAATCAGGAACAAGACAAGGTTGTCCACTCTCTCCATATCTCTTCAATATTGTACTTGAAGTTCTGTCTAGAGCAATAAGACAAGAAAAGGGGATCAAAGGGATACAAATTGGAAAGGATGAAGTCAAACTTTCACTATTTGCAGACGACATGATAGTCTACATTAGTGACCCGAAAAACTCTACCAGGGAACTCCTACGGCTGATAAACACCTTCAGCAAGGTAGCAGGATACAAAATTAACTCAAAAAAATCAGTAGCCCTACTATATACAGATGATAAATCCAATGAGAAAGAAATCAGGGAAACATCACCTTTCACAATATCCACAAGCAACATAAAATATCTTGGGGTAACACTAACCAAAAAAGTGAAAGACCTGTACAATAAGAACTTTGAGACTTTAAAGAAAGAAATTAAAGAAGATACCAGAAAATGGAAAGATCTCCCATGCTCTTGGATAGGTAGAATTAACATAGTAAAAATGGCAATCCTGCCAAAAGCAATCTACAGATTCAATGCAATCCCCATCAAAATCCCAACACAGTTTTTCACAGACATTGAAAGAACAATACTCAACTTTATATGGAAAAATAAAAAACCCAGGATAGCCAAAACAACTCTTTACAATAAAGGATCTTCTGGAGGCATCACCATCCCTGACTTCAAGCTCTACTATAGAGCCATAGTTCTGAAAACAGCTTGGTATTGGCACAAAAATAGACAGATAGACCAATGGAATCGAATTGAAAATCCTGATATTGACCCACGCACCTATGTATACCTTACTTTTGACAAAGATGCTAAATCTATACAATGGATAAAAGATAGCATCTTCAACAAATGGTGCTGGTACAATTGGATTCAGACATGCAGAAAATTGCAGATAGATCCATACTTGTCACCATGCACAAAACTTAAGTGCAAATGGATCAAAGATCTCAGCATAAATCCTGCCACACTGAATCATCTAGAACAGAAAGTGGGAATTACACTTGAACAAATTGGCCCAGGAGACCGCTTCCTGAACATTACACCAGTAGCACAGACATTGAGGTCTGCAATTAATAAATGGGACCTCCTGAAACAGAGAAGCTTCTGCAAGGCAAAGGAAACAGTCAGTAGGACAAAACGACCATCCACAGAATGGGAAAAGATCTTCACCGATCCCACATCTGACAGAGGACTGATTTCCAAAATATATAAGGAGCTCAAGAAGCTAGCCACCAAAACACCAAACAATGAAATTAAAAAGTGGGGTGCAGAACTAAATAGAGAATTCTCAACAGAGGAATCTGAAATGGCTGAAAGACACTTAAGAAAGTGCTCAAAATCATTGGCCATCAGAGAAATGCAACTCAAAACAACTCTGAGATACCACCTTCACACCTGTCAGAATGGCTAAAATCAAAAATACCAATGACAATCTATGCTGGAGAGGATGTGGAGAAAAAGGAACATTCCTCCATTGCTGGTGGGAGTGCGAACTTGTAAGACCACTCTGGAAATCAGTATGGCGGTTGCTCAGAAAAATGGAATCAGTCTACCTCAAGATCCAGCCATTCCTCTCTTGGGTATATACCCAAATAGTGCATGTTCATACAACAAGGACATATGTTCAACCATGTTCATAGCAGCATTGTTTGTAATAGCCAGAACCTGGAAGCAACCTAAATGCCCCTCAACTGAAGAATGGATAGAGAAAATGTGGTACATTTATACAATGGAGTACTACTCAGCAGAAAAAAGCAATGGAATCTTGAAATTTGCAGGCAAATGGATGGAACTAGAAGAAACCATCCTGAGTGAGGTAACCCAGTCACAAAAAAACAAACATGGTATGTACTCACTCATATATGAATTTTAGACATAGAGCAAATGATTACCAGCCTATAGTCCTCTTCACCAAAGAAACTAGGAAACATGAAGGACTCTAAGGGATAAATGGTCCCCAGGAATGGAAGTGGCATGAACTCCTGAGCTAATTGGGAGCTGCTACAATAAGAGCAAGAGAAGAGGAGTAGAGGAGAGGAAATGGAGGAGCAGAAATATTGAGTTGGAGGAAGAATAGAGGAGAGAGAGCAGGATGAGAAATACCATATTAGAGGGAGCCACTATAGGTCCAAGAAGAGATCTGGTACTAGGGAGATCTCCAGAGACCTACAAGGATGATATGGTCTGACAATCCATGCAATGGTGGAGAGGATAGCCTAAAAGCCCTTCCCCTAAAATGAGAATGATGACTTCTCTTTATGCCATCCTAGAGTCCTCATCCAGTGGCTGATGGAAGCAGAGACAGACATCCACAGATATACACTGAGCTGAAATCAGGAATTTAGTTGAAGAGAGGGAGGAATGAAGAGCGAAGTGGTCTATACCAGGTTGGAGAAACACACAGGAACAATTGGCCTGAACAAGGGAGAGCACATCGACCCCAGATGCTGTCGGGGAGGCCAGTACAAGACTGATCTAGATCCCTGAACATGGATGTCAATAAGGAGGCCTCTGCACTCCAGGGAACCTCTGGTAGTGGATTAGTATTTTTCCCTGGTGTAAGAAGGGACTTTGAGAGCCCATCCCACGTGAAGGGTTACACTCTGGCCCTGAACACATGAGGAAGGGCCCAGGACCAGCACAGGAAGATTTGGTGGACTTTGCAGAGCCCCCATTGAGGGCTCTACCCTGCCTGAGGAGTGGTGGGTGGATGGGGTGGGGGGTAGGCTGGAGGTGGGGGAGGAGAGATGGGGATGAGGGGAGGGAGAGGGAGAAGGGACTTACATGTGAAACAAGCTTGTTCCCTAACTAGAACTAATAAATAAATTTAAAAAAAAAAACATAAAAGTCACCTTAAACTTCTCTCGCCTCCAACCCCAGCCAAGTACAAGCTACTGAAGTTGTTCCCCTGACACATGTAGCTAGAGAATGTGACAATATATATGAAACATAAGACAAAAGTTAATGAGGTTGTGAATTCAAACAATGAAAGAAGGGGGAAGATCAGGATGAGCCAGACACAGTGGAACACACTTATAACCCCAGTATTCAGGTGTCTGAGTCAGAAGGATCATAAGTTTAAGGCCTACCTGAGAAACAGTGAGTCCCAGGTCTGTCTGTACAAAGTTAATCAAACATAGTCTCAAAAAAGTAAAAATAAACAAAACAAATTGGTAAGCAAAACAAATCAAGATAATGCTGGAAGTTCTATTTGGATCCGTTATTTCGAATAATGTATGATATATCATGCAGAGACATGGAGTGCAGGGTGTTCTCATAGACTTGAGAGGGAGATCAAAATGGTAGGTCAGAAATTTCATTTACTCACAGAAATATGAAAAGGTAACTAAAACCAAATACAACAAACCTACAGAGTTCTGCAGGTATGAATTAGACAATCAATCAAAAAGATCTACTTCCCAACCAGGAAGAAATCTTTAGGTATCTTTTCTGGCCCTTGTCCCATCCATGCACTGCCATTGTCTGGAATCAGCTTGGAAGAGTTAGCATCCCAACTCTGCTTTGAAGCAAAAGGACTGTGTATAGAGGAGACCCCCATCGGAATACGTTTTACCTGACTCAGATCCTATACAAGCGGATGTTCCATTACGTATATATAACAGCAAGAAGACAATCAGCCACACTTGCCTGAGTTAAAATATTAGGGATGGAACACAACTGAGCATCTAAGGTCACATGGAGGATCTAGGGTGAGACTTGGAGAAACGAAGATTGTTTAAACATAGTCACGAAAATTTGGAAATTGAAATATGCACATAAATGAAGGCAAGAGGCATGCTCAGAAAACCTTAGAAAAGCTTAAGCCCCAGCAGTAAGACAATCCCTAGGCTCAGAACATGGCCAATTAATGAATGAAGACTGCCTCAGAGACACAGCCAGACTTCCAAGACTGGTAGATCAGGTTTCTTTGCTCTGTTTGTTTTTATTTCAGTAGCAACAAAAATCACAAAGCATACAAAGAAACAGAAATGCACAGCCAATTAAAATGAATGAAACAAATTGGCAGAAAACAGCTCTACAGATGTACAGGCATAGAATATCCTAAAATATGTTCAAAATGCAAAGGGCCAATGAGCATCCCACAAAGGGAAATCAGGGAAACTATATGGAAATGAAATAAGAAGATGAACTAAAGGACAGAAGTCATAAAAAAAGAACAAAGATATAAAGTACAGGCACTAAAACAGTTACTAGAGATTATCAACCATATATCCAAACAGAAGAAAAATGATAAATTTAGAGATAGAACATTTGAAATTTGTTGGAAGGCCTTGCTGGTCAGAGGTTGCAGTCTATCATGGCCTGAAGCTTTTTCCAAAGTTGCAGCATGGGGACAACCCTCCCCCTCAGTGAGACTTCCTGCTTTCTACCTGCCCTTATCTAGAGATTATCCCTGGGCCAGGAGGACTGACTTTATCTGCAAGCTGTCTCTAAGCCTGGATGCCTGATTTATCTTTACCATGACCTTGTTAGCACAGTTCCCTGCTAGAAGCTTCCCCTTGCACATGGTAACTAAGACTTCTACTAGGAGCTTTGCTATAGGACCCTGCTGCCATATATGAAGCCTTCTGATAGGACCATGCCATCTAATGCAAATTGGAGTTTGTCCCCAGGGCCCCCCAATCCTATATATTTCCTATATTCTGGAATGAAGCTGAGCTGATCCACCGAAGTGATCTCCCAGAGGGCTGTGTCTGTGGTACCCACAGCCTGAAACCAGTTCCCTGCCTCTCTTCCCTCCACCATCATAGACCAATATATGCACCAACGATCCTGAAGAAGAAGCAGAGCCACAGAAATTTGTCTGGAGGACAACAGAAAAGAAGAAAAAAACTGAACAGAGTGCTTATCATTTTCCTGAGAGCTATGGTGTTTCAGTGAGTGCTCACCTGTGCATGCAAATTTGATTTCATCTTTAGTAAGTAGTAAAGTTATATGCTTGCCAAAAAAAAAAGTGACACACTGGAAGGCAAATGCCACACAATTTCAATTTTATGTGTAACCTAAAAATGATGAACTTATGGGAACAGAGAGCAGAATTGTGGCTATTAGGCTTCAATGTGGGTCTTTTAACAATGGGGAAACGATTGGTTTAAGGATATAAAACTGCAGTTGGACAAGAGGCATGGACTCTGTGAAGTCTTGAGGTCTACTGAGAGCATGATAAATATGGTTGATAACAATATGCTATATTTTAAAAGTTGTGAGATAGTATACTTTAAGTGTTCTCAAAACAAAAATGGTGAATATGTGTGATATAACATGTTAATTGGTTTAATTTAGCCATGCCATTGTGAACATATTGTATTATGTATCATAATTGTGCACGGCTTTATTTATGAGCTAAATAAATGAATGGAAAAAAAACTGAACAGAGCCTATGGGACAAAAGGAACACTGTCAATCACACTACTATACATGCTGTGACAGTCTCAGTGGGAGAGATAAGTAAAGACAGGAGAAATTATTTTTTAAAATAATGGTGTAGAATTTCTCAAACTTTTTTATTTATTACCTTTTTATTTAAATTCTTTAATTACTACTCATATTTACATATCTATCCCCCCATTCCCTCGATTTCCCATTCTCCCAAGTTCCCCCCAACCCCCCTAACCCATCCTCAAACTTCTCCCCAGGGACAGTGAAGCCCTCCACCAGGGACCCTCAAAGTCTGTCATATCATTTGGGGGAGGGCCTAGGCCCTCCTAGGTCTATCTGGGCTGCAATAGTATCACTCCATAGGGAATAGGCTCCCAAAGTCCATTTGTGCTCTAGGGTTAAAGACTGGCTCCAGTGTTAGAGGTCCCATAGACTGTCTTGGCCTCCTAGCTGGCACCTACATTCAGAGGGCTTGGTTCTGTCCAATGCTGTTTCCCCAGCTTTATGACTAGGGTCTCCATGCTCTCACTAGGTCAGGTCAACTGTTTCTACAGGTTTCTCCAGCACAGTCTTGGCTCCTTTGCTCATCCCTCCTCCCTCTCCACAACTGGATTCCAGGAGTATGGACTTACATGGAGGCAAAATACTTATATACACAAAATAGAATAAATAAATCTAAATGAGCAAACAAACAACAGGTAATTCTTCACAAATAATGGGTTCGCAATAGTTTATTACCACATTTCTCATCAGTAACCTTCACAGCCTGGAAGTAGAGAGATGATATTTTTTGTTTTTATTTAATTTTTGGATCTTTTTATTTTTTGTCTAGTTTTTGTTTTTTGGGAGGGAGTTAGATATCATATATTTAAATTGCTGAAAGAAAAGCTCATTATCTAAGAATTCATGTACAACAAAGCAATTGTGTTTTATTAAACTGGGTGGTGTTCAAACAACAAACATGAAGAGGGTTCTGATGAGATTGCTCAGTGGGTAAATGCATTGGTGCTGTGGCAGATGAGTTTGATCTCATGAACCCACATGGTAGAAGGAAAGAACTAACTCCTCAAACTATCTTCTGACTCTCACACATAAAACAAATGTATACAACCATTCATTCAGCTGGGGTTGTAGCTCTGTGGCAGATCATTTGCCTGCTGTGCAGAAGATTCTGACCTCAATTGCCAGCACTGCACAACAAAAAGTAAAGATTCATTCAAAATTAATCAATATGGAGCTGGGAGTATAAAATGTCAAAAAGAAAACACGGTATGAAATAAAATATGGGGTGAAATCTTCTTGACGTTAGATTTGCAACATTCTAGGGTGTGATTTGAAAAGTACAGCTGCAATAGTCAAAAAGTAAAAACAGACTGTATCTCATCAAAATTAAAAACTTTCGCCATAAAAAGACATTAAAATGAAAAGGAAACCTAAAAAAGAAGAGAATATTAAAATTATGCATCTATTGACAGATTTGTGATCAATGTATACATGCATTAACACACACAAGCACATACATATGCACACACATACACACACACACACACACACACACACACACACACACACACACCACTTTATGAAGCAATCAAATAACTCAAATGAACATTTCTCCAAAGAAGATATACAAAGAGCCAACAAGCACATGAGAAAATGTTTAACATTACTAATCATTAGAGAAATAATGTATAAAGCTATACAAGGTAACACTTCAATAATGAGAATTACTGTTGGCAAAGTTTGATATAAAAGTTCTGCACAGTTGCGAAGGTTGGACACAATATGGCCCTATATTGTTCACTTTTAAAAGGTTGGATATTAATACATTATACATTTTCCCACAATAAACACTGAAGGCTGAAATGACCTGAAGGAAAATTAATTGCCTACCAAAGGATCTGTCAAAACCACTTGAGGGAAATACTAACAACAACAACAACAACAACAACAACAACAACAACAAAAAGAGTCAAGACATACTATAGAAAATGTCAAGCAACCAATCAAAATTTCCTAGATTTACAATGACTTTGTGAAATACAATCTATAACTTGGGGGACAAACAAACTCAGAAAAAATGATTATTATGTAATGAGCTTACCAAGGCTTTAAAAGTACTGTTATAACTTTGCTCAAGGATTTTTTAAAATTTGTACAAATTTAAAGAAGAAAGAAATCAGATTAAAAAAAAAGAGCCAAATAGAATACTTACAGATAAAAAAGATAGAGAAATTCTGAAATGAAAAATTCACTAGACTGGGAAGAATGTAGTTTAGACATAGCAGAATTAAAGACTGATGAACTTTAGGACATCCTCAGAAGAACTATTCAAAATGATGACCAGAAAAATTCACACAGAAAGTGAACAGAGCTTCAGTGGTCCATGTGACAGTCACATGTGACTTAATATGTATTCACTGGAGCACAAAAATGTGAAAGAATAATGAATTCAACTCCCTTCCACAAATCAATTAAACCTATAATAAGGTCATAGATCCAAACAGCTTGAAAAAATACCCTGGAATAATTGTCATTTTAAAACCTGCTCCCAACATACCACACCACAATTATTGAAAACCAAAATAAGCTCTAAAAATCATCCAGAAAAGAAGGGGGTGGTAAATACAGGATTATGGTGGAAAACTGTTACTCCCCTCTCAAGAGAAATGTCACAACTCTGAAGAAAAAGTAACAGCATTCAGAGCATTCTAAAAGAAAAAGGGGGAAAGTGTCCTTTTAAAACTCTATGTCCAGGAAAAAATCACATCTCCAAAATGAGTGAGGGGGGCACTGTATCTTGTTTTCTAAGTACCTTGGAACCTTTCCAAAAATAGTTTATTTCACTGATATATCAGAGAACCACAGGATGAACATAGCATCTGATGATCAGAGGTGGAGGAAAGGAAGGAAGAGGAGGGGAAAATAGAAGGAAAGAGGAATGGAGTATTACAAACAATCAAAAGGTTTTAAATGGTCATAGCTGGGAGAAAAAAATAATTATAGTAGTAGGGAAGCCAGTAGCCACATTGGTGAAAGTTCTAAGTTATCACCTTAGCCAAGTGAGGAGATGGCTGACACCACACCCTCTCCAATGTCACACACTCCTATTGCCACACCATCATTATGCTATTGTTGCCAAAAATGTGCCAAAGTCTAATCATTAAACAATATCAAAACCCAGGAGCAGATTCAGAGGTAGGCCTGAACTTCAGGCCAGGAAGAGCAGCATCAGAGGGAGGTTCAAGCTTCAGGGCCCCAGCAGTGTCAAGGGAGCCATGTCAAACAGAGGTCCCAGCCTCAGACCCAGGAGCAAAGAGTGTCTCTGAGTGAAATGACAGCAGTGGTTTCCAGCAGAAACTTCCAGAAACTATTGCAAAAAGTTCTCTGGGAAAGAGCATCTGTGTCAGCATCCACTGCCGTTTCTCGGTTAGAGATACCCGGTTAATACATCAACCACTGGACCCTCAGCCTCACCTAAACCTCCAACAGGAGGAGAATCCACCAGAGCTGTAGCCCCACCTACACCTCAAGGAGTGACAACCTGAGCAATGAGCCTACTTCCACCAGCAGGAGTGTTCAATGGAGGCTTTGCTTTACTTGTGCCTGAGGGAGTGGTCAATGGAGCCACTACCCCCAACTATACCAATTGGAGAGAGACCCCCTGAAGCACAAGCTCCAAGTACACAGATTAGAGGAAGAGATGCTTAGGCAACAAGGTAAGAATACACTCAACAATATAAAGAGCAATAGGGCACCACTAGAAACTAGTGGTGCTACAACAGCAAGACCTGAACATCCCAACACAAATGAAGTAGAAGAAAATGACCTAAAAATAACTTTATGAGGATGATTGAGGCCCTTAAAGAGGAAATGAAAAATCCCCTTAAATAAATGGAGGAAAAGACAAACAAAAATTGGAAGATATCAACAAATCCCTTAAAGGAAAACAAGAAAAAGCAATCAAACAAGTGAAGGAAACGATTCAAGACATGAAAACTGAAATAGAGGCAATAAATAAAACACAAACCAAGGGAATTCTGGAAATGAAAAATTTGAGTAAATGACCAGGAACCACAAATGTAAGCATAAACAAAAGAATACAAGAGATGGAAGACAGAATTTCAGGCATTGAAGATATGATAGAGGAAATAGATTCATCAGTCAAAGAAAAATTTAAATCCAACAAATCCTTAACATAAAACATGCAGAAAATCTGGCACATCATGAAAAGACCGAACCTAAGAATAATGGGGATAAAAGAAGGAGAAGTCCAACTCACAGGCACAGAAAATAAATTCAGCAAAATCATAGAAGAAAACTTTCCCAACCTAAAGAAGGACATGCCTATGAAAATGAAAGAAGCTTACAGAGTGCCAAATAAACTGGACCAAACAAAAAAGTCCCCTTGCCACATAATAATCAAAACAATAAATAGACAGAATAAAGAAAGAATATTAGTGCTACAAAGGACAAAGGCCAGATAACATATAAAGGCAGACCTATCAGAATTAAACCTGATTTCTCAAAGGAAACAATGAAAGCCAGAATGTCCTGATCAGATGGCAGACCCTAAGGGACAATGGATGCCAGCCCAGACTACTTTACCCTGCAAAGCTGTCAATAACCATAGACAGAAAAATCAAGATATTCTATGATAAAACCAAATTTAAACAATACCTATCCACAAACCCAGCCCTACAGAAAGTACTACAAGGAAAATGCCAACACAAGGAAATCATCTACATCCACAAGAACACAGGAAATAGAGCTTACAGCAGCAAATCCCAAAGAAGGGAATTGAACACACAGTGCCATCACCAACAACAAAAACAAAAATAACAGGAACTAGCAATCATTGGTCATTAATATCCATTAATATAAAAGGTCTCAATTCACACATAAAAAACCACAGGCTAACAGATTGGATGCAAAACAGAATCTATCCTTCTGCTTCATACAAGAAACATACCTCAACCTCACAGGCAGATATTACCTCAGAGTAAAGGGTTGGGAAAAATATTCCAATCAAATGTACCTAAGAAACAAGCTGGTGTAGCTATCCTAATATCTAACAAAATAGACTTCAAACTAAAATCAATCAAAAAAAAGATAAAGAAGGGCATTGCATATTCATCACAGGAAAAATTCATCAAAAGGAGATCTCAATTCTGAACATCTATGCCCCAAACACAAGGGCTTATGCATCTGTAAAAGAAACATTACTAAAGCTTAAATCACAAATCAAGTCCCACACACTAATAGTGGGAGACTTCAACATTCCACTCTCGCCACTGGACAGATCTGCCAGACAGAAGCTTAACAGAGAAATAAGGGAACTAACAGATGTTATGACTCAAATGGACTTAACAGACATCTATAGAACATTCTACCCAAACACAAAAGAATATACTTTCTTTTCAGCACCTCATGGAACCTTCTCAAAAACAGACCGCACACTTGGTAACAAAACAAACTTCAACAAATACAAAATAATTGGGAAAAAAACCTGTATCCTACCAGATCACCACAACTTAAAGTTAGAATTCAATAGCAACATAAATTTCAGAAAGCCCACAAACACATGGAAATTGAACAATCATTAACTGAAGCACCACTGGGTCAAGGAGGAAGAAAGAAAGAAAGAAAGAAAGAAAGAAAGAAAGAAAGAAAGAAAGAAAGAAAGAAAGAAAGGGAAGAAGGAAGGAAGGAAGGAAGGAAGGAAGGAAGGAAGGAAGGAAGGAAGGAAGGAAGGAAGGAAGGAAGGAAGAGGGGTACAGAACTAAATAGAGAATTCTCAATAGAGGAATCTAAAATGGCTGAAAGACACATAAGAAAGTGTTCAACATCCTTAGCCATCAGGGAAATGTAAATCAAAACAACTCTGAGATACCATCTTACTCATGTCAGAATGGTAACCCAATCACAAAAAGACAAACATGGTATGTACTCACTCATATATGGATTTTAGACAGAGCAAAGGATTTCCAGCCTACAATCCACACCTCCAGAGAAGGTAGGAAACAAGGAGGACCCTAAGAGAGACATACATGGTTCCCCAGAGAAGGAGAAAGGGACAGATCTCCTAAGCTAATTGGGACCATGGGGGAGGGGAGAGGGAGTTAGGAGAAAGAGAAGGGGAGAAAAGGAAGGGAGAGGAGGACAAGAGGGAGCAGGAAGATTGAGTCAGGGGGGAAGAATAGAAGAGAGGAAGAAAAGAGATACCATAGTAGAGGGAGCCATTATAGGTTTAAAAAGAAATCTGGCATGAGGAAAATGTCCAGAGATCTACTGGACACCAACTAACAATCTAAGCAATAGTTGAGAGGCTACCTCAAATGCCCTTCTCCGATAATGAGATTAATGACTACCTTATATGCCATCCTAGAGCCTTCATCCAGTAGCTGATGGAAGCTGTAGCAGACACCCACAGCTAAACACTGAGCTGAACTCTAAGCATCCAGTTGCAGAGAGGGAGGAGTGATGAGCAAAGGGGTTAAGACCAGACTGGAGAAACCCACAGAAACAACTGACCTGAACAAGGCAGAGCTCATGGACCCCAGACTGACAGCTGGGAAGCCAGCATAGGACCAATCCAGACCCCTTAAATGTGGTGTCAGTTAGGAGGCTTGGGAAATCTATGGGACCTCTGGTAGTAGATCAGTATTTATCCCTAGTATATGAATGGACTTTGGGAGCCCATTCCACCTAGAGTGATACTTTCTCAGCCTAGATACACAGGGGAGAGACTAGGCCCTGCTCCATATGATATGACAGTCTTTTAAGATTCCCCCATGGAAGGTCTCACCCTCCCTGGGGAGCAGAAAGGGGATAGGATAGGGTTTTGGTGGGGGACAGGGGAAGAGGGGAAAGAGAGGGAACTGGGATTGACTTGTAAAACAAGCTTGTTTCTAATTTAAATAAAAAATTGTTTATTAAAAACAAACAATCAGAAATGAAAAGGGAACATAACAACAGACACTGAGGGAAACCTGTACTCCACAAAATTGGAAAACTTTAAGGAGATGGGCAACTTAAATACACCTATAACCCATATGGAAATAGAAACAGTTATCAGTAGTCTCCTAACAACAACAACAAAATGCCCAGGCCCAGATTGATTCAGTGCAAAACTCTACCAGATGTTCAAAGAAGATCTAATACCAATATTTCTGAAATTATTACACACAATAGAAGCAGAAGAGTTATTGCCAAACTCTTTTTATGAGGCTACAGTTGTTACCCTGATACTCGAATCACACAAAGACACAACTAAGAAAGAGAATTACAGACCAATTTTCTCATGAACATAGATGCAAAAAATACTCAATAAAATACTGGCAAACCAAATTCAAGAACATATCAGAAAAATTATCTACCATGACCAAGAAGGATTCATCCTAGAAATGCAGGGATTGTTCAACATATGAAAATCAATCAATGCAATCTACCATATAAACAAACTGAAAGAAAAAAAAACACATGATCATCTCACTAGATGCTGAAAAAGCCTCCAACAAAATTCAACATCCTTTCGTGATAAAGGTCTTGGAGAGAATAGAGATACAAGGAACATACCTAAACATAATAAAGGCAATATACAGTAACCCAAGAGTCAACATGAAACTAAATGGAGAAAAACTCAAAGCAATCTCACTGAAATCAGGGACAAGATAAGGCTGTCCACTCTCTCCATATGTATTTAACATACTACTCAAAGCTATAGCAATAATAAAACAAAAATAGATCAATGGGATACAAATTGCAAAAGAAGTCAAACTTTAGCTATTTGCTGAGGATACAATAGTTTACATAAGCAATCCCCAAAATTCTACCAGAGAACTCCTACAACTATTAAGCACCTTCATTAATATAGCAGGATAAAAGATTAACTCAAAATATCAGTAGCCATCATATATACAGATGATAAATGGACTGAGAAGGAAATCAGAGAAACATCACCCTTTACAATGGCCACAAATAACATGAAATATCTTGGGGTAACTCTAACAAAACAAGTGAAAGATCTGTGTGACAAGAACTCTGAGTCTTTCAAGAAAGAAATTAAAGAAGACACCAGAAAATGGAAAGATCTCCCATGCTCTTGTATAGGTAGGATCAACATAGTAAAAATGGCAATCCTACCAAAAGTAATTTACAGATTCAGTGCAATCCCCATCAAAATCCTAGCACAATTCTTTACAGACTCTGAAAGAACAATACTCAACTTCATATAGAAAAACAAAAAACCCAGGATAGCCAAAACAATCCTGTAAAATAAAGGATCATCTGGGGCATCACCATCCTTGACTTCAAGCTCTGCTATAGAGCTATAGTAATGAAAACAGCTTGGTATTGGCATAAACCAGACAGGTGGACAAATGGAATCTAATTGAAGACCCTGATATCAACCCACACACCTATGAACACCTAATTTTTTATAAAGAAGCTAAAAATACAAAATGGAAAAAAGAAAACATATTCAACAAATGGTATTAGTATAACTGGCTGTCAACATGTAGAAGAAGGCAAATATATCCATATCATTTGCCATGCACAAAACTCAAGTCCAAATGGATCAAAGACCTCAATATAAATCCATCCATACTAAACCTCATAGAAGAGAAATATATTTGAACACACAGGCATAGGAGACCACTTCCTAAATAGAACATCAGTAGCAGAGACACCGACAGTAACAATTAATAAATGGGACCTCCTGAAACTCAGAAGATTCTGTAAAGCAAAGAACATGGTCAACCAGACACATCGGCTCCCTGCAGAACGGAAAAAGATCTTCACCAACCTCACATCTGACAGAGGGCTGATCTCCAAAATATACAAAGAACTCAAGAAACTAGACATCAAACTACCAAATAATCCAATTAAAAATGTGGTATATATCTAAACAGAGAATTCTCAGCAGAAGAATCTCAAATGGTGGAAAGACACTTAAGGAAATGCTCAACATCCTTAGTCATCAGGGAAATGCAGATCAAAACAACTCTGAGATTCCATCTTACACTGATCAGATCAGAATGGCTAAGACCAAAAACACCAATGACAGCTTATGCTGGAGAGGATGTGGAGAAAGGGGAACATTCCTTCATTGCTGGTTCGAGTGCAATCTTGTACAGTCACTGTGGAAATCAGTATGGTGGTTTCTTAGGAAATTAGGGGTCAACCTACCTCAAGACCCTGGAATACCACTTTGGGGCATATATCAAAAAGACATTTGCTCAACTTTGTTCATAGCAACATTTGTAATAGCCAGCTCTTGGAAACAACCTAGATGCCCCTCAAGTGAAGGATGGATTTTAAAAATGTGGTATGTTTACACAACGGAGAAACAATGACATCCTGAAATTCACAGGCAAATAGACAGAACTAGAAAAACACCCTGAGTAAGATAACCCAAAACCAGAAAGAGAAATATAGTATGTACTCACTTATAAGTGGATACCAGACATAAAGCAAAAGATACTCAGCCTACAATCCACAGCTCCAGAGAAGCTAGAACCCTCTTTCAGAAACAGAGGGAAACAGATGCAGAAATCCACAACTAACCAATTAACCAAGCTCCTGGAGTACAATTGAAGTGAGGGAGCAGCAAAGATCAGAACAAAGGAGTTAAGACCTTGATTGGGAAAACCTCAGAATCAGCTGATCTGAGCTAGTGAGAGATCAGTGACTCAGGTCTGACACATGGGGAACCTGCATAAGACTGAACTAGACTCTCTTAATATAGGTGACAATGATGTCACTGGGACAATATATGAGGCCACTGGCAGTGGGTCCAAGACCTAACACTAATGCTCAAACTGCCTTAAGTGGAGCCCATTCTATATAGAGAGATACCTTGCTCAGCCTAGAAAAAGGTGTGGGGGTGGAGAGGTGCCTTGGTCCTGCCTCAACAAGATGATGAGACAGACTTAGTAGACTTCCTAGGGGAGGCCTTACCCTCTCCAAAGAGCAGATGTAAGGTGGGGTGGAGTGGGGGAAGTGGGAGGAGTGAAGGGAGGGGGAACAGGGATTGAAATGTAAAAAATAAATTAATAAAAACAATCAGGTCCATTTGTACAGGGGTATTAAATATGTAAGGTGTTATCTATGTGGGTTTGATTACAAAAACTAATAAAGTATTCTCTAAATAAAAAAAAATCAGGTCTATGTCAGCCAGAGAATAATTTAAACAATGTCTGACCAGTAAAGTTCTAATGGCAAGTTCATAAAATATAAGGCCGGGCTGAGGAAGCTGTCCTAGTTAGCAGGGGACTAGAAAGACATACAGCTCAGCAATTTGATGCAATGTTAGATATGAGGTCGGATCTTGGAACAGATAAAGGATGTTGAAGAAAAAACAGGAAATCTAAATGAAAGTCCATAGCTCAGTAATAGTATCATTAATATTAATTTCTTTTTTTTTTGTACTATGAAAACTTTCTAAGAGGCCCACATTAGAGGGAGCTGGGTGAAGAGTACACAGGAATTCACTGGGAATTTTTTTCAACTTTCTGAAAGCCTAAAAGCTCTTCAAAACACAAATTTTAAAATAAAGCATATGATCTAGTAGCATCCACCTGGGCTGAATTCTGATCCTGCCTCCTTACCATCACCTAGTCTATCAGAACTACCTGCTCTTTCTAAGCCTCTTTCACCTGGAACAATGACAAGGCACTGACCTCAGATATTACTAGAAAGTAATAATTGAAGTAATAATGTAAAGCAAATGCAGGCTTCAAACACTAGCTATTATTAAACACAATTGTTTTCTTCTACAGAAATCTCAAATTTTAATGGTTTCGTTTTACTTAGTCAGACACTCCCAGCCCTAGCTATAAGAACTTTTCCTATTTTTTTCCTGAGATTTTTATAGTTCATTTTTTATTTTTAAGTCTTTGCTCCATATGGAATGTATTTTAATGTACAAAGTGAATTTAAAGCTCGCCTTTATCTTTTTCTTTCTTTCTTTCTTCTCCCCCACCTCTGCAGATGGCCAACCATTTGTTACATCATCGCTTATGAAATAATCCATCTTTTTTTCATAAGCCAGCCTTCCTGCTTAACAGTACATAGAAGACAATCTTTCAGCTACTTCTGCTGGTTTTCTTTGCCTACAATCTGAATTCAGGGAAAGGATGTTAAAACCCCATGAAGGATGTCATAAATATCAGAGGTCCATAAATCCAGCTTCTCTTGTAAGCATGAAACTCTCTCTTCCAATTTGGTTCCTACTTCTGACAGCCACTCTCACCCATCACCCTGACACTTGCCAATCTTCCTGCAATTTTCTCTTCTTTGGCTCCAGCATCTGACACAGAAGTTAGAGGCATCTTGCTATCCTCCATAGATACTGATGAGATGTGATGTCATTTTGTCCTGCTGTTTGTTATCCCTTCTCTGTTGCTTCTATTACCTTATATTCTAAATACCTTTTTTTTTCTGAACTTCTGACCAGAGCTGGAGCACTTTAAATTTTCTTTTTGTATATCTTCCTGGTAGTTCTCACCAATTCTTATTATAAGTTCAGTTTGGATTACAAAGAGACAGGAAATGAGACTGTAATTCTTGTTAGGTGATGTATTTGTAGTCAACTTCCATGAGAAAGAGAGTAATAAAATTAGAAAAGGAGAAAATCCTAGGCAAGCACATGGTCTCCCCTAGACACTAGTGGCAGCCTCTAGAATCAAGGTGGCCAGCCTCATGTGCCCCATGTGACTCAGGCACTGACTTCTGACTCCAGCAGGTGGATTGGAGACATCTCCTGGGCAAGATGGGTCCTATTCAGCAGAGGGAAGGCCTCTAGATTGGATTATTAGCAAACAGATCTTAGGGCACCATCAGGTTGGTGCACTTGTGGAGTAGATGAGGTCATGGCATGGTGTATGGTCTCACAGTTATTCTGCTAATATCTATTTTCCTCTCATGTGAGCCCTGCACTTTCCTGGTCTACCTTCTCTTGGACTCTGGTTGGTCAAAACTTCTCTGGGAAACTACTAAAAGAAAGTTTCTTGGAGGGAAAGACTGCTTGCACTGCTCTATTTGGTCTTGGGAGTTGATAACCTTTCCCCATCTTGCCTAGTGCTCTAATTGAGATCACTTGCCTAGAGGGATGACCCACCTCCTCTTCCCAAGAGTTTTTTGAACCCCCCAAGTGCTGGCCTCAATTAGAACATAATTGTTACTAGACTTTCCCATTAGAAGTGAAAGATGTCCCTGCCAAACACTTAAGTTCTAAACATATGAACCCATTAAATGGCAGTAGTCCAGGCTCTTTATGGTAATCAAGTTCAGCTATCCTGAAACAAAACTAAACAGTGGTGACCAAGAACGCACTGTATATGTCAAATGCATGGCCCAATCACTTTGTTCTCTGAAGAGGCACAATCTTCCAGAACACATAGGCCTGAAGTCAGAGATAGGAAACACAGCACTTTCAAATGGGCACAACACTTTCAAATATTTCTAGTGAGAAATTAGGGCAAGTGAAATTATTCCTAATTCCACCCCTTGATTCCTATCTGAGACATACCACCACGAGAGTCTGATATTTAATGCCCGTATCTATTTTTTTAGAAAAGTCTCCTAGGGATAGGGAGGCCTATCAGTGGAAAGAGCATTTTTCTAGACTGAGTGAGGCCCTGGTTTCAATTGCTAGTACTACCCAAAATCAACAAAACAAAACAAAAACACCAACAAGTCCCACCTATATCATGAGCCAAGTAGAAGAGCTAGTGCATCCCCTGGCTACCTTCCTACTGCTGTGACCCCTTTGATATGAAGTGATCCTTTGGTCTGAAGCAATATCCATTGCATACTGATAATATGGGCTGAAGCACTGAAGGCAAGAAGGCAAGTCCATACCCAATGTGCCAGACCAAACCAAGACAATATGTTCTCTCTAATTCAAGGTGGAACTGATTAATCAAACTTGCTTATGCCTATCTAGATGGTATCATTATGGTTTGGTACTATCCTGAGAGCCCCACAACATGGGTTCTATTGCAAGTAAGTCAGAAACTTAACAGGAGCAGGAGTTACATCAGCCTTAGTGAGAAGGGTCCCATGCTGTAAGACTATGCATTATCTCTTTGTTTATCATGTTCTCATTGGTGAAATTACTGTGCAAACACAGGAAAGGCCAAGATATCCGTTTATTTGGTGTTTGGCTGAAAGAGAAGCCTTCTAGTGGGAATTAACATTCAATACAAGCATGCTCATACCTGTATCCACTTCTACAAGCCACTTGACATTTTCTCTTCTCTTCGTTCTGTGGATGTTCTTGTCTCTAATTTCCCCATACTGACTCTTACAGGAACTTGATCAACTACCCAGTTCATTGACCACTGCCAGGAAATTTATGTACAACTATATTCTGGACTACTTCTCTCTTCACATACAGTTAGTGGTCAAGAGCACTACCTTAAGTTCTGTTGATTGAAAGAGTGTTGCCTTTGCCACCTGTCCCTCATGGCTACCACTGAGTGAGACCAGAGTGGAGCATCAGTTCATCTTCAAGTGGATTACCCTAGGCTCACACTTCTATCCTTCACTCAATATAACCCATTCTGCCTCTTAACTCCTTGAAACTGGATCCTGACTCGTTGCCATGCTCTAAGTTCAAGCTCTTGTTTCATTTGAGTGGCAACATCTGTATTTTAATACATGAGCTACTCTATACCATTCTAGGTGTCAGAAATCCATTCCTATTCCTAAATCTAAGATCCCACAGACAATCTGCTACACTATCTTAAGTCAAGCCCAACTTAACCAAGAAGAGTACATACCATCCAAAGAGTAAAACCTTCTTAGTGTCCTATAGTGCAGAAAGTTGGTTACACACAAAGTAAATGGAGAGGGCCATATTTAAGAGTCAGGAACCTGAGTGCCTGGTCTTTGGGACTAATGGCATGCCCAATTGTCTATGGACTCATACTGGTGTCAACACTAAAAGGTACTCATGCACTTTCTACCCCTTCCCCATACCCATAACATATATGTGCATGTAATACAAAAGGGCTTCACTACTAGATGCATACTGCTGAAGAGGCTTGGAGTAAGCCCCATTTCACCTCCATTCTACATTTGGGTACATGTTGCACATAGGGCTGGGAATAGACACTATATTTCCTGCTAGTACCTGGGTACACATTGCTCAAGTGGCTAGAGTTAACATCATGGCTTCTGATTCTACTAAACTACTGAATAGGCACTATAGCACACATGAACACCAAACAGGGGATTTGGAGGCACTGTGGTTTTGGGCCAGAAGCTCTTACATGCTTAAGAAGCCGCATATAATCAATACACATCAATAAGATCATTAATGTCACTTCCCCCTTTTATAGGAATGGCCACCCAGTGGGCACCCCACCCCACTACCCTCCACACACACCTGCATGAGATGCTAGTTACCCTATTCCTGTGCAGCCCTCACACGGTGATTCTTTCCCACTCTGTGTGGTACACATTGTGTCTAAAGTCATTAATTATAACCAAAGACATTATGAAGAAACCACACTCCAGTGCCCAGAAGAATTAAAGTCATCAAGCTGACACCCTAAGCAAAGTGTCCTGAGAAGGCAGCTTATCCTGAAGGTTGGCCTGTAAACGTGGTAGGAATAACTGACCCACTAGATGTACAAATCTTAGCATAAGAACACAACAACAATGGCAAACACTAAGATATCTTGATGCCTTGAAAGGAATATGGTAACTCTGTAGCAACCAATTCCAAAGAATGATACGGTGAAATGTATTGATTATATATAAGTATCTAGAGTCCATGAGATGAGTGTTTCAAATAGAGAAATGACATGGAGAGGAAATATTAGTACCCTGATTTGATCTGTGTGCAATATTCAAATATCTCACTGGGCCCAATAAATATGGATAATGGGTTAATAGAAAAAAATTAGATGGGCTGGAAAAATGGATCCATGGTTAAGAGTGAGTACCGTTCTTCCAGAGGATGCAAGCTTAGCTTCCAGTATCCATGTCAGATTGCCCACAAGAGCCTGTAATTCCAGCTCCAGAGGATCCAATTCCTCTGAACTCCACAGGTACTCACAGGTATGTGCACATACCGCTACACAGACATACAATTCTTTTATCTATTTAATGGAAATGTTATTATCTATTCCATAGTGTTTCTGGTAAGATTAAACAAAAAAGATGCAGCTGCAAAAACAGCACACGGGGCTGGAGAGATGGCTCAGCAATTAAAAGCATGCATGGCACTTTGCCGAGGGCCTAAGTTCAGTTCCCAGCATATGTATTGGGTGGCTCACAGCCACCTGTAACTCTGGCTGCAGGTGAATCGGATACCTCTGGCCTGAGCAGGTCCATGCATTTATGTGCACCTTCCCCACACACATACTAAGCAACACACAGTGCCCCACAAGGTCTGTATCACATAAATGGAAGTCTGAACATAAACATTATTTATTCACAAACAAGATTAGGAAAACAGCCCACAGCATGTATTTTCTTCCACAAAAACAAAGACCCAGGAAATGGAATAATGTTGGTGGGTAAGTCCTTAAAGAATATCCAAGAGTGGATAGGGAATGTATTACAGGACCCATCTCTAGGGGACAGTGTTAAAAACCCCAAGTCTTCTCTGCTTCTGGCTCTTCTCCAGGATATCTTCATTTTCCTGGCCATTATCAGAGGAGTCAGGGCGTTCAATCTCATTTCTGACATCCAATATTGATTGATGAGCTTGGACGGATCACTGGCATCTTTTTGGCAGGAGCTGCTGTTTACCCTCAGCCTTCTTCTCTGAGGGCCAGCACAGCCCTTCCTGAATCCAGCACTGAACCACTTCCAAAGTAATTTGCTTAGCAAAAATGGGCCGTTCTCACACACTACACTCAGTTTGAGTTCACCTTTCTAACCTTCAAATATTAAAACTCACTCCACAGAAAATGATTCTGGGAGGCTAATAAGAATGCCCGCTCTCTATTCGGAAGTGTATTCATTCTCCCAAGCACACATGTGTTTTCCGGAGATGTTGACCTCAAAAGTAATTGGCTTCTGATGATACTTCTATTTCTTATTTCTGTTTTTAAATGAAAAAAATCGAATGTATTCCAAAAACTCAACAGTCCTAATATTTACAAGAGAGCAATATTTTTAATAATGGTGTTTAAATCTTTTCTGCAATGCAGTTATTTTAAATATAACCACAAGAAGGTGAATGGAGGATAACTTTTGTGTGTTCATTAAAAATGTTAAGATTTTCCTATTTATTTCTATGAGTTGAAAGTAAAACAATGAGGTTTATGCTTTAAAATAAGGAAACTCATAAAGGTATGAAGAATTTGTGGTATGACAATAACTGAAAGAGGTTCCTTGTCTTCTCTGGAGATATCTGAAATCCCAGTATTTGAGCATCTATTTTTTTTTTTTGTTTTGTTTTTTTTTTTTTTTTTTGAGTTTTTAATTTTTATTTTTAATTACTCATGTTTACATATCCATCCCCCTTATTCCCTCACCCTCCCATCCTCCCATGTCCCTACCCAACCCACCCCAACTGCCCCCCACTCCTCCCCAGGGATAGTGAGGCCCTCAACCAAGGACCTTCAAAGTCTGTCATATTGTTGGGGGGAGGGTCTAGACCCTCCTTGCTGTATCTGGGCTGCAATAGTATCCCTCCATAGGGAATGGGCTTCCAAAGTCCATTTGTGCTCTAGGGATAAAGACTGGCTCCACTGTTAGAGGTCCCATAGATTGTCTTGGACTCCTAGCTGGTACCCACAGTCAGAGGGGCTGGTTTGGTCCAATGCTGTTTCCCCAGCTTTATGACTAGGGTCTCCAAGAATATGCAGATTTTAACATCCTTCATAACAAACAAAAGTAAATTCTGGACTTTCCTTTGTTATCAGTGACTTAAAAATATGTTTTCTTTTCATTTTGTTTCAGCATTCAGTATTTTTTATATCTTGGGTTACACTGATTGTTGTTGGAACAGTGAATAGGAATTGCCTAAAACTTATTTCTAAATTTTATTTATTTATATTATTATTATTTATTATTATTATTATTATTATTTTAATTTTATTTTATTTTATTAGTTCTAGATAGGGAACAAGCTTATTTCAAGTCCCTTCTCCCTCTCCCTCCCCTCACCCCCAAACTTTCTCCCCCACCCCCAGCCCATCCCCCCAACCCCATCCACCCACTACTCCCCAGGCAGGGTAGGGCCCTCAACGGGAGCTCAGCAAAGTCCACCAAGTCTTCCTATGCTGATCCTGGGCCCTTCCCCATGTGTCCAGGGCCAGAGTGTAACCCTTCATATGGGATGGGCTCTCAAAGTCCCTTTTTGCACCAGGGAAAAATACTAATCCACTACCAGAGGCTCCCTGGAGTGCAGAGGCCTCCTTATTGACATCTATGTTCTGGGGTCTGGATCAGTCTTGTACAGGCCTCCTGGACAGCATCTGGGGTCGATGTGCTCTCCCTTGTTCAGGCCAACAGTTCCTGTGGGTTTCTCCATCCTAGTACAGACCCCTTCGTTCTTCATTCCTCCCTCTCTTCAACTAAGTTCCCGATTTCGGCTCATTGTATATCTGTGGATGTCTGTCTCTGTTTCCATCAGCCACTGGGTGAGGGCTCTAGGATGGCATAAAGAGAAGTCATCAATCTCATTTTAGGGGGAGGGTTTTTAGGTTATCCTCTCCACCATTGCCTGGATTGTCAGATCGTGTCATCCTTGTAGGTCTCTGGAGATCTCCCTGGTTCCTGATCCCTTCTCGGGCCTACAGTGGCTCCCTCTGATATCGTTTCTCTCATCTTGCTCTCTTTCCTCTATTCTTCCCCCAACTCAATGTTTCTGCCCCTCCATTTCCTCTCCTCTTCTCCTCTTCTCTTGCTCTTATTGTAGCAGCTCCTTCCCCCCCCCACCCTCATGCCCCCAATTAGTTCGGGAGTTCATGCCATTTCCATTCCTGGGGACCATTTAACCCTTAGAGTCCTTCATGTTTCCTAGTTTCTTTGGTGAAGAGCATTATATACTGGTAGTCTTTTGTTCTATGTCTAAAATTCATATATCAGTGAGTACATACCTTGCTTGTCTTTTTGTGACTGGGTTACCTCACTCAGGATGGTTTCCTCTAGTTCCATCCATTTGCCTGCGAATTTCAAGATTCCATTGCTTTTTTCTGCTGAGTAGTACTCCATTGTATAAATGTACCACATTTTCTCAATCCATTCTTCAATAGAGGGGCATCTAGGTTGTTTCCAGGTTCTGGCTATTACAAACAATGCTGCTATGAACATGGTTGAACATATGTCCTTGTTGTAAGTACATGCCCTATTTGGGTATATACCCAAGAGAGGAATGGCTGGATCTTGAGGTACACTGATTCCCATTTTTCTGAGCAACCGCCATACTGATTTCCAGAGTGGTCTTACAAGATCGCACTCCCACCAGCAATGGAGGAGTGTTCCTTTTTCTCCACATCCTCTCCAGCATAGATTGTCATTGGTGTTTTTTATTTTAGCCATTCTGACAGGCGTGAGATGGTATCTCAGAGTTGTTTTGAGTTGCATTTCTCTGATGGCCAATGATTTTGAGCACTTTTTTAAGTGTCTTTCAGCCATTTCAGATTCCTCTGTTGAGAATTCCCTATTTAGTTCTGCACCCCACTTTTTAATTTCGTTGTTTGGTGTTTTGGTGGCTAGCTTCTTGAGCTCCTTATATATTTTGGAAATCAGTCCTCTGTCAGATGTGGGATCGGTGAAGATCTTTTCCCATTCTGTGGGTGGTCGTTTTATCCTACTGACTGTTTCCTTTGCCTTGCAGAAGCTTCTCAGTTTCAGTAGGTCCCATTTATTAATTGCAGACCTCAATGTCTGTGCTTCTGGCGTAATGTTCAGGAAGTGGTCTCCTGTGCCAATTTGTTCAAGGGTTGTTCCCACTTTCTCTTCTAGAAGATTCAGTGTGGTTGGATTTATGCTGAGATCTTTGATCCATTTGCACTTAAGTTTTGTGCATGGTGACAGGTATGGATCTATCTGTAATTTTCTGCATGTCCGCATCCAATTGTGCCAGCACCATTTGTTGAAGATGCTGTCTTTTTTCCATTGTATAGATTTAGCACCTTTGTCAAAAATAAGGTATCCATAGGTGCGTGGGTCGATATCAGGGTTTTCAATTCGATTCCATTGGTCTATCAGTCTATTTTTGTGCCAATACCAAGCTGTTTTCAGAACTATGGCTCTATAGTAGAGCTTGAAGTCGGGGATGGTGATGCCTCCAGAAGATCCTTTATTGTAAAGAGTTGTTTTGGCTATCCTGGGCTTTTTATTTTTCCATATAAAGTTGAGTATTGTTCTTTCAATGTCTGTGAAAAACTGTGTTGGGATTTTGATGGGGATTGCATTGAATCTGTAGATTGCTTTTGGCAGGATTGCCATTTTTACTATGTTAATTCTACCTATCCATGAGCATGGGAGATCTTTCCATTTTCTGGTATCTTCTTTAATTTCTTTCTTTAAGGTCTCAAAGTTCTTATTGTACAGGTCTTTCACTTTTTTGGTTAGTGTTACCCCCAGGTATTTTATGTTGCTTGTGGATATTGTGAAAGGTGATGTTTCCCTGATTTCTTTCTCATTGGATTTATCATCTGTGTATAGTAGGGCTACTGATTTTTTTGAGTTAATTTTGTATCCTGCTACCTTGCTGAAGGTGTTTATCAGCCGTAGGAGTTCCCTGGTAGAGTTTTTCGGGTCACTAATGTAGACTATCATGTCGTCTGCAAATAGTGAAAGTTTTACTTCATCCTTTCCAATTTGTATCCCTTTGATCCCCTTTTCTTGTCTTATTGCTATAGCCAGAACTTCAAGTACAATATTGAAGAGATATGGAGAGAGTGGACAGCCTTGTCTTGTTCCTGATTTTAGAGGAAACGCTTTGAGTTTCTCTCCATTTACTTTGATGTTGGCTATTGGTTTGGTATATATTGCCTTGATCATGTTTAGATATGTTCCTGTTATTCCTGTTCTCTCCAAGATCTTTATCATGAAGGGATGTTGGATTTTGTCAAAGGCTTTTTCAGCATCTAGTGAGATGATCATGTGGTTTTTCTTTTTAAGTTTGTTTATATAGTGGATTACATTGATGGATTTTCGTATGTTGAACCATCCTTGCATCCCTGGGATAAAGCCTACTTGATCATGGTGGATGATTTTTCTGATATGTTCTTGTATTCGGTTGGCCAATATTTTGTTGAGTATTTTAGCATCGATGTTCATGAGGGATATCGGTCTGTAGTTCTCTTTCTTAGTCATATCTTTGTGAGGCTTGGGTATCAAAGTGATTGTAGCCTCATAGAAAGAGTTTGGCAATATCCCATCTGCTTCTATTGTGTGGAACAGTTTGAGGAGTACTGGAATTAGCTCTTGTTTGAATTTCTGGTAGAATTCTGCAGTGAAGCCATCTGGCCCTGGGCTTTTTTTGGTTGGGAGGCTTTTGATTACTGCTTCTATCTCATTAGGGGTTATAGTTCGATTTAAACTGTCTATCTGATCTTGATTTAATTTTGGTAAGTGATATTTATCCAGAAAGTTGTCCATTTCCTTTAGGTTTTCCAATTTTGTGGAATACAGGTTTTCAAAGTATGACCTAAAGATTCTCTGGATTTCCTCAGTGTCCGTTGTTATGTCTCCCTTTTCATTTCTGATTTTGTTAATTAGCATGCTCTCTCTCTGCCTTTTGGTTAGTTTGGCTAGAGGCTTGTCTATCTTGTTGATCTTCTCAAAGAACCAACTCTTTGTTTCATTGATTCTTTGTACTGTTTTCCTAGTTTCTACTTTGTTGATTTCGGCTCTCAGGTTGATTATTTCCTGGCGTCTACTCCTCCTTGGTGAGTTTGCTTCCTCTTGCTCTAAAGCTTTCAGTTGTTCTGTCAATTCTCTAATGTGACTTTCCTCCAGTTTCTTCATGTGAGCACTTAGTGCTATGAACTTCCCTCTTAGCACTGCTTTCAGGGTGTCCCATAAGTTCGGGTATGTTGTGTCTACATTCTCATTAAATTCTAGAAAGTCTTTGATTTCTTTTTTTATTTCTTCCTCAACCAAGGAATGGTGCAATTGGGAGTTATTCATTTTCCACGTAAATGTAGGTTTTCTGCAATTCGTATTGCTGTTGAATTCTAGCTTTAATGCATGGTGGTCTGATAAGATACAGGGGGTTATTTCAATACTTTTGTACCTGTGGAGGTTTGCTTTGCTGCCAACTATGTGGTCAATTTTTGAGAAGGTTCCATGTGGCGCTGAGAAGAAGGTATATTCTTTTGTGTTTGGATGGAATGTTCTATAGATATCTGTTAAACCCAGTTGTGTCATAACTTCTTTCAGATCCTTTGTTTCTTTGTTAAGTTTCTGTCTAGTAGTTCTGTCCAGTGGTATAAGGGGGGTGTTGAAGTCTCCTACTATAAGTGTGTGTGGTTTTATGTGTGGTTTGAGCTTTAGTAATGTTTCTTTTACAAAAGTGGATGCTTTTGTATTAGGGGCATAGATGTTCAGGATTGAGACTTCGTCTTGATGGACTTTTCCTGTGATGAGTATGAAATGCCCTTCTTTATCTCTTTTGATTGCTTTCAGTTTAAAGTCTAATTTGTTAGATATTAGTATTGCTACCCCAGCTTGTTTCTTGAGCCCATTTGATTGGAAAATCTTTTCCCATCCTTTTACTCTGAGGTATCGCCTGTCTTTGAATTTGAGGTGTGTTTCTTGTAAACAGCAGAAGGATGGATTCTGTCTTCGTATCCATTCTGTTAGCCTGTATCTTTTTATGGGTAAGTTAAGACCATTGACATTCAGGGATATTAACGTCCATTGTTCATTGGTTCTTCTTAGTTTTGGATTTATTGTTGGTGGTATCATTGCGTGTGGATTTTGCCCTTCTGTTTCTTTTTGTGTTTGGTGAAATTCGATTAACTACTGACAGTGTTTTTGTGAGTGTAGTTATGTTCGTTGGGTTGGAGTTTTCCTTCCAGAGCCTTCTGTAGTGCTGGATTTGTTGATATGTATTGTTTAAATCTGTTTTTGTCGTGGAATATCTTGTTTTCTCCATCTATAGTGATTGAAAGTTTTGCTGGGTACAGTAGTCTGGGTTGACATCCATGCTCCCTTAGTGCTTGTAGGGTATCTATCCAAGACCTTCTGGCTTTCAGAGTTTCCATTGAGAAGTCGGGTGTGATTCTGATTGGTTTGCCTTTATATGTTACTTGGCCTTTTTCCTTTGCTGCTCTTAATATTTTCTCTTTATTCTGTAGATTTGGTGTTTTGATTATTATGTGTCGGGGCGACTTCTTTTTGTGGTCCAGTCTGTTTGGTGTCCTGTAAGCTTCTTGTACTTTCATAGGCATATCCTTCTGTAGGTTGGGGAAGTTTTCTTCTATGATTTTGTTGAATATGTTTTCTGTACCTTTGAGCAGTATTTCTTCACCTTCTTCTACACCTATTATTCTTAGGTTTGGCCTTTTTACGGTGTCCCATATTTCCTGGATATTTTGTGTTAGGGTTTTGTTGGACTTGAGGTTCTCTTTGGTGGATGAATGTATATCCTCTAGCGAGTCTTCAGTGGCTGAGATTCTCTCTTCCATCTCTTGAATCCTGTTGGATACACTTACATCTTTAGTTCCTGATCGTTTATCCAACCTTTCCATTTCCAACATGGTCTCATTCTGTGTTTTCTTTATTGTGTGTATTTCAGCTTTCATGTTTTGAACTATTTCAAGAGCTTCCTTCACTTGCTTGGATGTTTTTTCTTGGCTTTCTTTGGATTCTTTAAGAGATTTATTTATTTCTTGAATTTTTTGGTTTGTCTTTTCCTCCAATTCATTTAATTTTTTGTTTGTTTTCTCTTCTATTTCTTTAAGGGATTTTCTTGTTTCCTCTTTAAAGGTCTCTATCAACTTGCTGAGATAATTTTTGAGGTCCATCTCATCTTCATGCTCTGTGTTGGGCTTTTCAGCTCTTGCCGGAGTGGAGTCCCTAGGTTCTGGTGGTGTCATGTTGGTCTTTGTGTTGTTGAGTGAAATCTTATTCTGTCTTCTCCCCATATCCTTTTAGTGGGTGCGGGTGGGTTCTCTCTATCTCCTCTTGTGGCCCAGTGGTGTGTGGGGGCTAGGAATTCGATGTCCACAACTCTAGATGATCTCGACGCTCCTGGTGGTCTCCTCGCTAGTTCCTAGTTTCTTGGTCGTTCGGCGGAATGGAAGAGTGGGGTGCTACCAGATTTGGGGCACAGGGAGCTCCTCCCTGCCTGGGCTTGTCTGGCCCAAGCCGGCAGGCTCAGGAGGGGGTGGTGGGATGGGGGTGGTGGGGTGTTCTGGCCTGGAGTCGGGAGCGGGCAGGAGCTCACTCACCTAGTTCCAGGTCAGTCTTCGGCGGCGGAATGTAAGAATGGAGTGCTAGCAGATTGGTGGGGCAGAGGGCTCCTCCCTCTCTGGGCGTGTCTGGCCCAAGCCGGCAGGCTCAGGAGGGGGTGGTGGGATGGGGGTGGTGGGGTGTTCTGGTCTGGGGTCGGGAGCGGGCAGGAGCTCACTCACCTAGTTCCAGGCCAGTCTGCGGCGGCGGAATGTAAGAATGGAGTGCTAGCAGATTGGTGGGGCAGAGGGCTCCTCCCTCTCTGGGCGTGTCTGGCCCAAGCCGGCAGGCTCAGGAGGGGGTGGTGGGATGGGGGTGGTGGGGTGTTCTGGTCTGGGGTCGGGAGCGGGCAGGAGCTCACTCACCTAGTTCCAGGTCAGTCTTCGGCGGCGGAATGTAAGAATGGAGTGCTAGCAGATTGGTGGGGCAGAGGGCTCCTCCCTCTCTGGGCGTGTCTGGCCCAAGCCGGCAGGCTCAGGAGGGGGTGGTGGGATGGGGGTGGTGGGGTGTTCTGGTCTGGGGTCGGGAGCGGGCAGGAGCTCACTCACCTAGTTCCAGGTCAGTCTTCGGCGGCGGAATGTAAGAATGGAGTGCTAGCAGATTGGTGGGGCAGAGGGCTCCTCCCTCTCTGGGCGTGTCTGGCCCAAGCCGGCAGGCTCAGGAGGGGGTGGTGGGATGGGGGTGGTGGGGTGTTCTGGTCTGGGGTCGGGAGCGGGCAGGAGCTCACTCACCTAGTTCCAGGCCAGTCTGCGGCGGCGGAATGTAAGAATGGAGTGCTAGCAGATTGGTGGGGCAGAGGGCTCCTCCCTCTCTGGGCGTGTCTGGCCCAAGCCGGCAGGCTCAGGAGGGGGTGGTGGGATGGGGGTGGTGGGGTGTTCTGGTCTGGGGTCGGGAGCGGGCAGGAGCTCACTCACCTAGTTCCAGGCCAGTCTGCCTATTTGAGCATCTATTAATGATCTGCTATGTGCCAGTCATTTTGCCCAATGAAATGGAGAAGGCAGATGACATGTACCATGAGAAGCTTGCTTTCAATAAACTCGCAATCAAGTTGGATGTAGAAAACCTACTGTGCATGAAATTAAAAACAAATTAAGCAATTAAGAATGAATTTGCTATTGACTAAAAGTATAAATGGGAGATTAGTGAGGAGAGAGTGCTCTGTGGACCAGATTGGCTGAGGGAAGATTTATTGTGCTTGCCTTCAGAGAGGAGGGTTTCAGGGGGTAAGGGGGAGGATGTGAATCCACAGAAGGGGTCTACAAAATATCCAGCCAAGACACCAGTGAGGCACAAGAACATCAGTAACCAAGGGCATGCACAAGTGGGGGCCAGAGACAGGCCTTGATAGAGGGCCTCACAGTCATCAGCGCCATGAAAATCACACTGATTTTCAGTTATTGGGTGGAGAAATGAATATAAACACAGAAATTTAAAATAATGAACAGAATTGCAGCAATAGATATCATGACTTATAGGTCCATTAGAAGGACAGAGGACAGCATCTAGGTGCGGGTAGGCCATTAAAAAAAAAGCTGTGGGTTTAATTCAAGTGTGAATTGGGAATAGCCAGTAACACTGTGAAAAAAAGGATGTGGAGACTTTTAAATAAAATTTCATTAATTCTCTGAGAATTTGATCAAATTCACTACCCATACTCCTCTCTCCTCCCAAATCCAACCCCTGTATGCTCATCCTCTCCCAACTTCATGGCCTTTTTGTTTTTGTTTTTAAATAATCCATGGAATCCAATTAGTGCTGCCCATACACTCATGAGTATGGGGCTTTTCACTGGAGTTTAGTGTAACCTACCAGAACCACATCCTTAGAGAAATCTAACTCTCCCTCCTCCAGAAATCATCAGCTGTCCAAACCTCCTCAGTTAGGGATAGGCTCCACGCCTCTCCATGCTAACACCTCAGCTGGCTTGATCTCATGTAGATCTTATGCAGGCAACCACGGCTGCTGAGATCACTGGTACAGTGGTCCTGTCATATCTAGAGGACTGTTTCATTTCCTGCTCATCCCCAGCCACTGGCTCTTACAGACAACCTGTCATGTCTTCTGTGACAATTCTTCTCCTGGGGGAGGGGTGATATAGATGCCCTCCTGACACTGACTCTCTGCATATGGATCAGTTGTGAGTTTTTGCAATAATTGCCATCTAATGCTCAAAAAAACCTAACGCAGATGATGATGACAGATTTAGCAGACACATAAATTTATGAAGAAGTTAGAGGAAAGGTTGGGAAGTAAGTTGTTAAGAGTTTCTGAACTTCCATTGATGTCCAAAGGTTTGCACATGGATGGGGAAGAATGGGGATGACACTGGTGGAGATAAAATCACTGTTGGAAGAAGCTAAAACATGAGAGGAGGCAGATGAATAGATTCCAGACAGACGTGTGTTCCATTAAGTGTGCTCAATTTAGTAATAGATTAGCTAGGTATGGGAGCAGATGATATTAAGCACAACATCAAGTTTCTGAAGACACAGAGTCGATTATGAGGTGAGAGCCATGACTGATAGATAATTCACCAGAGTTGGTAACACATTAAGTTCAAATCTGGCATTGGGAATTTAAAGTGTCTTTGAAGCGTTCAGATGAAAATGCTACCTACTCGGCAGATGCCAGGTCAGGAAAACACACACAAGACCCCTCCCTTCCCACTCCCATGACAACTGTTCACATCAGGAGACACCCAGCAGTCACAGCTACTACAGGAAGAAGACAGCATTGGCTTCTTGTTGGTAGTAGGTAAAAGTCAGGCATATTGCTAAACACTGTGCAATGCATAGGATTAGCTTCGCCCATCTCTGAACATCAATCAAAGCAAGGCTGAGAGATTCTGGGGCAGGAGACAAGCATTTAGGGGACATCAGCATGTATATGGATATTATAAAGCTATAGAACAATACAAGTGCAGAATGGGGGTATCATAGTTTTGAGTCTGGAGAAATATTGACTTGTCAGATGGAGGAAGAAGTGCCTTGAAAGAAAACCTAAAATAAGGAGAGGCCAGAGAAATAAAAGGAAAACCAGTAGGTGGGGGTCACAGCAGCGATGTCAAGAAGTATTCTGAAGTGAGAAGATATTCATCAAGAAGGGGAGTAACTACACACATTGGGTTTAGAAGCACAGTGGTAGCCACAGAGCTTGGCAAAAGAAGCCTCTGTGATACTAGTAATAAAGCTAAATATGAGTGTAGTAGAGAGACAATGGTGTCATGTGAGCTGTGGTCAGGAGGCTAGAGACAAGGGAAGTCGGTGAAGGGAGGTGTGTTCATGTTTCCAATGATGCTTTAAAAAAAAAAAGAAGGTCATGCGTGTTTAATTTTATTTCAAATAGATGTCCTAACTCAGTGGAGCAGCTTAAGTATCGAGAAGACAGCAGCTTGTCAAGAATAAGTGATGAAACATTAGTGGGTCATAAAACCAATTTTGGGGCTGGAAATGTCACTTTAATAAATGACATAGAATATGTTAGAAAATGGTAATTGCATACAGTAAAATATTTCACGGAACTGTTGTTTCAGGAGTGTGTATGGATACATGTCCTTAGTTTTCAATTTGGAAAACTAACTAAGTGACCATAGACAATGAAGGTATTTCAGACTAGGTCCAACACCAGATAACTTGAAATATGATGATGTCAGACAAGAAATATAAAGAAATGAAGCTGGATATGATAGGTCATGCCTATAATCTCAGCCTTTTGAGAATCACAAGCCTTCAACCTTAGCTGAGGAGCTACTGACAGTTGATAGCTGATGGAGGAAGGAATGTCAGTTTTCTTCAATGGTGTGGCCCCATAGTAGGTTGCCCATAATCAAGCATATGGTCCTACACCTATCTATATGCATAAGGGCAGTACTGACTGGATGTGTAGACCTATAAAAGAAGAAAAGGACATGAGGCAAATGTAGGGATGGGTCCTGGAAGAGTTAGGGAGAGGAGTGTGGGTAGATATGACCTAAATACGTCTCTCTCTCTCTCTCTCTCTCTCTCTCTCTCTCTCTCTCTCTGTCTCTCTCTGTCTCTCTCTCTCTCTCTCTCTCTCTCTCTCTCTCTCTCTGTGTGTGTGTGTGTGTGTGTGTGTGTGTGTGTGTGTGTGTGGTGAAGGAGGAAGAAGAAAATTAAGATGAATTTAAGACAAAAGTATAATATTCCAGTGAAAACATACCATGTGCAGGTGAGCTATCTCCCACAAAGCTGGGCTAGGGAGGTAGTATTCCTGGACATTCCTGTCCATTGTCTTTTCACAGACTATAATATGAGCACCATGATATTATGAGCTATTGTTATATCCTCACTACTCAACAAAATGTCCTGCAAACAGTGGGGATTCATCAAATGCCAAATTTAGTGACGATATTAATGCTAAGACACTGAAATAAAATACAGAAGTCAATGAGTGTAGGCTAATTGTAAAGTGAATTGAAGCCTTCCACAGAAAAACTATGGCAAGCCACAACCACAAGGTTGATTCCAGAAAGTAATTTCCATTTGCAACCTGGGAATGCACCCTTTGCCAGTCAGCTTTGACTGAAACAGAAACTAACTTTGGCTGGCATATGCAGAAAAATCGATTGAGTATTGGATAGTTCATAATTACCAAGAAATGAAGGTTTGGAAAATAGTCAAGAACAAGGAAAGCTAATGCATTAACCTGGACAATACCCAGAATATTTACACTATGAAGCCAGACCATTCAGGACACTGTCACCTCTAAACCCTAGATAACCCAGATGTAGCTACTACCAGCATGGACATTAGTCAGTGACAACTTTATTTCTCTAACCGCTTTAATTACTGTGCTTCAAGTCTTTGATTCTAATTTCTTAGCATTCATGGCTCAAGATTAATGGCAGTTCATAGGATTGGTGGGATCCAGGCTTTGTTTTTGAGCCTAACTGCAAGGAGAGAGAGGGAACTGAGTATCTGTGCATCTAGCATTTTAAGTTTTTATTGAGGAAGACAAGCTAATTCATTTCCAAGCAAAAAGAAGATGCTGGCTGTCAAGTGATAAGTGATAAATATCCACTACATAATAAATGATATATAGTCCCATAAATTCCATAGCCACTGCCCGTTACCAGATTCCAGTACCACCTTGAACTGAACTGATTGAAAAAGAAAGTGTTTAGCTACAAACATGCCAGGTACTTGATGTCACAGTCAGTGTGATACCTGGCCAAGTTTATTCTTGAAGGATGCACACATGCTAAATCACCCTGAAGTGACAAGTGAATGACACCTCTTAATTGAAATCACTGACCCTGAGATTTATGTCTTCTTACCCCAGAAACGGTACTGTCATCATTTCAAGTTGTTGGTGGATGGTTCTGGCCCCTTAGTTTAAATAGTGCCAATCACTTCAGTAATTGCTTTGGAGTCCACATACAGCATTTCCAGACACATGAAACCTCCCTCTGCAGTGACCTTCATGAAGATTCTCTGCCTTTCAGGCAACCATTTGAGATGACCTTGTCCCTTGCCAGCCCTGCTCATCTCTGCCAGTTTTCAGACAGCACTCTTTATCAGTCCACAAGCTTCGCACCCCACCTGACCACACCTACTCATTTCACTTAGGATAAAGCTGGGTTTCCACCATCCAGACATGTACTCATTGACTTCTAATCCATCTATAGGAAATCTACATGAAGTATATAATGCTCATATAGACACAGAAGAAGCCCATCTCTGCTCCTCTTTGTTTTGTTCTTTGTAGGTTCACCAATAACTATCCCTGAAAAATGGAGTCTATGATAAAATCTTTGAGAGAATGCCAAGGGTTCCATTAAAAGAATAGCCATTAGCACTCAGAAAAGGTCAGTAGATCTTACATTAACAATCCAAAATAAAAAACAAAAATGTAATTTTCTACTGCACTGAGGATGTAGCTCAGGTTTGAGTCTTGCTTGGCACACATAAAACCCTAGGTTCAATTCCCAGCACTTTGTAAACCAGGGATGGTGTCATTCCATATAACCTCAGTACTTGGGAAATGGGCAGGAGGAGGATCAGAAGTTCAAGGTCATCCTTATCTACCCAGTGAGTTTGTCTCTGTTGCTAAGTATGCTTTTTGCTGCTCTCTGTAGCAAAATAGTCCATAGCATGTAGTACATTGTTGCCCCAATTCCTCATTACCTAGATGTCATGTTCCCTGTTGGACTTACATGAAGATGCTCCAGAAGAGTTATCCCTGAATTAAGATTGTTAGACTGTGGGGCAAAGCCAGGCCTGCCTTCCCTGAGGGCTGCCAGATGGTTTTATACAAGGCCGATGCCAGCTAACATCCCACAGGCATGAAGATGAGCCCTGCCTCACATCTTTGCTAACATTGGATGTCACACAATTTACACCCAGATTTAGAAAACACAATGAAGGGTCATTTTAATTTTCACATCTCTGGCTATTATCAGGTTGGAGCCATCGTATCTATTTTTAAAATATTTGTGTTTCTTGGACTTGTTACCTATTCCCTGATGTGACCCCTGTCTTTTAAAGGAATAGAAAAGCCCATTATAGAGTTTAGACAATATTTCCCCCCTCTTTTCTAGACGCCACCACCATCTTTTCCGTGGGGGGTCTGTTCCCACAATAGACATCCTTAGTGTTTGGCTAATCTATTAATTCTTGCCTAATGAGTTATGATCTCCCAGTGTGATCTGTTGTCAAGCAAACTGATTGTTACAAGACTGGAACAATCCAGTTTCTATGTGAAGACTCTGGGCCTGTAGTTTTTGCTCCACAACTGTTTTGTTTTATTTTTATTCCTTCCCTGTTAGTTAATTACTCATAAATAGCTGCTGGGTCAATGGTTCCTAAGGTAAAGATCTCAAATAAATTACTTGTTGCTTTGTGTGGTTTTGTTTGGTACAATTTCTTGACCTTTCCAAACTATGACTTCCACTTTCCCTTATTCAAGCCTCCCTAGCCAGGCTGAGTGAGCATCACAAGTCAATAATCCTAACTTTAGGAGGCAAAGGAAGGGAGATTCCAAGTTCAAGGCAAGCCTGGTCTACATAGTAGTTCAAAACCAGTCTGGGCAACTTAATGAAATGCTGACCCAAAATAAAAAGGTAAGCATCCAGGGATGCAGCTCAGTAGTGGAGAAGTTGCCTAGCAAACACGAGATCCTGGGATCACTCACCAGTATTGGAGCAGAAGGAAGTGAGGAGAAGAAAGAAGGAGGGAAGGAAGAGGAAGAGGGGGACGAAGATGAGCAGGAAGAAAAAGCATCAGTGGCAACAACGTCCCCCACCCATGTTTAATCTCACAGGATTCATAATTAGAGTTTTAAAAACCATAAGCTTTGAACTTTGTTGACATATGCAGGCAATGTTTACTTGCCACCTGTGACGGAACCTATGTCTGAGTTATAAAGATAAATTGAGAAACAGAGTCCAAAAAAAGGCAGAAACAACACGTTATATCCTCATAGAAGGCCCTCCCAATGCATCTTGGTGTAAGAAGCTATTCATTCATAATAGCCAATTGGCCTCTCTGTTTCCAGGATAAGCACAGAACACTTGATGTCCGTGGATCTTGGAACTGTGCAGAGTATTAGTAATTCTGAGGACAAAGAAGACTATTTCTAAAACATTTTATTTTATTACTGGTAACTTTCCAGCTGAATATGGTGGTAGAAAAGGTTACTGAAGGAAAGGATAAGAGAGGATAGAGGAAGTGGGTGATTTGCGGAGAACATGAAGTTCAGAAGAGGGTCACAGAAATGAACAGAAAGGAAGACTCCATGGTGAAGGGGCCTGATGAACAAGCATGGTAACTTGAATTCGGATCCTAACACCCAGATAAAAATCTGGGTGTGGCTAAGTGCATGCTTGTAACCCCAACACGGGGATGGGAGGGAGCAGAGACAAAAGGGTCTGTGGAGCTTGCTGGCTGACAGCCTAACTCCAGGTTCAGTGAGATGATTTCAGTGACTGAGGATGTCTGATATCCTCTGTTAGTCTCTGGAACAGTATATATACTGCATATATGCACTTACATATACATACATGCACATACACCACACACACACACACACACACACACACAGAGAGAGAGAGAGAGAGAGAGAAGAGAGAGAGAGAGAGAGAGAGAGAGAGAGATTGAGGAAGAAAAAGAAGGAAGGGAGACATACTTCACTGTCTGTTAGGTTAGAAGGACAGTCACTTATGGAACAACTACTGTGCCTCAGTGCACTGGGCAGGATCCTATACTGTGTCTTCTTAATCTCAACCAAGGCCACCATGCCCACTTTTCTAGAAGGCAGATTTCAGAGACTGAATGTATTTTAGGCTCAATTATCTGGGAAAGAGAAAATCAAGAATTTGCCACGCTGACCTCCATGGGCCACCTCCCTCCATTCCATGGAGACAGAATATTTTCCTTGAGTGCTCGTCCCTAAGCTACCAGCCTGTTGGGTCCTAGAGTGTGAAAAGAAAATTCTATTTCCCATTTAAATGCAGTATGAAATCCTTGTAACTAAAAAGAAGCATCTAAATATTCTTGTGTGTGGAGGCAGAGAAGAGCTGGGAAAGTGGATGTTTATGAGGAACTGACAATCCCTTGACAAGTACAATGGCTTAAGTATGGGCCAGTGTTAGCGTCTATCCAGGTAGGGAGCATGAAAGTACAATAATGACAACAGCGCCCCTGAGCCTGGACTCTGCAGGCCAAAGTCTGTAAAATTTGGTTTGTATTCACACACTGCAGGAAATCATTTAGTAGAATCACAAGTTTACTGTGTGCCTCTGCTTCTCCCACACATGAAAAGATGGGTAACTTGTACCCAAGATGGTCTCCTTCCCGGCCCCTCTATAACCTTTCCAAGGTGTGCTTCCCACAGCTCTAGTCAGAGGTAAGAAAAGGGCATTTGCATCCAGGGAGGGGGACGTGCATCAGGCCAGGATAAAGACTTAGAGGTTAAGTTTAGTAGTCTCCCTAAGGTGGGCTGCTTTTAACATGATAAGCCTATGCCTATCCACCTTGTCAGCTCAACCCACTAGTCCAGAATCCTTGAGTTAGCACTTCTACCTTCAGTCCTTAACGTATCAGAAACTGCTCAGTCCAAATCTGTAGTCTGTGGCCTGAGCACCTACATGTGAACAGGCTTCTCAATAATCCCTTAGGAGTATTTCTACACTCATTTATTGTGTGTGTGTTGGTTGTCGGGGGTGGAGGTGCACATGTGTCATGGCACACGTGTGAATGTAAGAGCATGACTTGCAAGAGTTTGTTCTCTCCTCTATGTGGGATCCCAGGCTGGAACTCAGATCATCAGGTTTGGTGGCAGGTATCCTTACCCAATGAGCCACTTTACCAGCACCTCCTTGCTGATTCTTAAGGAGCAAACCCAGCTTAAGTACCACTGGGATACAGATGGAGAGTGTTCTAAAAGGAGAAGAATGGCCTCAACAGAAAAGATTCACTTGCTGACAAATGCAGTGAATACTAATTATTTGGGGCAGTTCTACAAAGCCTCTGCAGACACAGAATTGGAAAATGCCCAGCCATGGCTCCTAGAGGACCACAGGGTTGTAGCTATGTTCCTGCAAGCTTCTGCCCTTACTAATTTCATCAAATGATGATCGTAACCTTGTTCTATGTGTGTTTCTGTTTGAAGTCACACAATTGAAATATGCACTGTTGATACATTAATAACGAGCTCATGGCTAGCAACTCTGTGACTCACGCTGAACAATGCATGTGTTTTATCTGTTAGGCACATCACAGCCTTTGTGCATTTAGAAGCACTTCGGCACTGTGCTCGGGCCATTTTAAATGGTGAGGTCACCAATGCAAAGCACAGAAACAAAGGGGGGAAAAGTGGTAAAAGGATCCTTATTCATAACATGAAAGCTGAAGTGAGACTTTACCTCAGTTCAGAACACACATGCCAGGTGATTCAGAATTTTCAGAGCTTTTTGTGTGTGTTTGCAAATGACCTTAGAGATAACGCAAGCACTAATTTTCAGTTTATAAATAAATCTTGGGCAGCATGCAAATTTACAAATTTAGAATCCACAAATAATGATGGTGTCATATAAATTTTATTTTAAAATTTTAGTATTATTTCCTTTATTCTCTAAGTAGTCCAAGTTTTTGCATCTTTCACAGAAACAGACTTCTTCTCTTAAATATAGTGTTATATTTAATAACAACTAGGCAATATGAACTTTTTCTTATACATTTGTACAATGATTGTTACACCTTTGAGGACCACTAATAAACTGTATGTCCAACTACCCAGCAAGGCAATAGAAAGATGATTTTCATAAAGGGATATAAGATAATTCAAACAGAAACTGGAAACTCTAGGATACTGTCAAGGATACTCCAGATACAACCTCAAGTCTAAGACTCATTTTCAGTATAAATTACTTTTCCAGAATTAAGATCCTTATGGTTGATCCTTTCACCAGATTTGTATTTTGTTGTATCTCAGTAATAGCCTATCTATTTTTAGTTTTTATTTTTTTGAGCTTATAACATAATTTCATCATTTTCCCCTAAAACATATACATATAAGTAACATTATACAGATGGACTAGATTGTGTTTATGTACTTAGGAATACATATGAATATACAAACAACATGAATTTGAAAGAGAGCAAGGAATGGGAGGGTTTGGAAGGGGAAAAGGAAGGGAGAGATGAGGTGAAATACTTCTGCATGCCTTACCTCATTGTCTGCTTTGCTCCTCTCATAAGTCTGGAACTTCAATAGGGCAGTTTCTATTTTGATTCCCAGCATTGAAATGAAAGCCTAGAGGCCAAGAGAGCTGGTACAAGAGCTCATGACTTTCAGCTCCAAAACACTTACTTTTCCACTATACTTTTTCACAAAGCACAAAGCTTTTCCACAAAGCAGGTCATTGTGCTAATGGTACCACACATCAGTCTGTTTATCCAGGTATAGATGCCTCGGAGAAATGAGGTGCAGTGGTAAACTGGTAAACTGGCAAATATGTTTAACATTGGAGAAAATGTAAGGGAGCCAGAGCAGGCTCAACCTTGGGCATAGAGGGGGCTTAGAAACAACTTGCATCGGCTACATGATGGTGCCATTTCTATGCAGTGAGTTTTGCTTTGAAGTATTTCCATCAGGAGGCAAGCAGGGACTAGGGCTCATGGGTGTACTTTTGTAGGTAATGAGGCAGAGAAGAAAGAAAAGACCGCACTTGACCTAAAGATTAGAAACAAGTAAGAAAGCTCTGTATAAATAAGTAATCCAGTTGGTGTTGAAAAAGACAGATGGAGAAGGTAGATCCGGAGATGCCATTGAAAAACGGCATAAAGATTTGTCACAAAAAATAGAAGGGAGATGATCCCATGCATTTAGGACAGTCATAAAGTCTTAACAGTATAAGGCAATTAAATTCATAAAGCCACCACACAGTTTCCCTGTATCTTAAAAGAAATTAAGAAACTGGCTCAGTCAGTAAAGGGATTACTGTGTAGGCACCAAGACCCTAGTTCAAATCCCCAGGACCCACACACAAAAAGGGATAGCAGTGAGCTCTTGTAACCTGAGCATGGAAGGGAGTGGTCTAAGAGACAGGTGGATCCCTGAAGCTCACTGGCCAATCTAATTGATAGATGAACTTCATGAAGAAACCCTGTGTTAAAAAACAATAACAATAAATAATAATAATAATAATAATGAAGGTAAAGAGGCATGGAGGAAAGACAGTGTTGACCTCAGGCCTACACACAAAGAGAGAGAGAGAGAGAGGTAGAGAGAACAGCAAGATCCTTGAGACAGGAATCCACTGGCAGGGTTTAAGGCAAGGAGTGATGTGGATTGGTTTGCCTTTCCTGAATGATTCCTGTGGCAGCAATGGGGAAGAGAAACTGTGAGTGGACATGGCTAGAAGCATTGAAATGGACAGCTTTTGTCTGTGCTCATTCAGGTAGATGTGTCATGGCTTTGTTGGAAGGAGCTAATAAAATGTTGTTTGAAAGCAGATTTTAAACTACAGGACAAATATATTCAAGACTGTATTTTTATTATGAAAACAGCAAATGTTCTAGGGCAGTGTGGGAAGGAATCAAACATTTAGAAGCTACATTTGCTAAAAGGTTGATGCCCCACTTGGCCTGTGAAGGATGTTAAAATCAGGGTCGGTGCCTGATGTCTGTGTGTATCTTTTTTACTCTGGCTGAGCTCAGAGGTAATTCACTGTCGTTTTGGATTCTAGGAAGAATAAGACCTTGCAGGGCAGAGCCCAAGTTCAGAAGAGAGCAATTATCCTTGAGGACAGGGCAAGCTGTGCTCTGAAACGCGACCATCTTCTTCTGGGAACCAGATTCGTCTCCCTGAGCACTGACAGCTGTAGAACTCCTTCAGTTACTTTGCAGAAATAGAACTCAGTGATAAGCCAGACAACACCTTGACTGTAATTACATAATCATGCATACCTCCCCTACTCCAATTCTCCCTGTACTTATAAACCGGAGTTCATTCCAGTAACCAGAAGATGGACCTGGCTCAGGGAATACCTTTATTTGTTCCTCTTCCCAGTGTGGTCACATTGAATAAATCTCCTTCTGCTTTTCATTATTTTCAGGTATATTAGAGATGCATAGCCAATCCAAGCTTGTAGGAGCCCAGATTTTTGCCTTAATTTTTTTCAGTTACTACTTAATAGCAACATAAGAATGTAATCTTTTCTAAAAGGAAATATCTATAGAAAGTACTGACATGATACTCGGGATGAGATCACTTGGCTTGGAAACTGTGAAGCTAGCAGAAGTTGCTGACGTTTGATCACAAAAGCCAACAGAACCTTCCGGGGATTGAAGACACAGAGCATGGGGAAACAGGTTTGCAGCTCCTGAGAGGGAAGAGGAGGTTAGGGTGTTGTGAACAAGGAGTTCTGACCATCCAGATCCAGTGTGGTGCATTTCTACTCTAATACTGCTCTCCCCTGAAACAAGAAGAAAAGCCTGGACCTTGAAGAAGAAATCTTGAAAGCCAGGGTGGGACTCTCCAAGGACAATGTAATGATAATAGATGTGCGTGATTGAAGCCAGCTACCTAGCAATGGATCCTGGGTCTACCACTTTCAGCTGCACAACATAGTTCTCCACCTCTTTGTGCCTTGAACTTTTCTTCTTGAAAACAGATCACCTGTAGCTGACCTGGCAGGAGAGAGGGTAGTCTAAGGAGAGACCCTTGTATCCCTCCTTTTGGTTATGGGACTACTGAAACAACAGTCCCCAAGGAACTGAAACTTCCCCAAGAGTGACATAATGGGAGAAGGAAAAGGCTGGGGCCCTGGCATCAGCCAGAGGAGGAACTTGTCTTCTAGGAAGTGATCTCACAGCCATCAGACCACCCTGCTGGGAAAACTGGAGTCCAGACAATGATAGGGCATAAATCAGCAGGACCACACCCAGACCAGGACTGCTTATCTATGCATACATATTACCTTCTATTTAAACCCAAACCTCATGTCAGCACCTCAAAGGTAGACTTGGGTGGAAATCAGTGGATCTTTTAGTTTCTCTTTCCAATGTGGCCACATTGAATAAATCTCCTCTTTATTCTTCTTTTCATCATTGGACTTTAATTGGTTTATTGAGGACAACTGGGTGAGCCTAGCTTATGACTCTTGGGTCCCAAGTCCTAAGTGTTACAACTTTAGCAACATGCCTATAAATTTATAAATCTAACCTGCTTGCTGAAATGGGTGTCTATTCTCTGACAAGGAGTCCTGCCATGGTATGGGCATTGTTCACCATCCAAATATCCACCAGGAAACAACAGAGTTGGAGAAGGCAGAGTGGCAGATGGGGAGGTGTGCATAGTTACCCCAGGAAAGGAAAACAGAAGCCATGTATTAGCTCGTGCACTCTCTATTTCTACATTGGAATGGCTGGCTGGTGTGTGTGTCTTCTCTTTTTTTCCCATCTCCTCTCCCAGTACTGTTCTTGGCGATGCTTTTTAATCCTCGAGCAGATGGCTGCAGCTGCTATAGTGGCATCTGTTGCTGCTCTTTCACCTTCTAGCTTTGGCAGGAGCAGTTGGCAAGACAAGCGCACAAGGTCTGTTGGTACCCAGTAGTATCACTATCTGTCAAATATTGTTCGCAGAAAAAATATATCTAGGCTGAGGAAACGCTAGTGCAAAGCAGTCATGATCCCTAGGGCCTACTTGATCCAAAGCCTATCTTCAGAGTGGTCCCTCTCATGGGATCAGAGCCCAGAAAGAGATGTGTGATGTGCTGTCTTGCTCATCACCCACCTTTAGGCTAGAGGGTCCTGCTGGCTGGAATTAAGGAGACTTGAATGTGAAGAATGATACGTCTTTCAGATGGAACATGGAGAATCCAGAGCGACAGTCTTAGGAAAGAAGACAATGTCAACACCCTGCTCTCCTACATTCAGTCTGTAGATCATCCTTGTGGTGGTGTGAAGGTAATAGTGCCAAAGGGAGTGGCACTATTAGGAGGTGTGGCTTTGTTGGAGTAGGTACGACCTTATTAGAAGAAGTGTATCACTGCAGAGGCAGGCTTTGAAATATAGGCTCAAGATACCACCCAGTGTTTCACTTCACTTCTTGTTGCTTTTGGACCAAGATGTAAGGACTCTCAGCTCCAGCACCATGTCTGCCTGGATGCTGCCTTGATTCCTGCCATGATGATGATGGACTAAACCTCTGAACTGTACCTGAGCCACCCCAATGAAATGTTTTCCTTTCTAACAGTTCCCATGGTTATGGTGTCTTTTCACAGCAATAGGAACCCTAACTAAGACAATCCCCAGCCTGACCAGGGTCAATCCTCCCTAGGTCTGGAGGGGCATCTGGAGGGCATTCAGTATCTCATCTACATCAGTGGAGAGACTCATGTGCAAGCACTAGCCAATCACAGGTGTTACCAGGGCTATCAGGGTTAGGACCCTGGCAGCACTTAACAAGCCAGGATTGACCACCAATTAAAGAGACAAGTAATAGTGAAAATCAGAGAGAGGAGATATACTCAATATAGCCACACTGGAAAAAGAAACAAAAAGGTGCATTGACCACTAACCTCCACCCCAAGTCCACTCTTGGATGCTGATATAAGGATTAGGCTTAACAGAAGGCAGGAAGTATGTATAGGTAAGCAGTGCTGGTCAGAGTCTAGTCCCATTCATCACTGACCCATCACTGGCTGTACTCCAGTCTCTCCATCTAGGCAGTTTGACAAGTTTTCAAAACTCTATAATATCCCTTTCTGGAGACCTCCCCCTCCTCCTTGCACCAAGGTCCCAGCTCTTCCTTCTCCTGGCCTGCATTCCTACCAGGATGCAGTCTTCATCTCTGCTATATTTGCTGCATCTTGGGAAAGATGGTTGTTCTGGTGTTTTGTTTTTCACCTGTGTTCCTGTAGAAGCCAGATCTGGGTCTCATGCACTAGCCGATTCACACTGAGGTCCAGGTTGCGATTCATCATCCAAACCAGAGAAAACCACCGGAATGAGGGTGCAAGCATCTCCTTGGTGAGTGCCCATCCCTACTCTGAGGCTTCGGCTGCAAAGCCCACATCAAGTGTCAAGATTACTGGATGCTGAGCCAAGCCTGCTGAGAATTTGTGATTTGAAGAGAAGCTCTTCCCGACCACTTCACTGCCTTCATCCAATTACTACAAGAGAGATCTGTGAGCCATTAAATTGCTCTCAGTCATTGTGGGGAATCAGAGGAGAGTCAGCAGTTGTGGAGTAAAAGGCCAAAACCTACCAAGATGCCAGCATTTTCCAGTGGTCAACCATCTGTATCAGCTGACAATCCATGAGAAAAATGACATGATAATTCTTGAAGAAAATCACTTTGATGACAATACGCAAAGGACACCAGGAAAGATACATTTTGCCCAGATTCCTCAAACATTTATTTAATGTCCAACTGGGTCACTCTTCTTGAGGTGGCTCCACAGAAGGAATGTTAGCTACTTAGGACAGAGATGCAAAGTCAACAGACATGAAACTCAATCCAAAGATAGAGGGCATAGCATCAGAGGGCAGCCGATGGTCAGACAGCACAAAGAACCAGAACAGGAGTGCCCTGCTGCCTGCCTCCCCTCTTGCCAGGGGTTCTTCTGCAGTGATGAAAATAACCAGACACTTTGATGGCATTGCTAGAACAGTGTTAGGAATTAGTAAGGAATACAATCGGCAGACTCAGCCATGCCAAATGATGAAAACTACCTGGAAATCACTGAAAAATAGAGTAAGAAGCCATCCCAAAGAAAACATCTGTCTAACAGCCACTGGCTACTATGGGTCTTCTCATGAGGTACCCAGCTCCAAGATCAAAGCCACCAAATACAACTAGTAGGAAGGCCAATATGGCAGTCATCAGACAATTAGTCAAAGAACTATGCTTGGAAAAGCTGGGTCCACGAGGCCTCTCACCATCATCCGCATGTAGAGAACATCTGGTAAAACAGTTTTAGCCTGGGGAGGCTCAGCTCTGATAGGGTTCTCAGAGGGACAACATGATCTCCCTAGGAAGACATGCCAGGGTATATCTGGAGCCTGAAAGGAGAGAAACTATCTTTTCTTATGGGCTTATAGTATAAGGGCTCTGCATTAACAGCAGACCAAGAAAATAGGAGGAAAAGTGCAGAAAGGGTAGGAAGAGGAGGACAGAGGAATGATGGCTAATAGAGACTCGCCCCTTAACCAAGCACTGTTCCAAACATGCATAACAACCATTTGATTCTTGTTACACAGTGAGAGCAGCAGTTGCTGTTACCAAATCACTCATAGAAATAAAGAAAGTGGTATGCACACAAAAAGAGAAAGAGAGACACAAAGAGAGAGGAAGGAAGGAAGGAAGGAAGGAAGGGAGGGAGGGAGGGAGGAAGGGAGGGAGGGAGGGGAGGAGGGAGGGAGGGTGTAGGGGAAGCTGTAGCCACGCCTTCTTAGGGGCTGGCTACAAGAGTACCTGAGGGCTTGTGAGGGCGTGGTCAGAGTGAGTAGGGGGACTGCGTTTTCGGTTTCGGTTTCTCTTTGCTGCTTGCTGTACAGACTACCACCGGCTGGCTGGTTCGCTCTGTAAGTAAGGCTTTTCCCTATTAAATACCCTTATATTTCTACCTGACTCCGTATTGGTAATTTCTTACTATAGGAGGGAGGGAGGGAGAGAGGGAGGGAGGGAGGGAGGGAAGGAGGGAGGGAGGCAAGATAGGAGTGAAGGTAGGAAGGAAGGAAATAAGGAAGGAAGGAAAAGAAAGAAAGAAAGAAAGAAAGAAAGAAAGAAAGAAAGAAAGAAAGAAAGAAGAGGCAGGAGGGAGGAGAAGAGGAGGAGGAGGAGAGTGGGTGGGAGGGAGAAAGGAGGGATAAAGGAAGGAAAGAATGAAGGGAGGAAGGGGAGGGGAGGGAGGGGAGGGGAGGAGGAGGGAGAGAGAGGAGAGGAGAGGAAGGAGAGAGGGAGAAGAGAGGAGAGGAGAGGAGAGGAGAGGAGAGGAGAGGAGAGGAGAGGAGAGGAGAGGAGAGGAGAGGGATTTGTAAAATTACACACTTAAATGATAGGCTGCAGACCATGATACTCTAACTTCAAGGCAGTTATATTCATAACACCTCAGGAATCTGCCTTCCTCTTCTAAATAGACACCTGCAGGTTAGTGTGGGGTTTTATTTGTTTGCTTTTCTTTTATTGTTAGGAAGTTGTGGATGGAAGTTTCTGTTCCCAAATAAACACACAGAGGCTTATATTAATTATAAACTATTTGGCCTATGGCTCAGGCTTCTTATTGTCTAGCTCTCTCTTAATTATTAACCAATTTCTATTAACCTGTGTATCTCCACATGGTCTTGGCTTACCAGTGATACTCAAGTGTCTTGCTTCCTTGGTAACTACATAGTGTCTCTCTGTGCCTCACTCCCTGTTGTCCTCTTTAAAGCTTTCTCCTAGTCTGTTAGCCCCACCTATACTTCCTACCTGGCTACATCCTGCCTGTCTTTTGGCCAAAACAGTTTTATTTTTCCCCTAATAAGAGAATTATATATTTGCAGCATACAGAAGGAGATCCCCACATCAGGAAGTAATATACACATGTATCAAATGTGCAAAAATAAAAATACATCTCAATAAAGCAAATACACATGTAATTGCTACCAGAGATAAAAGATAGCACAGACAGCTTGCAGAAACCCCCACCTTCCCCACTGTCCTTTGCAGGCACTACCTCAGTGACATCTCTGCCCCAGGGTAAATTGCTTTCTGTCTGTTACCAATATGTTTTAGTTTTGTATATATATATATATATATAATATATATATATATATATATATATTATATGGTGTGTGTGTGTGTGTGTGTGTGTGTGTGTGTGTGTGTAGTTTATATATGAGATTATGGAGTATTTTTATCAACTTCATCCCAAGTGACATTATATTTAAAAGCTTTATGTCCCATATTCTAACTGTGGTCATGCTGTATTACATTCCTTTTTATGAATGAATCACCATTTTTTAAACAGTCTGCAAGCTACAGCTCCCACTAGTTTCTGACTGTGTCTTTGCTTGGTGCTCATCCACACACACTTCAGTTATGTTCCCACCTGAGAGAAAAATCATGGAGTTTCAAATAGATGTGTACAGGACTACTTGTAGAAATTTACATTTTCATCAGTTTTCTAATTGCCTAATAGCCTCACTAAAACTAGGTTTCCTCAGTCTTTTTCATTTTAGACTTGTGAGTCTTTATTTCAAAACACTGTTTATAATGAGATTGAATCTAACATATTAAGCTAGATATCTTTTTCTCACAGGTCTCTACTATTTATTATACCCACGTGCACACCTCCAAAGAAAAGCCATTTATTCATTATATATCATTATATATGTTGTGAATATTGCAGCATTTCTTGCTCCATGATCTGCCTTTCTTTTGACTTAATGGCAGGTTTTATTAAAAGCTTGGATCATATATCTGGCTTGAGAATTTAGCAATGTATAGCAAAATTACATATATATTTTGGCCCAATAATACCATTATATCAGGAAATGTACAGAAAGATATAAACAAGAGCTTGTATGGCATAGCGCCATTTACACAACAAAAGACTAGAAATAGCACAAATGCCCAGAAGTATAGAGCTGATTGGTTAAATTATAGTTCAGTCACATACAAAGTACAATTCTTTTGTAGAAAAGATATGCAATAGTTCTCTATATTATTACATTGCTAAATGCCAAGAGGGAAATTCAGAATTGTCTGTTGTGTGCTTACTTTTCATGAAAAGAGGAAGGAGAAAAACAGACATGTAATTGTACATACACACACACACACACACACACACACACACACACACAAAAGCATATATATATTATATATATATATATATATATATATTTTGTAGGTATACACATTGTATTTATATTTATTTATTTTTCAAACAAGAGATAATCTATAAACTAAAACAAGTATTACTTAGAAGAACAAAACAGTGTCCAGTCCAGGGGTTGTGAGTCAGAAAGAAAGCCAGGCCCTATCTGGTTCATTTTTCTTTGGAGCCATGTAAGACTCATCTTAGATAATTATGAAATGCCATTGAGTGAAAATGAGCAAATAAAAAGCAATTTCTAAAATTAAAAGCAATAAAAACAACTGGTGGGATCACATAAAGGGACATAATTTTAGGTGGTTTTCAAATACAATAATTTGACTACTTAGGTAGAGAATGTCTTCCCCAAATAAAAAGTATTTCAAAGAAATCTTAAACTATTTTAAAAGCTTTCTATTAGTAATCATACTATATTTGAGTTTCTGAAAGTGCTCTTCTCTCTCTCTCTCTCTCTCTCTCTCTCTCTCTCTCTCTCTCTCTCTCTCTCTCTGTGTGTGTGTGTGTGTGTGTGTGTGTGTGTGTGTGTGTGTGTGTGTGTGTGTGTGTGGGGAAGTAATAAGATAGAATACTAAAATAAAAACACAGGTGCAGAACTAAATAGACAATTCTCAACAGAGGAATCTAAAATTTCTGAAAGACACTTAAGAAAGTGCTCAAAATCTTTAGCCATCAGGAAAGGCAAATCAAAACAACTCTGATGTACCATCTTACACCGTCCAGAATGTTTAAAATCAAAAACACCAATGACAATCTGTGCTGGAGAGGATGTGGAGAAAAAGGAACACTCCTCCATTGCTGGTGGGAGTGCAAACTTGTAAGACCACTTTGGAAATCAGTATGGTGGTTTCTCAGGAAAATGGGAAATGAGTCTGCCTCAAGATCCAGCAATTCTTCTCTTGGGCATAGAATGCACATTCATACAACAAGGACATATGTTCAACCATATTCATAGCAGCATTGTTTGTAATAGCCAGAACCTGGAAGCAACCTAGATGCCCCTCAACTGAAGAATGGATAGAGAAAATGTGGTACATTTACAAAATGAAGTACTACTCAGCAGAAAAAAAGCAATGGAATCTTGAAATACACAGGCAAATGGATGGAACTAGAAGAAACCATCCTGAGTGAGGTAACCCAGTCACAAAAAGACAAACATGGTATGTACTCACTCATTTATGAATTTTAGACATAGAGCAAATGATTACCATCCTAAAATCCTCATCACCAAAGGAACTAGGAAACAAGAAGGAATCTAAGAGAAGAATGCATGGACCTGGGAGAAGAGGAAGGGGCAGGATCTCCTGAGCTAATTGGGAGCATGAGGGTAGGGGAGAGGGAGCTGGGAAAATGAGAGGAGAAGAAGAAGGGAGAGGAGGAAAGGCAGGAGCAGGAAGGTTGAGTTGGGGGAAGAATAAAGGAGAGCAGGATGAAAGATACCATAACAGAGGGAGCCATTATAGGTTTGAGGAGAGATCTGGCACTAGGGAGATTTCCAGACATCTACAAGATGACACCAACTGACAATCTATGCAATAGTGGAGAGGCTACCCTAAATTCCCTTCCCCTATAATGTGACTGATGACTGCTTTATATGCCATCCTAGAGCCCTCATCCAGTGGCTGATGGAAGCAGAGGCAGACACCCACAGCTAAACACTGAACTGAATGTTGGAACCCAGTTGCAGAGAGGGAGGAGTGAAGAGCAAAGAGGTCGGATCAGGCTGGTGAAACCCACAGAAACAGCTGACCTGAACAAGGGGGAGCACATGGACCCCAGACTGATGCCTGGGAGGCCAGTAAGGGACTAATCCAGACTCCTAAATGTGGATGGCAATGAGGAGGCCTTGGCATTCTATGGGGCCCCTGATAGTGAATCAGTATTTATCCCTGGCATAAGAAGGGGCTTTGAGGGCCCATCCAACACAGAGAGATGCTCTCTCAGCCTGGACACATGGGGGAGGGCCTAAGCCCTGCTCAGGATGATATGACAGACTTTGGGGAACCCCCATGGAGGGCCTTACCCTCCTTGGGGAGCAGAGCGGGGATGAGGTGGAGGGCTGGTGGGGGTTGGGGGGAGGAGAGAGAGAAGGGATTGACATTTGAAGTAGCCTTGTTTCTAATTTGAACTAATAAAAAATAATCTCTTGAGGAAAAAAAAGATGGAACCTAAATCTAATCAAACCATCATCATAATACTAATTTATGGAAAGCATAAAGCCAAAAGAATATAAGTGACACCTCAACAATGCAAAACTCGTGATATAACATGGAAACTCTACAGGTTGAGTCAGGTGTAGATTAGAAGAAAGGACATATTATAGGTAGGATTTTAGTTGGGGGGTGGTAGGGGAGGAAGGAAGGGAGAAGGGAACTGGGATTGTCATGTAATTCAATCTTGTTTGTAATTCAAATATATAAAAAGTAAAAATCTAAAAAAAAAAAAAAAAGAAAGCTAGCTCCCCACAACTTCCTTAGTCTGCTGGTTTTTTTTTAAGTCTTTAATTACTACTCATATTTACATATCCATATCCCCCCATTCCCTCCCATGTTCCCCTCAATCCCCAACTCCTCCCCAGGGATAGTGAGGCCCTCCGCAGGGGACCTTCAAAATCCATCATATCATTTGGGGGAGGGCTGCAATAGTATCCTTCCCTAGGGAATGGGCTCCCAAAGTCCATTTGTGCTCTAGGGTTAAAGACTGGCTCCACTGTTAGAGGTCACATAGACTGTGTTGGCCTCCTAGCTGGCACCCACATTCAGAGGGCTTGGTTCTGTCCAATGCTGTTTCCCCAGCTTTATGACTAGGGTCTCCATGTTTTATACAACCCAGAGCATTTTTCCAGGGATGGTATCCCCCACAGTGGGTTGAGTCCTCCCATATCAATCATTAATCATGTTTTTATGTATGTTGTGAGTTTAAAATAAATACTGTTACTGTCATATTAGTATTTATTTACCTCTTTTGTTTTTAATTCTTCTTGAACCTTTCCACCTAAAATCATCAAGAATTCCTTTATTCTTTCTTTTACTATGATAGTGTAATGAAAGAATTAATTCAGTTTTTGTCTTAGAAATTTTTCACCTTTATTCTTGAAGAATATTTTCATATAGCAGCATGATTTGGAGGAAAGGCATGTGTGTGTGTTTGTGTGTGTGTGTGTGTGTGTGTGTGTGTGTGTGTGTGTGTGTGTGTGTGTGTGTGTGTAGAGGCCAGGGGCAAACCTTGTGAATCATGCCTTAGGTGCTATCTACCTTGTTTCTTGAAAGAATGGTCTGGAATTCACTGAGATTAGTGAGGTTGGCACTGAGATTCCAAGTGTATGCTATTATGCCAGGCTTCTTCCATGTTCTGAGAGATAAAACCCAAGTCTTCATGTTTGCAAGACAAGACAAACACTTCATTGATTCAGCTATTTGTTACCCACACCATTTTCTTTTAAAATGTTGATTCTGATCCATGCTGCCTCTCCTGTATTTCTGAGAGCCCAGTTGTGTTAGACCTTCTGGCTGTTTCCCCTATTGCTTACCTTCTCCTTCTTATTTCCCATCCTTTTATTTCAAAAAGATTCATTCTGGATATCCATCCTAACATATTCTAAAATATTTGCAGCTGTGTACAACAGGTGTTATGCTCACCACTGAGTTCTTAGTTTTAGTCGTTGTGTTTTTTAGCTCTAGAACTTGTGTTCGGCCTATCACACACACCCCAAACCTCCCATTCTGTTGAATACTTTCCACTTCTTTGTTAGGATTTTTGGATGTTGTCTTTTGTGTACATGATCATAATTACCATGATCGTTTTCACATTTTGCTATATCTTAAACATCTGCAGTCCCCATAAGTCTTTTCTGTTGCCTATTACTTCTTCATGTTGTGTTTATGCTGCCTTATCTCATATCCTAACTGTTTGTGATTATAAGCTACACATTACATCCTCTTTTCAATAGAAATTGCTAACATCTAGGGCACTCTGTTTCTTCAAAGACAGTTTCCATTTGTTTCTGGCCATTTTGGTTGAGCATTGGGCAGCATTCCCTGAGAAAGCTTATTTTTACCTGTAGAGTTATCATCTTCATGTCTAATCCAGAGCAACAGGGATTCACAGTCTTGCCTTGGAAGTCTGTGCATTCCAGTGTCTGCTCCTCCCCTCAACATCAGAAGGCTTCCAAAAACTCTGATCAGCTGTTCATCCTATTAGCAGATGCCCGAGGAGATGGGAGATTCCTCTAGGGACAGAAACAGCCTCAAATAGATTTGACTTTTTCCAGCTCTTAGCACAGCAATTCTTCACTGTCTTGTTAATTTACTCATTACTTTAATTAATGAGCTTTTTTTCAGCTTTTCTATTTATCTTCAGTGGAAAATTTGGTTCAAAGAACCAACTTTGCAAATATAGGGTTCCTTAAACGAGGTTTTAAACTTTAAATTTTAATTACTAATGCTAGAGCACTTTCTTATAAGTAAAGAGAAAATACAAGTTTTGCTTTTAATTTTAAATTTTCTATATATTTCACATACCAACCACAGTTTCCTCTCTTCTCCTCCTGTTCTCTCCCTCCCAACTCCCACACCACATCCACTTCTCAAAAAGGGTAAGACCTCCTATGGGAGTCAACAAAGCTTGGCATATCAAGTTGAGGCAGGACCAAGCTCCTCCTCCTTGCATCAAGGCTAAGAAGGCATCCCACTATAGGAATGGGTTTCAAAAAGCTAGCTCATACACCAGGGATGGATCCTGATTTCACTGCCCCACAAACAGACCAAGCTACACAACTGTCAGCCACATGAAGAAGGCCTAGGTCAGTCCCATGAAAGATCACTAGCTGTTGGTCTAGAGTTCATGAGCTCCCACAAGCTTGAATCAGCTGTCTCTGTGATTTCCCCTTCATGATCTTGACCCCCTTGTTCATAAAATCCCCCCTCCCTCTCTTCAACTGAATTCCCAGACACAGCTCAGCCCAGTGCTTGGCTGTGGATCTCTGCATCTGCTTCCATCAGTTACTGGGTGAGGTTCTATGATGACAATTAGGGTAGTCACCAATCTGATTACAAGAGAAGGCCAATTCAGGCACCCTCTCCACTATTGCCAGGAGTCTTAGCTGGGGTCATCCTTGTGAATTCCTGTAAGTTTCCCTGGTACCAGATTTCTCCCTAGCTCCATGATAGCCCTCTCTATCAAGGTATCTTTTTCACTGGTCTCCCTTTCTGTCCCTCCCCCAACTAGAACATCCCAATTTCTCATATTCCCATTCCCAATCCCCTCCCCTCTACCCACCCCAGTTTACTCCGGACATCTCATCAAAACACTAAACATACAGAATAAAGAAAGAATACTAAGAGCTGCAAAAGAAAAGGGCCAAGTAACATATAAAGGTAGACCTATCAGAATAACAGCCAACTTCTCAATGGAGAATCTGAAAGCCAGAAGGTCCTGGACAGATTTTTGCAGACAAAAGAGACCACAGATACCAGCCCAGACTACCATACCCATGAAAACTTTCAATAAACATAGACAGAGAAAACAAGGTATTCCATGACAAAACCAGATTAAAACAATACCTATGCACAAATCCAGTCCTACAGAAAGTACTAGAAGGAAAACTGCAACCTAAGAAAGTTAACTCCACCTAGGAAAACACAGGCAATAGATAATCTCACACTAGCAAATCCCAAAGAAGGGAAACACACACACACACACACACACACACACACACACACACACACACACACACTACACACCACCACCACCACCACCACCACCACCAAAACCAAAAGATAACAGGAACTAACAATCACTGGTCACTAATATCTCTTAATATCAAAGGATTCAATTCACCTATAAAAAGACACAGGCTAACAGAATGGATACAAAATAGGATCCATCTTTCTGCTGCATACAAGAAATATACCTTAACATCAAAGACAGACATTACCACAGAGTAAAGGGTTGGGAAAAGATTTTCCAATCAAATGGACCTAAGAAACAAGCTGGTGTAGCTATCTTAATAGCTAATAAAAGAGAAAGTACAGTTTAACACTTGCCTTTACTATGACTCATGCTTAACAACTGTCAAGACAGGATCATCACAACATTAGAGAAGTAGATGTACATTTACACTGGAATGCCACCAGCACATTGTGCTGGGGATGTGACACAGGGATGTGTGCTGAGAAACAATAGTGCAGACCCCAGAGAGAAACCTTGCTATCAACAAGGAGGAAGAGACATTTAAGGTCATTCTTCTAGAAAACTGAGCAGCAGTTGATGGTTGCCAGATGCAGCAGAAAGGAGCAAAGCTTACTGTGATTACTATGAAGTCACACCCTGTTGAACTCTCTGCCAAAAAGCAGCTTAAAAAAAATCAACATTTTAAGTGATTCCTTTGAAGCTATGGAAAAATATTCATGGAATATAATTTTAATTACTTTGAATGTACTTATTATTGTGCTATGTGTTCATGGTGTGTTGTGGTATAATTTTTTTGTACATTGTGAAGATGTGTCTGCCAAAGCACCTTCTAATTGGCTTAATAAAGAGCTGAATGGCCAAGCGCTAGACAGGAGCGGATAGGTGGGTGTTCTACCAGAGATAGGAACCCTGGGAAGAATCTGAGAGGCAGAGATTTTGCTAGTTAGACACAGAGCATGTTGTACCGACAGTATGAAGGAGAAGTAACAAGCCAGGTGGCAGAATGTAGATTAATATAAATGGGTTAATTTAGGTCATAAATTCTAATTGGGAACAAGCCTAAATTAAGCCCAGGCTTTCATACTTTATAAGAAGTCTCCCAGTCATTATTTGAAACCTGGCAGTCCAAAGAAAGTCTGAGTAAAATGATGTGCATGGGCGTGTGTGTGTGTGTGTGTGTGTGTGTGTGTGTGTGTGTGTGTGTGTGTGTGTGTGTGTGTGTGTGTGTGCTCGCGCGTGCGTGTGCCATGGCACAATTGTGGAGGCCAGAAGACAACTTTGTGGATTCGGCTCTCTCCTTCTACCTTCATATTAGTTCCCAGGATGAAACTTAGGCCACCAGGCTTCACTATAAGTGCCTTTACACACAGAGCCATTTTTCCAGCCACCAAAGTTTTATAGCTACTCATATAATACTTATTTCATCTCTTCCCTAAATAGGGCAACTATCAGAAAATCTTTGACATGGAAGAAAGATATGATGGTACACACACATCCAAAGCTCATAGTCACCTTAAGACCCAAAACAAAACTAAGAGGATCAAGTTACTACTACAAGCTTTCAAGAAGATGACTAACTTATATGTCACCCCAGAGCCTTCATCCAGCAAGTGATGGAAGTAGAAGCAAATACCAACAGCTAAACACTGAACTGAACTGGAATCCAGTTGCAGAGAAGGAATGATGAGCAAAGGAGTCAAGACCAAGCAGTTAAAACCCACAGAAACAGCTGACCTGAACAAGTGGGAGCTCTTGGCCCCCAGACTGATCACTGGGAAACCAGAATGGAACTGATCCAGCCCCATGAATGTGGCTGTCAGTGAAGAGGCCTCAGAAATCTATGGGGCCTCTTGTAGTAGATCAGTCCTTATCCCTAGCATAGGAATGGACTTTGGGAGCCCAATTCACATAGAGGGATACTCCCTCAGCCTAGACACACGAGGGGGGGGGGGGGCAGCTAGGCTCTATCTCAAAGGATATGACAGACTCTGAAGAACCCCCATGGAAGACCTTACTCTCCCTGGGGAGTGGAAATGGTATGGGATAGGTAGGGTGTTAATGGGGGCAGGGGAGGAGGGAAGGGAGAGGGAACTGGGATTGACACATAAAACAATCTTGTTTCTAATTTAAATTTTAAAAATGGAGGAAAAAAAGAATATGTACTTACAATTCATAAGAATGCTTGGTAAGCCGGGTGTTGGTGGCACACATCTTTAATCCCAGCACTTGGGAGGCAGAGACAGGTGGATCTCTGTGAGTTCAAGACCAGCCTGGTCTACAAGAGCTAGTTCCAGGACAGCCTCCAAAGCCACAGGGGCCGTGGGTCCAAAACTATGCGGCTTAAAGCCCACCTTTGTAAGACTTTTAATGACCTTTAAGTTTTCGGCTTAAAGCCAGCTCTATGAGCCTCCTGTAACCTGTAATTAGATATGGTTTGGCCAAGTGGAACTGCTAACTGCTTCTGTTCCGAGAAAGGGTCTGGAGCTTTTCTGTTCGCTGTTCCAAGAAACACCACTAGATGTTCCGGCTGACAAGAAGAATGTTCCAGTCCCAGCAAATACCTGATGTTCCTTCTATTATTCCCCCCCAATTCTATTGTTGCAGGGCTATTTAAGCCCACTCTAAGCCCCAATAAATCGAGACCTTGACATTGCACAGACAGACTCTTGTCCTTTCTTGCACTGCTTGGTCTCCTTTCTCTCTCGCCCCCATTGACCCCCTAGGTGATAACCCCTCGAGACCCACAAATAACCTGGCCTGCTGGACGGGTCACCCTGTCTCGGAAAAAAAAAAAAAAAAGAATGCTTAGTAAATTATCAGGATATAAAAACACATGATTTTACAGGTGTCCTAAACATTACTAACAATTGTCCAAAAGAATGTATATTTTGGAGCCAGACCTGGCTTAATCAGGAGGGTGAGGCAGGAAGGTTATCACAGTTGGAGACCAGCCTGGGCTACATGATAGCATAGAGAGTGGCATGAGGATTACTCAAGTTCAAGGCCAACCTTTTCTATACAGAGATCCCTAGACTTGCCAAGGCTACACAGTGAGGTGCTGGCTCCAAAAATAGTCCATTCTTAATGCAAACTAAAAAGACAAACTTTATAGTGAAAGAAATAAGATAATCTATATTGCCACAGATATTATCTTCACATCTGGTATCAGGTTAGGGACAGATCCGTGTTGTTCAGGAAACTATTTGGTGGATCTCTTGAAAAAGAAAGGAAACCAGGACAAGGGAGGCTGCCTGACTGTTCTCATAACGAAGGGAGTGGGAGTGGCTGATAAGCACATCAGGAGATAGAAGAGATTTTAATTATCTACTTGAGATGATAGGGTTTGATTTTATTAGCCTTCTGTCTTGTAGCCAAGTCATTAAAATCTACAAACACATTTTGAGACAAGATGGTATGTGTGTGACCACACGAATTAGTGTGTGAGTATGAGTACATACTTGTGTGGAAGTTGGGGTTGCTCCCATGCACACCCCGAGGAAGGAATGAGAACAAATTCCACATACAGGTTGCTGAGAATGAGAATAGGGACAGGAGTGGGGAGGGAATGAATCATCCATAGTCTGAACTGCTCAGAGCAACCAAGTGGCACTCCAACAAGAATGTTGTCATGTGTGCTTGAGAGAAGATATCAAAAACCCACACATGGTAGAAAGAGAATCAGGATGCATCATTTTAAATTTTATCTATTTATATGTATTTGTGTGTGTGTGTGTGTGTGTGTGTGTGTGTGTGTTGTGTGTGTGTGTGTGTGTGTGTGTGTGTGTGTGTGTGTGTGTGTCCACATACGTGCAGGTCCCCACAGAGGTGAGAAGAGAGCATCAGATCTCTGGAGCTGGAGATACAGGAGGTTGTGAGAAACCAAATTTAAGTTCTCTGCAAGAGCAGCAAGTGCTCTTTACTACTGAGCTGTCTTTCTTGCACCAATGTTTCAGACTTTAAGAAAAAAAATGTATGAGAAGATGAGCTAATGAGAAGTATCAACTCTTTCCAAGATAATTTTCAGATTTAATCTGTTCCCAATCAAAATCCCAACTGTGTCTTTACAATATTTTGATGAATGACTCCAAAGTTCATCTGGAATAGCTAATAAAAAATTGAGAAGGAAGAGTAATGGACTTGCTAGACATTAAAGCAGTGTGAGGATAATCACTATGAAACTGCAGAAAATAGATCAATAAGGCTGTACACAGCCAAGCAACCAGTTCACCCTGTTCAGCAGATTAACAGACCATCACAGATCAGGGTAAAAGGGTAAAGGCACTGAACACCAGTGCTGAGAACCATTTTCAGCTACTTTGAAAATAATGTGTTCAATCTTGATATCATTTAATCTAAATAATTCCCAGCTGCATTAAGACATTAGATTGGGGGCCAGTGAGGTGCTTGAACACAGATCTGACAGCCTGAGTTCATGCTTTAGATCAGCAGTTTCCAACCTGTAGGTCGAGACCCCTTTTGAGTGTTTGGTATCCTGTATGTCAGATATTTACATTACAATTTATAACAGTAGCAAATTACAGTTATGAAGTAGCAGTGAAAATAATTTTATGGTGGTGGTAGGGTCGCCGCAACCTGAGGAACTGTATTAAAGGGTCACAGCATTAGGAAGGTTGAGAATCACTGCCTTAGATCCTACAAAACAAATGGTGAGAAAGAACCAACCCCTGAGAAATGTCTTCTGATGACCTCACATGTGCCCACAGCAGGTACCCACAGGTCAGTGTGTGTTCGTGAACACTCACTAGTGCATGTGCACACACTCACACACAGAGAATAATAATAAATAAAGTTAGATTGTTTTAAAGCAGTTATAAAAAACAGAGGCAATATAGCTAAATATTTGTCTCTTATTGAGACAGAAGGACATTCTAAGTCTAAAAAGAACTTTGCAATATTTTAGAAATATTGACAGACCTAATAACATAAAAACATTCAATGTCTGTAATTTAGATAAATCACTGGAAGGGGAATCAATAAAAATATATGTATTTATATTAAAATAAGCAAATACTAAGTATCTATTTGAAAGCCAAGTAATTAGGTAAGAAAATATTAATGCTGTCCCCTATGTTCCTCCTGATAAAAAGGAATAAAACTTATAAACACAAGGTCACCAGAAAAACATTCATAAATATCTGAAAGACATTTTAATTATTAATACAAAGGCAAACTTTTGAGAAATTCATTTTGGCCAGGTTAAAAAAAGAAACAGGGTATATTTTTAGCAAGCTGGGTTACAGAGAAATAGGTTCTGAATACAGCTTGGTGAATAGCAATTGGCTCAATGATTCTAGACAATAATTTTATGTTGTATAATGGGAAGGTATATGTTTTAACAGTTTTTAACATAGAAAATTCTGCAGTTATGGAATCTTACATTAAAGGGGAAAATAAAGCACACGTGTTAATGTCACAGAAATTAATTACCATGACATTTGTAATCAGAAATGATAGTTAAACAGACCTCAGTTCTAAAAATATAGATACATGATTCTTCTGTTTTTGAGTTACAGAATATGATACAGACTTTAATAAGGATTTTTAAATGGAACTGGAAATGCTGAGAAAAATACTAAGAAGTCACAAATGTAGTTTGACTAGAGCTGAGTAAATTAGTTTGCCTGGAAAAGGGAAGGCAGAAATGTTGACAAAGTGTAAATGCAATTGAAGGTGGCGTCAGGTGGGGATTTTATTCTCTCATGGGTAGTGTGGTAGTTCTTTCTCTCAGCTTTGCATAATGAATCTACATTATTTTTCATAGTATCCCATAATCTTTTAGTTTTGTCAACACACCCCTGACTCGAGTCCTGTAGTCAGAAATAGCTCCCTGTGCACTAGCATGTAAAATGCCCAGTAGGGCCATCCTAAAGAAAGCACCATGGAAGGCCAGCCGTAGCTCAGGTTTCCGGTCTGGCCCAGCTGTTCTCACTTTCTGGGTTACCTCTCTGAGCCTCCCCTTGCTGGAAAATGCATACAGCCTGTGGACTAATGTATTTCCTGCTTCTCCTTTGTGTACACCCAAGAAACAGTTAAGTCCTCCCCTCTGCAGGCCACAGTGCAGATCATGGACATCTCATCAGTACCACATGCTCTCGGTAACTACAGTTTTAGAACAGAAGTGGGGTATTTTTTTTCCTGCCTTAGATTATTGTCCTTTATAGGAGATCATGGAACATTTCAGAAATGTTTGGAAACTTAAAAGAGAGCTACAGGGCTTGTGAAAAATCTACTCTTCCAGCACTTTTTCTGGAAATAGATTCATTAATTTAACAAGGCACTATTAGCCCCCCCATGAAATGATTCAAAGATTAATACAGACTGATATGTTTCTGAGAGGATCCGATAGTTTGGGAGAATTCTTGACTTCTAAAGACTATCAGGTATAGAAGAGACTGCCTTAGTCTTCTTGGGTGGTTCCTGAACCCCTATACTGTTAATGACAACAGGGACAGCCACTGAACAAAAACACTTGAGATACCCTAAAACCACTCTCTTTTTCTGAACAGGATGTTTAAGGGCAGAGACATGAAAACAAATGATAGTACTCCCCCCCCCAACTCTCTCTAGTTAGTCAAAAATGGTTTTGAAGCTGAAAAGGAATTCAAATTCAGTGTATTTTTGGAATGTGTTGGCAGCTTTGTACTTTTATCTTAAAAAAAAAAAAAAAAAAAAAAAAAAAAAAGAGGAAACATAATTTGACCCATGCTCCAAGGAGTCCTACTCTCCAGTCAGTAACAGTTCTCCCAGTGATATGCAAAAAACATTGAAGCAGGTTCAAATGTTAATGAAGCCTTGGAGCAGGGTCCTAACAATGAAAATTAGTGTGCTTTAGCTGCCAGACTCTAGCCTGTCCTCTACACGTCCTGTGAGGAAAGCTGCCCACAGCATTGGCACCTTGCTTCCATTGCAGAAGAAAAGCAAAGGGTGAACTGGTTTACCCATGGCCACACCTGAGTGACAGCCAGCAGAGGTACGAGCATAGGACAGCAATCTGACTCCCAGGCCAAGCTTTTCAAGCACAGGATACTGTCTCCCTTTCAGGGTGCTGGAGTAGAGCAGTGCCCAGCACAAATGGCAAATCAAACATTAAGAAGGCTGAAAGGTCTTCTTATGGGACTTGGAAGAGTCATTAATGCCAGACACATGCAGACAGCTCTGTGATTTCTGGTCCATGCGGCAGGTTGGGGGCTCCTCTTCTGAGGTTTCCGGGACTGTTCCGTGCCACATGGTTGGTGCGTGGTCAACAGCAAGTGATTGCAGGCAGACTCTCTGCGATGGGGAACAGGGAGCAGGAGCAGGAACGTGTGACATTGTGGCTGTGGAAGATGTGGAGAGGGGGATCCAAGAAGTCAATGGTGTATCCATTGCAAGGGGAGCACCACCAATGGCACCTGATAGTTTGGAGGGTGGGGCTTATAGGCAGAATCAGCTAGGAGGGTTGGCAGAGACAGAGCTGGGTTCTGACAAACACAAACTTTTCAGTAACAACAGGGAATCCTCAGGGAGATGAATCAAGACTTAAATATTCAAAGCAATATGAAAGGAAAAACTGGCGATGCCGATCGCTAAAAGGTCAGTTATCCATCAGAACACTTGATACACTTACACCTGTAGAAAGGACACCAATCACATGCTATCCATTCTAGTATGTGCCCCTCTTGGTCTAATATGAATCCTCTAGGTCTTATGATGGCTGGCAGAAGAGAACCACCCTGATCCGCATAGAACACTGATGGACTCCCACACATTCTGCACATTCATGCAGTGTTTATCATCGTCCAGGCTCTGAGGGTTTAGATGGCTTACTCGGACCAAAGGAGATAGAGCAAGGCATCTATGGCAGTGGTTCTAAACCTGTTGGTCACAATCCCAAACCCTGTCTATCAGATGTTTACATTACAATTCATAACAGTAGTAAAATTGTAGCTATGAAGAAGCAATGGAATGATTTTATGGTTGGGGTCCGCACAACACGAGGAACTGTATTAAAGGGTTGCAGGGTTAGGAGGAGCCACTGCTCTGTGTGTGGACTGGGGCTCTTCCTCATGAAATCATCAAGAAAAGAGTATTTTCTGGCCTCTACTCTAGCTCATGTGCATTTAGATTTGCTCGTTTGTGACAGGTTCTCAGGTACCTCGGGAAGACCTTACATTTCTGATTCTCCTGTCTGTACCTCAGGAATGCTGGGATACAGGTTTGTGATATCACACTTCATGCATCTGTTTCTGGAGATCAAGCCCCAGGACTTCACGTATGCTGAGTAAGGACTGTACCAACTGAGCTACACCCTAGCCCAATGTATAGATCTTCATGGAAAGGCCTCATGATCCCACACCTAAGAGAAGTAGGAGACAAACAAGCCAGTCAACATTCCTACTTTTGACTTCTCGCCATCTATGAGATCTGTCTGAAGTGTGCAATTATTAATTTTTAGCAAATTGCTTCAGGCAGCTTTGGCTATCACGGGGGAGTTAATATTCCCTCAGTGTCTCTTTCTTTCTGTCTTCCACAGACTCACATATCTCAATCATATACCTTCATCACTGATATGTATAACTGCTTTAGCCACAAACAATAATATTCTACACTGGAAGAACACTCTAGAGCCCAGAGGATACTCTATGATAGAAATTTAAAGGCACATAAATACAGCACTGAAATGTCAGCCTTCATAACCATCTGGAGACGCAGCTAAGAGGTTTTGGGATCCAGAAATTCACTCACCCCTTGTTCATACTCAGAGAGCACACCATCTACCAGACACAATGAAAAATACTAGGAAAACGAGAGAGAAAAGTCATCTCAAATTTCAATGATATTTCAGTGTAAGGGGAGAAAATGTTACACTCTTGCAGGAGTTAACCAATAATCTGAATTCAGTATACTAAGAGCTTCAACACTGTTGAGCATCTATTGAGTCCTTATTATGTGCCAAACCATACTAAGTTCTCTGTCCATATCATTATAATTTTACAGAATCTTCAAGCAACCTTTTGAGGAAATCGACACCTCATCTTATGAAGAGGACACCGAGGCATGGAGAAGTTGATTAATCACTTATCTGTGATTACACGGATTGTCACTAATTAGCCAGACTTGAGCTTGGGTGATGTGCCTCTACAGCCTGAATTTCTAGCCTGTTAGTTCCATCACAGTAGAATAAGTCAGGTGAGGAAGAATATACAGAGCTGTGCATGACTACCCAGGTCAGAAAGATGGCTTTCCCAGCAACCTTGTGAAGGAGTAAGAAGGGACTGGCCAGCAGAAATGAAAGCTAAAAGGAACTCAAGAGAGGATCCACTCTTAGAGAATTCTCTTGACCTAGGAAATTTGAATGAGAAGAAGCAAAAACAAAACAGCGGGCTAATTTAGTAGTGAACTTTTTTGTTAATATTTTAGTCAAGAGACAGAATCAAAACAAGGTTTTATCAAGAAGGACTACAGAAACAAAGAAAGCTAAGATAGCTCTGTGTATGTGTTTAACAGATCAATTTCTATTAGGCATGGATTTATTTCTTCACCACCACAAACACCCATAGGTCAAGTTCACTTCTAAGAAACTTCTTTAGTGCAGACCAGACACTCATAGTTACATAACAGACACATGAATGTATAAATATTGAGTGGCACGGTAATGAACATGGAGCAGAAAGAGAAATTGTAATCCCTAAATCACACCAGAATCAAAGTATTCCAACTGCCAAAGAGACGAGATAAGAACAGAATCCTGTAACCCCTGCATGTGATCAAAGTCCAGATCAAAACGTCGAGAGACAAGCTCCATCCACGGCTGCCAAAGCTTCTTGGCTGCCACTTCTTTAGCATTCCCTTGAAACCAAGTCTGACCAAGCTCATTTTCATCTTAATGTCTTTCATGAGTTACGCATTGGAAATAGAATCTGAGTGGTACAAAAGTGACCTCGATCTTATTAATACAAACCAGAGCTGTGTCACCCAGCGATGTTGGCCTTGGGGCCTAGGACATGAAATGAAAATTCAAGGCTCCTGAATATCTTACCAAAAAGAACATCAAGAGGCTTAAACTGACAGTCATATTCAGCTCTTCAGACTGACCTCATGGTGGACAAATGCTTTTAGCTAATAGTATTTACAGCATATACTGTATATTTCTCCATCCAGTGTCACTACATTTTTTAATGAAGGGGGATGCAAAGGGAAGTTTTCCTGAGAACCTGCTATAAAACAACAAAACTACAAAGTAAATAATTAAAATAATTGCAAATGAGTTATTGCTAATAATAGCAAGTTCATGTATATGTAGCAAAACATCTTGTTGAACAAATCTCTCTCTCTCTCTCTCTCTCTCTCTGTGTGTGTGTGTGTGTGTGTGTGTGTGTGTGTGTGTGTGTGTGTGTATGACTAGGATTGATCAACAACAAAAAAGGCAACTAAATGATAGCATATTAAAAACCAAACAACAAAAGCAACAATAACAACAACCAAATGAGAAGGATGTTGAAGAGATGGCCCAACAGTTAAGAACACTTGCTGTTCTTCCAAGGACCTGGCTTCAATTCTCAGAACCCACATGGTAGTTCACAATCATATGTAACTCCGGGTCCAAGAGATCTGATGCCCTCTTCTGACATCCTTGGCATAAGCCATGAAGGAGGTGAACAAAAATATATTTTTTTAAATGAGAAATCAACATAGCTAGAAACTATTTGTGTTACTTTAAAAAAATAGTTTCTATGCTTTGGGTCTCTCAATTTTAAAAATTATTTTATTATTCTATCTGTATGAGTGCTTTGCCTGTACAAATTAAAACACTCCCAGCCAGGCATACACCAGAGCTCAGGATACATGGAACACAACAGAAAATACTGATACAAAAGATGAATGTTCCTCCAACACTGCCCCTCCTCGGTGATTCTGACAGATCTTGAACCTCGTTAACTTTATTCCACTCTTATTTTGTGACTTTATCAACATTGAAAATAAGTCAGCAAGCTCCTCACCTGCTGATCCTGCCACCCCAGGAACACCCCAAGACAATAACAAGAGTGCTCCCCTTTTCTTACTTTCATCTTGAACTATGTTTTTTAAAGCAAATTCTTTTTTAAAAAAATTTAATGTGTGTCCACAGTGAACAGACAGAAAGGAGAAATTTTACAGAACCAAGATGAGCCATTGAGGAAAATCCCTTTGTTTTTAATTGGTAGTAAAATGTCAGTAGCATCTCTGCCCTACACTGAGACCACCATGTGATGAGACAGGGTGTGTTGACACATGAAACCCCAGACCCCAGAGACTAATGGCTACTGACAATGCAGCCACATCCTCTAATGTTTTTATTGATTCATAAGAGGTGTGAAAAAAGGAGTTTCTTGTTATTCTATTTCCCCCCTTCTCTTTGAGCCCCTGGCTGTTACAGGAAATATCTTTCTCTGTCAGACAAAATGTTCAGAGTTTCATTTTGTAAGCAATTTTTAAATGTCAGGGCTTCCTATCAATTTACAAACGAATGTGAAGCAACTTTTATTGAACTTGGAGCACCATATGCTAAGAAAAGCAACTTCTGTGTACCCCATCCATTCATCCCAACAACCATGAAGGATGGGTCAAAAGTATATATAACTCTTACTCTTCACAGAAAAATGGAATAATGATATTTTGTTATTTTAATGCTCAATAACATTTATCATATTGTATTACTAAATAATGCATTTCATGATGTTTTGGTATCTTAAGCCCTTCAGTTGCATAGATGACAGAAATGTCAGGGACAAAGTCACTTTAACTCATCAGGCCAATTAGTCTGTTAGCATTTTGCACATTTTCAGATGTTTTCCTCTTTCAGTCCTCTGCCCAAGATGGAGGTATGGTTCAGAGAAAATTCTGCCTACTTTCTTGTTTTTTCACAGGAATTTAGAAGGGAATCATAAAAAAAATACTCTTCAACAAAATAAAAAAGATGATTTAACAATAAAGTGGACTTGGCAGGCAGATGGGGGCTCCAGGTTAAGAGAAGGGTCGCATTTCCCTGAGGAGCATCTGGTCCTTACAAAAAGGACAATGAGATACACAGTCTCTGAAGATGCCCCCAAGAACCACAGGCCCAAATGGAGCCCTAAGAAAGCCCCATTTCAAGTTCAAAGAGTCTGAAAGTCCACAATAAATTAAGCAAAAGTCTCTGCATCAATGCAGGAGGACACTACAAAAGTAACACACTGTTTAGTACACCATAGTGATACTTCCCACATCAGAAATGAAGAAACACCTTCAGGGGAGAAATAATTTTTAGCACCCAAATCCAAATGTCTGTCTAACATTGATTAGTATTGTCTTCTCATGAAATAATATCTGATCAGATTTCTATTACCTGAAAGCTAAATCTACTTCTCGTGTATGTGAATATACTCATGGATGCTTTAAAAGTGCAAATATAAGTATGTACCCTTAGGGATGAAATCACATTGCTTTTTAGGTACCTCTCTGATTCCCAAGTTGTCTCCGTACATTTTTTATTCAGCGTTTTCATTAAGATTTCACAGTGCTGTGGGTTCCTAATAAGCATGTTGCCAATACCATCTTAAGTGCTTATTCATCCAACCCATTATTATCATTTGGAAGTGGGCAGGGATCACATTTTAAACTGCGTAAATAATGGTAATGAGCATGATATTAATTGAAAACTTTGTAAATAAGCATGAAATTTTTAATTACTTTGTGACTATGGAGACTCTAATTGATTTTGACTGAACCACGGTAGCTGCAGAATACACCCAAATCCACAATATGAATGCAGTGGGAAGAGAAAATACTGAAGAAACAAATGATTCATCCACTGCTTTATTCCTATACCCAGAAATAGCCATGTTGAACTCCAGTCATTACCTGAGCATGCTGGGAAATCTGTTCCTTCCAGTAAGATATTCACAGCATGAATTTAATGAGTATCGAATACAAATAGAAAGGGGCCTTGTTTAGCCTCAGTGTCTCAAGAATGGTCACTTAATTAAATTACCTATATTATAGTACAGACATGATAGAAGGTAATATCCCATAAAAATAATATTACAGGCTGTTTAATACAATAGAAAGATATTGGTATTTTAAGAGCCCATTGATCTTATCTTTTGCAAAATGAAATTTACTTGCAAATAAATCAAGTTTTTTTTTTAAATAGCTTGAAGCTTATGCAATATATAGAAGGAGCACATTAGGGGGAGAAATCTGAAATAACAAACATAAAATTGTCCACATCTTTATCAGGGATACAAGAAAGTATGCAAATTTCTTTAACTTCAAATAAATCTGATCTTCCTGAAAGTTTCTACTATAAAAATTTAACAGGCACATTCCTAAATAATAGGATTACTGTGACCTTTTGTGTTCTCTGTCCGTAGTTATGGTCTTAACTTTCTGCAATAAAGCACATACTTAATGAGGAAAAACAGTATTTTAATCAAGTCTCAGTACAGTAACATCCAGAGGCAGATTCAGCCTCCCACTTTGCCCACTTTTCTCATCACTGGGACAAAATACATGGCAGGTGCAACTTAAAAGAAGAGCGGTTCTAAAAAAATACAAATACAAATATAAAAAAAGAAGAGGGGTTCTATTGAGTCCACAGTTGCTGTCCGCAGTAGCAGGCAGAGCATAGCAGAGTTCTTGGCAGCCGAAGCTAGTGATGGAGGCGCACACATCTTGGCAGATCTGAAGTGGAAAGCTGGGACAGAAGTAGAAACAGGTATAGCTTCCGAAGGCCTGCTGTCAGAGGCCTACATCAATTAGGCAGGCCCTAAGCAAAGGTTCCACAGCCATCCTAAAGCAACGTGAGCACCATGGGATAAAGTGTACAAAGCACGATTCCATGGTGCAGATTGCTGGATTCAAACCACAACACTGACCAAAACAAAGTCATGTACAGTTCCAATATTCATGGGAAATATTTAGGAGTGGGATTATATGTTTTCTTTTCAATACATTGAATTTTCTAAACTGTACTAGCTTTTCTTTTTTAAAAATATAGACAATTTGTTTTAAAAAAAATCTCTGAACTATTGAAGAAAGCTGCTTATTTACCACTTTAAGTAATTGGTGTCTACCGATTACAATCCCTGCAATGACACAGATCCTGACCCTCCAACCGCCAAGCCATTCACAGTCCCAGTAAACATTACTCCATTGTAATGTCATTCCTGGAACCACCCGGATGTATACTTCTAGTATATATTCTCAATTATCTCATATGTGCGTCCAATAATGGCCTTTCCACATGGTACCATTGTTAGCGTGAATCTATTTCACTTACCAGTCAAGACTGTCTGTCTTCATCATTCTGTACCTAAGACCTGGCATAGCACAGTACTGAGGACATTTAAAATCTCTGATTTATAGTTCAGTAAATACATGTGAGTAGAATTCCTCCATCATTCCAACATGAATCTTGGGAACATGTGTTATTGAAGAGCTCAGAGACTATTTGTTTCTATTAGAAGCTTCAAGTTGGGGCATTTCCAGGGATAAGCAGCTCATCTTATGGAGGAAGTCAATCTTATCCATAACACGCTTGGCCAGCAGAATGTTCTTCACTCTTCAGGCTCTCCAAAGGCCTCCTGTAGTTTTATTCTGGCTTTAATAAATGAGGTCTGGGGGCTGGAGAGATGATTTGGCAGTTAAAAGCATTCCATGGGATCGGGGCTTGATCGCACAGAGCAGCTCACAGCTCTAAGTAACTCCAGTTGCAAGGGATCCAGTGCCACCTTCTGTCTTCCATGGTTGCTGCACACTCATGGTGCAGAGACATGCATGCAGGCAGACACTCACACACATAATATAAAATACAACTGAAATAAAAATAAGGTCCAGGCCAGCAAGATGGCTCAGCAGGTAAAGCGACTTGCCACCAATCCTGGTGGCCTGAGTTCAAGCCATGGAACCCACATGGTAGTAGTAGAGAACTGATTCCCACAAGTTGTTCTCTGATCTGAGAACAACCATCAATCTCAAGGATCCCCTTTTCCCCATTTTAACTGGAGATGGAATAGAAAAATTACTAAAGAACTAAAATTAAGTAATACCTGAACTATAGTTTGTAAAAAAATAAATAAATAAGGTAGTCACAGAAGAGAACAAATTACAACTCCAGATGATGGGGAAAATGATGGGAAATCATCTGGCACCAAGGAAGCTGGGCGGAGAACTGGTATATGAAGGAAGATGGGACTGGGACATCTAACACTACATCCTTCTGGAAGCTTGACCAGGCACTGGAGCTTAGGAAAGCAGTGTAGCCCAAAGACAGATGGGAGTTCATACCTCAGAACAAACCCTAGCAAAGAAGAAAAACCCCAGAGAGGGGAGAGATTTTTTTTTAACCAGATACTTAGAAAAGTGGTACTTAGAAAGAGGCCAGAGAGGAAAGAAAGTAGCAAAGGAGATGAAAGTGTATGTTAGTGTCTTCCAAAAAAAAAGCCAGTAGGATATGGCTATAGATAATATGACATAAATACTAATATATGGAGGGGGCTATAAGTAATTGCTTCTTGTGGCTGTGAAGACTGAGATGTCCCATCCCATGATCAACAGTCAACAAGCTGATGACACAGGGAAAGTAGAGATGTAGCTCTCCAGGACCACTATGGTGACAGCTTCTAAGTCCCAAGTGTTAAGGACCAATATTTGTAAACTCCAATCTGAGTCCAAAGTCTTAAAGAACCAGACAGCCAACCAGATAAATCAAGGTAGCCCAAAGAAATGCAAAGACCAATGTCTAAGCACACATAGTCAGATAGAAAGAGCAAGCTCCTTTCTCCTGTTTTTGTTGTATTCAACTTCTCGATCAAGAGTATAGTGTCCCCACACTGATGAAAGCCATCCACTTTACTCAGCATGCAGAATTAAATGCCGATCTCTTTTGGAAACAGACCCACTGATACACTCAGAACTAATGTTTAGCCAAACATTTGGTTACCTCATGGCCCAGTCAAGCCGACACATGAGATTAAGCATTACAGTGGACAAGTTCTAGAAAGACACATCATTCTCCTCTTTCAGGAGAATACTGCTGCTGAAGAAGAAAGGAAGTTCAATCTTACATTCTTGCTTTTCCTATTCTCTCTCTGACATATTCATGAGGCACCTGTCATCAGTGCAACCTCATATGGCACCTGGTCACCATCACCTTACAGTTTAAATGGTCATCATTTGCAACTGGCCAACAGAATGCCACTGGCTGTAGGTCAAGTTGCAGCAGGCTGACCATTTATAGAGTGACACTACTTTTTTTTTTACATTTAAGCTGTAGTTCACTAGAAAAGGAGTAATAAGTTAATAATGGCAGAGCACAGCAAGAATGATTTGCGTGCTTGTATTTTAGAAGATGTGAGTGAAACCCAGATCAGCCCATCTGATGTGTTTATTTTATCAGATCAAGGTGAAATAAGAGTGCAATAATGTTAATTGTACCAAGAAACTTAACTCTGCACCTTACAACTTGAATCCCATGAATTATCATTAGGGATAAGTACACACACACACACACACACACACACACACACACACACACACACACACACACGAGAGTACAGGGTGGGGGTGAAACGGGGACAGAAAGTCAGACAAAGTACAGATGAAAGCCACTATAGGGAACTATACCTACCCCTGGCATTTTAGACCTTATATGGAATGAATGGTAGTTTCCACTCATATTGTTTCTCCAACAGCCATTTGACCACATAAACATAAGCAGGAAACATGACCACCAGGGCTAACCTGGTTTGAACTAATTAACATAGTATGTTTATAAAGAGATGGAGATTAAAGTAAGTATTAACTCAAATGAAGAAGCATTAAAAACTCCTCTCTCTCCCTGTCTCTTCGGTGTCTGTGTCTCTCTGTCTCTATTGCTCTCTCTCTCTCTCTCTCTCTCTCTCTCTCTCTCTCTCTCTCTCTCTCTCTCTCACACACACACACACACACACACACATATTAATGGAAAGATCAGAAGGGATTGCTCAAGGCCTCCCTCAAGAAACTCAGACCAGTGGATATGTCTAATGCTGCTGAGTTAGCCTAGATTTGGTTTCCATGGCAATAAATATAAGATCTTCTAATACCTATGCTGAAGAGAGAAGTCAGAAATCGGTAAAATAGCTTATTCAGTAATAAAACGTAATTATCAAAATCAACTACCGTTGTCCTTATCATGGTCAAAAATAACTATTTTAGGAGACTCTGAGGTTTCTACAATAATTAAATAATTAAAAAAAGAATAAAGGGGATATTTACAAAGTTGTCATACAATAACTTGATGATGAACCCCAACATATCTACATAGAAAACCAAGAGAAAGGTTAGTGATACTCAAAGCCACTGAGCCTGAATGTGGTCATCATAAGCAGTGCTTAGCAAACATCAGAAGGAATAATGACAATGAGGTTACTCATGGCTGTGGTCTCAACATTTCCCTGAAAACAATGACCTTGGGTCTACAGGGTTTTGTGAATAAATGCTTTAACAATAGAAGCACTTCTAGCCATTTTTTAGTTAGCCCCCAGATTAAACTGCTTGAGGAGCATACAAGGACATCAATATTCATGGGGGCATATCTTTCCAAAGTGACCTGTTAGTCAACTTTGACTTCTTGTACTTGTTTGTCAAGAATATACAAGACTATATTCTGTGAATACAGTTATAGAATACTCTAGAGATTTATTCTATCTAATCTACAAAAATCATCTACCTTAACATGGCCACATATGCAAAGTAAGCCTGCATTTCTTGAGAGGCTTGTATTGGGCAGGACCGTGGTAATTAACTGTCATTGATGCTACCATTCAGCTAGCTTTCGTCTGCCTCCCAGATGATTTTGGACAGTGTAAAAATATGGAAAATGTAACTTTTCCCCGAAGGAATTTAGGATCTAACAGAGAGACATGCCTACAAATCAGTGAAGTTAAAACTAGAATTTAGAAGCAAAAGTCTGGTCTATAGTGGACCAAACAAGCAAGGCTCATCCACTCATCCCAATGTCAATTAAAGAGACAAGAAATGATGAAAAGCAGAGAGAAATTTAATCAATGTATTGAGAGAAGGAACCAAAAAATGGTGACCAGTGACCCCAAGTTCTTCCTCTGAGTACTGATATGTGCTTTAGGTTCAAAAAGAGGGAGAATTGGGAGAGGGGCCAAGAGGTATGAATAATTAAATGGTGTTATCAAGGTGTGGTCCAGCCCATCATCACCTCAGTCAGTCCTGAAAGTGGACTGCTAAATCACTCTAGGGGACCTGTATTTTCTTAAGATGGTCTGCTCCAGGGTGAGGCCTCTTCATCATAGAAGTGTTCTCATCTTATGGCATGCTTGTGTGACTTTGTTCTTCCTGGAAACTAAAGTGACTACAGGTTTAAGACAAGAATTTATCTTTGCGACTCCAGCCTTGAGGGAGGTTTAGCGGGTGAAATAGGTTAGGAGGGCAAGTCATAGAGTTTTATTACAATCCAACTTGTCAACCACTCATTTACATTTATTGCTCTCAGATCCCTTGGGAGGTTAGCATGCCAATGCAGAGTCATGCAGAGTTCTAGCCCTGTGTAAACCAGGCAGACACAGAATGAAGGCAGAGATGGTGGGCTTTAAGTATATCTTTCTCTCAGATTTCATCTACATTATTATACATAGCAAAAATATGTTTTTCCGGTTGCCCCATTCTATCTTTTCCATTTTACCATAATGGACAATTAAGCTTTGTAATTTTAATAGCAGAACAATAATGGAATGAAAAGCCTCTTGCACATATTTGATAATCATATGTGTGATTTGCTGCTGAGGGTAAAGACAAGAATAGAACTGGGAGGCCATAAGGTGCACATATGTTCACTCTCATAGATGCTGTCTGACAGTTTTCCTAAGTAGCTGTGCCAATTTATAACCACACCTGAGTGAACGATAGCTTCAGTTGCCTCCCATCTTCCTACCCCTTTGAATTCAGTTCTGATTTCAGCTCTTTCCATGGGTACTAGTGTAATTTAACTTTGAATCTACTTGATGGCTGAAGAAGTGAAGCAACTTTTCTTGGGTCCATTGGCTACCTATATATCCTCTTGAGTGAGGTTCCTATTTCCAACAACTGCCCATTCCTTCTTTCTCTTTTCTTATTGATCGTTATGAGTTTCTGATGTTTCCAAGTGAAATCCTTTGTTACATATATGTACTTTGAGTATCTTCCCACACTCTGCAGCATGCAATTTAACTCATTTATAGTGTCTTTATAATCACTTACAGAATTTTATTATAACACAACTTGTCATTCATTTATTTATAGCTTTCAGACCTGAACAAGGGGGAGAAATATTTATATGCCAATGGACATAAAGATACACCATCATATTTTCTTTTTTCCTCCATTTTTAATTTAAATTAGAAACAAAATTGTTTTACATGTCAATCCCACTTCCCTCTCCCTCCCCTCCTCTCCTGCCCACCCCTCCCCAAGTAACACTCTACCTATCCCATACCCTTCCTGCTCCCTAGGGAGGGTGAAGCCTTCCATAGAGGGTCTTCAGAGTCTGTCATATCCTTTGGGATAGGGCCTAGGTCCACCCCCATGGGTCTAGGCTCAGGGAGTATCCCTCTATGTGGGATGGGCTCCCAAAGTCCATTCCTATGCTAGGCCACATAGATTTCTGAGGCCTCCTCACTGACACCCACGTCCAGGGGGTCTGGATCAGTCCCGTGCTGGTTTCCCAGCTATCAGTCTGGGGACCATGAGCTCCCCCTTGTTCAGGTCAGCTGTTTCTGTGGGTTTTAACTGCCTGGCCTTGACCGCTTTGCTCATCACTCCTTCTTCTCTGCAACTGGATTCCAGTTCAGTTCAGTGTTTAGCTGCGGGTGTCTTCTACTTCCACCAGCTGCTGGATGAAGGCTCTAGGATGTCATATAAGTTAGTTCTCAATCTCATTATCAGGGGAGGGCATTTAAGGTAGCCTCTCATCTGTTGCTTAGATTGTTAGTTGGTGTCATCCTTGTAGATCTCCAGACATTTCCCTAGTGCCTGATTTCTCTTTAAACCTATAATGGCTCCCTCTATTATGGTATCTATAATCTTGATCTCCTCAATTCTTCCCCAACTCAACCTTCCTGCTCCCTATGTTCTCCTCACCCCTCCTCTGCTCTCCTTCTCATTCTCCTAGCTCCCTCTCCCCTCCCTGCATACTCCCGATTTGCTCAGGAGATACTGTCCCTCTCCTCTTCTCCAGGGGACCATGTATGCCTCTCTTAGAGTCCTCTTTGTTGCCTAGCTTCTCTAGTGCTGTGGATTGTAGGCTGGTAATCCTTTGCTTTATGTGTAAAATCCATATATGAGTGTGTGTATACCACGTTTGCCTTTTTGTGACTGGGTTACCTCACTCAGTATGGTTTCTTCTAGTTCCATCCATTTGCCTGCAAATTTCAAGATTCCATTGTTTTTTTTTCTGCTGAGTAGTACTCCATTGTGTAAATGTACCACATTTTCTCTATCCATTCTTCAGTTGAGGGGTATCTAGGTTGCTTCCAGTTTCTGGCTATTACAAATAATACTGCTGTGAACATCATTGAACAGATGTCCTTGTAGGAATGTGCTTCTTTTGGGTATATGCCTAAGAGTGGAATTGCTGGATCTTGTGGTAGACTGATCCCCTTTTTCCTGAGGAATTGCCATACTGATTTCCAAAGTGGCTGTATGAGTTGGTACTACCACCAGCAGTGGAGAAGTGTTCCCTTTTCTCCACATCCTCTCCAGCATAAACTGTCATTGGTGTTTTTTATTTTAGCCATTCTGACATTTAAGACGGTATCTTAGAGTTGTTCTGATTTGCATTTCCCTAAAGGCTAAGGATGTTGAACATTTTCTTATGTGTCTTTCAGCCATTTTAAATTCCTCTATTGAGAATTCTCTATTTAGTTCTGTACCCCACTTTTTAGTTGGATTGTTTGGTGTTTTTGAGACTAGCTTCTTGAGTTCTTTGTAAATTTGGGAGATCAGCCCTCTGTCAGATGTGGGGTTGGTGAATATCTTTTCCCATTCTGTGGGCTGCTGTGTTGTCTTGCTGAGTTTGTCCTTTGCCTTCCAGAAGCTTCTCAGTTTCAGGAAGTCCTGTTTATTAATTGTTGATCTCAGTGTCTATGCTACTGGTGTTATGTTCAGGAAGGGGTCTCCTGTACCAATTGGTTCTAGGGTTTTCCCACTTTCTCTTCTAACAGGTTCACCTGATTTTTGACAAAGAAGCTAAAGTTATACAATGGAATAAAGAAAGCATCTTCAACAAATGGTGCTGGCATAACCTGATGCTGGCATGTAGAAGACTGCAGATAGATCCATGTCTATCGCCGTGAAAAACTTAAGTCCAAATGGATCAAAGACCTCAACATAAATCCAGCCACACTGAACCATCATATTTTCTTTTAGCTTTATTAATTGTGTCATTCATATTTAGATCTATGATTCAACTGAAATCAACATTTATAGGGGTATGAAATAGGGAAACAATGATGTTTTTGTGATTTTCAAATTCCTATAGTTCAAATTGTTAGTAAGTTGTCCACAGAGCACCACATCATGACCAATCATATGTGGTGCTTATGTAAATCCAGGTCTGTTTCTGAGCTCCTGTGGTGGCTTCTCTCCCTATCCATGTATGATTAGTACTTAGTTACTTAACATTAGATAAGCCTTGATATCTACAGTGCATGTTCTAACTTAGTTCAACCAATACAAGGCTGCCCTGTTATCCAAGGTGCCTCATACCTTCATATGGATTTTAAAATCAATTTATCAGTTTTTTTAAACAAATAACCTACTGGGGCTTTGGCAATAACTGAAGGGGAGACTATTAATAACTGTTTCTATTTCCTTAGGGATTAAGAGTGTATTTAAGTTGTTTATCTGTTCTAATGTTTTACTTATCTAGAAAACTGTCCATCTCCTTAAAGTTTTCCAATTTTGTGGAGTACAGGTTTTTGAAGTATGATCATCAGTTTCCTGTGTTCTTGTGGACACAGGTGATTTTCTTGAGTTAGCATTTTCCTTCTAGTACTTTCTGTAGGACTGGGTTTGAGAATGGGTATTATTTAAATTTGGTTTTATCATGGAATATCTTGTTTTCTCCATCTATGTTTATTGAAAGCTTTGGTGGGTAAAGTAGTCTAGGCTGGCTTCCGTGGTTCCTTAGTGTCTGCATAACATCTGACCAGGACCTTCTGGCTTTCATCGTTTACACTGAGAAGTCAGGTGTAATTCTGATAGGTCTGCCTTTGTATGTTACCTGGCCTTTCTCCTTTTCAGCTCTTAATATTCTTTCTTTATTCTGTATTTTATTGTTTTGATTATTATGTGGCAAGGCAACTTTTTTTGGTCTAGTCTTTTTGGTGTTCTGTAAGCCTCTTGTATTTTCATAAGCATATCCTGCTTTAAGTTTGGAAAGTTTTCTTCTGTGATTTTGGTGAATAAATTTTCTGTGCCTTTGAATTGGACTTCTTCTTCTATCCCTATTATTCTTAGGTTTGGTCTTTTCATAGTGTCCCAAATTTCCTGCATGTTTTCTGTTAAGGATTTGTTGGATTTAAATTTTTCTCTGATCAATGAATCTATTTCCTCTATCATATCTTCAATGCCTGAAATTCTCTCTTCCATCTCTTGTATTCTGTTGTTTATGCTTGCATTTGTGGTTCCTGGTCATTTAGCCAGAATTCCATTTCCAGAATTCCCCAGTTTGTGTTTTCTTTATTGCCTCTATTTCAGATTTCATGTCTTGAATCATTTCCTTCACTTGTTTGATTGTTTTTTGTTATTTTTCTTTAAGGGATTTCTTGATATCTTCCAATTTTATGCTTATCTTTTCCTCCATTTCTTTAAGGGAATTTTTTCATTTCCTCTTTAAGGGCCTCAATCATTCTCATAAAAGTTGGTTTTAGGTCATTTTCTACTTCATCTGTGTTGGAATGTTCAGGTCTTGCTGTTGCAGCACCACAGTTTCTAGAGGGGCTGTATTGCTCCTTATATTGTTGAGTGTGTTCTTATCTGGTTGTCTACACATTTCTTCCTTTAATCCTTTAATCGGTATAGGTGGAGCTTTGCTTCAGGAGGTCTCTCTTTCTCCAATTGGTATAGTTGTGGTCGCATTGACTGCTCCTTCAGGCACAAGTAGAGCAGAACTTTGGGTAATGCTCCTCCTGGTAGAAGTGGGCCCAATGCTCAGCTGGTCACTGCTTGAAGTACAGGTGGGGCTACAGCTCTGATAGATACTCCTCCCGTTGGAGGTGTAGATGGGGCTGAGATGATGTAGTAGCAGAGTAACTCCCACCAAGAAATGGCAGTGAAAGCGGGCTGGGACACAGGTACTCTTTCCCAGAGGCAGTTTTCACAATAGTTTCTGGAAGCTACCACTGAAAACTGCTGCTGTCGTTTCACCTGGAACTCACTTGTCCCTCCTGGGTCTGAGGCTGGGGCCTCCCTCTGACACTGCTCCAAGGTCTGGGGCTCCTGGCTCCCTTGACACTGCTGGCGGACTGAAGCTCAAACCTCCCTCTGATTGTTCTGCTCCTAGCCTAAAGTTCAGGTCTACCCCTGAAGCTGCTCCTGGGTCTGGGGCTCTGGATCCCTTGAAGCTGCTCCAGGACTGAAGCTGGGGCCTTTCTCTGATGCTGCTTCCAGGCTGGGATTAAGGCTTCTCACTGATACTGCTGCTCCGGGCCTGAAGTTCAAGCCTACCTCCACATATCATAGTTTTATAGCTGCAAGAATTTTTTTTTTCAAGCTGAGCTGATGACCACACGAACTATTCACACAATGCACCTCTCCCTTGAGTAATTATGACTCTGCCTCTAACATCCTAGCTTTCTCTGTTGAATTTTGCATAAGAATAAAGAATGTGTTTCTTTGTGTGGGTGGTCTCCTTTACCCAACATTATGTTTTGACATTCATCTATACTGCTGCATGCAAATATATTTCATCCTCATTGCTCTTGAGTCTGCCTTTTGTGTGTGTTCAGGTAGGTCCCAGGTTTTGATTCTTTGAATGGAGCAAGAATTAACAATTATGCTTGTATCTTTTAATGGTTAGAAATAGTTACCTTTGTTGGATTTATGCTTTGGAATACAGTTTTGGGGTCATGAAATGTGCATCATGTTGCCTAAAGTAGATTCTTTTCAAAGTGAACTTATACTGTTTATAAAACAGTAATTTCTACTATCACCACCAGAACACAAGGGTATCAACAACTCTTTGCACATTAACCAGTCCTGTTTTATATCATCTTTTCCATCATAGTCATTTTTGTGCTTATATATTCTTAAAAGATAGCCATTTTAAAAAGATTTTTAAGTGTGTGTGTGTGTGTGTGTGTGTGTGTGTGTTCCATATGTGTGGATATGTGCAGGGGCCAGAATAGGGCATCAGATTCTCTGGATCTAGAGTTACAGGCGGTGTGAGCTGTCTGATTTGGGTGCTGGGAACTAAACTTGGACTTCTTGGAGAGTAGTGCAGACTCAGCTGCTGAGCCATCTCTCCAGACCCTTGAAATGTTAATTTAATCTTAATTTTCTTGATAGCAAATGCAGCAGAGCATCTTCCTCAGGTTTCTTCATCACTGGATTTTTCTACTTCACCTTTTTTTGTTTATTCTTACTTATTTTTAATTGTCTTTTATTTTTGTTTTATAGAATCTCTTTATGTGTCTTGATATGGCTTACATCAGATATGCATGTGATAAACATATTCTCCAACCCTGTGGGTCATGGTTATGCTCTCTTAATGCTATACTTTGACAAATAAAAAATCTTAACCTTATAATTAATTTATAATTCTCTTCTTTTGATTAATATATAACATGGGAGATTGTTGGTATGTAGAAATACATTTGCCTTTTCATATTGGCCCCATATAATCCTCTCGCCTGGTAATTACATATAGAAACTAATTTGGTAGACTAATTTATATTTTTCACATACACTACCATATTATATTGAATTAGATAATTCTGCTCACTTCTTTCCAGTGTGGCTACCTTTTATTTAATATTCTTGCTTTAAAACACTGTCTAGAACATCTGGGACAATGGTGAAAGAAAAAGGTGTTCCTGGTGCTAGGGAGAAGCATGCAAACTGTCTCCATTAAGAATGACATCAGCTGCACACCATTAGTAATGAGACTTTCCCGAACCATCAGGAGCAAGGAGAGGACTGCTGAGACGCTGCATTCAAGGAAGCTGATGCTTAGAATGGCTCTCGCTTGTACATTAACTTTAATACAAATCATTTCTACTTACAAATTGATGTAGATATTCAGAGTGTCTGGGAATAGCATGCTAGGAAAATAAAATATTTGTTTTCTGTTCAGAAAGGAAATGCAGAAGCATTTCATGGTCATTTGGGTGTTTGCTAGAATTTCCAGTTACAAAATGAGGGCAGCAAAGAAGAGCTAAATGGTAGATAAAACTAGAAAAATCATCAAAGGAAAACTCATCTGAACCAGAGGCAGGGTGGGGGTGGAGCACAGAGGCAGAGAGAGAGGCAGACAGAGACAGAGAGATCTCCAAGATACAGGTACAGACCACCAAGGAGTAGAAGGGAGCACACTACAGATCAATAGAATAGGACAGAGGACTCAAACAAACTGATGAAGCTACATAACTCTGAACAAAGGGACAGGGACCCGTGTTGGGGAAAAGACAGACTCTTTTATAAATAGTTCTAGGGAAACTGGAGGTTCACACATAAGAGAATAAAACTAGGTCCCTATCTCTTACTCTATACAAAAATAGATTCAAATGGATCAAAGATCCTAATATAAGACCTGGAACTCTGAAACTGGTATGGGAAAGTACTCCAGGATACATGCATAGGGACCCAGAATTTCTGAATAGAATTCGAGTAGCTCAGGAAACTACAAGAATTGACCAATGTGACTGGGTCAAATTAAAAAGCTCCTGTGCATCATACACACAGTTTCCAGAATTCAGACAGCTTGCAGAAAGGGAGATCTTAAATAGCTATCCACCAATGGGGGACTAATAGCTAAAACAAAGAACTGAAAAAAAATTACACACCAAAAGAATAAATAACCAAATTATAAATGATCCAATGAGTTGAACAGACACTTCTCAGAGAAATAAAATGTCCAATCAATAGGTGTGTGTGTGTGTGTGTGTGTGTGTGTGTGTGTGTGTGTGTGTGTGTTTCCACATCCTTAGCTATTGTGGAATTACAGATCAAAAGTATAGCTAGCATCATCTCACCTCAGTCAGAATAGCTGTGATCAAGAAAACAGAAAACAACAAATACTGATGAGGTTGCAGAGAAAAGACCTTTATACACTGCTGGTGGGTGTGTAAATTGGTATGGCAACTAGAAATCATTCTGGAAGCTTTTACAGCAAATGAAAACAGAGCTACCATATTATCCATCTATACTGCTCCTGGGTATGTACCCAAAACAACCTAAATCAGTACACCCCAGGGATTTCCACACCTGATTACCACAACATTTTCACAGCAGTCAAGTTATGGAACCAGCCCAGGTGAGCCTCAACAGATGGATGGATAAAGAAAACTTGCTGTATGGAAACAATGAAGTTTTTTGACTATATAGAATGAAATTATTTTGCTTTCAGATATAGAATCTAGATATTTAAAAAGGGCTATTTGGGAATAGAAAGTGAACCAGTGAAAGGGGCAGGGGACAAGAAAGAATGATGGAGGAGAACGTGTTGAAAGCATATTACATATGACAGTGCCATAGGCTAATTCATTAATGCATGAAATATACACTAGTGATAAGTATCAAGAATATGGTGCACACACTCATAGACATCATTATCCAATGAGTCTCTGGACAGAAAACACTGTCAAACCCACCACGTTTGGGGCATAACCCTTAGGTATCAGTGATCTGCAATTGACCTACATTCCAGGAGTATCCTTTACTTAGACTCATAACCCACAGTTATGAACAGTACATTCCATCCAGGGCACCCTGAGGCAGGCATTGCCCATCTTGGATTCCTTTGAGTGTCATTATTTTATTTCCTCTTGCAGTTGGAAAAAAAGGCTTCATTTTAAACTGCATTTTCACCTTTGAAACTACTCAACAGCACTACAGAGTGGACAGGCAGTATTTATTATTTCTTCTTCAGGTAATAGGAATAAGCAAGGCAGGTCAGATCCTGTGTTAAGAGTTATCTATTAGCTAACATATAGAAAATTCAGGAATAAAATCCAGATCATCTGGGTCTCTGAGAGCGCAGCACTCAGCAGGTAAAGGTTAATGCCAAGCCTGAAAATCTGAGTTCAATCCTAAGAACCCACATGATGGAATTAAAGAGCATACTCCCACAAGTTGTCCTTTGACCTCTGCATGGTATTATAGTATTTATGTGCACACGTGTACACACACACACAAACACACACACACACACACACACACACACACACACACACCACAAATAAAGTAAGTATGTAAATGCAATGATAAGTTTAAGACCCAGGTAATCTGATTCCAAACCCAACTCTTCTTATCAGTATATTATGCCACTTAACTAACACTAATCAACACAGACATGGAAGTAGAAGGCATGTCTCTAGAACACTCAAATCTGCCTTGATCAAAATATGATCCAGTCCTTCTTATGGCATACCTTAATGAGGTTCAGCAGATATGTTGAGCTTTGGATGTATTATGTCATGTGTTTTTTTCTTCTCCAACAACTCCATAGAGTAGTTACTGTCCTCATCATAAGTGGAAGTGTGGCTTTCAGAAGCACAGAACTTCTCCAAGGCAGAAACTTACAAGTGAAAGAAGGAGTCCCTCTTCAAACCAGATTTCCTAGGCAGAGAGACAGACACACACAGAGACAGATTGATTTGTGTTCTGAAATCATAGTGGAACATTGACTCGGTATATTTTGGGAGGTCTCTCTCATATTCAATTCTCAAATATTTGTAGGTCTGCCCAGGGAAAGAGAAGAATGAAGGTCCATGGCTCCATGGGAGAAATAGTACTTTCTTGAAAAAGTCCCCACTAAGCTGGCTATTCTCCTGCCTCTACCCTCTGATAACTTTTATTACATTTAAAATAAGCAGTAAGTTGATTCACAATCAAGAAATCAAGAAATCAAGTATCATTCACTAGTGGACTCTGACAGCCACTTAGCCTGCAACCAGGTTATAGTCCTACAAACAAATCCAACTCTTGTGAAGAATTATATATGCTTGCCCTGGCTAATTATGAATTAATATTTTACCTAACAGGTGATCTTCCCTTCATTTCTAAGTTCCTGGGAAACTTTGCAATCATTGTGCATGGCAAAGATGAAATCTTGTGGAACCGCTACCACACATACTATAGCCAGGCTTGCTCTGTATTGTGTGGGAAATGTGAAGCTACTGACATGATAGAGCTCTTGCCTTAAGGGTGCTTCAAACTCAACAATGGAAAATGAATGGATGGCTTGTCATCAGTAGATGTGGTGCTGAGACCAATTCTGCTATACAAAAAGAACGTGGAAATACAGATCAGCTACTGTGGTTCCTCTTGAATTCATTGACTCTCTCACAGAGGGATGTGCCTGCATTTAGTTAATTCTTCATTCCCTTTGCTTGGCCTTCCTCTTAAAAATTTTCCTGAATATTCATTAATTGCCATCTATGCCAGATTCCCCATGTCTCACAATGTGCTTAACTGTGAGTAATGCCAAATGACAACAGGGACACAGGTGGCAAATGGTTTTGGAAAGGAAAGACTCCTTCATTTTCCTGCACTAAAAATAGGGTAGGGGTGAAATTAATATTTATTTAGTGCCTAGTTTGTGACAGGCTCAATTCTAGACATTTTAATCTTACTAGTCCCTATGTAACTACACATTACAAGTATTAACCTCACTTTGTTTGAGCAAGACGAGATTATCTGACTAATGGTTAGCTGTGTGACTGATTACCAAGTAGCAGAAATTGTGTGTGAAGCCAAACTGCCTGATTTGAATGCCTGGCTTCTATTTATGTGCTGGTTGTACTGGTGTTCAGACTCCTAGACTGGTGTATAATAATAAGAACTTTGAAAGCTTTTTCTAGCACACTAGACAGTGAAACACACACAAAGGTGACCGGAAATACAACTCACAATCATTCCCTCTCCCAATCATCTGAGTGGTTACAGAGAAAGCAGCTAAAGTTCTGAGCTATAATTTATAGTACTGAGGACATTTTAAAACGTGATTAGACAACACTGGGTAGAATTCTGTGAATATGCTCAGCTGTGCCATGGAAACTTCACAAAGCAAAGGAAGAAAGAGATTTCAAGGATCAGCTGCCGCCTTGCTGGGAAACTGCCTGCCGTGGCCACTTCTCCAGAGAGCTTCCCAAAGGAACACTGCCAAATTGCCAGCGCCAGATCAGAGCTGGGTAGTTTCAAGAGCAAACACATCAGGAATGGATTTCCCAGGAAATGTGCCTTTTCATTCTCAGACATCCCTAAACCCCATCAGTACTGGTGTTTGTCCTAGGCCCCAAGAGATGCTCGCTCATAGGAACATGAGGAGATCATTTCTTTTTACTGTCATTAAGTATGTATGCTTCACTCTGCATACACCTTGAGAATGATTCAGTAGGGAAGTAAATTAACACAAATGTCTGGTTTCTTGGAGATACCTTCCAGAAAGATGTGGTGGCACAGATGTAAAAACAAAAACATAGATTTGACATTACATTAGAAGCTAGTTAAGTATCGGAGTGGGAGCCAATTATATCACTCTCCACAACATGCTTGTGGATGAAAGTCTTAGGGATAAAGAATGATCCAGAAATCTAGGACTTGTAGTAACCAGCCTAGGTAAAGATAAGAAACCAGACTCCCTAATAATTCTCACACAATTAGTGGTGCAAGGCTCTGGGTGTTGAGGAGCTGGGGGGTTCTGGTTTGCTGGGTGCATGGAGAAGTCTGGGGATCCTCTAAATCTGATAGTGTAGTAAAGATGAAAGAAATGACTATTTTATTTTGAAAATTTTGAGTTCCGGAAAGTTCACTTAAGAAGATAAAGTTTGGGGTGGGGAGAAAGGGAGCTAATAAAATCTATCACAAATGCCTCATCAGTTCCAAGGTGGCATTGCACTAATCACAAGACCAATAGATAAGCAAGCCAAATTTGACCACTCCAAATAAACCCAAGATGCATGAAAACACTTTATGTTTTCGTTCAAGTGTAACACGTAGAATCAGTGCACCCCTCCATCATCTGGGACAGTTCTAGCAGCACAAGGTTTGATTCTTTCACAGCTAGTGACATTTTTTGCAGCCATCACCAGTGCTTGGTCCTGAATTTCTTATAATGGTTTTATATAGTGTAGACACCATTAGCCACCCCTTTTCTTTTCTTAGGACTGTGAAGCATGCAGCAAGAATTTGCCTTTGTCTTTGTGTATCACAGCTCTGCATGAATGTGCCACAACTAAGCATTACATTATCTGGTGATTTGTAGTTTGGAATTATAATACATGAGTTTGATATAAACAATTTGTTTTGTATGATAGTGCATACCAGTGTGTACCAGGAATGGAACTGTTGGGTCATGGGGTATTATGCATTTTGCTTTAGTAAGTGGTAGTTGTCTAGAATCTTTATGATAATTTACACTCTCGCTGGAAAACCCCTATTAATACTAGTTGTTTTTCATTACCACAACACTTGTTGTTTTCCGGTATCATCAGTTTACTGATACATGATATCAGAGACTGATACCTGAGAGTCCCTCTATGATGAGGGGACCAATGACTAATAGATAACTCCCACAGCACTTTTTACCAGGAGATAAGATTTCCATTCTTTATTTATGACCTCTGCTCTGTTCTGTTCTGCTCCTTGTTGATGTGGGATGTCCTTCTATACAATGTGAATATGTGTTGTTTCTATTGTTTGATGAATAAAGCTGCTTTTGCATATGGCAGGGCAGAATATAGCTAGGCTGGAAATCCAAACAGGAAAACAAGGCCTGAGTCAGGGAGATGCCAGCAGCCATTATGGAAGCAAGAAGTGAGGTAACAAGCCAACAAACCTTGTGGTAAATTCTAGACTATTAAAAAAAATGGGTTAATTTAGTTGCAAGAGCTAGCTAATAATAAGCCTGAGCTAATAGGCCAAACATTTGCAATTAATATTAAGCCTCTGTGTGATTATTTAGAAATGGTTGCAGGAACTAGTGGATGGGAGAGAAACATGCCCAGCAGGACAGAGAAAAGTCTCCAGCTACACCTTGTTCACACATATTAGAGAGTAAAATCCAGTAGCATGGACTTTGCTGTTGTATTGTCAGCTAGAACTGGTAAACTGTGGTGTTTAAAAAAGATGGTGATTGAGTAATATAAAGAAATTACATATCTTACTTCTAGGAAAGTTGACTAATTCTGTAACTCTGGATTTAAGACCTACCATAATGAAAATATTAAAACTTTGGATAAAGATTTACATAGAGATAACTGCCACATTTTATAATATTTATAACATTTTTGTAATCACACTGAATTGGAATTAGTCTAAATATTGAATGATTAATCATCAACCATTAATGCACATTAATGATTAATGCAATGAGGTAAATGATATTCAATAATTTCAGACTATATACTACCCACTGGAATGCATTCCCCAACTACATTAGAAGAAGTATACTCTAAATGCGTGCAAGAGCATGCATTTAGAAAGATGAAGAGGACGCTAAAGTTTATAGAGTAAGAGATAATGTGTTAGACTTTTTGAATAATAAAATTAAAAAGGAATTATTTTCCTTATACTTTTCTGTATTGTCTCAAACAAGCATACATTTTCACTAGGGGAACTATTTTTTTTACAAAATTTTGGGGGCTCTGGAAATGATGGAACTGGCCAAATCCTCCAAATTCTGCATCTAAAATTCAATGGATATAACATAACGAAGTAGGAAAACTCTGAAATACAGATAGATGGTAGATTTTTTTAAAGGAAGCCTTAGATTGTAAGGAAAAACTCTGTTGGGTATCCTTATTATTTTCCATACAGCCCCCAAAATATAGTTCTATAGGCCTCCATCCTTTGGATCTGCCAATGGGCACATATTCAAAAAGAAAAGAGCCAGGGATTCTTTTTGCTTTCCTTCTTGCCATCTTCATTCCCTTGTGTCAGACCCTGAAATCCGGGAACACTTTCTCCCGTGGACCCCTGGCTGGAACTCAGGTGGGTGATTTTCACTGCCCTTCCTGCCCTCCATGATAATCTGGCCTGTCTCATTCTCAGCCCTGTAGCAGCCTCCTTGCAGGTGCCCCTCCTCCACTCCACCTCTACTCCTTGAGCTGGTATTAATCATGAACTCACAAAATGAGTTTAGAAGTACTGCTTTCTCTTCTATTTTTGGAAGAGTTTGAAAAAGTCAGGTGTTTGTTCTTTTTTATAAATGTTTCATAAAATTCTCCCATGATAACATCTGGTCTTGGGCTTTTCTCTGATGAGAGTATTTTTATGACTAATTCGGTCTCCACTCTTGTAATAGACTTTACAGAATTTCTGCTTACTTATTATTCAACCTCAGTTTGGGTGTAAGTTTCTAGAAATGCATCCATTTCTTACAGATTATCCATTTTGGCATATATTTATTCAAAATAGTGTCACATTTGCCTTCATATCTCTGTGACAGTACCTGTAATGTCTCTTTCATTTCTAGTTTTATTCATGATTAACCTCTCTCTTTCATTGTTACTCTAGATTTTAAAGAACTGTCAATTATCTCTACCTTTAAAAATCATTCTTAATTTTCTTTACACTTTTCTAATTTTATCCTGTCATTTAACTTCTACTGTAATCTTTGTTTTTCTCTTTATTTTACTGTTATATTGTTCACTTGAGATTGTTTTCTTCATCTATGTGTTTGTGATGTGCTCACAAGTAACAGGGTTATGGTATTTAGGATTCCTTGGGAAATGCACTACTAGGTCTGTCTGTGAGGGCATTTCCAAAGTGGGCAACTGTGGGAGGAAGATTCATCCAAGTGCCAGCACCTTCCCACAGATGGTCCATACACAAAGAAGTCCAATGGAAAAGTACAACAAGCCTGTATGTCTTTGCATCTGCCACTATTGCCACCATCATCTGCTGACAGAACATTCCCGCTTCCTTTCCCTTTTGATGTGTACTCAATACCATGAATCCATGGGCCATTGGCAACAAATTGGAGCCATGAAGGCATCCAGCTTCCTGGATAAGCAGCTCCCAGATTACAGCCTCTCTAGCATTCAGGCAGCTATTGTTGCACTCATCAGTCCCTATCAGGTAAGCCCATCTAATGATACACAAACACTCTGTGGGTTCCATTCCTCTAGACAGTTCTACCTGATACAGCATCTATCACTATAAAAATTGCCCTTAGAACTGCTGTTGTTGCCACCTGTGAATTTCATTGTCCTTAGAACTCCTGTCATTGACTCCCATGAATTCCGTTGTGTTCTGCTTCCATCCACATTTGTCTCAAGACATTTCTTAATTTGCTTTCAAAGGATAAAAGCAAAAATCTTACACCTGACATCATAGTCAACAATGTAAAGCTCAGGCTCTACCTCTCAGATCAGGAACAAAACAAGGTAGCCTGTTCACTGTTCAAAAAGTATTGGAAGTCTGAGCCATAGTAACCAGATAAGAGAAAGAACAGAAGGCATTGAAATTGCAAAGGGTTGATAAACAGCCCTCACCTTTCAGATTAGAGAAAACCTAAAGATTTTACCCCTGGAAAACTATAAAGAATAAATGAGTTTGGTAAACTGCAGAATACAAAGTCAACATAAGAAATATGAGTATTTCTGTATGCCAACAATGGCCCATCCAAAAAACATCATTGACTTGACATCTGTTGGTGGAATTACTATTGACACCATCATCATAACACAAAGTCAACATAGCAGATGACTATGAAATGTCTCTTAAAGAAGCTGCAAAGACTAAAATTTTTTAAACTTAAAAAAAAAACCCACAAAGATAGAACGTAGGTCCAAACTCCAGTCACACTTATAAAAGAAGAAAAGATAATAACAGTAAATACTTACAAAATTCAGAGGGAAATGGATACATCTCTAGTGTGAATAGAAAGGAAGAAAGAAAGAAAGAATGCACCCAGGATGGGGGGGAGATGCCTTACCATTGGAACAAAACAGATGAAATGTATTCCAAAGCTCTTTGAATCATTTCTACAACTGCATGTTAATATATGATTATCTCAAAAATAAAAATAGCTTCAAATTATGTACCAAAGAGAAACAGCAAACTGGCATTAGCAGTGAGGGTAGAGAAACCCAATTCCATGTTGTCTATGCTGTACCAGTAGCTCTGTCAGCGTTTTGGCGCACACACTCCTTCTCTGGAATGTGCCTCACTTCCTTGTAAGTTAGCTTAAAAATGCTGGCAGTATCAGGAAGATATAAGAATTGACAGATGGCATTATAGGAAAAAACCTCATAAACCCAAATATGAGGAATCTGGCAAGGACAGGGTATTAGCACCCCAGATCAGAATTGTGTTTTAATGAAACTGGGGGTTTATTTTGCCTAGCACCTGAACCTAGGAATTGTTCAGGGATTACACCGTGAAAGGTAGACATCCATGTAAAGAATCATAAAGGAACCACACATACCAAGGAGAAGGCACAAGAGCAAGGGCTGGCCTACCACTTGCTTCAGTTGATCTCTAGAGTAGGGCTCATGCAGAATTTTTATATCTGTTAAATCCCAAATGAAATTATAAGCATTTTCTTAGCTTTATTTGTAAAATAGGCAAAGAACACAAATATGTTTCAAAACAAAACACTATTGTGACCTTGTAAAACTCACCCATTAACATTGGCATTAAATGGACTCAGTAGGTTTTATCCTGTGTGTGTGTGTGTGTGTGTGTGTGTGTGTGTGTGTGTGTGTGTGTGTACATGTGACGATTACAATTAAAGAAGTCATGAATTTGAGACAGAATGGGAAGATATTGGATGGAATAGAGGGGAAAATGATATAAACACAATACTTAGATTTGAAATTCTCAAAATTGATTGAAAATACTAATGAAGACAACATACGATGTTTTTAAACAAGAAACTTATTAAAAATAAAAAAAGCTACATCAAGTTATTAGGACTTTGAGAAAATTTTACATTGGTATGGTTTGGGCTAAGTCATTTTAATGATCTGAACAAATTCAACATAATTGTCATGTTTTAAAGAAACAGAAAACAGGGTTGGAGAGATAGCTCAGCCCTGAAAGGCTAGGCTCATGACCAAAAATACATGAAATAGAAAACAGATAAGCAACTTATTACTTCTTTTTTTTTTTAGGCAGGGTGTCACTATTTGTCCCAGCTCACCTATAACTCACTATGTAGACCAGGCTGGCCTTGAACACACAGAGGTTCACCCATCTCTGCTTCCTGAATGCTGGAATTGAAGGTATGTGCCACCATACCCAGCTCACCCCCATCTTTGCATGTACATTTTGATCCTAATAATCATATAGACAATAAATAGATAAATTATCAGCCTATCAGTCAGCTCAACCTTCACAGATAACCCTAACAATTTCCTTTTTCAAAGGTAGAAACACTAAAATATCAGACAAGTGTCCTAATTTCCTTTTGACAGGGACCTTTTAGAAACACAGCTGATGGTCTGCCTAACTGTTAGATTTATGACTCACAGTTACTCATTTCCTATAAGAATGATAACAGCCTGTAGTAAAAAAAAAAGGTGTGAAAAGACATTAAGAGAAATGAGAAAACACTTTATATTGGCAACTTTGACACCTTTCCAGAATTTTAAAGAAAGCTGTAAATAAAGTCCCCACTTAGAAATCATGCTTACTCCATCCTCCTTGATGGAGTAAGGTGAATAATGGCAATATCTGTGAACAGAAGCATAATGCGTCATCAAAGCAAGGTACAGAAACAACTCCAAAGTTAAACAGTTTTCACCTTGATTTTACCCCAAAGGACAATGGGAGGCACTAAAAAAAATCAGACAAATTAACCAAAAGAAACACAATCACAGATTAGAGATATCTTCAAGTATTCTCTAAATTTTAGATAAGTGGTCAACTAACTGATGGATTCAGACAGAATTAATGTGTTTTCAGTTGTATTAGTTAGAGTTTACATAATGCACACTCTCTGTTCCCACACAGTACTGCAAGTATTTGGTACCACTGTCCATCTGCACCAAGAAGCTGAACTCACCTCCACCCTGACTTTCTTCTAGCATGCCTTCCCCTCAAAGCACCTGTAATGCTTAGCTTTGACACAACCTAGAATATTTGGAAAGAGCCTCAGTGAGAGACTGTCCATGGGGTTGACATATCGGCATGTCTGAGGCAGGGATTGTCTCAAGTTCATTGATTATGGAAAGAGCCATCTCACTGTAGGTGACACCATTCCCTTTGTAAGTGCCCTGAACTGTATGAATAGAGAAATTGAGCTGAGGGCAAGCAGACAAGCCAAGTGTGGATGCATACATTTCTCTCTGCTCTTGCCTATGGGTGTGACTAGCTGCTTTAAGTTCCTGACACCTCGACATTCTCACAATCAGGGACTGTAATGGGGAAGTGTGAGTTAAAATAAACTCTCTCTCCCCTGAGTTCTTTTTCATCACAGTGTTTTATCACAGCCACAGAAACGAAGCTAGAACAGCACCCACCTATTCTCTAAGCATCTCTTCCCTGGACCTCTGGCATTAACTGAGGCTTTTTTATTCAAAACCATCCAGGTCCTTTCAAAACCAGTCTAGCATTAGACTATACTTTCTGACTCTAGCACTGGGGCAATTATCTGAATCTAATGACACTATATACCTGTAAATATCTGTTTATACTCATCTCCAGTTTGACTCCACACAGCTGGTATTTGCTAACCTCACCTTCATTTCTTACCAGCCTTACTTCAGCACCAAACACATTCTGATCACACTGGTTTCCATGCTGTGTCCTAAACAGCTCACATCTGACCTTGATTTTGATCATACTGATTTTTCTTGCCCATTTCCCCCTTCTTTTCACAATATCTTCTGGCAATCTCTCCATAAGCCTTAAGAGAACAAAGAAATGGTATTTTCAGTTGTCTAATCACAAGTGCCAATCTAGAACAGAAGCTGACTCGCAATATGGCATGGAAATCTTGCAAACCTAAGGCTAAAACTGGTGCACACTAATTCCATTACTAGTCATTATTTAGGATGTAGTCACATAACTATAACCAGCCTCAAATCAGGCCGGCAGAAGCAACGTTCACTAAAGGAAGGAAAACTGGACATGGTTGGGCGGGCACTCGGCAATTTCTACAATAGACTGTTTAAATAAGAAGAAATCAGCAGAAGATATCAATTTGTTTACCTTGTTTTGAGCACTACACAGTACATTAAAACATCACGTGATATTTTAGAAACACATTTCCTGTGCATGTTGTGGGTTCATGTGTGTGTACATTATATATATGCACATGTATATGGAGGGCAAAGGACAGACTCAGGTATCATCAGCAGGAATGCTAACCAAAGGGGGTCTGTCATTGGCCTGAAGTTCATCCATTAGTCTAGACTAGACGATCAGTGAACCCAGGGATCCTCCTGCCTCTGCCAACATAGCACTAGGGTTACCAGCAGGTACCATCATGCCTGGCATTTTTATGTAATAACTGAGAACTGAGCTCAGTTAGGTCCTCATAGTTGGAAGTCGAACAATTTACTAAGTGAGCCATCCTTCCAGCTCCAAATTTGTAATATGATATGCACTAATTAAAATAAATAAGTAAATAAAAATAATTATAGTATCAGCAAGAAATCCAAATGAAAAGAAACCAAAAGCTACTTGTGCTTGCCATAAACACCCCCTTGAAGCTAACATATAAATTTAAAAAAAAATGGGTAGTGAGTCTTTACTTGCCCTAGATGTCTCAGGGATGATCATGTTGATCTTCTGTATGCTTTATATAATTTCTGTATTTATTAAGCTATTTTAAACCATTCTTTTTAATATATAACATTAAAGAGTATATTATAGTATTGACAGTACAAGATGCCACATAAACAAATCTATGGACCAACATTACTTGTGAAACATGTATGAAATAATCCTATAAAATACCAGTAAGGAGAATAAACAGAATATTATAAAAATGCATCATTATAGCTATAAATAGAATTTACTCAAAAAACATAACAATGTTAAACACTAGGAATTCCATGATATGAACCAGTACAGTAGGGCCCGTGAGATGGTTCAATAGATTAAAGACTTGCCACTGAGCCTGACAACCTATGTTAATCCCCAGGACACTGGATGGGGACACACACACACACACACACACACACACACTAGAAGTTCATACTACAATCTCAGACAACCATGTAAGCCCATCCTCCTCACAATTACAACCCCAGCAACCCAGTTTAAATAAACTGAATGCCATATCTGAAAGGAGTAAGAGCTATTCTCAGTAAAGGATTCACAAAAGGTACAGGAGATAATTTTCTGCCATGAAGGGCTGTGCTGGATAGTTTTATGTCTACTCGACACAAGCTACAGTAATTTTGAAAGAGAGAACCTCAATTGAGAAAATGCCGCCACCATATTAGCCTGGAGACAAATCTGGTACATTTTCTTAATTAATGATTGATGTGAGAGGGCCCATCTCACTATGGGTGATACCATCCTTGGGCAGGTATCACCTGGGAGTGTATAAAAAAGCAAAACAAAATAAACAAGACAAAACAAAACAAAAAACAGGTTAAGCAATGCATGAGGAGTGATCCCTTAAGCAGTGTTCCTCTACGACCCTTGCTTCAGTTCCTGCCTCTAGGTTCCTGCCTTGAGTTCCTGCCCTGGATTCCCTTCATGATGGACTATAAGAGTAAGGTGAAATAAATCATTTTCTCCCCACCTTATTTTTGGTCATGGTGTTTTATCACAGTAATGGAAACCACAACTAAGACAGCAACCTTGCAGGGAGAGGAACAACACTGATCTAGGAATAAGTGCTTGAGAAAACATTAGACCTCTTTCTGAAAGAAGCTAAGGCTCCCTGACAATGTGGTGACCCTTTGGCTAAAAATCATGCATTAGAGCCACCCCTCCAGCAGCAGAGAGGGCCTCCACTCAGCACATCCTTCACCATCAGCACCTGCCCAAGGAGCTGGAGTCAATGATTTCCCGATCAGGCTCCCTGGCAAGCCTCCATGACTCCATCTTCGGGAAGATGAAGAGTGCTTCTCATAGACAGGCATGCCATCTCTCTGCAAGGAAGGGCAGGTGAATGCTTTAAGGGTGGCCTGCTATAGAGCTTCAAGTGGCATGGCAAAGCTGTGGATTGCTGAGAAACCGTGGTGGCAGACAGATCCTCTCAGCAGGAAGCTATTAGAGAGGGGGCAGCTGGTTTTGGAGCAAAGGAATCCAGCCAAGTGAGGTGAAGACAGCTTTGCTACAGCTGGCAGGCTTTGCAAAAGGCACTACACCCAGTCATCACAGATGAGCCCTGTGTGGTTACAAGAAGGAAGGGTCACAGCTCCCAAACTGATCTTTATCAATCTTCCTCCACTCTACCCCAGAGCTCAGGCCCAAAATCAACTAGTGCCAACAAGGTGAGGAAAAAAATACACAAAGAACCCTCACTACTCCCCCAGATCACAGGACAGCCTTTATGCATAGTCTGAAACCTTCTTCAAGAGGAAACCAGACTTGAAATTTCCTCCATGACACAAACAGCAACAGATTTACCCAGATCAACCAAGGATTTTAAAATGACCAGCTATGTTCTGGTCCCTACTAAGACATCAGAAAAGCCTTTTTAAAAACATCTCATCACTAAAATCAATGCAAAGCACATTTAATACTGGAGGAGTGAGATTACACACAGAAGTGTGGTGTGGTGATGATTTCAGGGAACAGCAGTACAGAGAAATCCAAATAAAGAAGTGGGATGTGGGCCTTGGAGGGAGGAGGGAGGGGAGGACAGGCAGGCAGGCAAAGGGAAAAGGAAGAACACTGTGGGTGGGAAGAACAGAATGAGTGGGGGCTCAAACATGGAGGAGAGCTGGCATGAAGAGAAGGTCACAGCATCTGGTGAGGATTCATGGGCCTATCTCTACTGGGAAGATAATTGATGCTGATCATTGTGCCACGGGTTCTCTTTAAGCTGCCAGTCTTTTGCACCAGGTCAACACCAGCTCATTACATATTATGTGAACATTTCAAGCTGACCTAGGTCATCATCATATCTCACACACTCAGCAAGGGTGACCTGCAATATCAGAGCTGGTTAGACTGCTAACTGGATTTCCAGACAAGCTCATTCATGAAGCTTTTCTCCTGGCCATCTTTCTTTATATTTAAACCTTAGGAACTTTATCTCCCCAGTGTGGCCATTTTACCAAAGACCATGCTCCATGAGAACAGCTACATCTATAAACTTTGTCAACCACAGAGTATCAGGCACCAACCATGAATGAGGCATTTGGGTATTATGATAAATAGCATAAAAATCAGGGGAAACATATTTATCTTTATTTTAATACTAAAATAATAAATTACTAAATAACTTGTAGGTATCATATACTAGGATAGGATTTGTGAATCCTCACATCTGAAAGAAGATCTGAGGGAAGAGGTAAGAACACATAGAAAACCCATTGCACTCCAGAATGTGAAGAAAAATGACACGAGAACTCTGACTATTAGAAATATCAGATAAGACCATTAATCCAGCTTAGGTTTGTGGCAAGGGACAGCCAGATATCAAAGACTATTGATGAAGGCACTCATATTGGAATTTTGTCTTAAAAGTATGAAAAAACTATCCTGGCTAGTTTTATGCCAACTTGACACAAGCTAGAGTCATCTGAGAGAAGGGACTCAACTGAGGAAATACCTCCGTAAGATTTGGCTGTAAAGTCCCAGGCGGCCCCCCTGGACCACAGTACCAGGCCCACTGCTGGTTGACCAACTCAGCTACAATCTGGGCCCAGGTCCAGCACTTTGAATAGGTCCACCCCAACATCTTTGAGCTGCTGGAGCATGTGAAGAATCTGGTCCTACAGAACCAGAGCTATAGGATCACCATGACTCTGGCAATAGCCAGTATCCTAAATGAGTCACAGTGATGGTCCAGTACTGAAGGGACCAGCTTCCCTTTCAGCAGCCATAACAGCCGAACACGTGCTTGCCATAAACCTGCCTTGGTCACTTAGAGGTCAGATGCCTGTCTCGTGACAAGGAACCCATCAGAAGTTAGTTAGTCACTAGAAAGTCAGATGCCTGCCTCGTGGCAAGGAACCAATCAGAAGTTAGCTGGTGGCGCTATGCTTTACGACCCTGGGTGTACTTTACGGACAAGTGCACAGCAATGACGCACAGAGCATAGCAACCACCCTGGGAGGGCCTGTGGGCCATAACAACCAGTTGACCAATCAACACAGGGCAAGCCCTCCAACCCTGGAGGCACACCAATCGTGAGCCTGTGCATACCCCTAGACACTCCCCTTACACTGCCCTATAAGATCTTTCAGGAGCCCCTAGGAGCCGTCTTTGCTAGCCATCCACCGTGGTGGGTGGGTCAAAGACCCAAGCTAACATGGGGTTAGCTCATTAAACTACAATAAAGCCTCATGCAAATTGCACCAAGCTCTCGAATCCGCCTGGTGATTGGGGTGACCTCGAACATGGCCTGGGACCCCGGATACTTGAGTTTTCGGGGGTCTAACAGTACTTGTGGTGCTTCAGAAACCAGAAACCTTGAACCAGACCAGTGGCTTGTTGCAATGGATATTTTCATGCAAAGCTGTCTGAACAAAATAATAATAATAATAATAATAGTTATTCTTATTTTTATACACTACGACGTGACACGTTGCCATTTGTATGTCTTGGTCCACACTGCCACTAAGGGCCTTGTCTGGGCCCATCATCCTGTTAGACCCCCGGAAAACTCAAGTATCCGGGGTCCCAGGCCACGACTGCAGTCACCCCAATCACCAGGCGGATTCGAGAGCTTGCTGCAAACTGCACAAGGCTTTATTGTAATTTAACGAGCTAACCCCATGTTAGCTCGGGTCTTTCACCCACCCGCCATGGCAGATGGCTAGCAAAAGACGGCTCCTAGGGCCTCCCAAGAGATCTTATAGGACAGCGTAAGGGGAGTGTCTAGGGGTACGCACAGGCTCACGATTGGTGTGCCTCCAGGCTTGGAGGGCTTGCCCTGTGTTGATTGGTCAACTGGTTGTTATGGCCCATAGGCCCTCCCAGGGTGGTTGCTATACTTTGTGCGTCATTGCTGTGCGCTTGTCCGTAAAGCACACCCAGGGTCGTAAAGCATAGCGCCACCAGCTAACTTCTGATTGGTTCCTTGTCACGAGGCAGGTATCTGACTTTCTAGTGTCTAGGACAAGGTCATAGAAGCACGTGTTCGGCCGTTATGGCTGCCAAAAGGGAAGCTGGTCCCTTCAATCCTACTGCATCCAGGATCTGTGTTGACATCCACAGCCGGTGTTATCACCCAGACTTATTCAATGTCCATGTCTGTGCTGCTACTTGAAGCCATGTTGATGTCAATGGGCCCTCCTGCCACTGGGGACCATACTGATGTGAGTGGCCTATGCTGCCACCTGAGGCCATGATAATGACTGGGGCTGTGCTACCACCAAGGTCCATGTCTGAGGCTATGTTTCTACTGTGGTAGAGGGCTGTGTTGATGTTTGTGGCCTGTACTGTCACTAGAGAGCATGCTGGGATCTGTGCTGTCTCTAGAAACCATGTGTTATTCCAAGATTCATGCTTCCTGCTGACTGTAAAGAGCAACAAAGCTACTTCTGCCATGGTGTTGATGACTGCAGACTCACAGTTGGGAAAGAGGGACACAGAAGGCTGCTGTAACAACTCCTATCTCCATCCCTCACCCCTAAACATGTAACAGTCTAGACAGAAAGTCAATGATGAGAACACTTAAAAATTGTAATAAGGATGTTCTTCGCAGTTGATTCCTTCTGACTAGGGTGCAGGTGGGGAAGGACTCAGTTTTCCTTTTTTGTTTTGTTGTTGTTGTTGGGTTTTTTGTTTTGCTTTGTTTTGTTGTTTTGTTTTGTTTTAGTTTGTTTTTCAAGACAGTTCTCTATAGCCCTGGCTGTCCTGGAACTCACTCTGTAGAATAGTCTGGCCTCAAACTCACAGAGATTCACCTGCATCTGCATTCTTAGTCCTGGAACTCGGACTCAGTTTCTATAAGGGACTGGCCACCTGGACTTTGACTGTGCTCTAGTGAGTATATGGGCAACACAAACTGAACTTTTTCTTCTTCTGATTTTTTTGGGAGGGGTCGAAAGGGTGGGGTGGGGGTTAGACTTAGGTGTAGTCCTTATTCAGCATGTAAAATTCCAAAATAATCAAAATATTATGAAAAAAAGATCTAGCTGTAGAGCATTTTCTTAATCAGTGATTGAAGGATTGATGGGAGACCCCAATCCAATATGGGCAGTTCCATCTCTGGGCTGGTGGCTCTAAGTTTTATAGTAAAGCAGGCTGAGTGTCAGGAGCCAGGAAAATTCCATTAAGAAATTTCCAGCGCTTCTAGTAACAGTGGATGCTAGCTGATTTGCTATTGAATAGCATGGCCTCAGTGGGGAATGTCCCATAGTTTGCATCTCTACAGGACTAAGCATTTGAATAGACCTGCACCAGGGCAGAGGGCAAGGTATGTAAGTAACAAGAGAAGACAGAGAGAGTTAGGAGCTATCTAGCAGAGAGGAGTCGACTGGAGGAGAGAGAAATGGCCTCGTGGCCAGGGAAGCATGGTTAGGAAACAGCCAGGAAAATGCTGAATAAAGAAGAGACTCCAGTTTTGCAGCATGGAACTGAGAGCTCTCCAAAGACGACAAAATGCCTGTGTTTGGTCTTTATCACCATTGGGTTGCTAGGAGTTTCCAAGTCCACGCTCCCCCACTCAGGCCGAACCTCATGGCTACCGTGGCTTGGGGCTGAAACAGCTGAGAAAGCCATGATGAGAAAGTCAATAAACACCACCTCTATATGGCCTCTGCATTAGCTCCTGCCTTCAGGTTCCTGCCCTGATTGAGTTCCTGTCCTGATTCCTTTGATGATGAACAGTGACATGGATGTATAAGTCAAATAAACCCTTTCCTCCCCAAGTTGCTTTGGTATTGGTGTTTCATTGTAGCAACAGAAACCCAAACTAAGGAAAAGATGGTGGTGGCAGAAAGATCAAAGACACAAAAAGCAGGACAACATGATCATCCAAGAGCTGACCCTATTTGTATAAATGAAGCACATCACTAAAGAGCAGGCCTGATTGAAGGGACCAGCTCCCCATTTCAGCAGCCATGACAGTAACACGTGCTCACCATGACCTTGACTTGGTCACTAAGAGGTCAGATGCCTGCCTCGTGGCAAGGAACCAATCAGAAGTAAGCTGGTGGCGCTATGCTTTATGGCTCTGGGTGTGCTTTACAGACAAGTGCACAGCAATGACACGCAGAGCATAGCAACCACCCTGGGAGGGCCTATGGGCCATAACAACCAATTGGCCAATCCACACAGGGTAAGTCCTCCAAGCCTGGAGGCACACCAATCATGAGCCTGTGCGTACCCCTAGACACTCCCCTTACGCTGCCCTACAAGATCTCTCTGCAGCCGGTTCCAGCTGTCTTTGCTAGCCATCCGCCATGGTGGGTGGGTGAAAGACCCGAGCTAACATGGGGTTAGCTCGTTAAACAACAATAAAGCCTCATGCTGTTTGCAGCAAGTTTTTGAAACCCCCCTGGTGATTGGGGTGACCGAGGTCCTGGGCTGGGACCCTGGAGGCCTGAGTTTTCCAGGGGTCTAACACTGATAAAGAAAGACCGGTTCAGACAGCCACAGACCTGTCATCAGGGGCCTTGAGCACCAGGTCATAGAGCTTGATCTTTACCACAGAGACTCCAGAGACCCACAGGAAAATATGGCCACAGAGCTGAGGACAGCATAGTAGCTTGCAAAGCATGCACAGGGCCTTGGATTCAATAGCCAGCCACACACACACACACACACACACACACACACACACACACAGAGAGAGAGAGAGAGAGAGAGAGAGAGAGAGAGAGAGAGAGAGAGAGAGAGAGAGAGAGAACTGCTCAAATGTTTCAAATTTAGATAAATAAATCTTTGACAAGTATTGAAACCTTTAAACACCACAAATGTAAAATAAATTTCTTATGTAACTAAATAAGAGAGTACATTAAATACAGATTAGCATTTCAGAGTACAATAGGAGGGGCTGCTTAGTCAATGAAATGATGCCTTGCAAGCAGGAGGCCTTCAGTTAGATTCCCAGAAGACATGCCAGGAATTGTGGCATACACTCATAATTTCATACTAAGAAGGCAAAGACAAGCAGCTCCCTGGGGGAATCACTGGCTGGCTAGTCTTGCCTGCTTGCTAAGTTCCAGGCCAATGAGAGACCCTGTCTCAAAATACAAGGTGGATGGCAACTGAGGAACAGCACCCAAGGTTATCCTCTGACCTGCATATGCACACATATACCTGACACACACACACACACACACACACACACACACACACACACACACACACACACATACACATGAACAAAAGATCAGAAAAAAACTTAAATAAAACTAATTAAAGTAAAACACTGACTAGACAGAAAGTACATTAAGAGACCAGCTTATAAATGGAATAATAACAAATCCATCAAAATTTTCTAAATATTTTAAGATAGTTCAAGTAAATGTGTTAGTTATAAATGTGAAGATAAATCAATAACTGCCAAAGGTGTCTCCATAAAAAGGAAAAATTAAAAGAGACAAATTTTTAAAAATTAAGGAAGTTTTTCATAAATTGAAATGAAACTTGTACCTATATACTTAAAGAATACATTGCTGCCATGGAAAATAAAATGTCAACATAGAGATGTTAGCTAGCTAAGTATCAGTCCTTAAATAATAGGAAAAATACCTTAAATATCTAAGCAAAATCATCTTAGTCATTTGTAGGGAAGAATGTCAATTAGATTAGACATCTTGACAGCCAAAGTTCACACAAGAATGCAACATAGCACTTTTTAGTTTTTTCCATTTTTTATTTGAATTAGAAACAAGATTGTTTTACATGTCAATCCCAGTTCCCTCTCCCTCCCCACTTCCCCTATCCCCCCCAACATCCTACCTATCCCATACCCTTTCTGCTCTCCATGTAGGGAAAGACCTTCCATGGGGGTATTCAGAGTCCGTCATATCCTTTGGGATAGGGCCTAGGCCCATCTAGTGTGTCTAGGCTCAGGGAGTATCCCTCTATGCCCATTGCTAAGCTAGGGATAAGTACTGATCTACTATAAGAGGTCACATAGATTTCTGAGGCCTCCTCAGAACACCCATGTTCAGGGGGTCTAGATCAGTCCCATGCTGGTTTCCCAGCTCTCAGTCTGGGGACCATGTTCAGGTCAACTGTTTCTGTGGGTTTCACCAGCCTGGTCTTGACCCCTTTGCTCATCACTCCTCCCTCTCTGCAACTGGATTCCAGTTCAGTTCAATGTTTAGCTGTGAGTGTCTGCTTTTACTTCCATCAGCTGCTGACGAGGATGGCATATAAGTTAGTCATCAATCTCATTATCAGGGGAGGGCATTAGGTTTAAAGTGAAATCAGGCACTAGGGAAATGTCCAGAGGTCTACAAGAATGACCCAACTAACAATCTAAGCAACAGTGGAGAGGCCAACATAGCACTTTTAACATGGTCAAAAAATTACCCACAACAATCTTTCAGCATAAGGGTCATTGATGTGGGAGAAATTAGACAATATCCTTTCCAGGAGCTGATTCTGAAGAATTTGCCATAAAGCAGCTTCATACTAACACACACACACACACACACACACACACAAAAAAAAAAAAAAAAAAAAAAAAAAAAACAGAAAAGTTTTTAGCAGTGTTTCAGGATTCAGTACCGAATATATTTGCCTACAGAAATAAGACTAAGGATTGAGATGGCTGTCCCCCCTGAGGGATGCAACCATGGACCTCCACTATGAGCAGACAGAATCATGACTTACAAATGCAGAAAAGAATTTTAAAATGAGTCATAATGAAGAAGTGCTGGTTGTATTGAGTGTGTGTGTGTGTGTGTGTGTGTGTGTGTGTGTGTGTGTGTGTGTGTGTGTGTGTGTGTATGGTGTGGTGAATTGTAGCATGTTGCTTCCTTGGGCACACATGGACGCATGCAAGTATACATGTATGTATGTGACTGTTGAGACCAGAGAGTAATGCTTGACATCTCCTCTAGCCTTCTCCACTTTATTTTTTTGAGACAGGGTTTCTCACTGAGCTCAGTCCTCACCAGCTGGCTAGACTGGCTGGTCAACAAGCTCCATAGATCTGACTATCTCCAGGTTTTTGCTCCTAACTGTCACATGTGTGTCTGTGGGAGGCTGCGTGTATGTGGCTGTGCGTGTGGGTGGGGGTTACAGGCAAGTACCACCACACGTGACTTTTATGTGGGTGCTGGGGTCTAAATTTAGGTTCTCATGCTTGCATAGCAGGCACTTTAATTAACAAGTAATCTCCTTAGCACTTTCAAATTGGGGATTATGAAGTAAAGATAAATTAGAATATAACTAAGAGGTGAGAGCAGGCTTCACAAAGAGAAAATTGCCCCTAACTATTGTGTTAGTGGGGGGGGGGGGCACAGTGATCTGTGGTTTCTGTTTTTGTTTGCGTCTCTTGTATCCCAGGCTGGTTTTAAACTGTTCATGTAGCCCAGGATGATCTTGAACTCCCGATCCTCCTGCCTCCACCTTTAGAGTACTACAATAACAGACAGGAGCAAACTTTCCAACTTGATTTTGTTGCTCTTGAACTTCACAGTGTTCAAAGGATGTAATTTACAATCTTGCTGAAATGTTAAGTAAATTTTCAAAATCAAATATGGTTTAACAATTCATTTCAGGAAAGTATCGGTTTACTTGTTTCCCTAAAGAATTTCCTTTTGTGGATGAAACTGTAAGTAGGTTTCTGGGATGTGATTTCTCTCACAGCTGAGAGAGGTTAGGGTAAGGTTAAATTCAAAGATCCCACATGCTTTGTCCTTACGTGTGGTTCATTTGCTGTGTTAAAGTCTTGTCTGAACTTCCAGAGAAGAAAGTGCTGTTTGTGCAGCCCATCTTCCCAGATTGGAGTTTGACAGGTGTGCTGAAGTGCTTCTTCCAGTCGGGAGAAGGCACAAACTAGATCCCCTTGTGAGAGCCTTCCTTCACTTCCCATCATCCCTCAGTCTCCCTGCTGGTCCATCCCACATCACCATGTGCTGTAACAGTGGGAACTAAAATGACAAAATCTAGACAAGGAAGGAGACATTGAATAGGAAGTAAAATGACTTCATTGGTTCTGACATAGATGTTAACAAGTGTGTGTATGTATTTGATTCTGTGTGTGTATGCCCAAGCCTAGCAAACAAACTGTTAGTACTGACTGTACTTAAGACTAAAAGAAATTGCTTTTAATATCAGCAAATAAAAAGAGCACACAAGAACAATGGGAGAAGGGAAAAATGGTTTTGGGTTAACCTCATTGTTTGTCATCATGGCAAACAAATTGGTTAGACCTATAAGAGTGTTATAGAAAAATAAAAATGTGTCTGATGTTGTCTGTTTTCTTACTGTGTGCCTGGGTGAGATACATATACACACACACAGGCGTGCAAAAAGTAAGTGTGTGTGTGTGTGTGTGTGTGTGTGTGTGTGTGTGTGTGTGTGTGTGTGTGTGTGTGAAATTACAGACAGGTGAGTACATGGCATATGTATAGAGGTCACAGGACAGTCTCAGGTGTTGACTCCTACCTTGCTTGAGAAAAGGTTTCTAATATTTGTCGATGGATACACCAGGCTAGCTGGCCAATAGCTTTCAGGTATTCTTCTGTCTCCATCTCCCACCCACTGTAGAAGCACCAGGATGACACACATATACTATGGCGCCCAGCTTTACATCTGTACCTGGGATTTGAATTCAGGTCCTCATGCTCATGTGACAATCATTTTACCCGCCAAGCCATCTCCCCAGCTCTGCAGTGTGTCTTTTTTAAGAAGTAAACTTTGAAATGAAAGGGGAAAATATTCATATAAAAATACACAAATTTAAAGTAGACAAACTAGAGAACAATATTAAATGGAATCATCATGTCAATAGGTCATAACAAAAAATATGATTTTAATACTTCTTTTGAACTGTTTTAACTTCTCTTCTGTTACTATGATTTAAAATACTCTGAAAAAAAAACTTAAGGAAGGAAGGAGTAGTGTTAGGCCACATTTTGAGGCACAAGTCCACCATAGTAGAGATGGTCAATGCAGCAGGAGCTTGAATCCCCTGGTTACATTGCATCTCAGTCACAAGAAGAGAGTGATGAACACATACATGCAAATGCTCAGTTCACTTTCTCTACTCCTACATAGTCTAGGATTTCCTATGTAGGGAATGGTGCCAGCCACAGGCCTTCCCATCACTAACATAATCAAGATGATTTCTGACTAATCTTAATCTCTCACAGGTATACCTTTCTACAGGCCCATCTCTATATAAAATACCCAAGTAACATATAGCTTACTGATATTCTAGTAATAGAGAATGTACTTTTTTAAAGAAAAAATATGTACTACTTAAAAATTAACAATATATTAGCCACAAAAAAGTTATAAGAAATAATAAAATCCATAAAAACTAAAACTACAATGATATATTTTTACCATGGGGAAATAAAACTAGAAGTATAACCTCTTTCCTCTTGGAAATAGAAACACACACACACACACACACACACACACACACACACACACACACACACACACAACCTCATTCAAATCTTGTGGCAAAGACATGTATAATATAGAAAATATAAAAAGTAATTGCTAAGCCTCTGAGAGCAGAAATAAATAAAATACAGTGTTTCACAGAGCATATGGATAAATTAAATGCTCAAATGAAAGCATAGAACTTCCAAAACTCATATCAGTGACAGTGGAAACGAGATTAAATATCAGCTCCAAAGAGGAGGAAAATGACAGTCATCCAAAAGAAAGAAATAATCTGCTGGGAGATGGCTCAGCCACTAATACGCCTTGCAACATAAAGCCCCTGAAACCACACGCAAGAAGCCAAGCATTGGTAGTGTGCATTTGCCATCACAGAACTGGGAAGTAGGGACAAAAACTCCCAGGGGCTCACTGGCCAGCAGCCTCACCTACCTAACAGGTTCCTGGCCAGTGAGTGACTGCCAAACAAAAAAAGAAAGTAGATAGTGCCTGAGGAAGAAGATCCAGATCCAGGTGGTTGTCCTCTGGCCTACACACACACACACACACACACACACACACACACACTTTGATAATAACATTAATAAAATGGACAAACCTCTAGTAAATCTATTTTTTAACAAAAGAGGCAAATAGCACAAATGCACAAAAATATGACCAAGGAAAATAACCATCAAAGTATTTTTAATCTACATAATTAAATTGGGAGAGTTCCATGAAATCATTTTAAAGCCTTGATAAAACAGATAACTTAAGTCAAATAAAAATTCAAAAGTTCAAATGGACCAATTATCATACAAGAAGCAGGCAGGCTTCTGGGCTCTTCAAATCAGCCCAGAAGACAACTGAACACGTATGAACAACTAAACTGCATCACATTGCATAGCTGATGCTTAAACTGCCACAGCTTACAGGATAGGTCTGTTCCAGACATATAATTCTCATCAAACAAAAGTTTATATGAAGACTATACAAAAGGAAGTCTCTAATTGTCACAAAAGTACTGTAATATTATAAGTGGGATATTAAAATAGAACCACATGCAATGCTGAAAGAAAATACATCATAACTATTCGTAGGATGCTAAGAGATTCAATATCAGCAAATCATTCTGCATAATTATTATAGCAGTACATCAAAGAGAACAATTGTATGGCCTCTCAACAGTGACAAACATTTTTTAAAGCAACATTTATTTGCAGTCATACATATATTTTCATTCATTAAAATAAGAACCAATCAAATACATATCTTAATGAGTGGGAAAATACAAAGATTACTCCATTAAGATAAGAAACAATGCAGAGTTACTCACTCTAGCCTCCACACTTGAACATGATAATAATATAACCAGCCAATGGAATTAAACAGAATAAAGGTACTATGGAATCAATATGTATATTAGAAAAATCAAGATAACAAAAAACTATTGTGAAAGATAAGGGAATCTGACAAATCAACAGGATATAAAATTATATAGAAATTAAGAGTTTCCACGTAAGTAAGTACCAAATATTATAAGATACAAAAGAAAGAACACACTCCACTCTGAAAAGATCAAGCACACACCTAACAACAGCAAACAGTAAGTCTTACAAAAATTGTAAGCACCTTTGAAACAAAAAAGTATCTTGAAGTTATATCAAAAAAGAAAGAATCTCCTTCTCTTAAATATAGATTCAAAGAAACAGAAAAATCACTGATATAAAATATTCTAAGATGAATGCTTCTTCTCAGCAAGTCAAAGACATGATTAACAGGGAAAGAGGCTGGAAAGATACCTCAATCGGTAAATGCTTAGTGCATAAGCTTGAGGACATGAGTTTATACCTCCAACACCTACATTGAAAAAGAAAAAGGCAGGCTGAATAACTTTCTTCCTTTGGGTTTCTAGTCCTACAACAAAACACCATAACCAAAAAGCAAGTAGTGGAGGAAAGGGTTTATTTGGCTTATACTTCCATATTGCTGTTCATCATCAAAGGAAGTCAGGACAGAAACTCAAACAGGGCAGGAAACTGAAGTCAGGAACTGATATAGAGGCCATGAAGGGGGTGCTAAGTACGGGCTTGCTTCCCCTGGCTTCCTCAGCCTGCTTTCTTTCTTTTTTGTTGGTTTTTTGTTTTGTTTTGTTTTTTTGTTTTGGTTTGGTTTTGGTTTTTGAGACAGAGTTTCTCTGTGTAGCTTTGGAGCCTATCCTGGCACTCGGCACTTGCTCTGGAGACCAGGCTGGCCTGAAACTCACAGAGATCCACCTGCCTCTGCCTCCTGAGTGCTGGGATTAAAGGCGTGCCCACCAACACCCAGCCTCAGTCTGCTTTCTTATAGAATCCAGGACTACCAGCCCAAGGATGGAGCCATTCACAATGGGCTGGACCCCCCCCCTCCCCCCCGCCATCACTAATTAAGAAAATGCCTTACTGCCAGGTCCTATGGCAGCATTTCCTCAACTGAGGTTCCCTCCTTTAAGATAACTCTAGTTTGTGTGTCAAGCTGGCATAAAACTATCCAGCAGAGAGACACACACTATCCCAGCATGGGAGAAGCAGAGACAGGAGATTCCTGGGTGTTGGCCAGTTAGTCTCTCCAAATAGTATACTACAAATACAGTGAGAGACCCTGCCTCAAAAAACAATAAGCACAACAGAGGAAGGAAGTCATCCAACATTGACTTCTGGCTTCTACATTCACACACACACACACACACACACACACACACACACACACAAACACACACACACACACACACACACACACACACAGTGAAAGGTAAACTAAGGAGACAGAGATTCATCTAGTTTAAAGAAAATGTAAGGTATAACTTGCTTAATCTGAGAGTCTAGTGTGAATGCTAATTAAACTAGGATCTAGGGTTGAAACACAGTGGTAAAGTGACCCTGAATTGCATGAGTCCCAGTAATTATTGCTTTTCTGACTTTCTCTCCCTCAAGAAACTATTTCACCATAGAAACAAGTGATGGATTAGGGGTTATACTGAATCTACTCCATATGTGAAAAAAAGGCAATCCACAAATTTTAGGTTTTGATTGTTAATACTAGTAAGTAGTCTTTTTCCCTATTATTTGTGTTCTTGTGATGCGACCTAGGCATCTGGAATTAGACTGTTGGTGTCTTTTGGTGTGGTTATTGTACCCACCTTTGTTGAGTTGGGTGTTTGGATCTCTGTTGGATGTTACCCCAACTTGGCATGTTTTAGATCAGCTGGATGGTGTGTGAGATTCATCCTGGGGCCACTTGTGGTGATGATGTATGATTAGGCAATCAGAAACTGTCCTAGCTCAGCTCAGGCAAGGTGCAGCCTCTGACCACAAGACCAGCCCACAGTAGGTCCAGTGGGTTCTCTCCATGAGAGCTGCATGAAGCTCAGAGCATGGAACCTTAGATAGCAAGGTCTCAAGGATCCCTGGATAGCAAGGTCTTGAGGATCCTTGGATAGCAAGGTCCTGAGGATTCCCCCCCCCCCACTTCACCTAGCTGGCACATAGCAAGGTCCTGAGGCCACGGAGACTGGGCACTTACTTACTAGTAAAATATAGTTGACAAAGGGCACAGATGATTGATAGGAGAGGATAATGATTTTGTGGCTGGGAACTATTCCTAATATGTTTATTCTCCAAACACCTTCTTAAAATTTAATTGAATTAAGCTCTTGGATTTTCTAATTTATTTTTTCATGAATACAAAATACTCCCAATAAGTTTTCATCTATTTGAGAGGAAGAAACATTCTGTGGTTTTCTTTTTAAAAACCACTCCAAAGCACCCAGAATGTTCCTGAGGCATAGGAATCAATGAATATCTGAATAAAACTGAGTAACTGACAAAATGATGGAGTAAGAACAGTTAATTGTGGGGTAGGCTTTTCCCCTTCATAAGAGTTTCCCATGAAGCTTCTTCTAAAGGTACATAGGAGAGAACCAGAGCCCACAGACTCAGAGGAGCCAGTGCTTTGTGACTTAGCTTGCTTTGTCCAATGTCTCTTAAAGGACACAGGCAGAGGGGGCATTTTTCTGGAATCATGAGTATAGAATTGGAAGCACCTAATGACATGATTGGATTTTTTCTGTTTTGCTAGTGCATTCTAACAGCGTGCCTGTGTTTGCCAAAATAAGAACTTCACATGTCACCCGGACCTAACTCTATTAACATGTAAGTAAAATTGAGTCTGTGCATTGAAAACACAAATATTATGCTAGCAATATAGCTCATTTTTCTTTTTAAAACAAGTGAAAAGAAAAGGGGATAACTAATGCCAATTTCTCAACATGGACTTCTAAGATAAAAACAAAGTAATTTATCCACTAACCTAGGCAAGTTTTAAAAAGCTAAATGTTAAGAAAAGAACACTCAAGTAAATATGATTAAGGATATTCTGCAAGCTTATGGAGAAGACACAGAATATCCACCTTCATCAGAAAGGCTCTTATCTTTTAAATAGTAGAGCCTCCTGGCAGGGAGGTAAAGAGTGAGGTACCTGGAGCCAGATACCTAGCCTGTTGCGTGAGGACAGAGACTCTTCCCTCTAGTTGCATAGTGGACCATATCTCCTTAATGGATAGAAGCCATTCTGCAATCCATGATTCCTCTCTGTGTAACAGACTATAGGGGACAAACACATCAGCCCAGAAAGCTGGCCCTGCCACCTCTTTGCAGAGTAGACCACTGGCCCAAGGGCCTGTTCTACAGACAAACTACAGCTCTTATTTCTCCACCTGGGTACAGCTAATAAGAAGACTTTCTATTTCGTGTCCTGGAAGGAAGGAGTGCTTATTAGGCTTCAAGCTCAAACCCCAGAGGAAAAAGGAAGAAATTGATATTGGTCAGTTTTAGAACATTACTGGGTCACTAGTCATACCATTTAATGATATCAGAGCCCTACTATAATTCAAATCTGTTGTCATTGCTATTATTATTATTACTAGCTTTAAATAAGGGATAGTCAGTTTACAACCTCACAGAATGTCCTCATTTTTCTAGGGAAAAGACACCTGCTAAGTCCTATCTCACTGTCTGGCTGATTTTTCATGTTATTTTTGTGTCCTTTATTGAGTGACAGGTACTGAATTGGGCATTTTATATACTTTTTATCTTACTATTAGTTAATTAGCCTCTCCTTTTCATCTTGGAGTGAACTATGATCATTTTATTGCAACAGCAATGCCCATACTTCATGAAAATGACTCCCTGTTAAGATTCAACTCTGAAAGGCAACCCTGGCTTATGTACTGATGGCATGAACTCCAGGTGGTGGGGCTACTTTGAGAATTGAGTTGGTGGCAACTTTAGGAGGCAAGGTCTAGCTAGAGGAGATGAGTCACTGGAGGCAGGGTCTCTGGTCCTTTCTGCCATAAGTTGAGCAGATTTCACCTCCAGGCCTTCCTACCCACTGCCACCTCTTGTCACTTGTTATTTTCAACTGAGATGCTACAGGGCACAAGCTCCAGATTTAGGAGAAGTGCATGCTTCTTCCACTGAGATCCTAGGTGGGATAGGAGTTTGAAGTGTCTAGAACTCAGGCCTCCTCTATTACCAACACCATCATTCATTTAAGAAACGGGAAGGAAGAAAAGTCCTTGGTGCGATATGAATAGGGTCCCTTTTACCATTGGCAATTTCTCTTTCCAGTCAGAAAGCTCGTGTTTTTATAGTTTAATACCGCCAGGCTTCTCAGTCATCTTGAGAAAAACAGAGATGAAAACACAGGCTGTAGCTGAGCAGAGGAGAAATGATCTAGTCCTCTCCCGGAGCAAGATAAGTGATAAGACATGCTATGCAGTGAATCGCTGTGGGTGAGGTCCGGAAGGATCAAAGCTGGGCCTTTACTTCAAAGAACAGCACCGACGTGGTGAGTTTGCCTCCATTTTGTTAGAAAATTCCTTTAACAATTCCCTTTCAAGCACCTTGTAAACAGTCTTCTTCCGACCTCGGGTCTCATAGTTGAATGCAGATCTCAAAGGGGAATCCCAGAGAAGATTCAAGCTTTTATCTGCTGCCTCGGATTCTTCCTAACCAGCATGATTTCATTACAAACTCCTGATAATTTCCTTAAAAGGGAAATCAGAATCCTGAGAGAGAGATGCTTCTATCGCTATAGCACACATCCTCCTGTCTTCCCGCAGTCAATTGAGCCGAAGCCCATGTATTTTCCTGACACTTAAACCATCAAGCCAAAGAGGCTTCAATCCAGAGGAGTTCAGTCAACACACAAGAAACTCTATCCCAGGTAAGGATACAAAGGCCTTCGGAGCGTCATTCTAAAGTTGGGAAATGTTTGGAAAATTATCTTCAAGCTGGCCATAGAGCACTGTCCCCCTGCTCTAGATCAGTATAAATGCCAGTGCCCTATCTGGGGCAGAAACAGTAACCCAAGATGATCACCACCCCTCCCCTGTTCACCTCCTAAAAACATTAGCCCTTTTCTACCCCAACTCCCAACATAACTTCTCCTTCATTCACTGATATGTGTCTAGACGTGGCTGTGTATCTAAAAAATCTAAGCCACATGCCCTGAAAAGTGAGCCTTTTTCTGACAAATCCCCCCTCACACCACAGATGCTCTGCCTCCACAGAAGGAGACCTAAAAGGCCAGACCATCAAAAAGGAAAAGCAAAACCCATTCCACTTTAGAAAAGAGATGAAATAGGTGTACCTCAAACAACCAAAAGCTCAGGAGCATGCTTCATGACCTCAAGGTAGAATGGACCACCGGACTGAAGCCACAAAGGGCAAGAAGCATGTTCCAACACAAATTGCAATGTTGCTGGCTGCAAAATTTGAACCCAAAATTACATTTGCAAATGCTTACATACTTTGTATGCAATTTGCATAGTGCAATGAAAATTCTATTGTTCATTATTTCCCTTAAAGTTCCCCATGTTACATTTTATCCCAGGCCCAGAATGCAAGGGAAAGAGAAGGAGGCAAGGCCACCACTGAGACCTTTAAGGCACAAGTTGTCTGTCATAAGATGTGAAGATAGTGGCTACTGAAACCCAGTCACCAATAAACAATTTAAACCTACAACCTAAATCCTCCAGCTAATAAGCCAGCTGTCAGATCACTCCTCTAAAGCTGGCCTAAAAGAGAAAGGATACATTAGAAGAGGGAGCAGAGAGAGCCCTGTTAATCACCCTCAGTTGGATTTTAAATTGTTACAGCCTTGCCATTATGCTGGGGGCTCATGCAATTGTCTCAGGATAATCTCAGACTGTGCCTTTTATCCACAAGCAACATCAAATCACTGAGATGTACAATAAGAGGAAGCAGAGCTTTTTCAATCTTACCAAATGAGATTAAGTGGGTTGCTCTGGCCCACATCTACCAAGAGGCAGTAACAATTCACATTTTTGATGTGAATTTTCAAGCAATCATTACTGGTATAAATTAATCGGAAAAGGGAAACATGATCAGAAATCTGGGTTTTATCTTGTTTTGATTTTTTTAAAATTCTAAAAGCATTATTCTGCTTTGGAGTTATCATATTTTAGTGGAAGGTTTCTTTGTTGTTATTGTTCTTATTGTTAAACTGCTGTACTTGAGGCAAGTCCATACACAGCATGGTAATATTCTCAAATCACACAACAGAGATTCCTGAAAATATCCCTTGTGCTCAAATAAAGCCATTACCATATCCTAATGCAGTTTAACAATACACAACACAGTCATGGGCGTGCTATTACAACAAACTAGGTCATTGAAAATCACTCACCAAATGTGCAGATAAAACCACCATTATAATCAAGGAACTGGGGAAGAAATGGAATTAATTTCCCAGGATCCAATCCATGAGTCAAGGGGATGTTGAGAAAAGAAACTGTCCAGGAACTTGGTGGGTTGCTCCTAAGCACCTCAGAGAGTTCCATCTTCCTGGCTCCTGGCTAAAGTCCTGGAAGCAATATTAGTCAACATTGTGGGCCCTGCCATCCACTGGCCCAAAATGCTTTTCATGCCTGACTTATGGTTTGATTCCTGGCAGTCGAGGCCTGCTCTGCTTGGCTGATTCCCATCAGGATGCCTCTCCGCACCTGTACTATGTGATCTGAGTTCAAACAACTCAGTTTGCATGAAGTCTAATGTCTTTGACTTTCCTAATATTAACATAAAGAATAACCCAATGTTTTGCTTCTCCTTGCTTACTTCAGTTTTAGGAAAATGTTTCCCATAGGTACACATAGAATTCAGAACAGACTACAGATGGTAAGAAGGTAAAAATGAGAGCAGTGAGTAGGGACTCCAAAATTGGGATGCAAATAGAACCTTCTTAATCACATAGTTTATAAACACTTCAAGATTTAGTGCATTAAAAACAACGAAAAACAAATTACCCTTCTTTCCCCCAAAAGTCTGTTCTTATTCAAACCAGTGAGTATCAGCAGGACCCAGCAGGACCCCAAAAGGTCCTGAGCACTTTGGATCACCACATTCCAGAGCCCAAGCTGGCCTAAGAAACAACTGACTAAACAAAAATGATACTTAAGCTAACTTGAGATTGAGATAGATGTTCTAAAGCTAGTTCATCATTAATAGCCAAAAATATTAGCCAGTACTGAGCAGAACATCTGTGCTAGCTGACTGCTTGGGCACTGCATGCTCCCAGGCCCAGCAAACTGACCTTAGTCCTTTGCCTAAGGACAAGGAAGCTAGCCTCACCACCTGTCTTTCTACCCTCCTTTCTATTCCTGATTATTATGAGAGGCATGGACAGCCTTTTCCGGACACATCATAGTGGTTGAACTCCTATTTTAAGATTCTTTATTGAATCAGAATAGATACAATTAGTTATCTGAATTCCATTTCTGAACAGAAAACAGAGGTTACTGAGAGAAGGTTCCGATTGTTATTTTTAATCACAGAAGCACAGAGGTTAAAGTGAAACCACCAAGGCCAACTCCCTCATACACCCACTCACTCAGTGATATTGACTGAGCACCTAACAGTGTGCTAGGCATGAATTTGGATATTTTAAATAATAGTGAGAAACAAGGCTCTCTATCTTAGAGGTTATACTCTACCAGGGAAAGACATGAGCTTGATATATATAAGTGAACTGTACAAAATGCTAGACAAGAATTGATGCTTTGGAAATAGAAGAAAAAGCAGAATGAATAAAAGCATTAGTAGGTATGTGGAGGAGGATGTGGGAATGAGTCTGAATAGAGTAGTCAGGAAAGACCTCGTGAGCAGGTTTCACTTGAACAGAACATTGGTGATGAAGAAACCAGCCCTGCAGGCATCTGCATCTGTGAGAAGAGCCTTGCAGCAGGAGAAGTCCATAGGGAGACAGAAGTGAGAAGCTAGTGATGGCTTCGTGCTGCAACCCAAGCATGAGGACCTGATTTCAGATCTGCAGTGGCCCATACAGAAGGGAGGCACGGTGGCAGGTGTCTAGAACTGGGGTCTAGGGGATGGTTGTGTGAAGGATAGATGGGGAGTGGGGGAGGCACTGACTAGGCTGCTAGTCTATCCAAAACAGCAAGGTTCCAGTTCAGGGAGAGACCCTGGCTCAAAAACTAAAATTAGGTGGAAAGTGAATCGGGGATGTTGATCTCTGGCTTCCACTTGTGTGTGTGTGCATGCGTGCACACACCCCACCCCTACCAAATATGTGTCTAGAAAGTTCAAGGAACACCAAAACACTAGTATTGCTGAGTTCCTATGAGAAATGGAGGGACTGGAGGACTGCGGTGGAGTGATGGGAACCGGATGTAGCAGAGGTGTCCAAAGAACCCTGTAGAACAGGAACTTCCACCGGAAGTGGAATACAGTGTCACAAATTTCAAGCAGGAAAGTGAGATGAGTGGATTCCTCCCATGTTGATAGGAAGACTTAGTTAGCTACTGAGAACATACTGTGGATGTGGATTCCGGGTAAAAAGCCCTTACAGGAACCAGGTGAGGGGAAAGGAGCCTCAACTGTATAGACAGGGAGGTGCTGAGGAAAGGTCGAGTCAAAGCAGTTGATGTGTGTGACCTGAGAATCAAGGAGGCTTCCATTGAACAGGAGGATGGAGTCATCTTTCAGACTATCTTCAAAAGAACTTTGCCCTTGAATGTGATTGACTACTAGGGAGTTTCCTCTCTTACCCAAATCTTCTCTTTAGAAAACTAGGGGACAGCACAAACTCACAGATACCTAACTTGCCATGTTGCAAGGGGGTTGAAAGTCTGCCCCGAATATCTTCTCTTTCACTGTCTTAATCATTTCTTCTGTCATCTTATAGTTTTATTCCTTTCTCTCTATCCAAGAAGGGTATATAAGGTCCATGAGAACATCATTTCATGGAAAATAATACTGGTTAAATGTGGGATTGGGCCCCTGGCATCTCAACTCAATCTAGATTTAGGCTCAGTTAAGGGACACTCCAATAACTGTATATAAGAGAGACATTTGATCCCCATCCTATCAACCAGAGGCTTGCCCAAGGTCAACAAAGGTCATTAACAACCAAGTTGCTACTAGAATTTATCTTTCTTAACTCTCTATGCAGAGCATAAACTCTCTGGGTGTGAGAGGGGGGAACACAGAGAAACTTTGTCAAGATTTGCATATCTTATTGTCAAAAAATCCTTCAATATCAACTGTGACAAAAGTCCTATCTATCCCAGGAAAAGAAAATGCTTCTTCTAGAGAAAGTTTTTTTTTTTTTCCTTGCCTAGTGACTAACCTCCATCCTTTATTATGAATTAGCTCCAAGGCACATCCCAAAGCCCTCAAATGAATTAGCCATGGACGTAGGAGGGGAGTGGGCTGAGTGTCTGACAGAATCCCTCCCAAGCCTGATACTGCACAGGTGAGAGGATGTGGGATCCACATGCCTGTAGAGCTAAAAGCAAAACAGCACATTTCCAAGGCTTATGTAATAGCTTTTCTGAGGTTAAAAACTGCTCCCCCTGGCATTTTCTGAATTCCTGTAGTCAGCTCAGCTGCTGTGGATGTGGTTTGCACGTACGAGGGTCCTAAGAAAGACTCTGTCATTATTCTTTGTACTTCAGCGCTAAATCATCTTGCACTGCACACAAGTCAGCAGGGCTGTTTTCTATCAGACTGTGAACAATTCCTTCCTGCAGCCATTGTTCTGTGATTTCCCCGTCTGCAGGGACAATGGGTTCCAGTTTCAACCCTCATGCATAAATATGGCAGCCATCATTACAATAGGCTGGCTCTCTGGCTGCAAGTCAGGACGGTGCTTAGATTGAGGGCATTGTGATACTCAGATTCGGGACAAAAAAAAAATGACAGTTTGAAATAACAGCACAGTGGAGTGTGGCGCACCTGACTGAGCAGAGCCCTGTGAGCAGGTATGCCATGGGTCTCTAGACTGTCAGTTATTTCTTAGAGAAGGCATGGATAGGGGTAGGGAATAAAGTGGATAGCAGAAGACAAAGACAAAAGGAAATGGGTCCCTTGCCCTTGTTCCTTTTTGCTTCTTTTGTGTGCTCTTATTCCATGGAAGAATAAAATTACTAGACTCTGAAGATGGCCAAAAGTGTTTACTTCCATTTACAGAGGCTGCTTTCTGGCTGAGTGTGACTCCATTTACGCAAGGCAGTACTACTCTGACTTTTCGGTAACGATGAGCATGGGAATAACACAGCAAGAACAATTATATAGTGCTGAACTCACTTTCTTTCCCTCTTTCTCCAGCCAGAAGCGCTAATCACATTCTATCTACCTCCTTTGCTCTCCTGAAGTTCAAGTTTCCCCATTATTAAAAGTCTAAGTAGTGGATTCAGTCATGTACAGAACCTTAAATGTGTGAGGAAGACAGAAGTCCCTCCGAGTACCTCCACACAATGCGTATGTTTCTGGTCATCACTGGATACCTCTGCACATAGTAGGCATTCAACGACAATAGCAAGAATTTAAAGGTTGAGAGAATTAATAAATAAAAAGTCACTGCTTCTTAGACTCTATTGCCAGCCTCTAACCTTTTCCCCAACCTGCCAAGGACATTTTGGATCAGACACTTATTCTTCAATACAAAAACAAAATAAAAAATAAAAATAAAAAGCAAGCTCACAATTACAGTGTCACCTTGATACTCTAAGTGAAATTCAGGTTCATCCCTGTGTATTCTGTGTATTGTAAGAAGCCCACCCTACCCACATCCACTGGAAATGACAGCTCTCTCTCCTCTGCCCATGCATATCACTTACTGGCCAGTTATTGGTCTCACTTTACTGTGCAAGGTTTCAGACATTTTTGCCAATTATTTCCTAAACAACTTTTCACAGAAAAGAACTGTGTTTAATTATTTTTCTTACATTCGAATCACTGCACTCGCTGTAGCAAAAGTCGGTAATTATTTTGTTGACATGAGTCAGTGAGGATGCATCCTATTTCAGCATTCCTGTGAAGAGTTTCAGACAGGCTGGGGAGATGGTTCAGTGGCGAAGAGTGCTGGTTGCCCCTCCAGAGGACTGTGGTTTCATTCTGGCTCCACTGCTTGCTAACTTGGAGAAATCATTGCCTCAATTGGCCTCAGTCTGCTAAGATGCAAAACAAACGCAGAGCTATTTCCACAGGGGTGGTGTGGGGCTTTTCAAAAGATAATGTTCCCTGGCACTCAAGAAGCAGAAGCACCACTGCAGCCATCTCTCCTCTCACTGATCACACAGAAGTCTGTGAGACTCAGATAGATAGACAACTCTCAGGTGCCTGGGTGCCCAGTCACCCAGGTATAGGACCCTGTGCCCAGGAGTGAGTGTCCAGGACAATCTGTCACTACTGAGCTCTTCACATAATCTTCTCTAAGATATTCAGAATCAACATCAAAACATGCCTTGCCTCATGTCAGTTATTTCATGTGACATGGATCAAGGACCATGAGGGATTTCTGGGAACGTGTCCTTAGCAGTCTCCATGGTATGAAATTTCACTAATGGAGACCAGCTTCTTGGGGAAAGGTTCAAAAGATGCATTGCCAAACCTCCTCTAAAAATACAATGTAAAGAATAAAAATTAATAAACGGTTAGAAAACCAGGCAGGGGTCATGATAGGAATGAGAAGGTTATTCAGAAGAAAACAACAAAAACAATATGAGCTCTGCTGGTCAACTTCTTATGACAAAGTCTGGGTACTCACTGCATCTGGATGGAGGTGTTGCGTGTTGAAAGTAAATCCCTTGGAGGTATATGTGGGAGGTGATGTGTGCCACAGGACCCTTCAAACACAGCACCCTTAGGTTTCCATCTCACCGGCTCCTAATGCCCAGCCTACATATCTACGGGTGTCTGCCTCTGTAACTATTGTAGAAGTCTCTTCTTAGTCTTCTGCTTCATAGAACTCACACCAATTTCCATATACTGGGTCTGGGCTCTGTGCCATCAGCTGACATGAAAGACCCAGCATCACCGGCTAGGACTCTGTGAAGAAAGTGAGAGAGGAGGCTGTTGGGCCAGTAGCGAGGATCAAATATTCACGTGAGGACTCTGGATGCCGTGGGCTGATTAGAAAAGGCCAAAAGTTCCTCCATGGAAAGAGCATAGTTTGTAACTAATAATTTACACATGGGCTTGCTTTCCCTGGGTAATTATAGATTATTATCCAACTAATTACAGTACACGGTTTTAAAAGATCTAAAATTTATTAGCCCAATGTGGAAATTACTGTGAAACGTGATTTGAAAAGAAAAAAATGTTGAGGAAGTGGTTGTAGTCTTGCCGGGGTGACACAGTGCATTGTTCTTATGGTCTCTTCCTGTGTAAGACAGGTTGGTACTACTGCACACCCCACAGACATCCTAGCAAGGGGTTTCAGCATCTCACTTCCAAATGACTTTTCTCTCTAAGTAGGGGGTACAGATTTACAAAAAAAGAAAAAGAAAAAAGAAAGGACCAGATGTCAGTTAAATTTGAATTTTAGATACCTATTAAATCAACTTAGCCCTCAAATGTTGCAAAGGGAATACTTATACTAAAAATTATTCATCTTATAACTAAAATTCAAATTTAACACAGCATCCTGTGTTTAATCTGACAAAAGAGATCAGAAAGTAAAGCTGAGGAGTAAAGCTGAGGAGAGACTGTTAAACCATAGGTCTAATGAGCAGTGTCCCAAAGTCCAAAACAGGGTGTCAAACTTCACATAATAATATGGGTATCCAATAAGACAATGTAGAAATGTTCATGAGAATTCCCAAGTATGAGTTTTAACTCCCAAGTTAAGAGGCAAAATGGTGAATTATTCCCTTTGTGTATGTGGATCTGGTCCTCCATTATGGTCCTTGGTGTTATCTACAAAAATCTGCTCAATGAATACTAACAGAAAGAAAAACAAAAGAATTATGGGAAATTCGCTCCTGCCATGAGAGCCCACATCTGTTCCCTCACTCACCCGCCTCACCTACTGGTTCTCTGAAACAAGGCTTCAGCCACCTGAACAAATCACCACCCCCAACCTTCCTGTTACTTTGCTGCAAGGGAAGTTCATATGCTAATTATGTCTAAGTAAGAAATAATCAAGAGTTAAGGGTAGAAAGCATCAAAAAAGACAATGTGCTCATTAAAAGGCTTTTAAAATCAGGGTATAAAACAATCATTGACTAGTATGCTTGAAAAGAAGTATAGCCTAATCAGAGACAAAATTGTATTATTAACCAGTATTATTAATTTTCAAAGAACATCACTATGAGTTGTATGTTATCAAAATAGTTAGCCGATCCCTCCACTCAACAAATACTGAATCTATACCTAGTGTGTTAGGCATCCCATTGCAGCTACTGAGGTGCAGCTAACAAGACAGGTGAGATCCTACTCTTGGGGAACTTATGGTCCAGGGGTGAGGAAGGATGGAAAGAACCAAGAAATAAACACAAGAAATAAACAATAGTAAGGAATTAAAATAAACGATAAGGCCACAGATAAAATAACTGAGTACTTGGGGGGGGGCAGTATCAAGGGCTCTGGGAGACATAACCTTCAGATCTAGAGAAGACTCTGTGGTTTCAAAAATATCTCTAAATTCCAGGTTCATGACTGCGGACGTCTGAGTTCTCTTGGATACCTCCAATTGAGTTTTTGCAAAGTTCATTTGGCTTAGAGATGGACTTGCCTAATCATTCTATGTGTCCATAAAGTATAAAATACATCCCCTTTCATGATTCACATTCTCTCTCCCTTCCTCCCTCCCTCTTCGCCCCCACTCAGTCCTTCTCCCTCTCCTGTCTCCTCTCTCCCTCTCTCCTTCCCTCCCCCTTCTTGTTAATATGCCTTTGTATGCACAGCAGAGTTTACTGAGGATAATGGGAGAACAGCAAGGGAATTTACTCACAAATACTTACCATTTAAATTAGATGTCTCCAAGGCTGGAGACAGTATCATTTTACTCCTTTTTTCTCCCACATTCCGTTAATGTTCTCTTCATTTCTGATGGCAATGTTTGCATGCTCTTATTGTTTCACCCCCTATTAAACCTTCAACTTTGGCATCTTGCTTTTGTAGAAGCCCCTTATCAAGGTACTTCCTAAAACAGACAATTTCCTCCCTAAGAGAAATATGGAAGCCAGCTGTTAAGATAATCATTTATTTTAACAGCCGCATGAAATAGTCAGAAATCTATACTTTGTTGCACTGTGTGTATGAATTGTTAAAAAGAAAAAAGAATCCCTTGACTTTGCAATAACTAAGAGTTTGAATGAGACCCAGGCACTTTCTTGAGTCAGTTTTCCACATCCATTTGGTATCCCACAGACTATGTGCCTGGTGCACAGTAGGCCTTCAATAAATGTTTGATGGATTTAATTGAATGTACTACAACCTACACAAGCACCATGGTGAGTACAAAACACACATCTGACAGCTCAGTGCTCTAGAAAAGCAGCAAGTTTATTAGTGGCAATTTGCCACCAGCAGCACTTAGATGTGGATTGTTTTCCATGCTGTTTCTTGATCTCATCATTAGAAAGTACTCCTGAGGTACCTTTTGAAGTTAGCACAGAGAGAAGGCATCCCTATAGTGTAAGACTTCACACTTAAAGATACAATACACTAATTGTCCCAAAGAAAACAGGTACTAGGTCGATCAAGCCAGTGGTGGCTAGGTTCATCCATTATTTGTGTCATAACAGTATTTAAATCACATTGCCACAAAGGTCACAAAGGTGACTTAATGTCCCCACTACCCTTGAGCTGCCCTTACTTTGATCTATACTTGACCTCATAGGATTTCTTTGGCTTTTTAAGTGATTTTTTTCCCATCCAGTGAATCTCATTTACACTGAATTGAGGAGACTCTCCAGTTAGTAACTGCAGGCAGGCCACAGCCAGTCCAAGCTGAGTTGTCACTTGCCACATCCATCTGTCTTTAAATCAGCTGCCTTCCACCTGCAGGGTACTGTGTTCTCTTTATTTCTAACACTGTGACATGGTCAGCATTTCCTATTGGATTATGGGCTTTCTGGGAGCTGATGTGACATCTTTCCCCTTCTTAATGCTTTAGTATCTATAACAAAGCTCGGGGAATGGTTTTATTTGCTTAACAAATATTTACTGATCAAATCACTCTCTTCTTGTTCTAGGACAAGTTAACTCTTAGAAAAGGATGGGAAAGCTATGGTATTGATTAGAAAATAAACCATTTAGATTTCCACTTAATGTCTATTGCATAAAAGAGAAGCATTTTGTAAACTTCCTTAATCTAACATCTAAATTAGCATCTGTGATATCCTGTTTAACATATGAATTGCCCACTTCACCATAGCAAGTAATTTTTCTCTAACTTTTAGAATTTTTAATGGTAAATTCAGTGATTCAATGTTAAATTCACTTAGTCTATTCTTGGTCTCTGAGTTCTTAGTTCTTTCTCATGGAGAAGGGAGCTGGAAGCATAAAAAGCAAGAAAGTTGTACAAATTGTACTTGCAAGTAATAAATGTTTTTCCATTTGTCTGCTTAAATAGCATGCATCCATCTTGCTTTTCCATTGATCTTGGTCCCCATCAGTGGATCTGACTAAGCCATTAATACTCTGGGGTCCTAATGAGGAATTTTAGATTTCGCTCATCTTTACTACATGAGTTAGTTGAGGTCCTTTTGGAAGGAAGACTTGTCCCTGTGTTTCCCAGTCATTATTTTTATGTACTTACACATATTTATTTTATTCTTTGAGTTATAATCAAATGCTATTATTTGTTGATGGAATTGGGACCAGTTGCAAACCCGTTGGAGTTATCTATGTGTCCTTTGTAAACCATCTGTATCTTTTCCATAAATTATTTGGTTTGTGGCATCATAAGAAAGCCAATGCAAGCTTGTTTCTAATTTAAATTTTAAAAATACGATTAAAAAAGGAAAGCCAATTGTTTCTTTAAGGAGAGAAACCCCAATTTTCCCTTCATTTACTTGTTTAGTGAGTAAACTTATTTTTCTTAAATGATTGGTCCTTTGTCCATTTGAAAGGTGGTTCTTAAGCATCTACTGAACAACAAAGATACAATTATGGTTGGAACAAATCCAGCCCCAACCCTCCATTTCCTAGGTTCAATGCCTAAAACATAAGCAAGCAGAATACCCTGAGAAAATGTAGAGATGACAGTGTGGGTATGAACAACTGCTGCTTTGCATACTTTGGCAAAAAAGAAATAAGTCTAGCATATGTTTGAGGCCCTTATTAATCACATTGAGGAAACACTATATTATCATCCAAGGAAAACTGCTACCTCCATCCTTTCCTCTATTACTGTCTCCCAGGAATTTATTACCCATTGAGAGAATTGTTTGCTAAGCAAGTAAGCGCTAAACTTATGAAGACTATAACTCAGGTGGTGATTCCTTAGAGAACAGCATTATTTTATGAGGTCTACTTAATGTTTCCCTGGGCAACGCTGACTTTCATTATTCAAAGGAACTGGGAAATGTCTTGGGGAAGAGCAATAATTGGTTGTATCTATTCATGTTTCTGTATAATCACTATGCTGGAGCCATGTAGACAAAGTTCAGTGTTTGTATATTTCAAACAGGACAGATCCAAAATTAAGTGCAGAATAGGGAAGGTTAAGTTGCCTTCAAGAGTACAACAAAATTATTCATCACAGAAAAGAAATTCACAGGAGGAGTTAACATAAGAAATGAGCAATCAGATATCCTATGGATTCCTTCCATGGGACTAGAACCAGCTATTTCTTCATCCTTTCCCCCCCACTCTCTCCCCTCCTCTTCCCTCCTTCCTTCTTCAGATGTGACAAGCTTTATGCCCTGCTCTCCTAAGGGCCAGATTACAGCTGTGAGCCACCAGGCCTGGCTGCAAATTGCTCCTTGTACAGGACAGTATTTAGACATTAAATGTAAGATATTTCTGAACCACTGCCAAATTAGTTTATACCATGAGAAACAAAATTAAATATTACTTTTAATGAATGCTACCTTTAAGCATGCTTAGGTCTGCTGTACTTTAATATCAGTTTGAAATTACCTGTAGTATACCTAAGGTTGGTAGTAGAGAGTGGCCTGGTAATTTCTGAAACAAAGCCTTGCTAGCTCTTGAGTGTGGGTGATATTTATAAAGAAGGTGACGATCCAGTCTAAGAAAGTAATTGTTTTACCATAAGGAAACAGTATTCTGAACTCCATGAAGTTTCTTCTGCTTGCTAAGACTGACTTGCTTGAGGAGAAACAAATAAGCTACTATCCAACAGAACCTGAATTATTTTTAAAGGTGTGGATCTGAGCTCAAGCTAGTCAGACGTTGACTAGTGTGGCTGGTGAAAATGAAGGAGACCTCATCCATACCAAGGCCATCTGTGATATTAAGAAGGCCATCCCCTTGCTTGGCAAAATTTGAGGACCATTGAAATAGAAATAAGTGTTGCTGGTTTTCACCATCATCTAAAATATGAGCACATAGACAATGGTGCTGAAAATGGTACCAAATGGAAAACTTAGTCTGCATTTATAGAATTGTAGTAACAACTGATTCTGAAAAGGGGGAGGGGTGCCTAACAGTAAACTAATTTCCCTACTATACACAATACAAAACTTGACAGAATATGGAGACTACCATTTTCACACATCAGACAATGAGAAGCACAGGGTGGAGTCCAGGAGAGGTGACAGGAATAAGTCCTTACCTTGGATTTCTGAAGATACTTTCTAGAACAGTGGTTCTCAACCTGTGGGTTGCAACCCCCTTGGGATCCAATGTCCCCTTCACATGGGTCACAGATCAGAGATCTTTATAACAGATATTTACATTGTGATTCATAATAATAGAAAAATTACAGTTATGAAGTAGCAACAAAAATGATTTTATGGTTGGGGGTCACCACAATATGAGGAATTGTCTAAAGGATTACGATATTAGGAAAGTTGAGAACAACTTGATAGAGAGCAGCCATCTCACACATGAGTATTCATTCTGCTGAGCTGACTGGATTTGAGACCATGTGCTGGCAACTGAAAACCTCTGTAAAGCTGGGGCCTCAGATTGCAGTGCAGAGGTTTCTGTCAAGTTCTTGTTCAAAGCTGAGGCAGTATGTGTACACAGATGCTGAGCAGACAGGTTTGAGAGACAGAGAAATGAAGGAAGATAACAAAGGCTGGAGCAAGTTTGGATACCCTGGTTGAGCTGGAAGTGTCTTCCCTTGGTGCCTAGTACATCCATCTGGGAGTCCAGAACCCTTAGGAAGAAAGACATACCCTACAGTAAGAAGCCTGACTGAATCAGGGAGATCTTCCAGTGCTTTAGCTACCTACCCAAACAAAATTTAAAATTACCTTTTAAAGCGCTAATAGTCAAGACTCTTTCAATATATTATCTTCAGTTTTAGCCTATACTAAGCAATCATAGACACGTAAAGAGGCCCATAGTCAGGAGAAATAGAAGTCAGGAGGGGACAAGCCACAGATAAAGAAGATGATAAAACAGCTGTGTACGCCAGGCACTGGTGGTGCACGCCTTTAATCCCAGCACTTGGGAGGCAGAGACAGGTGGATCTCTGTGAGTTCAAGGCCAGCCTGGTCTCCAGAGAGAGTGCCAGGATAGGCTCCAAAGCTACACAGAGAAACCCTGTCTCGAAAAACCAAAAAACAAAAAACAAAAAACAAAAAACAAAACAAAACAAAAAAAACTGCTGTGTAGGGAGATGGTTCATCAGTTAAGAGTGCTTGCTGGTCCTGCAGAGTTCAGTTCTTAGCACCCAGGTAGTTCACAACCATTTGTAACACCAGTTCCAGGGGATCTGACACCCTCTTCTGGCCTCTGTGAACAACAGCATGAATGTCCACTAAAGCACATAGTGGCCAGCCTTGATACCATATACATCCAAATAACAAAAATGGACACACTCACTTAGCAGATTGCATTTCTATACCAATTTGTGCATACACACACACACACACACACACACACACACACACACACACACACAAGTGTAATCAAAGTAAAAGAAGATATCAACTTGAGAGTCGGGGAGGCTTGAGTGGAGCTTCAAGGGAGGCTAGCCAGTAGGAAGGAGAGGGAGCAGGGAGTGCTGCCACTATTTCAATTAAAAAGTTCAAAGAGTAATAATAAAATCTTTGAAAAAATAATGAAACACATACAAGAATTTAAAGAAGAGGATAGCTATTGCTTGAACAGATGGAAAAATCTAAACAAAAAATAATTTTGCAATGAACAAGTCGCCAAATGGAAAAAGCCTGTAGGGAGGGGTGATGGAAGGTGGGATAAGAAAGGCTTGGGGGAGACCAAGCAGAATGCACCACATGCATGTACAAAACTATCAGTGAACAAATTATTAATTAAAATTATCATCAAAAGAACTTAAAGCCACTTATGTTACACAGAATAAAGGATAAATGAACTAGAAATCAAAATGATAGAAATTATACTGAAGAGGACCATTTTAATTAACAGAGCCATCATTTTTAATTACATTTAGAAAAAATAAGTGATCTAACATATGTAAAAATGGAAATATCTGAAGGAAAAGAGCAAAAGAATGAGACAGGAAAGTGATTCCAGGTCATAAATAATTACATTATATTGTACAGAATTTATAATATATGCACAAGTGCAGCCGACAACAATCATAAGACAATGTAGAACTGAAGAGAACACAAGACTGATGTTCTTATGATTTATATACTGCAGTGATAGACACATAACAGAGTTTGGCATCCTAAGTGTCTTCATGCGCACAGCCCTGCAGCAGGAAGCGTACACACACTGTTGGGCAGCCATCCCAACCATTAGTTCCCAGAGCTCTTGGATCTCTCTTGAATAAATCTCTACCCATTAAACACATATTCCTTGTTCTCTCCTCTCTATAAGCCTAGGCAGCTGCCATGCTACTGTCTGCTTCTGTGAAGTTTTCCTCTCTATCGCTTCATAGAGCTGCACACATACAGTATGTGTCTTTCATGGTGGGCATTTTTCACTTAGTTTAATATCCTCGAGGTTCAGCCATGCTACACTGTTAGAAATTCCCCCATTTCCAGAAGATGGACAATAGTGAGCCACCATGTGGGTGCTAGGAATAAAACTTGGGTCCTCTAGAAGAGCAGCCATAGCTCTTAACTGCTGAGCCATCTCTCCAGCTTCCTACTCCATATGCTGTATTTTGTTTATTCATTCATCTGGATGTAGACGGTACATTGCTTCCAGTTTGGAGTTACAGTGAATAATGATTCTATGAGTGTTCATGGGCAAATATCTCTTCATGTTTCTGCTTTCTTGGCTTTTGAATCTACATCTATAAATGAAAGTTTACATCTCTTGATGAAAGGTACTACAGTGTACCTAATTATGAGGGTCTCACTGGGAATATAGCTCAGTGTAGAATGTTTGCACAGTGTGCATAAGGCCCTTGGTTGAATGTGAAACAGAGCAAAAATGAAAACAAGATGGTTTCAAAATGTTTAAAAGAAATGACAGCAGGATGAAACAGACACACCCCAGACCATCTTTAGAATTGATACAACAGAGGGAAATTTTAATAAAGAAATAGAGTATTTTAACAAAATCATCAGCTAACTTGGCCTAACTGATTTCTGGATTAACATATATAAACTAACATTACTTTGAAGTACACATGGACTATTGACCTAGATAGTATATGATGCACAGTTTCAGTTTGAGCCTGAAATATCCCCTACATGAGCTTGTAGGCTCATGTTTTGAAAGCTTGGTTCTTAGGTGGTGGTGTTTTTAGCCTGTGCAACCTTTAAGAGATAGCGCCTAGTTGTGATCATTAGGGGGTGGCCTTTGATGGTTACATTGAGCCTCTGGCTCCTGCCTTGCTCTTTGGTTCCTGATCTGCCCTAGTGTGAACGACCTCTGCCTAACCCCGTGATCTAAGCTGCTGCATTTCCCACCATGATGAATCTAAGCTTTGAAACCATGAACCAAAATGCATCAGTCCCCAAATCTTAGATACAGCTCTTAGATACAGCATTCATGGCGATGCAAAAATAACTAATAAACATACCATAAAATGCCTCAGCAGATCCCAGAAAACTAAAATGATGTATGCTCTAATTTCTGATCACCACAGAAACAAACTAGAAAACAATAACAAGGTGTTAAAAATTAAGTATTTGGAAATTAAGTAACACACTTTTATATAATCCTTAAGTCAAAGAAGAAATCACAAGGCAAAATTTAAATCACTGTGAACTTAATGAATATGAACACTTACTAAAAATGTGTAGGGTGCATCTAAATTAATGCTTAGCAGGGGAGAGAATTTGAGTTGAATTCTTATATTTAAAGAAGAGCTTTCACACTGATTAGCCCGGGGACCAGAGAGATTGCTAAGCCTGGTGACCTGAATTCAAGATATGGAATCCATGCAAAGATGGAAGGACAGAACACACACAGTATGTACACACATGCACACACACAGTATGTACACACATGAACACACAATATGTACACACATGCACACACACAGTGATGAACATACATACCACCATCATCGTTATTATTGAACCAGATTGCCTAAATCCTACCATTTGAATCATAGAGTTAAAAAAAGATACCAGTGAAATAGAAAATAAGCAAACTATAAATCACAGTAGAGAAAAATCTCCCTATAAAAAGATATAGTCTGAGGCTGCCTTGGTGAGTAAGAGCTCTTATAGCATACACATGAAGACCTAAGTTTAAATCCCCACCTACACTGAAAGACCCAGTGTAGATATAGAGTTATTAGAGGGACAATGACCCGAGGGTAACTTGGGTTTGATCACTGCTGGCTTAGCTCTAGTTTGAATGGGATACCCTGCCTCAAGGAAATAAGGTGGATCGTGACCATCTGAACACCCAAAGCCTTCCTCTGGCTTCCACACATGTGCATGAGCATGTGCACCAGCACACAAATGTGTGCACACACCACACATATATACAAACATAAATTAATGATTTGTAACATTGTAAAACACCCAAGAAATAGATAAGAAAAAATTGAGAGAAAAAATGAATTATCAAGTTTGGAATAAAAGAGAAATTAATATTACCAGCACCATGGAGCAAGTATCAGCAAACAATGACCCACAGGCTTAATCTGTCTACTATTCTGTATAGCTTGCAAGATAGTAACAGTTACCTTACACTTTAAAAGGATCATAGAAAAAATTACTTTGTGATGCAAGAAAACTTTGTGAAATGTAAACACTAGGGCCCATAAGTAGTTTTACTAGCACACAGTCACACTCTCTTCTGCATCATCCTTGCACTTTTTCATACAATAGTGACTGATTGTGACAGAAACTAAGTATGCAAAAGCCAAAAGATTAATCATCTGGCCTTTTACAGAAAACAAAACAAAAACATACAAATCTGTACCTAAAAAGAGGAAAATTTCAATCAGGTGGTGGTGCCGCACACTTTTAATGCCAGCACTCCTGAGGCAGAGGCAGGTGGATCTCTGTGTGTGAGTTCGAGGCCAGCCTGGTCTACAGAGTGAGCTCCAGGACAGTGAGGATTACACAAAGAAACTGTCACGGCCATTTGTATTAGCCCCAGGTTGCTGCACCATATGTCGTGAACTGTGTTTTGGGGGGCTTTGGTCAGGACCAGCCCTGGGTCCGTTCCTGAGTGGGGGAGTGTGGATGAGGGAAAGGCTAGCTAAAAGAGTTAAGAATCAGAGACACAGGATATCTGTCAGGAGGGCAGATTCAGTCCATACTGAATGCTGCCTTTTCTTTATTCATACACCATCTTACGTATTCAACCTATCATGGGGACAAAAGGAAGACTTCTATTATCATGTATAAGGGGCAAAGAGTCATTACTTCCCTTAATCCTTCAGGTACTCTGTAATCACACACATACCACCAGGCCTTTGGGGTGAGAGTAAACTGGCCTGAGCTCAAGTCTATGGTTATTTAGATAGGAGACATTCACCACCCAGGCCAGAACATCCTGCAGCCATTAAGCTAATGTTTTAAGGAGATTAGGAGTGATTTGAGCTCTCTGAACTCATGGCAAGATGGACTGGACTCCTATTTATGGGTGCAAAAACCCTGCCTCAAAACACATACATACATACTGAAAGACCCCCGGAGGCTCAGGCCCCCAGGATCTCTGCCCAGGACCCCCAACGACCCCAATCACCAGGCGGAGTTGAAAGCTTGATGTAAACAGCACGAGGCTTTATTGTAGTTGTTTAACAAGCTAACCCCATGTTAGCTCGGGCCTTTCATCCATCCACCCATGGCAGATGGCTAGGAAAGACGCCAAGAAGCCACAGCATAGAGATCTTATAGGGCAGCGTAAAGGGAGTGTCTAAGGGTACAAACAGGCTCAGGATTGGTGTGCCTCTAGGCTTGCCCTGTGTTGATTGGTCAACTGGTTGTTATGGCCCATAGGCCCTCCCAGAGTGGTTGCTATGCTCTGTGAGTCATTGCTATGCACTTGTCGGTAAAGCATACCCAGAGCCGTAAAACATAGCAGCACCAGCTAACTTCTGATTGGTTCCTTGCCACGAGGCAGGCATCTGACCTTCTAGTGACCAAGGCAAGGTCAGGCAAGCACCTGTTAGACTGCTATGGCTGCCGAAATGGGGAGCTGGTCCCTTCAATACCATACATACAAATACCGTAAAAGGAGTTGGGGAGCTAGTTCCGTGGTTAAGAACACTTGCTGCTCTTGTAGTAACCCAGCTGAGTTCCAGCACCCACACAGCAGCTCACACCATCTGTAACTCCAGTTCCAGGGGTTCAACACACTTTTCTGGCCTCTGGACAGGCACTACATGCACAGGATACATAGACATACACACAGACAAAACACACACACATAAAATAAATCTTTTCAAAAAAGAGAATAAGAATAAGAAAAGAATATCACTGAAAACTTCATGTTAGCTAATAAATTTCAAAAATGGACTAAGGCTGGGTAGTGACTATGCACAGTTGTAAACCCATCATTTGGAAGCAGGAAGCAGCAGAATCAGTTCAAAGTCATGCCAACCTTGGCCACATGGTGAGTTGGAGGTCATCCTAGGCTACATGAGACCCTGGACAGAGAGAGAGAGAGAGAGAGAGAGAGAGAGAGAGAGAGAGAGAGAGAGAGAGAGAGAGAGAGTTTTATTTCACTTTAAAGTGAAATAAATGCATTGATTGGAGAATATAATTTAAAAACATAACTCACACAAAAATATGTGAATAAGATTTTTTATTTATAATTTAAAACTTTCCCCTAGAAAAATCTAAGCACTTTAATTCACTAAATTTAATTACAGAAGGACTATAGACCTAAAGATTAAGGGCACTATAAGAAAAGAAACATCAGAGAAGAATTTGAGATTGAAAAAGTTTCTAACTAGGACATAAAAAAGTAGCAACCATGGGGGACAACACAGATAAAGTAGAGTATTCAAATTAAAAATGTTTATACATCAGTAGGTTTCATTAGGAGGGTGAAAAGGCAGGCTGCAGATGGGAGAAGATGTCTGCAGCCCATATCACTGGCAAACACTGATATCTAAAGTACAAAAAGAGGCAGAAATTAATATGGAGACTTTTTTTCTTTACAAATGAGAAAAAGTGTTGAACAGTCACTCCACACAAAAGGCAAAGCCAATAAACATGAAAATTGCTCGCTGTCATTATCAGGGAACACAAATTAAAGCCACAGTGGGAAACACCTGCCGTTTGCAATTTAGCATCGCCTCCTGCCCTTCTGGGAGTACCAAAGTTCTTCTGTAGCCAAATTTCCTTTTGAAAACTACCCCTTTGCCATGCCCAACCATCCTAGTTCTAGGATGGGGAATTGAGTGACCCAAGCTGAAGAACACATCTCATTTCCATAGAGTTTGCTATGAACATGAAGCGTCGGGTTCATCAAAACATGAAAAGATGTCACTTCAGCTTCAAGTAAAGAAGTTCTCCTTTCAAACAGAAACAGCCGACGGGCCTTTTTCTTTGCTTCTTCCTATGATAGAAAGAGATATCCTATGATCTAGAGCTTCATGTCAAGAGACACCAAATTAGGATGGACAGCAGAAAGAGCAACTTCCCAAGGCTCTCTATTGAGCAGGTATGTGGAATCTCACCTGAAGCCACTCCCACCACTGGTATAATCTGCTGTGCTTGCCAGTAAATTTCTTCACTGGGAGAGCCTTAAAGTTAGACTTTCCATTACTTTGAAATGCTGCCCTTCCAAGGAAAGGTGGCTGAGCTAGTAGGGTTTCCACCACCAAACTTAAGCCCTGGAAGAAGAGAATCAACTCAGGAGAATTGACCTCAGTTTCCATGTACATGTCATGGTATACATATGGCCATGGAGGCATACATAACAAACACACACACACACACACACACACACACACACACACACACACACATAAATGTGGATTTTATTAAGAAAAAAAAACAAATTTTTAAAATGTTATCCTAATTGATGAGTTTGTTGGCATACATGTTTTTTAATATGCCAGAGAATTTGGTAGGTACTCATGATACCTGAGCTTAAAAATACAATGATATGTATAGAGGAAGACTATGGATGCCTTAAGAACAGCTATCAGGTATTTTCTGTTGTTGTCTTCTTTAAACTAAAGATAAGCAGCTCATCCTTTGCTGTTTAGCTTGATGGGCTAATAAAATGCTACTGGATTTGTTTTCAAAGATCCTGAAAGAGGTGTGCATAGCCAAGCAAACCTGGTGAAGATGGTCCCTTCCACCATCATTGTCTAAGCTCAGCCCTCTCCTTCAGGAAGATCTGACAAGTTATCAGATATGTGTTAAATCTCACCCAGGGATAAGCTACTCTATTGGCACAAGGCCCTCAGGCTTTCTTCCCACAGCATAAAAGTACTGAAGAAATTCTAATTTCGTGGGGCTCATTGTTTCAATCATCAGATAGCCAAAGAGAAGGATGAAGGTTAGTCTTTATCTTCATTTCTCCCCATAGCATCATGCTGGCTGGGGAGCAGACTGGCACTACTGTGGTCTTTAATTTTTGTTTCAAATTATAAAAATAACAGTTTAATTGTTGAAAACCCAAACAATAAAATGTGTATTGCTTCTCACCGATTATTCCTATACTCTCTAGATTGCTCCATATCTGTTCTCCTACATTACTTAGTCCCTTTCCATATGAATAACTTATGTGTTACAACTGGCTCTAACGATTAGGCTGTCTTCTGCATATGTTATGGTAATGCATTTAACCAGTCTCCTCTTGGACATTCAGATCATTTCCAAATTTTAAACCTGCTATATTGAACATTTCATTTTTCCTAGTGTCAGAATACCTCCAGTGAATTAATGTCTAGAGATGAATTTTCTAAGTCCAAAATATGCATTTTAAATCTTTTGGTGTTAGTATTCACTTTCCTTATTTTTTTTTTTAAAAATTGTGCTGGGGAGATAGATAGCTCAGTAGGTAAAGCACTTGTCTTTGAATGAGGACCTGAGTACAGATTCCCTGAACCTACATAAGGCCAAATACAAGATTGTATGTCTATAACTCTAACACACCAACCATGAGATGGAGAGCTGAGTCAGGACAACCCCTGGAAGTTGGCAGCCCAGCTAGACCAGCACACAGAAGAACAAGAGACCCCGACTCAAACAAGGTGGAAGGTGAGGATCAATACCCAAGGTTGTTTGTTGACCTTCACATGCACACTCTGGCAATGTGTACCTGTACTCACAAACACATACACGAACACATTCATACATCATACACATGCATACCTTTCATACATACATACACATATTATACAAATTGACACCTATAGACTCAATCTTAGTGTTGTACCTTATGGTTTGGTTAGCCATTCATTGCCCTAAAACCTCTTCTCCATCAGGGAGCCTTTGGAGCTTCTACAGTTTCCCTTCATCCTAAGGGAAAATTAAAGCAAGGAAAAGAGGTGGATGAATATAAACCCTTTTTTAACATATTGACAGACCTGACTATCAGAACCACACACATATCCAAGGGACTGTCCCTACATTCCATATTTTTCTCAAGAAAGCAGAATACCAATAAGTATGAAATATGTCTGAAACACAATAAATTCCCAATAAATATTTATGAATAAATTAATGAGAACATCTAGAATTTAGGCCAGATCTATCCTTATCCCAATCTCACTTCTCAAAATGGACAATGATGTGTGGAGGACAAGATGAGATCCACGCCTACCTAGGGCAATCAGATTCTATCCTGGGTATTTGAAGTGTGAATGTTCCCTGTTCTCTGAGAAAGACTGCAATTAGTTTTAGGGTTCTAATTAGATCACCAAGGTTGCTGAGATCTACAGGCTGCCTGGTATTATCAGCTTTTAGCCACTAACTATGTTTATTGTTTGCAACCAACAAACTGGAAGGTTTACCCAAAACCTGGGCTTTCATCTTCATCAGCATAACTTCAGGTAATGGCAAGGTATTAGAAAAAAGAAATTTAATTCCACTTTATGATATTGTATGTTGTCCTACCTTGGAAGTAGAGACCAGTTGCTCATGACAGACTGCTGAGAGCAAGGTCCCAGCTGTCTTGTTACCAGACATTCCATGAGAACGTGGGCATAAAATTGCATAAATCTCAGATATCTCAGAGGAATGGCTTTCATTGTTCCTTCTCCATATGTTAAAAGAGAACAGTCTGGGGTGCTCTGCATGTGTGGCAAGCCACAACAGTGGCTATGTGAATTTTCTTATCAGAAAGCCGAGGAACATTCAACTATTTTTTTTAATACTGCAGGTAGAGCTCATACCTTCTGGAAACTAATTATGAGAACTAGCTGCCCTTGAATAAACCTGCCAAAAGAAAAAAAAAAGGCCTTAGGCTATTTTTTAATGTTTTATGACTTTTTTAATGGCTGCAGGTTTATGAAAAAGGTGATTCAAACCATTGGAAGCAAAGGAGGAAAACCATTTAGTCTAAAAACAACCTCGGAAACTTATTTCATCTATAAGCTCCATCTTACACAGCTTCCCCTTCAAAACATCTGGTTGCTACATCTAGCCTTGCCTCTTTCATCAGCATCACCCCAGTCCATCGTGCATCAGCTACTCCCCAAATTTGCTATTCCAAATTCTGCTCTTCAGTCTATTCTCTCTCTGATCCATTTTCACAACTGTGCCAGACCAACCCTCAAAAACGATCTCTTTCTCATTATTTTTTGTGAGTCTTGCCCTTGTCCAAAAAGCTATCACAGAGCTACCCCACGGTGCAGTAAGAAATGCCTGAGCATTACAGCCAAGAACAAGGGCTCCATTCCCTGTTCCACCCACTACCAGCGATCTGAATTTACAGTCCTGTGTTGCTTAATGACAGAGTTACATTCTGATTCATGCATCATTAAGCAGTTTCAGCACCATGTGAACACCACACAATGAACTTCACACACATGGATCAGAGTACCACACATCTGGGCTAAATTACAATATTATGGAGCCATTGTTGTATACGTGGTCGATTGTCAATCAAAGTGTCCTGAGGTACATGAGTACACTGAGCCTTAACATCTTTGAGCCTTAATGTATATCTGCAAATTGGAGATCATGTATCCTTTGGAAGATACTACAAATAAATGATATTTAACTTGCTTCACTTTCCTCTACTAAGTTCTTACAAAATTACGCAGAACATCCCCTTCCTGACCCTTCAAGTCCAACAGCTAACTTGTCTTCACCAAATGAATTCCTTGCCCTGCCAAACTCCATTCTCAGCTTGTCCCCACTACAGAATCACAATGACTTCAGCATGTTCTGACATATGCAATGGGCACAAATTCCAGGCTGCAATCTCAGATATCTAGGAATGGAACTCTCTTCGTGTTTCTCTAATTAAATGTGAATTCTAAACCCAAGATACCACCCAGATTCAAGGTGGCTACTCAGTCTTAGTCCACTTAGTTTTTCCTTGCCCTGCCAGGCTTTGCTTGGTCTGTTGGGAGTTTTGGCCTCCTCTTCTAAGAACTGTAGCTCACATATGGCAAGATGGCTCAGAGGTAAAGGTGCCTACCACCAAGCCTGATGACCTGAGTTACATCCCTAGACAAAAGTGACAACAAGCTCCTGTAAGCTGTCCTCTGACCTCCACATATACTATAGCATTTGACACACAAACACACAAATATAGAGAGTGCATAAATAAATGTAATTTAAATTCTTAAAAATAAAAATAGAGTTGTAGCTCAATTCTAAAGAGACTAACCAAATTCTCTCTCTCTCTCTGTCTGTCTCTCTCTCTCTCTCTCTCTCTCTCTCTCTCTCTCTCTCTCTCTCTCTCTCTGGCTCTACTCAAATAAGCATTGTTATCCCCAATGACATCAGTGACCCCCCTTTGGCACCTGCTTTGGGTCTTGAGTTCTTATGAGGGCTCTGACTCCAGACCCTGCTGCATGTTGTCCTCATGCCTGATCACCTCCACCAATTTGTACTCAACTTCTCTGGTGTGGCAGAAAGCCCATGGCTTTCAGAACCCTTGGTCTAGATAGCCCCAAAGCCACCTCCACACTTATACTCTCTCTGATCACACAGACAATTCACAGGGCTCCAAACAAGAAAGCAGGGGTCAGTTTTCTTCATTTCTCACTTCCTCCAATTTGCACGGTGTGCTGTGCCTCAGAATCCAAAATCCTAAAATACACCGCTTTGAACCTCTAACTGAGAGCTGCAACTGTAGGGAGGGGCTTTCTCTCAAGTCCCCCTGTCTTCTTGAAAGGATAGATCTTTTTAACAGTCAGCAGTAAGACTCTCTTCCCAGAAACCACATTAGCCAAGGCAAACTGGTGAGCATGGCAGGAAAGGAGATGGGAAGTGACGCTGTACCCAGAACCCACGTGGGCCTTGTCTCAGGCCAATTCACTGCCCCTAAAAATAATTTACTTTTCCTCTAAAAGTGTCTCCATTTCTGATCACTTGCTCCTCCCTACTGAGGAGATATGGGCATGTCTAACTCTTACTGGATCATTAGGTACTCACTTTCATCCCTGTGATGCCTCAGGCAGCAAACAAATGTGGGTGCCTTTCTTCTGTGGCTTCATCTATTGCTCATTTGCTTCAATAGATTCTCCTCTCAGATCTTCAGAGGGTAAGTTACCCGTGCCCCTACAGATGAGTCTGTTGACCTCACCTAAGTAAGACTCTACACAGGCTATTTCCCGCCCCATTTCTAACTCCATCACTCTTCTCATCAGTTCTCATCAACTCTTCCAGAAACATTTCATTCCTTCTCAAAAAAAAAAAAAAAAAACCACTGGTTCTAAAAGGCCTGTAGTCTGACAATTCTGAGTCTTTTGAGACTGAAAAAAAAACAGGCTTTGGCTTTTGATCTCCTTGTTCTACTGAGAGCTTTCCAAGACTGACTTGGAACACAGAAGCTGCACACTATCCATTTCTTCCCCAAAGCCATAAGCCCAGGGTGTCCCAGCTGCCACCTGAAATGGATGGATGGGGTTACAGTACAGAGGAAACATCAATAACTAAAAAACAACCAAAAAATGAACACAAGGTTTCAGTACAGTAAAGATGAATCAGGAACAAAAATAGCATTGATATTGATGCCAAACATCACCCCTACCACATCGTTCTGGAACCCTCCTTTCAGTCTCACTCTATCCTTGCTCTTGCTAGTCAGCTTATGTAGCTGTGCATACCCATTACTTCCTTTGAGATGCTTGAAGCTGCACCCATTTCCATTCTAGGCTAAACGTTAGTAAACTGTTGATTTTAGAGTCTAGCAGAATCCTAAAATGACCTCCAATAATTCATTGCTGTATATATCTTCCCTAGTTTGTGCAATATGAGACACATCTACTGACACTCCATTGAGTTGTGGTGGAGTTAAAAAAGATTTTTGTCAATGTAATTAAAGCTGTTAATTAGTTCACTTTGAGTTAATCTGAAGAGAAAGTATTCATGTGGGTCTGACCTTATCTCATGAACTCTTTAAAGTTTTCTCTTGCTGGTTTCAGAAAAGGAAGTAAGAGGTATGGTGTAGGCTTGATTCGACTTAACTGGGGACAAGGGAAATAAACATATTCTTCCTGGAGATGAAAGAAAACAATGCCAGCATCTAGTAAGAAAATGAAGGCTTCAGTTCCACAATCTCAAGGAAACGGATTCTTTTGAGACAGAGTAAGCTTCAGAAAATATCAGCATGACTCATGAGATGCTCTCTGGCTGATACCTGATATCAGTCTGGTGAGACTGTGGGCAGGGACACAGTGATGCCATGCCCTAACTCAGATTTAGAGAAGTTGTGAGCTAATATATGTGTATTGTTTTAAACCACTAAGACTTTAGTGATTTGCTACATAGCATATTGTGATAACCCTGTCATTACTGTATCATGATTGTCTTGTGCTTTCTGTTCCCAAAAAGATAGAAGGAAGGAAGGGAAGGAGAAAGAAAAAGGGAAGGGGAGAGAGAGAGAGAGAGAGAGAGAGAGAGAGAGAGAGAGAGAGAGAGAGAGAGAGAGACTATAAGTGGTCCATGTTTGTATTAAAGTATTATCACTTGTATTAGATTCATTAAGTGTGCTAAATGAAATATTATAAAACATAATAGTGACCAGCATAAATGATTTAGCTGTAATTGTTACTGTTGCAGAGAGCTTTTAAAGCAGTTGCCAAGTCAATGAATTTACCCAAGAGGTGTTGACAAGTGTCTGAATGGATGAGTTTATCTTAGTGAATTCCCATTATATTTGCAGTCAATATCACAACATGCATCAGATTCAGAAAGCAGAGGTCAGGGGAAGCAAAGTGGAAGGAAAATATAAAAATGAAATGAGAAAGGACAGTTCATGACATTCAACAGGTCCATTTGACCACAAAAGTAGATTTCTCTAGAGGATAAATGGAAGGTCAAGTTGGAAAGGTGTTGCCCATATTATGGAAGATGCTGAATGCCACACTCTGATGATTGCATATTATCTTTTAGGAAATGGGGAATGGTGATGGCATTGCATAAAGGATTGACATGATCGATATGTTTTGGGGTAGATATGAGGGACAATCATCTTCAGGATGCACTCGAGGTAGATTTTTTAGAAAGAGACACCAGTTATGAAGGCTGCAAGATATTAGAGCCCATACTACTACAAGCGAGAGGTTAAAGACAGCAGGGGTCTGAACAGAAGACTGGTGAGAGAGACACTACCTCAGAGTGTGCATCTTACCATCAACAACAATGCTCAAAACCTTGTAGATCACCCTGAAAACATGCATTGAGCATCCCCTTTGGTACATCTCTCGGTAGTTCCTCCACTTAGGAAGAAAGCGACTTCTGGACCTAGCCTGATATAACTGACAAGCCTCAAAAAATGTGAATCAACATTAACAGAAGGTCCTCCTACAACTGTGGATTTGTAACAATAGATAGCACCATTTTTTCCAGATTTTTGACTTTTGAAGTGAATTGGAAATAACTGTATATAAGTAGGAGTGGACTTCCCTAACAATCACGGACTTTCAATAGACAAAAAGGAGGATGAACTTGGATGGTTGCGAGCTGGTGATGCTTACCACATTCAGGCAAGCTCCTAGAAACCCCATCCTCTGAACCCTGGGGCTAGAATTCCCTCTAGGAAAGAATCCACCCAAGCTTCAGCTGGATCCTTCCAGAAAAGTGATCTCTGCATTCCTGAGGGAGGGTTCTGGGAATGGAGCAATTCTCCCTCCTGCCAAGGTGGACAAGGATAGACGTACGAAGAAGGTACACAGGCACTGTCTTCCACATCACCTTTGGGACCTAAACCAAAGCACATCTGTTGACGTGAATTCTGTACCTGACTCCATCTGGGGCCCTGGCCCCTTGAGTTCTGAAACACCTTTAGAAAATGAAGGCCAGCTTAACTCCTTTACATCCCCAACTCGATGTGTCAAATGGCTGCAGTGCAATCATTAATCACCTCTCTCACCTTCATTCTTGTGCTTTCCTCGCTCTAATTGTGCAGCTTCAACTCCTTCAACTGCCCCCTTTCTACTCATCGTTATATAGCCCACAGCAGCCTTGGGCTTCTCAGAGACACTCCATTATCCCTCAGCCAAAGCTTGCCCTCAGAAGTACAGTTGCCCCTTTGGTCCTTAACACTTCTGCTATCTAGTATGCAACTCCCTGAACGCCAGCAGTCCTCACTTCTGCAGCTGGCCCTGGGCCTTATTAAGACATGCAAGCCACCGAACCTCTCAAACCCCCAGTTTCTCCCCAACTCAGCTTTACATCCTCCCCTGACCAGCCTACACATTGTGGCCATTATTTAAATGATGCTTTGGCTAACATTTGGTGTTATGATAAAGCTTTAGGGGGACCTTGCGTAGAACCCATGGAGGAGTCCATGGCAGGTGAGGGTGACTGAGGTAAAGGACAAACACGCCAAGCAGACAGAGCTTAAGTGAAAAGTATTATTAGAAAGGGGAGGGTGGGGGAAGGAAAGAGAAAAGAGTTAAAGAGACAGAGAGAGGACAGAAGAGAAGAGGGAGACAGGAAAAGTCCTGTCTGCCCCAGGGAACAGCAGGAAAGAGAACTTGAGGAGAGAGTGGGGGTGCAGGGTGGTGGTGGGGTCTGCTTTTAAAGGGGTTCTTTGCACCTGCGTGCAGACTACACAATCATGGAACCCTGGACTGACCAGGGTACTGCCTGGGTGCTTTCTTCCAGGAGACAGGGGCAGGTCAGCATAATGCCTGAATCATTACAGTTGGAATATGTTGGCCCCCTTTATCTTTCCATTGTACCCAACCCAGTAAGTCCCAGATTTGTATTCCATCAGCATTGGTCCTTTCTGCTGGGGAATAAGAGTTGGGGAGAGAGTTCACTCAGTAGAGTACTTGCCTCTCAAGAATGAAGATGTGTGTCTGATCCCCAGAATCTGTGTAGACCCAGTGGCATCTATGCATAATCCTAGCACTACAGAAGTAAAGAAAGGAGGATCCTTGGGGTCACTACCCTGCCAGTCTAGCCTAATTTGTGAGCTTCTGGCCAGTAAGGGGCTCTGACTCAAATGAAGTGGGTAGTATTTCCAAGGATGACACCAAGATTGCCCTCTGACCACACACACACATGTTAAAGGGAAAAAGGAGAATTATGGGGCTGGCTAGAAGATGGCTTAATGGTTAAGAGCATTCCCAGATCTTACAGAGGACCCAGGTTCAGTTCCCAGTACCATGCTCACAACCATCTTTAACTCCAGTTACAGAAAATATGGCAGCCTCTCTGACCTCTATGGGTACTGCCTCACATGGTGCATAGACACATGCATGTGGCCAAAACACCCATAAGCATACAATACATATATAAAAAAATCTGTTTTGTAAGAAAGGGAATCACACTAATCAAGGAAGAGTGCTTTGGACTTCTGGATAATATTTTTAACTTTCATAGCCCCTTCCCACTTTCAGGTCACACAATATCTATATTAGTGTATATAGTTATAATTTCTATGAGTCTATCTCTCAGCTAGCCTTTCAGCCTGTAGAGAAGAAACTGGCTTTATCTCTGCCTCCTCAGAGCCTCCCACAACCTGGGTCAGAATAGGCATCTAACATATTTGGACCAGAACTTAACTTGCCTTACAGCTCTGAGGCCAAGCAATGATGAGGCATTCCCTGTAGATCTCCCTTTGGTCCTGGGAGGCTTTCCTCCAATCTTGAATTCTAAATTCAGAAAGGGTCTTTCTTGGTGGCATCAATGTCATTATAATGCTTAGGACTTCAAGGACACTTCTGTCCACAGAATGGTTGCAAGGATCAAATGAAGTACACATGAGGACAGAGGACTATACGCCTTATATAAGCCTGTGCTATTTTCCACCCTAACATATGCCCTGCAAATGCACAGTATCAGAACCAAACTGCCTGGCAGTGATTCTTTCCTTACATGCTTCTGTCTGATAAAAGCATCAAGGTTTTAACCACAGACGCTGGAGTATATATTAAACTGTCTGTTGAGAAGTAAACCACATGAAATTTAAAGTTGGTTATAGAGAAAATATAAAACAGACAAATCCACTATTTCATACTTCATTCCCTAAAAGATATTGTAGACATATGTCATAAAGCAAACCAACAAGACTCAACTTACAGATATAAAAAGAAAAGCTGGGCTTGAGCTCTACCTGGGACCCTACTTAATCTCTCTGAATATCAATTTTCCCTGAGCCATGTATAGAGGCATCGATGGATCAGAACTAAGAATGGCTGGGGTGCTGAAGCCAGTTTTCTAACAGTACTCTCTAGTGCTGGGCATTAGTTGGTTAGCTGTTAAATCATGGGGAGGTCCCTAGAGTTTGGGGAAAAGAAGTATGGCTGTTTAATAACTAAAGACTTGGAGACATTCTGACAGTTCAGTGTAACACAGTCATGATGTGCTGTGTAGTGTCATTCCTGCTTCAGCTCTTCCTTAACTGGAGGGCACTGAGTAAGTTCTTTTGACTCCTGAGACTATCTCAGGTGGAAAATATAAACTCTTGCTTATTTAGCTTGGCTGGGGGATTAAATGAGATAGTATCCATACAAGGAGGCTTATAATATGCCTAAGACAGAATGGATATTTGTTAAATGGAACCTGTTAATACTGGCTGTCAACTGGACAGGATCTAGTATCACCTACAAGACAAACCTCTAGGAACCTCCGTGAGGGAGTTTCTAGATTCAGTTGACTGAAGTAAGAAGAGCCACCTTAAATGTGGGTGGTGATTCTCCATAGGCTAGGTGTGACCTGTGTGTGTGTGTGTGTGTGTGTGTGTGTCCTGCTTCTCCCTCTTCCCCTCCCCCTCTTCCTCCCTCTCCCTATCTCTTTCTCCCCTCCCCCTTTCTCTGTCTCTCTCCCTCCTTCCTTTTTCTCCTTCCTGACTATAGATGTACCATAGCCAGCCATAATTGCGAATGGGAGAACTGTTTAACTGTCCATTGTACAGGTCTACAGAGTCGGCTTTGCTAAATGCTGGTAACACCCACTTGGAACACACCATGGTCTCCAGAAGTTGTTGATGGTTTTTCCTGTAGGACGTCACCATTTCACCCTCAAACTTTTCAAAGGCAGACAACACTGTTCAGCTCAGGGATGTAAGCTTCACACATGCCACAGTGGCTATGTTTGAGAGCCACTTGGTAGAATATTTGCACACTCTGTTTCTTCTCCCAGACTCTGTACCCAGCAAACAGATTGATGACCCTCTCAAGATCCAGAATCTAGCCTCTGAATACCACCTAGAAGGCTGAGAGACTGGTCATTGACATGAGTGTTTCTACCTACAAATCCAGACAAGACCTCATCAGGGAGAAAGCCCACTGGGTACTTGAATGTCTCTCACCTATCTGCCTGCCAGGTTTATTAAGGTAACTTAATGATACCTCACCCATTGCCAAACAGAAGAGTGATTTAACATCAAGAAAGACCTATAAAAATTTAACATAAGAGTAAGCAAAGAAGGGTAAGCAGAGGCCCCCAAAGAAGCATTATATTGCTATTAAGTGGCTGATGAACTTAACTCAAAAGAGCCTTTATTTGTCCCAGAATGCCCAAGCTCTCTCACATCCCAGACATTAGGAAACAGATGCAGTGAGGGATGATTAAACATAAGAAAGACCACCTACTGCTGGAGCAATAATTCATTAAAACCCTGTGTTTTCAGGCAAATATAGTATTGCTAAAAAAAAAAATCCAGAGTATAGGGATTCCGATGCCTGAGCCTTTGCAGAAATGGCAAACTCAGTGTGATGCATTTAAAGACCAAAACTGGACACTGGGTACCAAAGAACTCCACACAATAAAAGTAAGCTTTTGCTGCAACAGTCTGATGCATGTGTGAGTCACGCAATCAAAATGTTCTGTCTCCAGAGTCCATTTGTCATTTGCAGGACAGGCAGCCCTGTGCCTTCCTTTGAGGTACTGAAGAGGTCTTAATTGTCAAAGGGTATCAATCAGAACAGTTAGACCCAGGGATCCTCCTTGGAGCACCCCTTCTACCCCCCAAACATGTTTAATGCAACAGTTCCCTAGGGAAAACAAGAATGGGCCCTTGCTCTTGATCTCTCTTTCTGAAGTCTTCCCACATAGATATTTTCATGGTCATTCGCATTTCTTGATCCAGCTCTCTGTTCAAAAGTCACCTCCTCAAAGATGACATTTCCTTATTCTTCTCTGCAGCACTCATCAGTAACATCAACTTACAGATTCGCATGTGTATTTCCCATCCCCACTATCAAATCAGGCCATGAGAGCAGGGCCTTGATCGTGTTCATTGACAACCATGTCTACATGCTTCTGCCTAGAACAATGGTCATGGAAATAATGGGAAACCAGTAAATTTTTTAATAAGAAAATAAAAAGCTGGGCTTACCAGCATATACTACTGTGCATACACAAAGGCAGAGGTGTCATACAGACCCCCTAAAAAAAGACAAATGCCTTAAATAGAATTTCAAAGATTGCATTCTTTAATAGAATCCTGTCTGTGAAGTAGATATTTCAAAATATTTAGTGACATTGTGTAAACAGATTTTAGGAGCCAACCCTCTTACTTCATCTTTCTGTAGGTCTAATGATCAATTTCCATATTCAACTTGACAGAGTTAAAAAAAAAGAGAGAGAGAGAGAGACTTAGGGCTGGAGTTGGTAACAGGGGAGTCAGTTGCTAAAGTATCATCATGAAAATATGATAGTTCTGATCCCCAGTACTCATGCAAAAACTGGCCACAGTGGTGCAGGCCTGGGACCTCAGCATAGGCATGTAGAGGGAGACACCCACTTAATGTCACTGCTTGTGAAGTAAAAAGCTATTGTATTTATATAAACATCTTACCCAGAATCTACTACACATGTATCCATTGGTTAGTCCTGAGGATCTTTCATTAAAATGAACTCTTGGTTGGCACTTCTACCCCAGCCACCACTGTCAGAACTCAGTACTCAACTGAATAATCTCGACAACACTAATGTTGAACCAAGGCGTTCTTTGACATTGTGTACAACAGCCTCTTTCGATTCTATCCGAGTCAGCCCTGACTAAGCAATGAGTAGGTGATCCATGAGGTCAGCTGATATAGGACATAAAAACATTCAAGATTATGTAAGAAGTACACTGTCCGTTTCAATACACAACTGAAAATGAATGTTGGTGTGACTCACACAGAAGTGGGCAGCACCCAGTGAAAATGGAAAAGGGCGCTCCTTACTGGGGCTCACCTCTTTGTGTTGACTGCTTTCACAAGGTACCTATGCACATTTCATGCCTCAGTGACAGCAATCTGGTAATGGCGGTCACTGTAACAAAATAGAGTGCTTACAGCAAAGAGCTGCTTTATCCCCTGTCTCTTTTCCAAGCTCTTTAGTACAATTCCAAAGAAGTTTTCTGGTTCAGAAAAGAAGCATAAAGAAAGTAGAAACAATCAAGAAATGAAAATTATTTACATAGAAGGCATGAAATAACCTTAAAGTATTTTGAGTAAGACTTAGTAAACATGTCTATGTGAATTATTTCTGCCCTTAGCAACTCAGATTGACTAAGGCTATCCAATCGTGACTGGCATAAAAACTAAGAAAGAAAAGAGAAGTCAAATAAGCTAAAGCATAAGATTAGATTAATAGTACAACAAGTGACAAGCTTTGAAAGCACCCTACTGTTAAAGAATCAAAGGCATTTAGAAGATACATAAACTGATCGCAAGACAATGTCATTTGGAACATAAAGGGAGAAGGACAAAATCTGTACTAGCAGAATATTAAAACTCCCCTTCCCTTTATATCAATTCTAAACACTATTTTAAACTATTGATTTAAGGAGTCACCAGGTTATAAGCCTTTATTGGTTCACCATCTTGGATAGTTCTTACCTCCCTTGCTGTCCACTACAAGAATAGTACCAACTTCCAGTGGAGAATTCATGAGAAACCATGCTTGCCCCCTCCTTCTGTCTTTGGGCCAGCCTACTGAAAGACACATCTGCTATCCTCTGGCTGTACGATAAAGTCCAGAGGCTTCTGAGCAATGCCTATGTTAGTCCAGCTCTGCCCATGACTACCGGCATGGGACTAACTGATGGCTGGGCATGAGAAAGGTAACATGGTCACTGCAGCACATTATCAGTTGGGGAAGGATTACAGTGCTTCTTTTTATCTTCATGGGTCTGGCTTCCATGTTCTTCTCTTCCTTTGTTCTGATATTCAGTGAGGACTAGAATAAGTCAGACCCTGGGTAGCATAGGACTATGGATGACACAGACATCAAGGGAGACTCTTGAAGGGAGGAATGTCTCTTCTTGAGTCTTTGCTTTTCATTGCCACAATGTTGGAAGGTGATGAAGGTGAATCATGCCTTGGAAGGGAACTATGACTGACACACATACACACACACACACACACACACACACACACACACACACACACACAGTTCACCTACCTCTAGGGATATCAAGGACATGTTTCACAATTAAGGAAGCAGTAATGATCCAGACCTAGATAGCTGTGGGAGTGGCAGAAGGAGATCTCCTCAAGGGAAAGTCAGCAGAATTTAAATGGCCACATGCAGGAAGCAGGTGATGCATGTTATAGAGATGTTTTCCAAAAAGGCAACTATGTCATGGAGTTTGTAAGGAAAAAAGAAGATGATGTATGCATTTCAAAAACTAGGTAACACTAAGTTAAGATTTCATGAAGGAGAAACTGCCTAGATCTAGGTTAAGACTGGTGGGCCCAGAAGTTCAAGTCATGGAAGTTGTGTATCTTGGAACTACACCATAGCAGAAGTCTATGGCAAAGGCAACAGAAGGAGTAGCAGTGAGCACATCAGGGGAAGCCGGGCTCACCACATGGTTCCCATCACAGAAAATCTTGCTCTCTTCCATGTGACGAGTGGAGACATGTTTTGTTTGGTTGCCAGTTTTGGTTTTGGTTGTTTTGTGGATAGTGCAAGCTGTAAAGTTTTCCTTCATTCATTACCATCATTTCATGTTCAAATTCAAACTGTTTTTTTTGTTTTGTTTTTTTTTTTGTTTGTTTTGGAAGGTACTGAAGTGTTGAATTACATTTTTATGTAATAGCTCCTCACAACATCTCCCTTCCCCCCATGTCTTTGTAAATTGTCTTAAGTGATGGCACAGACAGGATTGTTTAAACTTAGTCAATTTCCATAACTCTTCCAGTTTGGTCTCTACATAGCAACATATCTCACGGGGAACCTTTTCCCTTGTTATGCCTTAATTATATTTCCACTGTTTTATTTTGGTCCTTACTCCTGTTCAGGTAGTAGTTTGAAATATAGCCTTCATACTCTTCTTACTCCTTGCTAATTTCCTGGGTTGATTTAGAGAAACTGAGAATTCTAGGTCTAACCCTTTTAACCCTTTGGGATATGAAATCATTCCATCAAGATCATTTTCAATTGTGGCTCCTTTTAGTGGCACACTTTCTGCAGAGTGGGGATTCTGGGTACTTTTTATTCCCCAAATTTGATATTATTTTATGGATCTCAAAAATCTGAAGGCTTAGAGTTTATACAACTAATACATGTTGTATATACAATGCAGTATATACATTGTACACATAGTTGTAATACAATGCAGTATATAAAGGACTTCACGCCATGTTCTCCCACTTTGCTGGATTTCACAGTACAACACAGGTGAACAGTTTCTCATGTTTTTCTCCCTCAAACCCTGGAGCTTCTCTGCTTTAGGACTGTCTAGGGCAGCGGTTCTCAACCTTCCTGACACTGTGACCCTTTAGTGCAGTTCCTCATGCTGTGGTGACCCCAACGATAAAATTGCTTTTATTGCTACTTTATATCTGTAATTTTGCTACTGTTTTGAGTTTTTAATGTACATATCTGTGTTTTCCAATGGTCTTAGGTGACCCCTGTGAAAGGGTTCTTCAATACCTGAAGGGGTAACGGCCCACAGGTTAAGAACCACTGGTATAAGGCCTCAGAAGCCTCGGTGCTTGCACCTGAAGAAAAAAGACTGCTCTCAACTCGTGAGGAACAGAAAGAAGTCAATGGGAAAACAGCCCACCCTTCTCCTGCTAGAGAACAGGAATGTCCATCCATTCAGCTCCCAGAGATCTCATGTTGCACACAGTGAAGCCCAGATCCATAAACCCTTTTATTCTACCCCACTTCCCTTGTTCACTTGCCTCTTTCTCTCAGTTTAGCTACTAGAGCTTCCTAAGTCATTTTTCCTCTCAAAAGAGAAATAAAAGCCCCCTACTTGTACCCAACCCAGCCCATGTCTCAGCTCAGCTCCTGTAGGAAACCATATAAGACACAAAACAAAGCATCCATGAGACCTCATAATGGAACAGGGTTAGAGGACTGACTCTTTAGGCAGCATACACTATTGAATGCCTATCTACTTCCCCCATGTTCTCTCTTGCCCTTCAGTGCAGTTAATGGGATTTGAGGCAGCCAGTTCAGTAAGGGACTACTTAGGACTGGCATTAGCGATTTATAGCTAGAAACCTCACACACCTCTGTGAATTCAGAGTAGAACGTAGCTGTTTTGGTGGACCTAGATGAGCAGCACAATAAGAGAGAGAGGAAAGTGTTAGAGCCCCTCCACCTGTTTCAGCTCCACTGAAAACACACACCTTCCCTTTGAAGATCAAAGTCCTCTCTCAACCTTCCCTGCAGTATAAGAAACACTGTGGCCTTGCTAAGGTCAGCTGCAGCCAACCACCCCACAGGTTTCTATTAAGGAGCAAGGAGAAGTACTTGCTCATCTGCAGCCCCTCCATATAAAAGCTCCAACATTCCTGCATAAAAATATCCTCTTGCCTATAAGCAAGCTGCCATAATCTATACCGACCAAGATCATTTTCCCTTGCGGCTCACTTATTAGACTCATTAAAGCCACTCACGAGTCCAAGCTTATTAGAAGTCAACTACATTGCTGCAAAATAAAACGGCTACACAGCAAAATACAGAGCCCTTGCAAGCTGCCAAGGAGAAAATGCCACATGGCCTCTAGGTGTTAATCATTGATGAGAATCGCAAGCCCAGGCTGCATCCATTATTATGACCACCCCCAGATTCTAGACCCCTTCTGTTAAAGTTTTCCAGATCATGCACCAATAACAAAATTTAGAAGAATAAATTGACCCTCTCCTTTCTGAAGTCACATACAGAATCCAGGGATCAGGCAGATGAAGAATAAAACATTATTTTTTATTACTGGGTTGTGGTGACAATTCATTCAGTAAATTGCTTGCCTTATAAACATGATGACCCCACAGCACTCCAACACGCACTCTCTCTCTCTTACCTGAACACACATATATAGATACATACATGCATATATACACACACACACACACATGTACACACACTATAACATAGACATCCATACAGACGCATAGGTACACACATGCACACATAAACACACACACATACAGGTACACATAAACACATACATACATACATACACACACAAAGCCAGGCACAGGGGTGCATGTTTATACTCTGAGCATTGGGAGGCTGACCAGTTTAACCTGCCTGCACCAGAACAATGAAAGACCACCTCAAAAAGAAGATGACTATCACCTTAAACACAACTGTTGGGATTGTCCTCTGGCCTCACACCCATATGCATGTATGCACGTACACACAGACCCCTGCACATACATGAACACACAAACACATCATATACAGATATACACCAAAAGAAAAGTTGTATTGTTAATAAAGCTGTTTTCAGAGTTCAACTCAGTTCCCCCTACAATAGCACATCAGTGTCCTTAGATGCAGTGGAATCAGGGTGCCCAAATACTGCCCTAGAGTGGAATCAGAGTATTCACAGAGATAGGGACTTACCTGTGACTGCCTGGCAGGGGAGGAGTAGACTACAGCCGACAAGTTGCTCTCCCTTTCACTATAGAGGAGTAGAAGGTGAACAGAGAGTCACAAGTGCACTCCAGGCAATGTCTCCATAGTTGTGGTTGTGAAATGTCGCTTCGGTTTATGGGATTGAATGTCTGTCCCAAGCCTTGCTAAAGGAAAGAGTTACTGGTCGAGGTGTGATGTTTAAGGTTTACAGCCCAGCCCCACTTTATGTCTAAATGCTGTCTGCCTCCTAGTCCATCAAGATGTGAGTAGTCACTGCTTACATCGATGTCACCCCTGCCAACATGCTTTCCCCTCCATGGTAAACTGCATCCCCCTAAACTCTGAGAAAAAAAAACAAACCCTCCCTCACCTATGCTGCTTCCTGTCAAGTATTTGGTCAAAGCAACTAGAAAAGTAACTTGCCAGGCATGATGGCACCCTTTAATCCCAGCACTGAGGAGGTGACAGGAGGCAGATTGCTCTTGAGTTTGAGGCTAACCTGGTTTACATAGCTAGTTCTGAGGCCCACAAGGGCTTCATTGTGAGTCCTGTCTCAAAACAAAGTGAAAATTAGCAGCAAAACCAGAAAAGGACATGGATTAGGTGCTTTTCTGTTGCTGTGATGAAACACCATGACCAAAGGTAACTCAAGAAAAGGGGCTTATTTTGGCTTATGGTTCCAGGTGGATAGGGTAGGGTAAAGGGGCCAGTCAAAGAAACCCACTCTGACCCTGAAACCAGAGCCAGTGAGAGAAACACACTGTGGCCCTGAAACTAGAACTAAAAGGCTAAAAAGGGCCCTTGAAAGAAACATACTTTGGCCCTGAAACCAGAGTCAAATTTGCCACTGACTGCCTGGACATGAAACCAATCATTCCCTGAGCATGAAAACCAAGCAATCCCTAGTACAAACACTAGCCAATCTTGTCCAAGCTCAAGGATATTGAAATCTGACCAATTACCTCCCTGAAAATCTCCCTGGAAAACCTCCACCCCTAAGAAACCCTATATAAGCCCTGTGCCTGTTCAGTTGGCAGCTGCCCTTTTCCACTCTGGCAGCCAGTCTCCTGGGTTCCTCCTTCCCAAATAAATCCCTTGAAAGAGTTTTAGGAGAAGACCTTCTTTTACCAGAGAAGAGCAAGATCTCTGCTGGGAAAGTGTCTTTGTAGAGTACAGCAGAGAAGAAACTGACTCCCCTACTGGGAAACTCCCTTAGGGGAGAGGAGTCGAAGTAACTTGTCGCTGGGGCTGGAGCAGACTGCTACATTTTTGCACGAGTTTCCCCCTAGGCAGAGTAAAGCCAGAGAAATAACAGCTAGGGCCAGAGCTGAAAAGAATCCCACCTCTCTCCTGGGAAACTCCCTAGTGGAGCAGAGCAAAGAAGCTGTGGATACAGCTGCTGGGGTCCCCTTAGGGGCACAGAGCAGAGCTCAGGTGTCATGGCTCTCTCTAGGAGAGGAGCAGGATTGCCACATCCTGTGGGGAGACCATCCCCCCACTAGAACCCAGTTACAGGTATAGCCTGACTTCCCGACAAGTCAGGATACCTTTCCCTCCAGAGCTACATACAGCACTTGCACGTATAGCCTTACATCTGACAGTCAGGATATCTTTCCCTCTGGAGCTGTAACACTTGCAGATAGAGTCCACCATGGCAGAGTGAGAACAAGCAGGAGGCTGGATGGCGGGAAGAAGAAGCTAAGAGCTCACATCTTGAACTGCAAGCACAAAGCTGAGAGAGTGAAATGGTGCAAGGCTTCTAATCTCAAAGCCACCCCTAGTAACAGATTTCCTCTAGCACGACTGAACCACTTTTACCTCCCCACACAGCACCACCAACTGTTGATCAAGACTTCAAATGCTTGAGACTTTGGGGAGCATTATAGAATAGTATAGACCAGTATAGAATAGTAACATACATCCTAGAAATAGAAGGAATGCTCTTCCCTAGCAGCCTCACCCCATGACCACCAGACACAGAACCTCACCAATCCAGTTTGCCTTGGTTATCTGCTTGGATGGAGCTCACCTCACCTCATGAGCCACTGGCCACACTATGGAGTTTCACTATCGGCCCAGGTGATGAGCTGTGGCAAAGGATACAGCAAAGGGCCTTCCTATGCAGAGACCCTGTGGGGGAGGGTACCAGGGAGACCCAGCAGGCAAAGGTTTGCAAGCTGTTGAATTTTCCCAAGGTGTATGACCCTGGAGCACTGACTTCCATCTCTACCTCTGAAACATCCGAACAATACTCTGGGCCACACTGAGTCAGCTCTTCCCTGACTCACCCCACCTCTTCCCCTACCCAGGCTAAGAGCAGATGCCCCTAAGTCTGGTCTTCCTCCACCACAGTGGCACCTCAGGAGTCAGTTCTATAACTTCTTGGCTGCTATTATGACATGACATCTGGTCCTCGCCCTCTTCCACAGAGAACAACCAACACAACCCTCCAATCTTCAGTCCCTCTGTCCCTAAACAAAGCTGCCTTGAACCAACAATTTCCAAACCATTTTATCCCCCTCTTCCTCAGAGAACACGGGAATCTCACATTTCTAGCATCAGATCAGTGTACATGAAAATATTTGACATAAACTTTTGGGCCTCGAACTAAAGACAACACAATGCATCTAAAGGCCAGGCAATTTTAAAAGCAGACCTTTCTGAATTGGAAAAGGCATGTCTTGCCTGCTGGGAAGCCAAGGAAGAGAGGGAACCCAAAGGAGCATCCTGGATTGCTTAAGGATAATACGGCCTAAAATCACATTTGCACAGCAATTAACCTCACCTCAGAGGCCTGACCCATGGCCAGGTGCTAGGCAAACTTCCCCAGCCACAGTCAAGCAAGAAGTGCGGGAGAATAAATACACAGAAAAAAAAAAAAAGTTCAATGGAGTCTGTTGAAAAACAGTCGGGTCAGTCAATACTGGATCTGAATATCAAGAGCAGCTTGCTGATGACAACCTGTGTAGAGCCCCCACGTCTTTCCCCCTGCTGGCACACCTAAGAACGGTCCTGCAGACTTTGCACTCCCTCTTGTCTCCAGATGCAGAGAAATAACAGTTCTGTCATTAAAAGCAACCAGGGCAGAAACGGGGACAAGAAGCAAAGCACACTGATGTCTGCTGCTCCCAGTGGCAAAGACTTGAGAAACTGTAACTGCAGCATCCTGGGTACAGTGAGCCTCACAAGGGACATAGGAAGCTCTTGGTCTGAGTGTAGTCACAGCAGAACTCCAAGACTGGGGTCTAGAACAAGTGGCTATTTGGTTCCTTAATGATGACAACTTTGCTTAACCTTGAACCCCAGCATTGTGATGACAGGTCTGCAAGTTTGCACAGCCAGGAGCAGAGACCAGTCAGCCCTCAGAGTCCCAGGTGTCAGAACACAGGCTCTTGAAATGTGGGAGCAGCATTGCCACCACCTGGGATTCTGAGACCTTACTCTGGGCCCACTGAACTGGAATCCGAATTTTAATAAGACCTCTGGAGATTAACTACTTACTGGCTTCCAGGGCCACAGAGATGTGGGAAGACAATGAAAAGAGCAGAGAGAAGGGAAAGATAAGATCACACTGAGCTCCAGGAAGTGCAAGCAGGGCCCACAGAGCAGGTCTAGTGAAAACATGGAACTCACTCTGATGGCAGATCACATCTGAATAATCTACCATCTTTGATTCCAAGAACTCACTGGTCCTTGTGTGAATTCTACATGCTAAGATTTCTAGGCAGTGATTGTTGCTCTTTTTATATAAATATAAATATATATATACATATATATGCTAATTGAAACTCAAATATGTGATGAATCCAAGGTGTTTCAGTGAGTGCTCACCTGTGCATGCAAATTTGATTTCATCTTTAGTAAGTAGTAAAGTTATATGCTTGCCAAAAAATAAATAAATAAGTGACACACTGGAAGACAAATGTCACACAATTTCAATTTTATGTGTAACCTAGAAATGATGAACTTATGGGAACAGAGAGCAGAATTGCGGCTACTAGGCTTCAATGTGGGTCTTTTAACAATGGGAAAATGATTGGTTTAAGGATATAAAACTGCAGTTGAACAAGAGGCATGGACTCTCTGAAGACTTGAGGTCTACTGAGAGCATGATAAATATGGTTGATATCAATATGCTATATTTTAAAAGTTGTGAGATAGTATACTTTAAGTGTTCTCAAAACAAAAATGATGAATATGTGTGACATAACATGTTAATTGGTTTAATTTAGCCATGCCATTGTGAACATACTGTATTCTGTATCATAATTGTGCATGACTTTATTTATGAGCTAAATAAATGAATGAAAAAAAAAAGATTTCTAGGCAGTGACCAAAATATTCTACTGAGCTCTAGGAGAGCAGAGCCATTCCAAATAGGAGCCAGTGAAGAAGTGACAGCTCTGAAAATCCTGGTGAACAGAAAAAACTGGAAATTATAGTCACCCTAAGGAGACTGCTCTGGTCACCTTCAGCCAGTGCCTCGGGCTGCTCACTCAGCCCCTCTCCATTGTCTGTGCTGCTGAGCAGGTCCCAGCCCTGATTCCTTCCTAGTTGAGCTGAGGACCACACAGAGCCTTGCCATGGTGCAACATTTAATCCTAATTAAAAACAAACAAGCATTAACGTGTTCCTCAATAAGAGTGGGGTGACTCAGAGAAGTCCCTGACAGTTAACTTGTATGAGCTGTAGGGGTAGTGAGCAGTACTATGGAAGTGCATCTGCCTACTTCTTCAATCTCTTCTATCTAAAACAACCCTTATATTCTCATGAGAACAGAAAACAAGGGAGCCTTTGTACTCCATCACTCTGTATACAAGTCCTGAACAGTTCTGCATAAACACTGGAGTCCTGAACAGTCCTGCATAAACACCTGGGCTCCAGAAGCAAGCTTCTGAAGTCAGGCTGCACAGACAGTTCAGGGAAGAGACGAGGGCTGTTACATAGAGGAAAAGTTTGACACGTTGACCCTCCTGGGTGCTTTGCCCAGCCCAATCATTGCACAGCTGAGCACCACGTCCCAGCATGGTGAGTTGCCACTGTAGGCCTATGCTACTAAGAAGTAAATGGAAAAACATGGGTCCCTGGAAATCAGGACTATAATGTGGTTTTTATTTAATTCTGGGAAGCATTTTGTTTTGTTTTCTTTTTTAACTTTTATAAGAAATATGTCTTAGTATTGGTTTGAATGAGACCAATGTAAAAAAAAAATACATGAACCCCAATAGGTTTATATATTTGAAAGCTTTTTCCCCGGTTGGTAGAACTGTTTTGAGAAGGATTGGGAGGTATAGTCTTGTTGGAGGAGGTGCATTACTGAGAGTGGATTTGAAGTTTCAAAAGGCCCGTCTCCTCCCTCTCTCCCTCTCTCCTCCCTCTCTCCTCCCTCTCTCCTCCCTCTCCCTCTCTCCTCCCTCTCTCCCTCTCTGCTCCCTCTCTCCCTCTCTCCTCCCTCTCTCCCTCTTTCTCTCTCCCTCTCCCTCTCCCCCTCTCCCTCTTTCTCTCTCCCTCTCCATCTCCCCCTCTCCGTTTTTCTCCCTCTCCCTCTCCCTCTCCCTCCCTCTCCCTCTCTCTCTCTCCCTCCCTCTCCCTTTTTCTCCCTCTCCCTCTCCTTCTTTCCCTCCCTCCCCCCCTCTCTCTGCCTAGAACTTATGGATCTGATGTGAGCTCTCAGCTACTCCTTCAGCACTCCAGAACCAAGTCTTCCTGCCTGCTTTCTTGCTCTCTGCTGTGATGACCATGAGCTCACCCTCTGAAACTGTAAGCAAGTCCCCAATTAAATGCTTTCTTTTATAAGATGCCTTGATCATGGAGTTTCTTCACAGCAATAGAAAAGTAACTAAGACAGCATTACTGGGGCTAGAGAAATGGCTTAGTAGGTAACAGCATATACTCTAGAAGCATAGGGACACGAGTTAGAATCCCATCATGTGTGTTAAAAGAAAGACACATGATGTTAAAAGAAAGACATGGTTACCAGTGCTTTAGCTCCATCATTGGGGCAGAACAAGTTTCTGGTTCAAAGAGAGACAATAAGGTAGGGGGTGGATAAAGGAAGACTCTCAATAGCCTACTCTGATTTCCACATGTACACACACACACATTCGCATGCACACACGACGCGTGTACACTGCCCATAATACACTTAGACATACATGCAGCATGTGTTCACTGCACACAACACACTTCCACACGCATGCACCACACGTGTACACTGCACACACACCCACATATTCACACTGCACGCAACATACACTTGCACAAGAAAAAGAAACGCATGTGGTACTTCAAACATGATATTACCAGAAAATGCATAGGCACTTGTTCCAGAAAGCTTAGAAGTGAGCATCATTTTGTCTCCATTATCGCAAGCTTTGAGGAAATCGTTTAACCTTTCTAAGCTTCACTGTCCTCGATTTATGGTTTCTATTTTAATAACTGCTGCCTTCTCAACTTCACAGATGTTTTCTGAGTCTCAAATAAGATAATGAATACTTAGTCCTACAATTCAAAATAACTAAGGACAAAAAAAATAAAAAATGACAGTCTGCTTCAGAAAGCCTGCTCGGGCTGGAGTGCTTTTCCTGAGGGCTGGACTCAGAGCTATAAAAGGGCAAGGAGGGGACACCATCATGGAGCAGAAAGATTAGGGGTCTTTGAAGCCCAGCACATTGAAGTAAACCCAATTCTGGCCATTGTCATTGGTTCAAGTTTAGGCAAATCACTTTTTGTTTCCTAGCTCCATGGAGAGTAGTGGTGTAAATGAGGATAAATGCATGTGACTTGCCTGGCCCTTTTGAGGCAGTTATGCTTCCTGCTGGTATGACCATAAAGTAAGAAGCCATATATTCTCCACTGAACGAATACATAACTCAGATGTGCTCTTCATCTGCAGTTCAGCTGAATTTTTTCCATTGAACACTAACTGGCCAGGAGAAGGCAGAGTGCTGCCTGCTGCCTCTGCCAGGGTAGTTAGCTATAAATGCAAGAACCATGTCTGTCTGTTATGAGATCATGTTTTCTTGGCCCTTAGGGCTTACAAAGTAGAAGAAGTGAAGAGGATACAAGTTGTTCGTAGACATTTTGCTGCTGAACCGTACACCTGTCATAGGTGGGTAAGAGGCTTAGATGATAGACAATGAGAGGTTAAAGTGATAGCATCAATATCCAAATATTATCAGTGATTACAATGGACAGAGCTACAAATGGTGAGAGGACACAGGTCTCTTGAGGATGCTGTTATTTGATATAAATCTCAGTGACGGAAGCACCTCAAATGTGGTTTTTAAGGAGACAGAGCCCAAAGTACACGCCCACTCTGTCATAACACAAAGCTCGGCCCTTCAGCATGCAGCCCAAAAGAGTGAGTCACCAGGCACAGCTGCCAAGCTGAGAGAATGCTGTATCATCCTATGAGGGCTGACTGAAGAAGAGCCTGAGGAACCTTCCAGGGGGACTCAGGGTCAGCTTGCTGGCGGCAGCTGGCACATGGGGTGGTAGAGACAGCAGAGATGCTCAGGAGCCTAACTATGGGCTCTGGTGTATGCACTGTTTAAGCTAACAGCTGAGCTTATCAGACTCTAGACACAGATTGGACTTGACCATTGCCATGGCTTAGATCAGAAAGAGTTCTCCAAACTCATACGTGGAAGGTGTGGCCCCCAGCTGATGGCACTATTGAGAAGTGATTGTATAAGGACACGAATGTCATAGATAGATTAATTCATTGATGAATTAATAGCTGGATGGGCTATCACAAAGTGAAGCATAGCTGGAAGAAGTAAGTAGCTCACTAGAGGCATGACTTTGAAGGATGTGTCTTGTCCCTAACCCCTCCCCTCTTCCTGCTTTCCTGGCTGCTGTGTCCTTCTGCTGTGATGTTTCTGCCTTGACACAGACCAAAAAGCAACAGAGTCAGCTGACTGTGGACTGAACCAGGAACCTAAATAAACACGTACTTTAAACTGATTTGTTCAGACATTTTATCATAGGGGTAAGAAGCAAGTAACACAATTATTAAATTTCCTCAAAGATGGGAGAAGTGTTATTCTTTGAAACCTTCTCCTCTTATTCTCCCGTACAAGAGGTTTCATTTATAATTTGAATTGCATACACTCAAGCATAGTGCAACTGCAAAGTGCAATGCAAAAGTAAGCTGGGTATATTGTTGTTGTTATAATGGATGGAACTCCAAAGACCCCTTGCAATGTACAAAGGACAAAACATTTTTAGTGGCACAAAGAACTTGGGAATCCATCCTAATGAATAAAATGTCATTTACCATCCTGGCTTTTTTCTGATCTTTAGAGATTTCATAATCTCTCCTGGCATTTCAGTAAAGCCAAGGAACCATACTCTTTTTAAAGCTAATTGCCTGGAAAATATTCCTCCTCTCTCCAATGCAGAATAAAAAGTATCTAGCAAAGACAGAATCCTAAATATGAGCCACTGAAGATAAGATGGGAACTAATTTGAATCCCCCATCACTTCCACTCAGACCAAAGCTCCTATGCCTGAGGTTCTGACAGTCACTGGCATCTTATCTGTGTTTGGGTTCTATGTCATGTATATTGGTGGTTATCTGTTATCAATCTCCTTCAAGTTTTTACAGACTCCTTATGACTGTGGCTAAGTTGGATTTTCATGAAAACAGGGTTGGGAAACCATTGTTCTCTGTTCTTGGAAGAGATTGAAGAGTAACAGACATTGAATGACTGCTGTCTGCCAGCTGAGTGACTTGTTTCATTCTCTGAACAAGTATGTCCAGAGTACCTTCTTTGGAAGGCATTAATAATAAAAAAGATAGGAAAACCTCGCCTCAGTTTTCTTTTTTTTAATGAATTAAATTTATTCATTTATTTTACATCCCAATTGCAGTTGTTTCTCACTCCTTTTCTCCCATTCCCTCCCCCAACCTTCCCTCCCCACCAATCCACTCCTCCTCTGTATCCGTTCAAAAATGGGCATGCCTCCCATGGGTGTCAACAAAGCATGGCATATCAAGTTAAGGTAGGACTAAGTTACTCCCTTTGTATTAGGCTGGGCAAGACAACCCAGTATGAGGAATAGGTTCCCAAGAGTCAGACAAACCATTAGGGATAGCCCCTGCTCCCTCTTCTAGGAGTACCACAAGTAGACAAAGCTATACCACTGTCACTAATATATAGAAGGCCTATGTTGGTCCCATGCAGTCTCCCTGGCTGTCAGCCCAGACTGTGAGTTCCTATGAGCCTAGGTCAGTTGTTTCTGTGGGTTCCTTTGTGATGTCCTTGACCCCCCTGGTTCATACAATCCTTCCTCCCTCTCTTCAACAGGGTTCCCAAAGACTCAGCCCAATGTTTGACTATAGGTCTCTGCACATGTTTCCATCAGTTACTGCATGAAGCCTCTCTGGTGACAATTGGGGTAGTCAACAATCTATGTGTATAGCAGAATATTGTTATAGCCTCAGTTTTCTTGATAGTGAGTACTGTCATCTGTTTCCAAGAAAACAGAGGGGAGCATTGTCTGATTTGGGTTGGGTTTTCAAACTGATTGCATAGTGAATAAAAAGTACCACAAGCTGACATTGTCAAGAAAAGAGCAGTGAACTCAAAAGCAAAGGTGGCATGAAAATAGCTGGACTGTTAAAGCAGGATGCTAAAACTTGATCCATACAGTAAGATCCACCAAGAGCAGGAACAGGGCATAGTCAGCCAGGTAGCACACACCTGAGGATATGAAACATGTAAGAATCATAGTGCTGGAGCAGAGTTTGTGATTGAAGCAATGGTCTCGGCAAGGAGGCCTTTGCTGTGGCAAAACTTTGTCTATAGCATGCTGCTGCCCAAACCAACTGTGCTCACACTATTCATTCCTTTAAAGAAGTTTATGCATCACTTCCACTAGAAAGCCCATCTTCACCGCCATTCCTTCCAAATGGAGTCTGGTACCAACTCTCATTCTCTTCTCACTACTTTTTGTTACACAGTTGCAAGGCCCACAAAGATGATGATTATCTATTTGTTTATCTTTCTTCCCCCACCACATTGTGTGCTCCTGGAGAACACAGAGTTTGGTCTTATTTATTATTTACCACAGTGCCTATTACACTTGGCAGGCACAAGTGGGAGGGAAGGAGGGAGGGAGGCAGGGAAGGAGAGAGGGAGAGAGGCTAGTAAAATCTTCATTGGTCTAGGTGCTCAGCCCTTACACAAATGCCTGAACTTACACAGGGACTTTGCAAATGAAACATGCCATAAACATCCCTCCCCTCCAGGTCAAGGGCAGAAAGTCAGCAGAGTGTCAGTCAAGCCTCTCTCCCTCAGCTAGAGAGACAAGCCACAAGCCGTGAACAGCTTGCAAGCATTCATTGCCTTCCGTGCTGGGGGGATTTGGCTATGGGGCTCTTAACGAGATCAAGCTGAATCGCACAGTTTCATCCTGTCAAAACGCATTGGAAACCTTTCTTGGGTGATTTATCATGGAAATACACGTGGCGGGGAAGGGGGATTAGAGGAAGCCCAGAAAGCCACTCAGCCTGCAGTGCTCTGCTGGCACCATGCCCACAGTGGCCACGGCTGCTGATGGACACGACTAGGCCGACACTAGACAGATGGGCTCCTGAGAGAAGGCCACCTCCCGAAAATAAATAATCAAGGCCACTTCAAGCAAAGTGTTAACACACTGCAGCCATAGCCAATAAATCCTGGACAAGTAGGTTCCAGTGAGGGAACTGGATTCATTGCAGCCACCACCATTACTTCCCAGCCAGATCATCTAAAACATGGAGTACCTCAGATTTGCTCCCCAAAGTCGATAGCAAACCATCCCTAATTTAAAGCAACATTGTTCATCCACCGTTACCTGAACCTGCTGCTACAGAGAACATTGGGTAAAACACACATATCCAGGAATTTGAAACTATCATCCTGAACCTTCCACACATCTATAAATATTTTCTCCCTTTCTCCCAGCTGTGGGAGCTAATCTCAGGCTAATCCTTATTGTTATGGTGTATCTGTGCCACTGTAGCAATCGGGAGTTCTTGTTAAAAGTAGCATTAACAAATGTGGGCTCAAACACAAAGCAGCTGCCATTTGTCAATGTTGTTTTGTAAAAAGGTGCCAGCTTGCACTGCAGGGCCCTTGAGGGCAGAGACTCATTGTTCCAAGGCTGAGAGCCTGCTCCTTGCCAGGCAGGACGCTGAAAACAAAGACTACAAGGACAGAAAGCAAACAGCTCTGCTCCCAGACCCTAGAATGTAGTGGGGGAGATAGAAAGAGCTAGAAAGGAAGGGACAGAAGAAAAGATCATTTTACATGAGTGAGTGTTGAACTTTGATAGAAGCAAGCCCGGTGTCCTGGGGCACAGCATGTCCAGGAAGACATGTGTCTGCCACTGTAGGCCTATGTGAAGATCTCCTCTCAGGAATATAGTGTAACTAGTGTGTGTGTGTGTGTGTGTGTGTGTGTGTGTGTGTGTGTGTGAGAGAGAGAGAGAGAGAGAGAGAGAGAGAGAGAGAGAGAGACAGACAGACAGACAGACAGACAGACAGAGACAACAGAGACAGAGAACATTTGAGGCCTTACAAGCTTTTCCTTTTGTTTCTTATTTGTTCACATTATCCTTATGAATATAGGGAATTATGTATGTTTTGAGATCTGAAGAATTTGGAAGTTCATTGGCAATGAGGAAAAGGGTACAAAAGCAATGGGTTTCAATTTACCAAGAATGATGATCTGTGTGTGTGTGTGTGTGTGTGTGTGTGTGTGTGTGTGTGTGTGTGTGTACATGGAGGAAGGGAGGGGGAAGGAGAAAAGAGGGAAGGAAGAGAGAGGGGAGAAGGCAGGGAAGGAGGGAGGGAGGGAGGAAGGAAGGGAGGGAGGGAGGGAGAGAGGGAGGGAGGAAGCCCACGCCAGCCTTGAACTCACTGGTAGTAGAGGATGACCTTGAACTCCTGATGCTCCTGTCTCTTCCCCTGACTGCTGTGGTTACAGGTATACTCCATCACATCCAGTTTATGTGTCTCTGGGGATGGAACCCAAGACTTCACAGGTGCTAGGCAAGGATTCTACCAGCTGAACTATATCATCAACCCCTGGTGCCTATAGTTTTCAAAATTACTTTTTAATAATAATTTTTAAAAGACAAAGAAAGTAAATATAGTTTCAACCCTCAAATCCCTGAAAGCCTCAATGTATAGATAGCAGTTAGATTTCTGGGTTTTACATCCAATGAGGAAATAAAGGAAATCATACAAGAATTAGGAACTATTAAAACAAAAGAAACCACTAGAAATAGAACTGCACTTGCCAAATCACAGTGTCCTCTCACTGGGAAGGCAGTCACAGAACACCCCAGACTTACAACTAAGCTTATCCTTTCAGTGTTCTGGGAAGCAGAAGTTGGAAACAGAGTAAGCAGGACTGGGTTCTCTTCTGACGATTCTAGAGGAATTCTGCCCCATGCCTGTACCCTGGCTTCTGCCAGGGCAATTTGTCCTCAGCATCCATTGGCCAGTCTCTGTCCTGGATCCCTGGGTTTTCTCCCAGTGTGGGCCTCTGTGTCAGATTTTCCCCCCTCTTACAAGAACACCAATCCTTGCGCTAGGGCCCACTGTACTCCAGCCTGAACTCAACTTACTTGGTTACATTTTCAAAGACCCTATTCTAACTTAGGTCACATTCCCAGGCTCTGGGATTAGGGTCTTAACATACCTTTAACATAGCAAATACACATTAATGTAAGCCCTGCTCACTTTTCAACCACTCCTCTTATACCAAAGATCAGTTATGTGTCTCCCCAAATTATCCAGGGTAATAAGGGAAGGACAAACAGTAGTAAGACCTAGAAACCTCACTTGCTAGCTACCTCTTTTATCTCATTTCTCATCTCGAACCTAAGGAACTCCCACAGCAGTGAGGAATCTATACAGCTACAAACAAAGAGGTAAGGTTTCTTTTCTGAGCTTTTAGCTGAACAACCATGTGAGCTACCACCTACCCACTATTGTACATGCCAAAGTGTGTGTGTGCACACATGCCCAGGGGTGTTGTGCCTGATTGCCACACATCTGAAATGGCTCTGGTGCTCCTTTATTTGTGCTATTTGGTTCTTCTGCAGAAACTTGGCCTTCTAGAACACTGAGAATCCTGAACAACACATCTTTTTTCTTACTCAGCAACACACATTGCTAGCTAAAAGGTGAACAGAGTGCTAAAAGTAATATATAATTTGCTTTTTAACAAATGGCAGAGGAGTGATAGAGCAATCATGTTTTATGAAGGAAAGATTAATTACAGTGGGAACAAACATAGCATGTACCCAGTTTTAAGCTTTCATAACAGCAGATGTCACTAACACCTCTGGGTGTCTATTCAGTGTTTGCCCCCTTCCTGTTCTTAATTGTAGCTTGAAATAATGACAGTTGAGGAAACTTAGGTTGGTACTAAAGTCATCCCAAAGCTTGATTTACAGACAGTCACCTCCCACTTGGCAGCAACTTGGAGTAGCTGCGGCTGTGAGAAGTCTGGCAGATTTTGCCCTTGAGGTTAAGGTATTAAACAAAATGAAAACTAATCTCACTTCAGTGAAGTGTGGCACTTAAAAGTTGAATGTTTGAGCGACAATCTTGTAAAGTGTCTCCCTTTAAAAATGATTTTATTAGGGTAATTAAACATGTAGAAAATGATGCCATCTTTCTGCTGCTGTACAAGGCTCTATTCTAGTCTCCCTTGATCTCTGGAGCTAAATAAATCTATACATAGCCATCCCTGGTATATATTTCACTCATTATCTCTATATATAGATCTGTAGATAGGATATTTCCTGTCAACACAGGTCACACTCTATTCACAGGGGGATTACTACTTAAAACCTGAAACTGTAAATTCTTTTAATAGTTCACAGAGCCAGACATGGAAGTGAAAAGTCAGAAGTACTCTTTGGGTACCATGGCTGTACATCTATTTCCTTACCCACTCAGCAAATTCTTACCAAGGATTCATCACACACACACACACACACACACACACACACACACACACACACACAGACACACACACACACACACACACACCACACACACAGAGAGAGAGAGAGAGAGAGAGAGAGAGAGAGAGAGAGAGGAGAGAGAGATACACTGTTGTGAGTTTAATAACAACAAAAAGAAAGGTTCTCCATTCATTAAGACTTAAACATAATGGGAGAAGACCCCCCCTCTCCTGGGCTCCATACTATGGTCCACAGCTCCAGAAGCCTTATGGGAAAACAGGCTGGTCCTAGGAACCCCAAATAAGACACTGTCCACCACCCATTAAACCCCTTTAAACCTGCCCAACAATCCCAGACTGCACCTCATCCCCACTGCCCCCCCCACCAGCTCCACAACTTCAGAAGAAGACTTAATTAAGTTTTACTGGAGCACAGGCTGGATCTAGGGGCTCCAGCACCAACAGCTGTACTGGAGGCCAAGCTGGACCTAGGAACCCCACAGGCCAGACCAGATCTAGGGATTCCAGTCTTTACCCCCTCCCCTGGGCTCCATATCCTGGTCTACAACTTTGGAAGAGGTCTTCAGCCTTACCAGAGGCCAGGTCAGATCTAGGGACCCATAGCCCCAAAAAACACAGAGGGGAACACCCTACTGAACCTGAAGACATGCTAGTCACAAGAACCCTTGGCCATTTAGGCCACAAGCACAGAGAGGAAAGAGAAAAAAACAAACAAAAAACTAAACAAAACATCCAGCCAACAAAGACAAATGCAGGAATCAATACCTAGACCTATAATCATCCCAAATCCATATGCCTAAAAGCCAGTGTAAGAACACAATCAATAATAGAAACGGCAGAGCCAGAGCCCAGCTATCCTACAACAGCAAGACCTGAACAATCCAACCCAGCTGAAGCAAACAAAAATGACCTTAAATTTACTTTATGAAGGTTATGGAGGACCTTAAAGAGGATATGAACAAATCCCTTAAAGATATCAAGGAAAAGATAAACAAAAATTTGGAAGAAATCAGTAAGTCCCTAAAAGAAAACCAAGAAAAAACAAACAGATAAAGGAAACTGTTCAAGACCTGAAAATGGAAATAAAAGCAATAAAGAAAACACAAATGGAGGGAATCCTGGAAATGGAAAATTTGGGTAAGTGAACAGGAACTACAGACGCAAGCATCACCAACAGAATATGAGAGTTGGAAGAGAGAATCTCGGGTGTTGAAAACATCATAGAGGAAATAGATCCATCAGTCAAAGAAAATGTTAAATATAAAATATTTCTAACACAAAACATCCAGGAATCTGGGACAGTATGAAAAGACCAAACATAAGAATAGTAGGACTAGAAGGAGGAGGCCAGCTCAAAAACCCAGAGGATATATTTAACAAAACCATATAAGAAAATTTCCCAACCTAAATAAGGACATGCCTAAAAGGTACAAGAAGCTAACAGAATACTGATAGATTGGATCAGAAAAGAAAATGCCCTTGGCACATAGTAATCAAAACACTAAGCATACAGAACATAGAAAGAATATTAAAAATGGCAAGGGAAAAGGCAAATAACATATAAAAGCTGACCTATTAGAATCATACCTGACTTCTCAAAAGAGACCCTAAAATCCAGAAGTTCCTAGACTAATGCCTTGCAGACTCTAAGAGACCACGGATGCCAACCCAGACTACCATACCCAGCAACACTGTCAATCACCATAGATGGAGAAAACAAGGTATTTCATGACAAAGTTAAAATTAAATAATATACATCCACATACCCAGCCCTATAAAAGGTACACTATAATGAAAGTTCCAACCCCAGAAAGTTAACTACACCCACAAAAACACAGGCAATAAATAATCTCAGATAAGCAAAGCCCAAAGAAGGGAAACACATAGGCTCTCCCACCTCCTCTCTCTTTCTCTCTCTGTCTCTCTGTCTCTCTGTCTGTCTCTGTCTCTGTCTCTGTCTCTCTCTCTCTCTCTCTCTCTCTCTCTCTCTCTCTCTCTCTCTCTCTGGAACTAACAATCATTGATCATTAATATCCCTCAATATCAATTGATTCAATTTGCCAACAAAAAGACACAAGTTAATGGATTGGATATGAAAACAGGATACAACATTGTGCTGCATAAAAGAAACACACCTCAGCATCAAATATCAACATAGTAAAGGATTGGAAAAAGATTTTTCAATCAAATGGATCTAAGGTGTAGCTATCCTAATATCTAAGAAAATAGACTTCTAACCAAAATTAATCAAAAGATATAGAGAAGAAAATCTCATATTCATCAAAGGAAAAATCCACCAAGATAATGTCTCAGTTGTGAACATCTATGCCCCTAATGTAAGGGCACCCACATTTGTAAACAAACAAACAAATTACTAAAGCTTAAATCACACATTGAACCCCACACAATGATAGTAAGAGACTTTAACACCCCAATCTCACCAATGGACAGGTCATCCAGACAGAAACTAAACAGAGAACTAACAGAACTGACAGATATTATGCCTTAAATGAGCCTAACATATCTACAAAGCATTTCACCCAAACTTGAAAGAATATACCTTCTTCTCAGCACTTCATGGAACCTTATCTGAAGTGACCATATACTCAGCCAGTAAATCCGTAGCCCTCCTATATATGAACAAAAATACAGGATAGCTAAAACAATCCTGTACAATAAAAGAACTTCTAGAGGTATCACCATCTCTGATTTCAAGCTCTGCTACAGAGCTAATGTAATAAAATCTTTGGCTTAATATTATAAAATGTGTAAGCCAAAATTTGATAAGGAAGCCACAATGGAAAAAAAGAAAGCATCTTCAACAAATGGTGTTGGTCGAAATGGATGTCATGACATGTAGAAGAATGCAAATCAATCCATATTTATCACCCTGCACAAAACTCAAGTCCAAGTGGATCAAAGACCTCAACATAAAACCACTGAACCCGATAGAAGGGAAAGTGGGGAATAATCTGGAACACACTGGCGCAAGAGACAACTTCCTAAATAGAACACCAATAGTACATGCTGTAAGGTGGACAATTAATAAATGGGACCTCAAGAAATTGAAAAGCTTCTGTAAAGCAAAGGACATGGTCAATAACACAAAACAGCAGCCCATAGAATGGGGAAAGACCTTCACAAACCCCACATCTGATTTCCAAAATATATAAAAACCTCAAGAAACTGATATCAACAAACCAAATAATCCAATTTAAAAATGGAGTACAAATATAAACAGAATTCTCAACAGAAGAATCTCAAATAGCCAAGAAACACTTAAGGAGATATTTACCATCCTTATCCATCAGGGAAATGCAAATCAAAATTTCTCTGAGATTCCATCTTACACCTGTCAGAATGGCTAAGATTAAAAAAAATGCAAGCAACAGCTCATGCTGGAGAGGATATGGAACAAGAGGAACACTCTTCCATTGGTGGTAGGAGTACAAGCTTGTATAGCCATTTTGGAAGTCTGTGTGGTTTCTCAGAAAACTGGGAATCAACCTATACCTCAAAACCCAGCTATACCACTCCTGGGCATATACCCAAAGGATGCTCAGTCATACCACAAGGACACTTGCTCAACAATATTCATAGCAGCTTTATTTGTAATAGTTAGATTCTGAAAACAACCTAGATGTCCCTCAACAGAGGAATGGACAAAAAAAAAGTGGTATAATTATACAATGGAGTATTACTCAGGTGTTACAAAACAATGACATCATGAAATTTGTAGGCAAATGGATAGAACTAGAAAAAAATCATTCTGAGTGAGGTAACGCAGACAAAGAAAGACAAACATGGTATTTACTCACTCATAAGTGGATATTAGCTGTAAAATAAAGGATAACTATGCTACAATCCACAAACCCAGAGAGACTAGGTAACAAAGATAGTTCATGAAGGACACCAAGATCTTCCTGGGATGGGGAATAGAAGTGTACTGAGGATAGGTGGGGATGAGAACATGACTGACCAGGTTCAGGGAGCATGGAGGGGCATGAGTGAGAATGCTGAGGGGGACTTCTGGGGATGGGGTTGGATAGAAGGGCACCCTGGTGTTGGAAGCCATAAGTCAAGGGGCCATCCAGAGCAGTGGGAAATTACAGGTCCTTGAAAGACCTGCCACCTGGCAACTGCCACCACGGGCTGTTCTATCCCAGGAGGAGATAAGCAGCCCCGAGAACTAGGAACATAAGATGTTCCCAGGCAGCAGACGTTCTTCAGATAGCTGCTTACACAAAACACCAGAGATACTAACCACAGTAAGGCACTCCCATCCTGCTATATTCCTATATAAGTCCTACTGTTCCTTCAATAAACTGAGACCTTGACAACAGAATCTTGCTTGGTCTCTTTTCTTTCTCTCACCCATGATTCAGGCAGTACCTCTTCAGATCCTGGAATAACTGGACCTGCCGGACGGGTCACCCTGGAGCAGGGAAATCTCCCAACAGTCTATGGGGAGGACCCAAGCTTAGACTCTTAACAATAGTGGATAAGTAGCCTGAAGTGGCCATCTCCTGTGACCAGATTGGTGCCTGGCCCAATTGTCATGAGAGAAGTATCATTCAGCAATTGATGGAGGCAGATGCAGAGACCCACAGCAAAACATTAGGCAGAGTTTGGGGATCCTATGGAGGAGGAGAAATGAATGTCGGAGCTAGAGAGGTTAAGGACACCACACAATCAACTAATTTAGGCTCATAGGGGCTGGCAGAGACTGGACAGACAACCAGGGAGCCTGCATGGGAATGACCTAGGCAATGTACATATATGTTACAGTTGTGTAGCTTGATCTTCTTGTAGGACTTTTAACAGCAGGAACAGGGGCTGTCTCCAACTCTTTTACTGGATCACCTTGCCCAGTGTAAGAGGTGCTAGTCCTACTCCAACTTGATACACCATGTTTTATTGATTCTCATACAAGACCTGCCCTTTCCTGGAGACAGAAGAGGAGGGAATTGGAGGATGGGAACGGCAGTGGGGGGACTGGGAAGGGAGGATGGGGGAATGTCGTGGCTGGGATATAAAATAAATAGACAAAATAATAATAATAATAATAATAATAATAATAATAATAATAATGTGGGAGAAGCATATCTTCCTGCTTCCAGCAGTGCAGCAGACTGAGCTCCTAAGTACAGCAGGTCCAGTATCATCAATAAGAACAAGCTGAAATACACTACATCCCTGCTTGGTTCCCATTGCAACTGCTCACTTCCTTCATAAAATGTCATGGCTCTATTATTCTGCTGCCATTTTGTGGCATGTCATCCACCTTTCATATCTGGTTTAAGTCAGAAACTTCCATGTACAGTAGAAGCCAAGGGTGACTGGGAGACAAGAGCCCACCAAGACCAAGAGACTAAGGGTTTTGAAACCATCCAAAAAGTCGTGTGACATTAGTCCTGTCCAGGGATTCTTAACCCTGAAGGGTGTCAATGTTCAGATTACTTATGTAAGGAAATTATATAAATTTGAATAGAAAAAAATCACATCTTATTTTCATATTAAAATTCCTTATTGTCTAGAATTTAAACAACAAATGACAGCAGTTGGAGCATTTGCTGCCTTTGCCTACAGAATAAATCATAGATGTTTCATATTATATCAGGGTTCTGCAGAAAACCTTGAAATCATACCTATGCTCATTATTACTGTTTTGCAATTACAGCAGTTATTAGGCAAATCACTAAACCATGTAATTTTTAAAATCATACATATTAATACATCAAACATTTGATTTTTAGTACTTTCATAATTACACTTTAATATATAATTATAATAATTCATAATACCAAAAATTCTACAAACTCAAAATATTCCAAAGTGATGCATCTGCTTCAGAAGATTTCCAGAAGAAACCAGACATTAGCATCACTGAAAAAAATGAGCTAGAAAAAAGGTGACTTCCAGTAAAGAGATCCTCTAAAGAAAACTACATCTCTGCTCTAACTGTGGAAGAAAAATTAAATAAAATATTAACACTAATGCCATTTGTCACTGAAGAATTTATTATCTGGGGCAGGACAGATGGCTCGGTTGGAGCCCTTACAGCCCTTTCAGAGGCTCGAAGTTCCCAGGACCCAGGCAGGGCAGCTCACAGCCATCTTAACTCCAGATCCAGAAGAAGCTAGAGACTCTGACCTGGATGGGCACCAGCATTCATGTATGTAAACCCACATAAAGGAACACACACACATGCACATATACACTTGTGCAGGAGCACACATACACTTGTGCAGGCGCGCGCACACACACACACGTTCATGTGCACACATACATGCACACATGTTCATGTGCACACATACATACATACACACATGCACACATATGTACATGCACATATGCACACACCCATGTGCGTGAGCACACATAAACACAGAATGGCAAAAAAGGAAAACAAAAGGAATTTATGACCCACAGTCAGAGATCTATTCAATTAAAAACCAAAAGATGAGAAAACAAAACAAAGTATGACCTCACTGCTTATGACCTGAGATGTGTGGAACAAACACACCTTATTTCTCTCTGGGCAGAAGTATCAAAACTCTCCCCTAAGATTTCTCACACACTATGTTTAGGTAATGAGCTCAAAATACAAATTATTAAATAGATAGTGTCATAAACAAGAGTAGAAAAAGAAAAAAAAAACAATAAAAGTAGTTTAGCGTTGCCCCTCATCCCAGGGCATAAGATACTGGCATTATCTAATTTAGAATTGTAATAACTGCATAAAATATATAAAGGAATAAAATAATGGGATTAAAGGTTAACAAGAGTTAGGCTACTAGAAATTAACAATTTATAGTAAAACAAATGAAACTTGTGAATATTTATAAAAATACAATTTAAGGACTTGGGGAATGGTCAGTGGGTAATGTGTTTTCTGCACAAGCATAAAGATCTGAGTTCAAATCCCCAGTACCCACCCAGCATAGCAGAGTTTATCTGTGACACCAGCAATGGAAGGCAGATCATGGAAGCTCACTGACCTAGCCAATCAGTGAGCTCCAGGTTTAGTGAGAAAACCTGGCCCCCTAAAAAAAAAACACAGAGTGTGACAGAGGAAGACATATGACATTGACTTCTGTACTCCAGGAAAGTGCACACATATAAGCATGTACACATGCATATAACACATACACACACACACACACACACACACACACACACACACACACACACAAATACAATTTAAAATTTAAATTATAGTAACTGGGATGTAGACTCAAACTAGACTTAAGATCTAAAGTTGATATTTTAATCTAATTAGACATGGGTAAAAAGATAATTATGATATTGGGAAATATTTCCTAATAATGCTTAAGTCAAAGATTAAACAGTTATGAAAATTTAAATACATTTAAATTAAATCAAAATACACTTAAATTAAGTAATACATCATGAAACTTGGGAATGTCAAAGGAATCATTTGGGGAAATCTAATATTTTGTATGTTGAGTGGAGAAGAAAAAGGATAAAATTTAAAGTTTAATACTTAGAAGAAAATTAAAATGGAGTAATTTTTATAGATAAGTCATTCTAGACTTTAATAAATCTGTGTTCTGGGGACCTTTGAGGTACCTCATTGGAATATATTGGAATCTCAAGTTCTTCAAAAACTATTTCTGGAGGTCTGAGAAATGTTTCTGAGGGTAAATTCTGTGCAGCCAACCCTGAGGATCCAATTTCTGACCCCCCCCAGAACCCACATAAAAGCTGATGCACTAGTGTACTTGTCTGTAATCCCTGCTCCCCTACAGGGATGTGAAAGGCAAAGATAGGCAAATCGGGAAGCTACTGGGCACCTCAGCAACACAACATCAATGAGACCTGACCTCAAACACTGTGAAAGACAGGGATTGACACGCAGAGGTGTCCTCTCACAGACAGTGGAAAATGGAAAAGATAGGTTAGTACATATGCTACTGACAAATGCCTCTGGAAAAAAGCAATTCACCACACGTGACTCACAAAGAAATAGAAAGTCTGTAAAGTACTATATACAGATGACACATCTGTGGAGAAAGAAATCAGAGAAACATCACCCTTTACAATTGCCACAGAGAAGATAAAATACCTGGGGCTAACGCTAACCAAAAAAGTGAAATACCTGTACCATAAGAATTTTGAGTCTCTAAAGAAAGAAATTAAAGAAGATACCAGAAAATGGAAAGATTTCCCATGCTCTTGGATAGGTAGGATCAACATAGCAAAAATGGCAATCTTGCCAAAAGCAATCTACAGTTTCAATGCAATCCCCATCAAAATACTGGCACAATTCTTCACAGACCTTGAAAGAACAATTATCAACTTTATATGGAAAAACAAAAGACCCAGGATAGCCAAAACAATCCTGTACAATAAAGGAACTTCCGGAGGCATCATCATCCCTGACTTCAAGCTCTATTACAGAGCTATAGTCCTGAATACAGCTTGGTATTGGCACAAAAATAGACAGGTAGACCAGTGGAATAGAGTTGAAAACGCTGATATTAACCCACACACCTACGAACACCTCATTTTTGACAAAGAAGCTAAAGTTATACAATGGAATAAAGAGAGCATCTTCGACAAATGGTGCTGGCATAACTGGTTGCAGACATGTAGAAGACTGCAGATAGACCCAAGCCTATCATCTTGCACAAAACTTAAGTCAAAATGGATCAAAGACCTCAACATAAATCCAGCCACACTGAACCTATTAGAAGACAAAGTGGGAAATACCCTTGAATTACTTGGTACAGGAGACCACTTCCGGAACATAACACCAGTAGCACAGACACCGAGATCAACAATTGATAAATGGGACCTCCTGAAACTGAGAAGCTTCTCTAAGGCAAAGGACACAGTCAGCAAGACAAAACGACAGCCCACAGATTGGGAAAAAGATATTCACCAACCCCACATCTGACAGAGGACTGATGTCTAAAATATACAAAGAACTCAAGAAGCTAGTCTCCAAAACACCAAACAATCCAATTAAAAAGTGGAATACAGAACTAAATAGACAATTCTCAATAGAGGAATCTCAACTGGCTGAAAGACACATAAGAAAGTGCTCAACATCCTTAGCCATCAGGGAAATGCAAATCAAAACAACTCTGAGATAGCATCTTACTCCTGTCAGAATGGCTAAAATCAAAAACACCAAGGACAGTTTATGCTGGAGAGGATGTGGAGAAAAGGAAACACTCCTCCACTGCTGGTGGGAGTGCCAACTTGTACAGCCATGTTAGAAATCAGTATGGCGACTCCATGGGAATCAGTCTACCACAAGATCCAGCAATTCCACTCCTAGGCATATACCCAAAAGAAGCACATTCATACAACAAGGACATCTGTTCAACAATGTTCATAGCAGCACTATTTGTAATAGCCAGAAAGTAGAAGCAGCCTAGATGCCCCTCAACTGAAGAATGGATAGAGAAAATGTGGTACATTTACACAATGGAGTACCACTAGGCAGAAAAAAACAATGGAATCTTGAAATTTTCAGGAAAATGGATGGAACTAGAAGAAACCATTCTGAGCGAGGTAATCCAATCACAAAAAGACAAACATGGTATGTACTCAGTCATATGTGAATTTTAGACATAGGGTAAAGGATTACCAGCCTACAATCCACACTGCCAGAGAAGCTAGTAAACAAGGAGGACCCTAAGAGAGACATACATGGTACCCTGGAGAAGGGGAAAGAGTCAAGATCTCCTGAGCAAATTGGGAGCACAAAAAGAGGGAGGAGGGAGCTAGGAGAATGAGAAAGGGAGAAGAGGAAGGGTGCCGAGGACATGAGGGAACAGAAATGTTGAGTCAGGGGAAGAATAGAAGATAACAAGAATGGAGATACCATAATAGAGGGAGACATTTTAGGTTTACAGAGAAATCAGGCACTAGGGAAATGTCTGGAGATCTACAAAGATGACACCAGCTAACAATCTAAGGAACAGAGGAGAGGCTCCCTTAAATGCCCTCCCCTGATAATGAGATTGATGACTGACTTATATGTTACCTGATAGCCTTCATCCAGCAGCTGGTGGAAGTAGAAGCAGACACCCACAGCTAAACACTGAACTGAACTGGAACCCAGTTGCAGAGAAGGACGAGTGATGAGCAAAGGGGTCCAGACCAGGCTGGTGAAACCCACAGAAACAGCTGACCTGAACATCGGGGAGCTCTTGGTCCCCAGACTGATAGCTGGGATACCAGCATGGGATTTATCCAGACCCCAGGAACATGGGTTTCAGTGAGGAAACCTCAGAAATCTACAGGACCTCCTGTAGTAGTTCAATACTTATCCCTAGCATAGGAGTGGACTTTGGGAGCCCATTCCACATAGAGGGATACTCCCTGAGCCAAGACATACAGGGATGGGCCTAGGCCCTATCCCAAAGGATACGAAAGACTCTGATGACACTCTATGGAAGGCCTCACCAGCCAGGGGGAGCAGAAAGGATATGTGATAGGTAGGGTTTTAGTTGGGGGTTGGTAGGGGAGGAGGAGAGTGAGAGGGAACTGGGATTGATATGTAAAACAATCTTGTTTCTAATTCAAATTAAAAAAACAGCTGCAAAAAAAAGAAAGAAAGTCTGTGAAGTTCTATATTCAATTAAAAAACTGAACTAGTAAATGTTTTCTTAGATGATATGTGAGGTGGATAATAATCACCTGGATATAAACATTGCATGATGTACGTAGACATCAAAATATCAAGGTATAACATATAAATGCACATATATAGTATTTCAATTTAAAATAGAATTAAAGGCCAGTGGTACAAACCTTTAATCCCAGTACTCAGGATGCTGAGGCAGAAGCCGGAAGATTTCTGTGATTTCAAGGCCAGCTTGGTTTACATAGCGAGTTCTAGGACAGCCAGGATTAAGATGGATACCCTGTCTGAAAAGAAAATAAAAAAGAAAGAAATTAAATTTAAAAAAATCATTCCATAAATAATGAAAAAAGGGTAGGAATTATATCTTAAAGTCTTCTAGGAAATACAAACAAGAAACAGTCTCAGTTTCCATATATATAAAAAAATATTGTCTTGGTATCAGAAGTTATGAAAAGTGCTGGGTGGTGGTGGTGCTTATCTTTAATTCCAGAGCTTGGGAGGCAGGTGGACTTCTGAGTCGAGGTCAGCCTGGTCAACAGAACAAGTTCCAGGACAACACGGAGAAACCTGACTCAGAAAAAAAAATGGAAAAGAAGGTAAAAGAAAAGGCTGGGCCAATCCCTTCCCCAGGCATCTAAAAGATGCTGTAGGTTGAATCTAGCCATGGATGTAAATGACATCATGGCCTGTCTGAGTCCATTCCAGGAACACAGTTTGATTTAACACCCAATAATGTAACTCCTCACATTCATATGTTAAAAGAGAAACATCATTTCATTATCTCAATAGATGGAGAAAGATCTTTCAATGAAATTTAATCATTTAATACAGGTGTTTAAACAAGACAGCAATTTCATTAACCTCCAACTACAGAGACACATAGAAAACATTTCAAGTCGGGATATTAGGGATATTCTATATAAAGCACAGAACAATGTACATTAATAGACAGACATTAGTGTTACATTGCCACTACAGTAAGAAAACGAGAAGTCATTGTGAGGGCAAGGGGAGGGTTTGCCAATTTTGCACCCTACCCCTACCCTGCTACCCTGCTCCTGCTCTGACCTCTGGTAAACAACAGCAATCCATATTACAATATGATGACCAGCACCCTTCAAAACGACTATGTAAGGACATAAACAGTCCAGCAGAAAAACTTTACACTAGGCTAGAACCTTAAGCTAGCTTTAGTACACATTAAGAAGACAATGTATATGCCTGGCATGCAGGTGACACTCCTTATTCAAAGTCCTGACATGCTCTAGTTGGTGACAAGGGATGCAGCCCAATAACCAGCATTGTAGTTCAGTCTCCACCTGTCCCATACAAGTTTGTTGAGCATTTCAAGCCAACAGGAGTCAGGTCTTCACAGAGGCCTGCAGCAGTCTCATTGCTGGCACTTCTCCCCCAGCAATAGCTTTTGGTGGTGAAAAGCCAAATGCCATTTAGACATGATCCACCAGTGCTTAGCTGCTTATTTCCACCTTGAAGTGTTTACTCCAGCACTCATGCTTTTAAAATCAAGAGGGAACTGCACTAAATAAAAGACTTTAATTGAACCAGGTGTTGGTGGTGCATACCTTTAATCCCAGCACTCGGGAGGCAGGGGCAGTCAGATCTCTGTGAGTTCAAGGCCCACCTGGTCTCCAGAGTGAGTGCCAGGATAGTCTCCAAAGCTACACAGAGAAACCCTGTCTCGAAAAACAAAAACAAAAACAAAAAAAAAAAAACAAAAAGACTTTAATTGTGTTAGGAATAGTTTGCTGCTCAAAGTGATATTTGAGCTGTATGAAAAAAAAGATTGGCAGGATGCCATTTGTACGTCTGTGTTAACAAATAAGATCTGCTCCCCCTCCCCATCCTTTTACTTTCAAGTTAATGTGAATGTATCTAAAAGTAAGAACGAATTAAGATAAGAAGGTATTATTTGGATGGAAGGACTTGAAAGTGTGTCTTATGATCCTAGAACCCTGATGGGTATTTGCCTTTCTTTGCTGTATGTTTCTCTAGAGTAATTTATAGCAAGCTGTGCTCATCTGAACATGAATACAGAGGCCACTTTTGCAGGGGGTAAGATGATGTTATTGCCCTATGATCAAAAGCAGCGATCAAGCCAGGTGTGGTGGTGCATGCATCCAATCCCAGCTTTCTGGAGACTGGGGAGGGAGGAACGTGAGTTTAAGGACAGCCTGGTGTACGCAGGGGATCCTGACTAGAAAAGGATGATTGGTGATGAATTATAGCTGGCCTAATCACATGATTTTCAGTAGTCTTTGATGCTTTTCGATGCTTTCCCTTAATAACAAAGGAAGATAGAGCTGAGGCCTTACTAAAACAAGGCCCCAGTTGACCCCAAGCTCAGAAATGGAAAACTGGGAACCTAACTAGTAAGTGGGAGATATTGCCAGTAAATTACAATCACAGTGCAGATGATACTGGTTGAGAGCCATAGTCAAGGGTCAGGCTGAAAGCTCCAAAAACAAATACAGCCAGAATTGGAGGTGGGAAGAGCAAGGAACAAAACTGGGGCATGAAGCAAAAACTGACCATTTTTTTTATCTGTTGAGAGACTCACGAAGAGCGCTGTGATTCTGTGGCTTATAGGTTTGGAATCCTGTCCTGATGCACTATCGCTGCTACCAGATCCCCTACACATGTTAAAGGGATCAACCCAGAGATGAAATCTGTCAGAAACATCCAAAATGATTATTTATAAAACAATGAGCAGAAAAATTGAATGGCATTAGCCAAGGTTTCACAGGAAGGTTTCACTGTAGGGCAACCTCTGATGAAAACACCCAATGAATGGTTCTGCCACAGCTACCAGGGCTAATCACAGAATGAAAATAAAATAAGTGAGCTATTCAAGGCTGTTTTGTTTATGAGCAGCAAAGTCGCAGTCTGAAATAGTTTAGGGGCAAGAAAGTATATTGAGAAACCTGTCTCATGGAATCCATGCCAGGACTTAATAACTACTCAAAGCAGTGGCATGTGTACCTCTGGTTTCACTCATTTTCTTATGTCTGCTTCATCCTTCTGCCTCAATGTGGATGGAAACCAGGGAAAGAAAAGTGAAATCCCAGAGCTGTTCATCTTAAACCTCTCACCTTCCCAGACTGACTTGTCTTCTCTGATCCTAGTTACATTACACACACAGGGGGGTGGGGGGGCACTTTGTGCATCAGGTTGTCAGAATCCCAAACTTGGCCCTATCAGACTATCAGATGAGGTCAGAATTGTTAGCTTTAATAGAAAGTGGGTCTGCAGGAAACACAGAGTTAGGATTTGCAATCCCCAAAAGAAATAGATGCTGAACACGTGGCACTAAGTAAATCACCTTCATATCACACTTTACAATATGGGGCTCACTCTACCCTCTTTTCCCCCAGCTGAGCCAATCCCTCAGGCTCATCCCTATCATTGCAGCAGAACACCAGCTGCACCCTCCCTTCCCCCTGTCCACACCTCCCATGGATCCCACAGACCATTCTCTCCTGTCCTCTCTCACCATACCCATCACTGCATCCCTGATTCCAACACCAGAAGGCATTCCATGCGAACATATTAGCCCAGCTGAACAAGCCAGTAAAACTGGCAACACACGGCCACCACATTCTCCTGAAATCTACAGAGGAAAATAAATCAAGAAACAAAACATCCACCCAACTAAGACAAACTTAGAAATTAGCAAATAGACCTATAATCCCCCCAAACCCAGATGCCTAGACAGCAGCATAAGAATACAATCAATAGCAACCAGACTGATATGACTCAACTAGAGCCCAGCTATCCTACCACAGCAGGCCCTGAATATTCCAACATAGCTGAAGCACAAGAAAAAGACCTTGAAACCACCTATATGAAGATGATAGAGGTTCTTAAAGAGGAAATTAATTAATCCATTTAGGAAGCACAGGAAAACACAAACAATTGGATGAAGTTAGTAAAACCCCTTAAAGAAAGGCAGGAAATATTGCATTCCATTTTTAGGTTTGTATTATAAATATTGCAAATAGTTTAGGAACTTGTAGAAAATTGGTGATGTGGAAAAAAAGAAAGGCAGGAAAACACAAACAGTTGAGGGAAACAAAACTGTTCAAAACTTGAAAATGGAAATAGAAGCAATAAAGAAAACACAAGCTTGGGGGATTCTAGAAATGAAAAATGTAGGAATTCCAACAGAGACTACAGAGGCAAGTTAGCCCTCATCCAGTGGCTGATGGAAGCAGAGACAGACATCCACAGAAATACACTGAGCTGAAATCTGGAACCTAGTTGAAGAGAGGGAGGAATGAAGAACGAAGGGGTCTGTACCAGGTTGGAGAAACCCACATAAACAGTTGGCCTGAAAAAGGGAAAGCATATCGACCCCATACGCTCTTTGGGAGGCCAGTACGGGACTAATCCAGCCCCCTGATCATGGATGTCATCGGGGAGGCCCCTGAACTCCTGGGAGCCTCCGGAGGTGGACTGGCTTTTTGCCCTGGTGTATGTGGGGGACTTCGAGAGTCCATCCCACTTGAAGGGATGCACTCTGTCTCTGAACACATGGGGAGGGACCTAGGCCCAGCACAGGAAGATTTGGTGGACTTGGTGGAGCCCCGGTTGGGGGCCCTACCCTGCCTGGGGAGTGGTGGGTGGATGGGGTGGGGGGTAGGTTGGAGGTGGGGGAGAAGGAATGGGGGTAAGGGGAGGGAGAGGGAGAGGGAGAGGGGAAGTACATGTGAAACCAGCCTGTTCCCTAACTTGAATTAATAATAATAAAAAGAGAGAAAAAAAAAGAAATAGAAGAATCTCAAGCATTGAAGATACAATGGAAGAAATGGATACATTGGTCACAGAAAATGGTAACTCTAAAAAAAAAAAAAATTCCTGACATAAAACATCCAGGAAATCTGGGACACTATGAAAAGGCCAAACCTAAAAATAACAGGAATGGAGGAAGGAGAAGAATCCCAGCTCACAAACCAAGAAAGTATTTTCAACAAAATAATAGAAGAAAAATTTTGTAATCTAAAGAAGAAGATGCCTATAAAGGTAGAAGAAGCATACAGAACACCAAATAGATTGGGCCAGAAAAGAAAGTATCCTCACAATGTAATAATCAGAACACTAAACATATAGAACAAAGAAAGAATATTAAAAGCTGCAAGGAAGAAAACCAAGCAACATGTAAAGGCAGACCCATTTGAATTGCATGTGACTTCCCAATGGAGACTCTAGAAGCCAGAAGGGCCTGGAAAGGTGTACTGCAGACTCTAAGAGTCCACAGATTCCAGCCAAGACTGCTATACCCAGCAAAACTTCCAGTCACCATAAATGGATAAAATAAAATTTCCCACAATAAAGTCAAATATAAACAATATCTATCTACAAATCTAGCCCTATAGAAGTTACTAGAAAGAAAACTCCAACTAAGGAAGTTAACTATTCCCATGAAAACACAGAGAATGAATAATCTCACACTAGAAAAACCAAAAGAAAGAACATCCGCACACACACCAACAACAACAATGAAAACAAAAAATAACAGGAATCAACAATCATTGATATCTCTCCACATAAATGGTCTCAATTCCCCCAATAAAAAGACGCAGAATAACAGAATGGATGCACAAACAGGATCTATCCTTTTGCTGCATACAAGAAACACACCTCAACATCAAGGATAGATATTATCTTAAGGCAAAAGATTAGAAAAAGATATTCAACACAAATAAACCTATGAAGCAAGCTTGTATAGCCATTTTGATATCTAACAAAACAAACTTCAAACAAAAACTAATCAAAAGATACAGGGAAGGACACTTCATACTCATCAAAGGAAAAATCCACCAAGATGGCATTTCAATTCTTAACATCTATGCCCCAAACACAAGGGCACCCACTTGTGTAAAAGAAACACTACTACAGCTTAAATCATATATTAACCCTCACTGATAGTGGGAGACTTCAATACTCCATTCTCACCAGTGAACAGGTAGGTCATTCAGACAAAACCTAAACCAAGAAATACTGGAGCTAACAGACATTATAAACTGAAAGTACCTAACAGATATTTACAAAACTTTTCACCCAAACATAAAAGAATATACCTTATTCTGCACACCCCATGGAACCTTCTCCAAAACTGGCCACATACTCAGACACAAAGCAAGTCTCAACATATATAATAAAGTTGAAATACTCCTAGCATCCTATTAAACCACTATGAATTAAAGCTAGATATCAACAAAATAGAACATTTATAAACTCATGAAAACTGAACAACTCTCTACTAAATGAAAAATGGGTCAAGACAGAAATAAGAAAAAAATATAGACTTTCTAGAATTAAGTGAAAATACCCAACATACCCAAACTTATGAGACACAATGAAAGTAGAGCTAAGAGGAAAGTTCATAGCACTAATTGCCTACATAAGAAATTTTAGGGAATCTCACATTAGCAACTTAATAGCATACCTGAAAGCTCTAGAACAAAAAGAAGTAAGCACATGCCAGAGGAGTAGATGGCAAGAAATAATCAAACTGAGGACTAAAAATCAATAAAATAGAAACAAAAGAGAGCAATAAGAAGAATCAATGAAACAAATAGTTGGTTCTTTTAGAAAATCGGCAAGATAGACAAACCCTAATCCAAACTAACTAAAAGACACAGAGAGAGTATCCAAATTAACAAAATCAGAATCAAAACTGGGAACACATCAGACACCAAGGAGATCCAGAGAATCATAAGGGTGTAGTTTTAAAACCTATAGTCCATCAAATTGCAAAGTCTAAAAGAAATGGATAATTTTCTTGATAGGTACCACTTACCAAAGTTAAATCAGATAAACATTTAAATAGGCCTATAACCCCTAATGAAATGGAAGCAATCATTAAGTCTCCCTACCAAAAAAGCCCAGAGCCAGCCCACATAATCATTTCATTAGATGCTGAAAAAAGCCCTTGACAAAATCCAACATTCCTTCATGATAAAATTTCTGGAGAGATTAGGAACATGAGGGACATGCTTAAACATAATAAAGGCAATTTTCAACAAGCCTATCGCCAACACCAAATTAAATGGAGAAACTCAAAGCAATTCCACTAAAATCAGAAACAAAATTGTCCACTCTCTCAATATCTATTCAATATATTACTTGAAATTCTAGATAGATCAATAAAAACAACTGAAGGCGATCAAAAGGATACAAAACAGAAGGGAAGAGGTCAAAGTATTGTTATTCACAGATAATATGGTAGTATACATATGTAACCCCAAAAATTCCACCAAAGAACTCCTCCAGCCCATAAACACCTTCAGCAAAGTGGGTGGATAAAAAATTAACTCAAAAAATTGGTAGCCCTCCTATATACAAATAAAAAAACAGAAGAAGAAATTGGAGAAACAACACTTTTTACAATAGCCATTAAGTAAATGATAACCAAACTACAATCCTTAGACCCAGAGAGGTTAGGTAAAGAGGAAGGCTCTTGCGGGGGGCGGGGGGTACATGAATTTCAAGGGGAAGATAAAATAGAATAGATTTTGTGAGTGGGCTGGGGGGCAGAAAGAAACTCCAACAGGAGGGATCACAGGTTTGGGGGAGATAGGATGGATGGAGAGAGTGTGGGGAGAGATGGTTGGAACTGGGGGACATTTGGTAGTGTGGAAACCTAGTGCAATGGAAACTTGCTGGAATCTATTGGGGTGACCCTAATGAGGACTCCCAGTAAGGAAGGATACAGAGTCTGAACTGGCCATCTCTTGTAGCCAGGCAAGGCTCCCAGTGACAGGACTGTGTTGTATTTGGTAGAGTTGTTTGCAGAAGAGGTACCATGGAGATACCTAAACAACACAAGCTGATGCTAGGACAGAAGCTTGTTCCTCCTATAAACTAACAGCAGGGCCCCATTGCTAAGGACAATATCCACACAGCTCTTTGAATGTGGCAAGGTCAAGCTGGTGCCTGCATGGAGCCTTCTTCCCTCTGTAGTAGTCTCTTTGGTGTGGGAAATTACTATGCAGGCTACTGAAAGAGAAACCTGGACATCAACCGAGTCACAAAATCTTTCACCTACAATCTGTCCTGTCTGCAAGATGTGCTGGGGCAATGGTGGTGCAGAACTTGTGGAACTGACCAACCAGTGTCTGATTTAACTTGAGCCCCACTCCACAAGAGGGATTCCATTCCCAACCCTGTTTGAATGGCCCAGAACCAAAGACTGGATAGCCCTGAGACCTAGAGTAGAAACAAACATGACTACCAAAAAAATATTTCCTAATGATATTCTGTGATACTCATAGATCAATCAATGCCTTGTTCAGTTGTCATCAGAGAGGCTTCCCCCAGTAGAAAGTGGGAGTGGATGCTGAGACCCACAGTCAGACATTATGCTCAGAGACAGTCTAAATTTGAGGTCTCCACCAGGTCCCTCCCCTTGGAGATGAGGCAAACCTGTGGAAGAAGGGGAAGGAAAACTGTAGGAGTCAGAGGAGAAGGAGGACACCAGGAGAACATGGCCCACTGAATCAACTAAGCAGGGTGCATATGAGCTCACAGAGACTGAGGCTGAAGTGGCAAGCACAGGACCTGCCGAGGTCTATCTGCACCAGGTCCTCTGCACATGTGCTGTGACTGTTACCTTGGTGTTTTTGTGGGACTTGTAACTGTGGGAATGAGTATGTCTTTGACTCTTTTGCCTGCTCTTGGGACTCTTTTCCTCCTGTTGGATTGCCTTGTCCAGCTTTGGTATGAAGGGTGTTGCCTTTTCTTCCTGTTTTTTTGTTTTGTTTTGTTTTGTCATGTTTGGTAGTTGTTGTCTCTTAGAGGCCGGCTCTTTTCTGAAGGGAGATGGAGAGGGAGTGGATCCAGGAGGGGGGACACTGGGAGGAGTGGAGGGAGGGGAAACTGGTCAGGATGTATGTATGAGAGAAGAATCTATTTTTAAAATAACAATATAGAGCTCAATCATTTAGCAGAATCAGATAAAATGACCAGCTCCTCAATAAGATGCAGGCAAATATGAAATCTGAATTTCTCTACTTCTGACTCTTGCCTATACAGCTTAACAAATCAAGTTTGTTCAGGCTCATTCATTTCCAAAGGTTGGCTGGCAGCCAGCATCGCCAGTCTGAGATCATGGGTCCCAAGGAGCTCCTTATGTCCGTGGTCTGTGGTCTTCCACAGCTAACAATCAGCTCTCTGAGGCAGTGCAACTGCCATTTCCTCTCTGGTCATGTTACCATAGGGATCGCATCATAGTTCTTTGTAGGAACGAGCTGTAATGCTTTTGTTAATGGCCCATGGCCTTGACTCTTGAGGCAACAGAAGTATTAGGTAGTGAAAGCACTTGCTTCTAAAAGTCCTCCCCATCACTGCAGGATGAAGGAGGGCAAGGAACAGAGAAGGGAATGTTCCCATTGCACTGACAAGACCTTCCCACTAGTCCTGCTACTTAGTCAGTGAAGTTAGATGTTTTTAAAATGTGAAGGAGATGTCACAAAGCCACAGCAAGGGAGGAAAGCATTAAGAGATACCGGTCAAAGAACACCTAATTTCAGTTGGATGAGAAGAATACATTCAAGAGATCAGCATAGTGACTAAAGCCAGTAACAAAAAATAGACTCTGAAAAACTCCATCTTGCAGTTGGAGTGTCAACTATCCTCCATAGGCTTGTGTGTTTGAATACCTGGTCCTTTGCTTGGGAAGCTATTTTGGGAGGTTGCTGAATCTTTAAGAGGTGAGGCTTGATCTCTCTCTCTCTCTCTCTCTCTCTCTCTCTCTCTCTCTCTCTCTGTCTGCCTCTGTTTCCTTGCCATGGAGATGTAACTAAAGACGAGGCATAGCAGAGAAAAGCAGATATACTGCAGGGGTGAGGAGTGAGAGCAAATCTTAGGAGATATAGCATGGCCATCTCTCTGTTTCTCTCTCTCTCTCTCTCTCTCTCTCTCTCTCTCTCTCTCTCTCTCTCTCTCTCTGGTCAGCCAAGGAGACAGAATATGACAGCTCAAACCCCCAATGTATGATGGCTACCATGCCTTCCCAGTTATAAAACCTTGAACTAAAACAAATCCTTCTTTTACTAAGTCGCTTCTGTCAAGTGTTAGGTTCCAGTGAGGAGAAAAGGAAGACATACATGAGATAAGAACACTTTAATCAGTCCTGAGACTTCATGTTACACCTGATGAACACACACATTTTTATTTGCAAATTAAAAACAACTTTAAATAAAAAAAAGGAGTCAGGAGACCAGGGTTCTATGCTCAACTCAATCACCAGGTCTCTGAAAAGATGGAGTTCACAAAGTCTCTCCAGGGCCTGTTCCCTCCTCAGTACATCGATGGGCTTAATCCATCATGTTTTATGTTCAAACTACCTCAGTATTTTGATAAGTCTTTGTGTTTCAAACTTGCAAATGTCTTCATCCTTATTGGGCCTTGGGGAGTAGGAGTTGCCAGGTGAAAGACAAGAAAACCAAGCAAAACTAAAAGTGACACACTGTACAGGTGACAGGCTCAGAGGACGAAGGGCCCAGAGGTGCAGAGAGAAGACTCAGATCCTCAGAGAAAGAACTCCATGACCTATGTATGAAGAAGCAATCAGGAAGTAAGACATGCCAAGCAATGAATCTTGTCTGAGCTGCATAGCTGATTAGGATTCATCTATCCCAAGCCAGAAAATAATAATGAGCCCAGTGAAAAGGTCAAAGAATTAAGAGGCATCAAACATGGAGGCAAGAATCAAATCCTGACAACCATTCCTGCAAACGTTTTAAGCTTTGTGCCTGGGCCATGCATTCCAAAGCCACAGTGGGAGCTGTGGGAAATAAACATCTAATGGAATATAATTGTTCTTTCCTCAGAGGGGCTTCCAGTACCTAAACAGATAATGAAAAGTGTGTGTGTTTGTCTGTGTGTGTGTGTGAGAGAGAGAGAGAGAGAAAGAGAGGGAGAGGGAGAGACAGAGACAGAGACAGAGACAGAGACAGAGACAGAGAGAGTCATGTCCAATGCACAGGAGGTCTGTGTGTGAGATTTAGGAATCCAAGGGCTAATTTTGCATCATATTTTGTTGTTGCTGTTGTCCCATTCGGAGCCTCGGGGCCACACCACTGCAGTTCCCCTCTAATCCCTCTTCTTTGATTCCTGGAAGAGCTCTATTTTCTGAGCACTTAGGAGAAAGCTTCTCGTCACTTTTACAGACATTTTCTGACTACCTACAGGAAGTCAAATATTGTGGCAGGAATTTAATATAGAGGTACATCAATGGCTAATTAAAAAGCCAGATATCTGGATGGTAATTTTCTGATTCCATTCCAGTTCCTCTCTGCTAAACAATGCAAGAAGCTTTCTGGAGAGTTCTAAAGAGTGTGATCCAGGCCTTGGATCCTTGGTAAAATGAAGAAGAATGGAGTTCTTGTGCCAGGTCTACTGGTAACTTGCTTTGAGCCAAGGCTTCCTTCTCTCTCTGTTCCACAGGATTTTGGGAGGATCCAGTGAGTTGATAACTGTCAAATTACTTTGAAATATGGTCTGGCTGATGACAAGCCAGAACCCTGCAACTGCAAGATGGAGATTTCATTGGAACCCAGGTTTCCATTCAGACAGGCTTCCTCAGCCATCCATGCTTCCATCAGCTGTCACAGCACCTTCTCCTCAGACCGTGTGCATTTAAAAAGCTGGCATAGGCTCATCTGGAATTCACACACCCGAGCTCCAAGCAGACAAGGACATTCTGAAATTGGAAATGCAGGAAGATGGCAGGTGCTACTGCTCTCCATGAAAAATGAGTTTTAGAGAAACAGCCTCACTCCTCCCAAAGATGCCTGGGGTTTGTGGGTGATTTGTAATGCTTTCACTGAAAAGCCCTCATCCCCATGAACACATTTTGAAGATAGAAATCAATCTTACAAGATAACAGGGGGAGAAAATCTGTTAGGAAAAATGAAGAGGGAAAAAAAAAAAAACACCTTATTCTAGAATCCTTTCTACTAAATAAATGAGTTCCAGAGGGGGGAGCAGGAGGCCATATCCATATTCCCCCCTCACTCTGGCCATTGCTGAGCAGATGGAAGGGGTAAGATTGAAGAGAGAGATTGTTGCCCATTGCTACCAGACATTCTATCTCAATAATTTAGGCTGGATGCCATCAGAGAGAGAAAATATTTGTCATTTCACCTCTGAGACTTCCTCATCTTAGCTTTGACGTCTGATACTACTTCAGTGTTCATCTGCAGTAGAAAATTACTAAAACTCCCCACAAAACCACTCACAAGAATGCACTTTGATACAATAGGCACCACTATGCAACATGGTAGCCATTATCACGTGGGTGTAGTTGCCACTTTTAAATAATACAACAGAACACAGTGGTCTACCTGAACTCCCAGGCTCAGATGAATTGTGCCTCAGACTCTGAGACTAGAGAGGGATAGAATATGAGCACTCTGAAGGACTTACCATAGAAAGCTTGGCGGTAAGAATTTCACCAACTTCAGGAGGAGGTAAACTAGGAATCTGGATTGAATTCAGGAAAGGGTGTGGGGCAATGGTAGGAGGTTCATGGAGGAAGATTAGTGGTAGGCTGTGAAGAAAGGTTAGAAAGCATGTCCCTGAAAGTCTGAAGTGGATGTCCACCAGCATGCAGAGAAGTCCGCTTTTACACTGGGAAGTGCCTACTCTTTTCCAGCTAGATAGTTCTAGCCTCTTTAGGAGACCCTACAAACCTTCCTAAGAGTTGTCCAAATCCACACTGCCAAAGAAGCTAATAAACAAGGAGGACCCTAAGAGAGACAGACATGGTCCCCTGGAGGAGGGGAAAGGGTCAAGATCTGCAGAGCAAAGTGGGAGCATGGGAAGAGGGGGGAGGGAGCTAGGAGAATGAGAAAGGGAGAAGAGGAGGGATGAAGAGGACACGAGGGAGCAGAAAGGTTGAGTCAGGGGATGAATAGATGATAACAAGAATGGAGATATCATAATAGAGGGAGACATTTTTGGTTTACAGAGAAATCAGACTCTAGGGAAATGTCTGGAGAGCTACAAAGATGACACCAGCTAACAATCCAAGCAACAGAGGAGAGGCTACCTTAAATGCCCTCCCCTGATAATGAGATTGATGACTAACTTATATGCCATCCTATCGCCTTCATCCAGCAGCTGGTGGAAGTAGAAGCAGACACCCACAAATAATCACTGAACTGAACTGGAATCCAGATTCAGAGAAGGATGAGTGATGAGCAAAGGGGTCCAGACCAGGCTGGTGAAACCCACAGAAACAGCTGAACTGAACATTGGGGAACTCTTGCTCCCCAGACTGATAGCTGGAATACCAGCATGGAACTGATCCAGACCCCAGGAACATGGGTTTCTTTGAGGAAACCTCAGAAATCTACAGGACCTCCTGTAGAAGTTCAGTGTGGACTTTGGGAGCCCATTCCATATAGAGGAATACTCCCTGAGCCAAGACACATGGGGGTGGGCCTAGGCCCTATCCCAAAGGATACAATAGACACTGATGACTATTGGAAGGCCTCATCATCCAGGGCGAGCAGAAAGGATATGTGATAGACAAGGTTTTAGTTGGGGGTGGTGGCAGGGGAGGACAGGAGGGAGAAGGGAACTGGGATTGTCATGCAAATCAATCCTGTTTCTAATTCAAATAAAAAAGTTGGAAAAAAAAAAAAGAAACAAACAGAAAAAAAAAAAAGAGTTGTCCAGTGAATTGAAGTGCAGGTGTGATTCTGGAAAAGAAGTGTTGACATCCACAGGTGATGCTGCTTTCCTTCTGTCTCCAGAGTCCCACATATCCCTTCTTTCAGCCCTCTCCAGAGGAATCTGGTGGGCAAGGGATGTGGGTCCACTTCAGTGACAAATCACTTACCTGGCATGTGTAAGGCTTTGAGTTTGATCCCCAAGACCACAAGACAGAAAACTGAACGATGAAGATTCATGTGGTCAAACTCCATCTTAGTAACTACTTTCCTAAAATACACATTCCAAGCACAGTCTGGGAGAAAGAGATGCTGTGCGTGTTCACAGTGAGTCAATAATTCAGTGGAAGCCAGGAGAGCACAATCTGGAATGCACTGATGTGTGGGCAGGAGTCACAAAGCACCCAGTCTCCCCCTGGTACACCTGAGGGACTCAATACACAACACATTGTCCAGCCCCAAGAAGAAGCCTTGTCTCACACTCTGTACACCATGATAGAAAGATGGGGTGTCTTTAAAACACACCCCAAAGAAGGTAATGGAGGCTGTGTGTGGAGAAGCATGCTGAAGAAATGCCATGGTGAACTCAGGAGAATAAGAGGCAGTATAGAGCCATGTAGGAATACTAAGGAATACTAAGGAAATCACAGGGAAAGGCATCTCACCTCAAAGCTAATGAAGAGGTCCAAAACCTGACATGAGCACAGTGAATCTAAGACAACTAATCTGGCCTCTTTAAACCCTACATTCCAATTCTCTTACAAGAGTCAAAGGCAAATAAAGGTGACTCAACCAGAGGGTCTTTATCTGCTGGGTCAATGCATAGGTAAAGAATGGAAGGCTTTGCTATACATCCCATAGCAGCTGCATTTAATCAGAAACCAAAGAGTGTGCAGGGGTGTGTGTGTGTGTGTGTGTGTGTGTGTGTGTGTGTGTGTGTGTGTAAAAGGTACAATATTCTGCCATACCCACGTTTCCCACGTGCCTCTGCTAATAATATCAGTAAGAACACCAAGTGGCTATTAAATGTGCCATCTATAAGCTTCCAAGTCAAGAGGTCATTTCAATAAGGCATTATCAAAGGCAAGTTGGACGAATTTGAGCTCCATCTCTGATACTAGTGAACTTTACATTTTAAAATTATTCCCCCCACGGTCAGAAAATACCCTTTAACTGTCCAAAAGCCAAGAATAATTGTGGGACAGACCTGAGATGACTAAATAAGAAAGTACACTCCCTAGGAGGACACTGGGAAGGACAGCAGGAAAGAATGCAATCTGCTGTCCACATTAGCAAGGACAGACCATGGACTTAATTAGGAGTATGATAACACAGTTCCTATGTAGAAAGACTCAATGCAAAGGCCTAATGTAGGCAGTAGGAAAATAAAAAGGTAGAATCAGACCCAGGTTCAAATGTCTACAAGGTGTTAGCAAAAGATAGCATCTCCTGACCCTGGCCCAAAGACTGTATGATGTCAGGTCCAAGTGCAGCAGGCCAAAGCTGAGATTCCTAGCTGAAGAAACACAAGTTTTGTACCTTGCTTCAAACTCCTTGCACTCACTCATTGAGTCTGCTCCTTTCCTTGATTGTCAACATCAAGACAGCATTTGAAGGACTAGGATGATGCCTTAATGAGGTAAACGTCTATGCAAAACCCTTAGTATAATGTATCACTCATTTAGTTACCATCATTATTTTTATACCAATTGTTGATATATGGAGGCAAGGAAGATAAGCTGATGATACATAAAGGAAAGATACTGAATGAAGAATTGTGGCATGGCTGTCACAACAATGAGCTCTGTGTCTTAAAAAGTCATCTCACACCCTATCACAGGTAAAATGAACAAGGTGACCTCTGAGATGTCTTTTGGCGATGAGGGAATGCAGAGTCCAAGATGGGGATGGATGAAAATGCTAAAAGAAAAATGTCAGGGTATGGGAAGATATTAGCCTTGAGTAAGACCAGAATGGCTTAATTAGGTTAGAACTTAATTAGGTTGTTTGGCTAACCATCTCAGGACTAGAAAATCTGAGGATCTAACAGAACAACCTTGGGTTATACATAAAAGATTTGGGGGATGCAGAGAGGAAAGGCAGGAGAAGAGACAACACTCTTCTGAAATCACATTTACAGGTTTCAGATGAGTCTGTCATACATCCAATACAAACTTTAAAGCACTGACCATTGACCCTTACTGGATAATCCAGGAGACTCCATCATGGAGTAACAGGCTAGAAGAACACACAGGCAATAAAGGGCAAAGTAGCAACCAGTTTGGGAGATGTGTCAACCTTCTTCAAGGTAAAACACACACATACCCTCATGGTTAGACAGGGTCCTCATCCCTGTTTCAAGTGTTCAAGTCCCTCCTTCCAACAAGACAACTGGCCCAATCCCTGTTCAAATTAGAAGCATACCATTTAGTATGAGTGGGAGCTGCTGGAGCAATTTATGGGAGGTGAGAGGACCATGCTGGGTTGAAGATGCCACAGGCTATTCTTCCAATTCCTTACGCCTCAAGGATAGACATTCTACCAAGAAGACAGATTTAACAACATGTCATGAAATGAGAGGGGAGTGACTTTTCCCTATTTGCACATAAAGGCACAAAACACCTACCCATTAACCACCGGAAGTATCACACTGGGACTATTTCAGAATAGTATCTGAAAAGTAATAAAATGTTTTTTAATACTCCACAAAAGGACAATTCTTTGCACTCATCCTTAATTATGTTCTGTCTCTCTGAAATGTCTCCAGACCCAGCCATCTCTCAGGAGTCCCAGTAGAGACAGTTTCAAGGCAATTTCAGACCAGCCCTAGTCCCAGCCCATTCAATGACACACTTCAGAACTTCCACTACCCTTCACACCCGCTCTGCTGACTCCATGGTTCTGCTTGGCCAGTTCTTCCTCACCCTGAGATGGCAATACAAAAATCTCTTTCAGCTAGAATTCCATGGCTGAGTGCCAAGGTTAGCTTAAGTGCCATTTCTTACCTAAACCTTCCCACACCTCAGCAACCAATCGCTGGTTCCACTGTCATTGTGTCATTGTGTCATTGTCTGTTGACTTGTCTGTCTTCTCCACTCACCTGTCAGCTCCTTGAGGGTAGAGATTCATTTTCAGTCACTTAGTACAGTAATGGCACAGAGAAGTTCTTAATTAATATATGGAAAAAACTGAAAAAAATGAATAAATCACTCAAACCAAATCACTGGTTGGGATAAAGAACTACTTGTGTCTACTTACACACAAACTAATAAACCTGCTAAGAGAGAAGAATTCCCATCCTGAAAAATGAGTACACTCCCTAGAGTGAACCAGCTGGGTGACTGTAGAACCAGAGACCAGAGCTGCTGAGGGGACAATGTCAGAGGACAAAGGAAAGATTACCAACATCGAATCTGATTCCCCTTAGAAGAAAAAACAATGGAAACAAAAGGAAGGGACCCACCTTTTCTGGAGTGTATGCAAATATCTCCTTTATACTGGGTAGGGGGAGCAGGAGGCTTACAAGTTGTCATTATCACTTTCTTGTGGCTAAGAAAGCTGAGGCACAGGGAAGCTAATAGTACATCAAACACACAGCAAACTTGGCATTTAACTTGGTCCTGCTGATTTCAGAGTCCATATCTTTTTTTTTTAACCCCCTTTCTACTCTGCTCATTGGAATTTTCCAGGCTCCAAATTTTCCAAATGTTCCTTTCCACATTCTGGGAAGCAAGATGCTTTGCTGGGAAGCTCGGCTCCCTTAAGTCAAGACTTTGGATGTGGAGTGGTAACCCTAAATCAGTAAGCAGATGTACAGGTGCCCTTACCAAGGGCTCAAAATGAGTTTGCCTTTGAAAACAGCCAAGACTAACAGGAAGGAATGTGTGGGGAAAAGAGCAGAGGAGAGTCAAGAGGCAAGCAGAGCACAGAAAGCTTCCTCCAGAATGGTGGCGGGTGGAACAATGTTGTATGAAAACATCACAAAGCATGCCTGTTTGTCCCCCAAAAGCACAACCCCAAAGCAGAGCCATCTTTAACTGTCATAATCAATAGCACCCCACCCAGTTATCAGCTTACAATCTACTCCCTTCAAAGACAAAGGTATTGAGTGTAGAGAGAATGGCTTAGAGCAAATTAAAATGCATTCAACTCCCAGTCAAATGAAAAACGCTACAGGCCCAAGGCCAGAGAATATTCTTGGCCTGGATGGCATTCTCCACCCTAAATTTAGCTAACTGGTGAGCTTTTTAAGGAGTATCTTATTCAACCTTTTCCAAGCCAGAGATCCACCTCCTAATGCACAGCTTGCTTCCCCTCTGAAGCTGAACACACTGTCCTTGGCTTTGTCACGGGAGAAGCAATGCCAACAAAAGCTCTGCTGTTTTCACCTAGCCCTGCCTGCCCAAGCAGCACTTGGATGGGCTTCTTTAAGGCCACTGCCAAAAGGCCTCTCTTTCCCAGAAAGCCGGTGCACTCTAACACATACATACACACACACACACACACACACACACACACACACACACACACACACACACAATACACTCCCCATAACTGCAGTGTCTTAAAATTATTGCTTTTATTTTTTTGAGATAATATAATCACATTATTTCCCTCTTCCCTTTCCACCTTCAAACACTCCCATATACCCCTCCCTGCTCTCTTTCAAATTCATGGCTAATTGTTCATCAATTGTTGTTACAAACATGCATATACACATTCCTATATTCATAAGTACAACCTGCTTAGTTTGTAAGTTAGTTATCTGTATGGTTTTTTTTTTAATCTTTATTTCCCAAGATCTGGACTTCTGCATTCACCTCTCTAACTTTAAAAGCTGCCTTTTTAGAATGTGAAAATGTCAGTAAGAATTCTCACATCCATTAACATAATCCAGGTCTATGCAGATTCTAACATCACTGGCTTCACTGCATCCAATGACAACCACATAGGTATAGAGAGGCCGCAGAGGAGGCTAGCAGGAGTGAGGCCTTGGAATCAGTTCTGCATAGAAAGTCTCACAGTCACTCAGGCAAGCCTCAGCAGGTTCATATGCAGAATAGAGATGGCAAGATATATCTTTGCTCAATAAATAAAGTTAACATTATTCTTGGTTGAATATTGTTTAGGGAATTTTTAGAACCAAGGAGAAAAGTGCACAATTCTTGAACCATACAGAAGCCAAGAGCTAGAGGCAGTTCTGAGGAATTAGTGACTAAAAATGATGTCAAGGAGCTAGGGGAGATGGCTCAAGGATAATGGTACTGCAGCATTGTACTGATCCTTGGTTCCCAGGTAAAAAGCTAGGCAGGGTGGCACATGTCTAACCCCAAAACTAGGGGCAGAAACCAGCAAATCTACAGATCTCCAAAGCTTTCATGCCAGCCAGGATAGCAAAATTGGTGAGCTATGGTTTCACTAAGGAACCCTGTATTAACAACATAAGAAGTGATAGAGAAAAACTACCCAAGGTTAACCTTTAGCTTCCACAAGCACAAACAGGTACACACATATATACCATGCACACACACACACAAAAGTGGTATCAAGATTCAAGTGAGACTGCTATCCAACTTGTGGTAATAAACTATTTATGATTTCTTGAAGCTTGCCTGAGGATTCAGAAAGCAAAGTCAGCCACAAGCCATAGAAGCCAGGCACACACCTTTAATCCCAGTAGCCAGAAGCCAGGAGGTGGTGGTACACACCTTTATCCTAGGACTCAGGATTAAGAGGTAGACAGATCTCTGTGAGTCCAAGGCCACCCAGATCTATACAAGGTTGATCCAGCCCTAAAGAGAAACAACTCACACAAAGGTGATCTCAGCGCCTGAGATCAGACGCCTTTAATCCCAGCACTAGGTGTGTATAAAAGATAGGAGAGCAGGATCTTCAGCCAATATCAAGCAATGATTCTCCAGCCACACTGAGGATAGGAGGCATTCACTCTCCAGCCACATTGAGAATAGGAACACCTCAGCCCTGTTAGAGCTAAGAGCTCTCTTGCACCTTGGCTGCTTTGCTTCCCTGATCTTCCGGTTGAACCCCAGTATCTGTCATTGGGTTCATTTATTTATCATGTTACACAGACTTATGAGAGTCACGGCTGGGCACCCGTGAAGGTCAATCGAGGATGTGAGAAAAGGAGGAAGAGATGCAGGACCATCCAACCTAGAATAGTGGCTTGGACAGTCAATCATGTTTCTTGAAGTCACTTTTGAGCTCTTCCATACTATCTTCTAGAATTTACAACCCCGCCTCGTGTTTGCAAACAACTTTCCCGAGTTATGAAGAAGAAGAACAGAGTAAAATGAGTAAGAACTATATTTAAAATCCCCACCACTGTTATTCATACATGCCATACAGTCTCATGAACAGCACGAGTCACAAAAAACATGACCTTCTCTTCTCAGGTACCTAGGTCCCTCCAAGAAGGAGTATCACCAGTAAGAACCCCTTCGCCCACCCACAAGGTATCTCTTCTTGTTTATCAATTTCTATTTCCAAACAAAGTCTTCTAAGCCCAAGACAGCCAGTTTGCCAGCCTTCCTCAAGCTAGGCTACCCCTCCTTAGAGGCTCTTAAACTTCCTAATGAGATGCCAACCCAGAAGCCCTCTTCTCATCTCAGCAAATATTGTCCTTCTCCGATGTCTGAGCCTCACCACTCAAGGTGCTCGTCTAAGCAGATGCAAGCTCTGACTTGGGTTTTCTTGACTCTGCTTCTGTAACTTCCCCATCTATCTATTACTGATCTCCCTATGCCTTCTCTCACCAGTCTGGTCCCTACCTCAGCAGAAGTCCACTTGGTCCTGCTACCCCTAAGCTCTCCATTGGCTTGACCTTTTTGTTTCCATTTCTTCTAAACTCAGGCTATGTTTTCCCAAGACACTTGAGCTTGCTCTCTATTGTGGTGTTTGCTCACACCACTGCTGACCCACACCCCCATGTTTTCTCATTATTGTATCTCTTTTCTAGCTTCCCTATCTGATGTTAGCTCAGGGACTTCTTAACAGGTGGTCAGTGTCAAGTCTATCCCCCACATTAAATCCAGATCTTTCATTTAGTCACAGCTACCAATCCATGTGTCACCTGAAAGCCACTGATATCCTTTGCCTTTTTTCCAGGCTTTTCTTTCTGTTCATCACATATCCAGTCTGTCTGTCCTAGGTACTGGCTTTTCTGTCTTTATTCTAAAGACAAATCTCTACCTTGATAACTATTGTCCATAATATTGTCTGACTTGTACGTTGTTATACCTAGTGTCCGGTTCAACATACGGATAATCCAAAGCAAAGAGATCCTTAGCAGACCACAATGACTTTAAATCAATAAAGTATGAAGTCAAACTATGATGAAGAAGACTACCAACTAAAAGAGTGCAAGCTCCATTACAGCCAGGGGTTTAATTTATTTATCAGTGTGTCCCCATCACTTAAATCAGTATTTGACATATAACCCACTCTTAAGAGATAAAATAAATGAAAAGTAGTTTACATAGAATTCAGCTGAAAACAATGATCAAAAGAAAATACTTTCATATTTATACTCCAATTAGTTGACTTCTCAATATACTGTTACATTTACATGAAGTCATGGATGGTTTCTTAGTACCTTTCGATAATGGATTCATTGTCTGATATCTACTCCCATCTTAATCTTTAATTGTTTTCTTCAAGCTCTACCCAAATCATCTTGCAGTTTTGTTCAGTATGATGAATAGCACAAGTCCAAAACTAAACTTAAGTTCCTTACTCAGAACACTATGAATTTGCTTGTTGAACTTGAAGGCAAGATAGAAAGAAATGAAAAGCAGACTATATTCCTTGAAAATGGTATGTATGTAGGTAGGTTGGTAGATTAGGTGTTAGTTAGATCTGAGATTTCATGTATAGCATTTATCTGGCTCTAAATGTTAGAGCTCCAGTGGGCACAGAGGCTCACTCTGTTACACACACCCTCCCCTACAGTCATGCAGTATCCAACTCCACATGTTCCTCTTGAGGTGGGCAGGAATCTACCTGATGTTTCTCTAAATATGGGTTATTTGGTTGGGTTCATTCAAGACTAGAGCTCAGACAGAGGTTCATCCAGCCAAGATGATGGCAGAGATGATCCACTCGGCCTAACATCAGCACAGAGGAAGGCAGTGTTTTATGGACAGTCTCCCACCTTTTGAATTTCTGACACTAGTGTAACTTCCATTTTCTCGCCCAAATGTTGAACAAAAACAGATTCATTTTAGCCTAGTCTGGAGGGAGACCAGAGTACCTTTTTTTTTTAATAGGTCATATTATCATAATTTAAATTAATGTTCTTCCTTGGGTTTTAATATCATCATTTTTACCCCTGATGATCTTTTCAGAAACTTTTTAAAGGGCTGAAATCTAGGATTTCAAAGTCCCTGAGGAAAAGAGCTGCTGAGTTTGATTAATTTTATGCCATGCTTTTGGGTAGACGATATTCTTCGATTTTATTTTAGTGGAAAAAGGCACAAGATCACAGGTGTCACCTCCACTCCTTAGACATGCTTGGTCCTGGGATCCCTCAAGGACTTTGTTGTTACTATTCTTTGTAAAAGTATCTAAACAATAATTACAATAACCAATTTCCACCAACATCACTTTTATCACTACTGTATATCCAAATGACTAATAAATCATATTAATGTAACTCCACGCACAAACACATGGCAGGAAGGGAGACCTGAGAAGGCCTCCTCCACCTACCAGCACTCTTCCTCTATCTCAGTCTTTTGCATCCACAGTATATAGATATGACCAGGTCTAAGTCTGTCTTAACTTACTGCCTATGAACCAAACAGTGGCCTTGCTATACTTGTCTCAAATTACATGAATCAAAAGAACTACAGTCTAGGAAGCCAGCAAAGTCTCAAATCCATTCTATAATTTTTCCATATTAAGGAAAGTCATGCACAAAACTCCAATTAAAAATGTCTAACTCCTTAGGAGCAGTCATTCCTTTGACAGACAGCTAAACAAAATGAAATCAGAATGGCTTCCCCAAGGTCAAGGTTAATTACAGTTGGAAGGCATGGTACTCATAGGCAGCAAGATGACCCCGAGTCAGGAACAGCTGAGTCTCAGTAGAGCCCAGCAGTGTTATGTGCCACATTAAGGAAATGAGCCAGGGCTTATGCCGAGCCCACAGACAGGAAACAGAAATGAAGTAGGAATCTCAGCAGTATAGAAGGATCGCATCAGTTGGGAAATGGCTAAAGCCTAAACATAAATACGTGGGTAGGCAGATTGCTCCTGAGTGGCCAGAAACAAAACAATGTCTGAGTTGGGAGAAGAAGGATTAAAAAGGAGGTGGACCAGATGGCAGAGAGCTATATGAGCCATGCCGCAGCTCCTGGGTGAACATCCAAGATACAATGGACTTCACGCTGACTCAAATTCTCAGCTAATTTTATTGAAATGTCTAAGAAACTTGCCCTGTGAAGCTTCGGTTTGTATTTCCCCTCTCTGTCTCCTTTGTTATTCTTTTATTTTGTTCACATCCCTCAGACCTGTCAGTATCCTTAATATCCCAGAACATAGCACCCATGCCGCTTTCCACTCAATAAATCGCCATTCCCTGAATCTAATATCTAAGATAAAAAACAGACAGGCTTAGATGGAGTATTCTATTATACCGCCCACTCTATTTCACATACTTCAGGAGACAGCTAAGTAAACTTTGTACATGCTTTGATTTCCTACACAAGAACCACCAATGATGCAAGCTGAAAATGCTAACTATGGGTGTCAGTCAACTACTCCCTCGGTGTTTGTGAAAATGAGCCTCAAGAATCAGAATAAATGGAAAAGGGAGAACTCTTGACAGAGGAAACTACTCTTAAATACCATTATTGAGCAAAGTCATGGTTTCACACATTTCAACCATTTCTGCAAGAAAAGAAATTTGTGTATATATCTTTTTGTAAAAGAGACAAATGCATGGGAGATATGAATGCTCTGAGAGAGTTTGTCTCCCCTCATCACCCTCCCTCCCTGTTTCTTCCATGGCAGCCATTTCAGAGCCATGTTTATAGAATCCCAGTGCTATATAAAGCATGATTTGAAAAACACTAGTGAGTACTGAAATGCATAGGCTTCCTAATCAAGAAACCCTAATTCCAAACCCAATTTGCCCATGCAGCACCTGCATGAATTTGCTCAGACTAAGCTAAGCTTCTGCTCCTTGCCTGTAAAACACAGACGATAACAGCATCATCAATGGGAGCTTGGGAGGTTATGTAAGAACACTTACAAAATACTTAGCCTTTCCTTGCCTACACTAGAAATTCAGTAAGTTCCAAATATTTTTAAATGACATATCCAAAAGAATAATAGAGAATTTTTATTAGTAGAGGCACGAATATGTAACCATTGCTCTTAACATCTTCTAGAATATTGTTCCCAAATTGTGTTCAGCAAAATATTACTGCCATGAAATATTTCATGAATCTCAAGTTCTGTGACCAAATTTATTAGGAAAGTGTTGTGTCTAATAAAACACCCCAGAGATTCACAGTGCATAATCAGGGCCAAGTATCTGAGTCAGAAGCCTATCAATCAGAAGATGAAATTTCATCTTGAAAAGATAACTCTTGCTAGGAGTGAAGAATGGAATAGAGCAAGCAGGATGAGTGGCAAGGACATGGATTAGGGGCCACTGCAACCATCTGGGAAAAGCATGATGGCTGCTTGAAGCAGGTGGCATAAATGGAAATGTCAGCTTCCAGAGAGAATGTGGAAGAAGGCAAGGGATAAATCACGGTCAGTGATTACCCCGGGCATCTGGCTGACCCAGATGATGGGTTCAGAGGTGGTACTCTCAGGAGAAAATGGATTACAAGTGCCAAAATAGGTTAGGCAAAGAAGAGTTTTGCATTGCACTAGTGTTCATTTGCAATTGAGTAAGCCCACTTAATCCTACCGGCATAAGAAGTGGGTGTGCTAGTTCATGTATTGTAAGAGTAATGTCTTTTTTAAAAAACCAAATTAAAGCAAGATTTTTACTAAAATTTAAATACTGACCAAGATGGCATTTGATCAGACCACTCCTGGAAATTTTCCAGCTAAATGGATCCAAGACATGTGTTGTTGATCTTATATAGACAAAACCCATAGGCCACCATATTTTCCCATAAGGCTCTGTTGTTATCTTAAAAACTGGCAGTCCTTCTTCAAGGCCCTCTTCTCATTACCTGTTCCTTCGAATCTGCTGGTGCCACTGTCCCCTGTGGAGGTAGGATGAAGTCACCTTGATTTAAAGTCTAACAATCAAAAAGGCAAATGAATAACTTCTCCACTGACCTGCTAGAATATGAGCCCCAAATTGAGTCCCCACCTCCCACCCTGGCATGGCCTGAAGAATTGTGACTGTAAAGGTTATTCTCTCCCACAGGACAGGCTCTACAATCAACAGAAGGAAAAATGCATGTTGGGGAAGGGAAGAAGTATTCTCCACAAGATATACACCAACAATACTGTTCAATAAGCAATGGAGTGCATAAGTTAATATTTAAATATAGTTTCCAAAGTATGTTTACTCCAAATACTACCAGTGAACTACCAGTATGGCTTAATTTCAAAGATTAGTATTAGGAAAATTTCTTGACAGTCACAAAGCCCTTTCCTATGGGTATATGAAAAGGAATATGCCAACACCATCTTTCGGGTGAAATTAAGCTAAAACATAGAATTATAATCATAGAACTTATAAATCCAGTTCTCCAGCTGAGGTCTTTGGACAAAAACTCCATATGTGATGTGACTGTAGACTTAACAACTTAACAAATCTAAGACTAGGATATAGTCTTCCTATGGACACCGGGAAAGAAGAGATGAGACAGTGATAATCCAAATAATTCTTTGAAGAAAGTTCCTTTGTCTATAAGGAAAATAAAATGTCCTCCAATTTTGCCTCCACTTGAGATGGTGTCTCATTACATGGGATATAGCAGAGACTTTTCATTAAGGGAAGGCAATGTTCTCTGGTGCAATTGGACTTGGGCAATGTCTCTTTCCACCCTGTGGCTTCTGTCAACTTCTTTGTTTTGACTTCTATGCCAACATTGTTAAGTATATATCCTCTCTCCTCCTCCTCCTCCTCCTCCTCCACCTCTTCCTCCTCCTCGTTCTCTCTCTCTCTCCTCCTCCTCCTCCCCCTCTCTCCCCCTCCCTCTCTCACCCTCTCTCTCACTCTCTTCCCCTTCATTCCCCCCTACCCTGCCAGAGAACCGCTAAGTCTGTCTGTGTTCCCCACCCCCACTCCACTGGCCTTGGCCTGAGAAATGCACACCTCAGCCCTTCAATGAAGTCACCTCACTCTCAGATTGAGACATTTCTCTGGATAATGCTCTTGTTGGACTCTCAGCCAGGTTTAAGATGTTTCTATATAGCCAAGGGACTTGAGGCTGACTCAAGGGAACCAAAAATTCAAGTGTTTTCAGCTTGTCCAGGTTGGTAATAAAGTCTTTTAGATCTGAAATTTTCCTTCTTTGATATAAGCAAATTAAAGGAGGAATTCTAAAGTAGGAGCAAGAGTGAGAGAGATCACCCCTTCCATGTCTAAGCAATCTCTAAATCCCACTCTTCCTGGACTGAAACTTGGGAAGGAGAGAAAGGGGGGCATACACAGAGCTCTCACCTCTTTCCTATGATACTGAATCCTTTTCCCTGAATCTAATGATACATCCTAGATTGGAAAATGGGGAGTTTGAGCTTGATCAATGCTTCTCAGATTTTAGTTGCACCAGAGGACTTGTTTACAAAGAGATAGCTGAGTTCTACCCCTGGACTACATATTGGATAAGGCTAGGAGCTTGCATCTATCAGTTTGCCCAATGGTACTGATCTCACTGGTTTGGGAAAATACAAAGGCACTCTTCCCCTCCAATCTTGTGGCTAAGTCCCACTGCAAAGAAAGGGAGTTTTTTCTTCTATACATTGAAACTTCTTTATAATATAAATTCTCTCTTGAACAAAGGTGATCTCTCTACCTATTTGGAAACTCTATGATAAGACACCTACAAGTTTAGGTCATTATATATTTGATAGGATCTAGATTAATTTCCTTCATTAAGCTTAAATGCCCAATGTTCAATACTACATTTGATTATGTGAAAGAGGCTAAATATTGCTCAATATCTTTTCTTTTAATTTCTTCAGCAATATTCCTGCAGGCAGATAAATATCTTTAGCTGAGCTAAGAGAAAGTTACCAACTCTGAAAGAAAAAAAACAATATTGCATGCAAAATTTTTCAAAAGGATACCCTATTCAATGTAATTTTTCCTTACAAACAAACAAACAAATGAATGAAAGAATAAATAAATATTCTTACTTGGGTTATAACTACATGAGCTTTATACAGAAGCTCAATACTTAGCTGCAGATTCTTGTTAGTTGTTTATTTGGGGCAATATTTTCTAGAAAGCTGTCCCTCATAATCACTCCTTTCAGTTCTCTCCATTCCTGAGTCCTTTTCTTCCTCCTTATTTGAATGTAATTGGCCCCCATAATCTCAGGGAGAAGCACTATTAGGAGGTGTGGCCTTGTTGGAGGAAGTATGTCACTGTGGGGGAGGGCTTTGAGATTTTCCTATGTACAGGATACCCCAGTGTCTCAGTCAACTTCCTGTTGCCTCCTGCTCCTCCACCACCACATCTGTTTGAAACTATAAGTCAGTGCCCTCAACTAAATGTTTTCCTCACAGTGTCTCTTTATAGCAATAGAAACCTTAACTAAGACACCACTGTTTTAAAATGTTTTCAAACAAACAAACAAAAAACCCAACTCTTTTGCAAGGGACCTATGTCACCAACACCAACATCATAGAAGTTCCTTTTAAAAATGTCAACCATGCCGGGCGTTGGTGGCACACGCCTTTAATCCCAGCACTCAGGAGGCAGAGGCAGGCGGATCTCTGTGAGTTCAAGGCCAGCCTGGTCTCCAGAGCAAGTGCCAGGATAGGCTCCAAAGCTACACACAGAAACCCTGTCTCAAAAAAACAAAAAAAAAATAAAAAAAATAAAAAATAAAAATAAAAAAAAAGGTGTCAACCATTCTCAGCTATCCTGAAGGAAGAAAAGGGGTCAAGATTCAAGATCAAATTCATGAGAAAGAAAAGTGATGCTATCCAGAATTAGGGGCCAAAAAGGATAAGGGAGAGGTCTTACTCATGAGTGGAAGGAAAAAACAAACAAACAAAAACAATGTTGGGGAACTAGATAGGATGTGGGGGGTTACTACCTCTGTGGTTAAGCATACCAAGGAAAAGGACCCAGGAAGGAACCGAATGGGCAGTCACAGGAGTAGCCTGTTGGTTTCTTCCTCTGCTTCCAATATGCTCCTTTTCCCAATTATGACAAATTTTTCCTTCTGTCTCCAGGTTTGCCATTATAGAAGTCTGTATTCTTGGTAAGCAGGCTCTATTCTTTGAAAGGACAAAGGAGTAGAGAAGAGAGTTCATGAGTGCTACCCAGAATGGGTGAGCCCAGGTTTTGGAGTTACCCAGAAGCCAAATCCCCAGCCTGAGCCTACAAAATTGGAAAAATTAAAGCAAAATATCCAAAGGAACAGCTAGGTAAGGTTTCCAAGCTACTGGTAAACCTCAGAACCATTTAAAGCTTCCACAGTGCAATGACAAGACCAGGGTTCCCACACTGCATACAGGCTCCATTCATGTCTAAGGCTTTAGACCCTGGAGACAAATGCTCTACTGCCTGCATAGTACATATGGCATCCCACGTCCTTTGGAGGTACAACGAAGTTCTGTCAAGAAGCAGGAACAGTGATTCTTGGCCTCAATCTCTCTCATTCTATTTCCAACGAATCCTCTCTGGGAAAATACTAACTCTCAAAAATTGCTGAGATGGACAAAGTCAGGTGTGTTTTTCTTTGAAGACTTTAATTTATGATGCTAATAGCCAGAACAGCACTTATTCTTCAGGCAGTCTCCAGCCTCCAACCCCTGTCCTTGCTTCCCTATAGCTTTCAAAGAGAAGGAAAGGGAGCAAATGCCAGCACACATGAGTTCAAGACCAGCCTCAGTAGGAAAAGACTGCATTGGAGGCCTCTGGTCCCAATAGAGGACCTTCGCCAAACCCTGAAGATGAGCACAGAGTCCTGCCCAGAACCTGAGGGGTCCTGCCATGTTCTACTGATGGCTACTCCCTGTCCATAGATCACCTTTGTACTACTTAAAACAAGGCAGCAAAATTGTCATCAGCAAAGACAAACATGTCAACAAGTAAATACTTCCCATATGTACCTAGCATTAAGGAGTCAGATGACCTCAGAGAAGTCACCTCCCCAAGTTTCAGATTGCTCACATGGAAAGCCAGAGGTTCAGTAAGACTCCTACTGCTGCCTACATATCCTCTCAACACTAACATGACAAGAGATGGGTGGTCCTCTTTGGTTATTTCAGCCCCTTTCTCATGATTTATGGGCTCTACATAGCCTACCACTACTCTTATTTGATGAAGACATGAGGCAAAGGCAGGGCGGCATGGGAAGATAAGACACCTTGCCTCTCACCCAGTCTCTGCCACAGAGACTACATTCTATGTCATTTGCTAAACATCAGGCATCAGGCTACATGGAAAGAGGTGAAAAAGCCTGCTGTCTGTCAGTCAGGAAGGGTCTTTTGAGGCTGAAGCACATTCCTCATACCCTTTTCTATGTTCATGGAGACAGACAAGCAAAAGGCAGAGGCTGCATTTCCCCTCACCTCAGATGACACTGCATTGTGGCAACCCCTCTGCTCTTCATGTTCAGACGAGAGTTAACAAGGCTCAGGCCTCCTTCAATGGAGCTTCAACCTGGAGGCAGGGCTGTCTTCAGTTTGCATGGAGAACATGCACAAAGGCTCAGGAGAGAGAAACTATGCTTTGGATCTCTGAACAGGCAGGGTGAACAATGAAGCCCTCTTGTAGGTGTCACAGGCCTTTCCTTTTAAATTTTTCGTTCATTCTGGGAAGAATTGGAGCTGCTCCCAGGAGACTCTGCTCTTTTCATCTTCCTTCCCAAGCTCCTATTTTCTTGGAAGATGCTAAGGATGGATGCTCACAGAATTGCTCCATGCCCGATTTTTTTTTTTTTTTTTTTTTTTTTTTAGCTAGCATCGTATCATCCTGGATCACTGATCCAACTATCTCATAAAGGATAAAGAAGACAGCAATTGCATGTAATAACACACAGTGGTCACCTCCTATGTTTCAGGAATGTGCCGGTATGTCCTCATTGTATCCTCACCAATCCTGTTAGGTTTATACTGCCCTCAACTTTGCTTTATAGATGACAAAACTCAAAGTCAGAACAATTGATCTATCTGATGCCACACAGTCGACACAAGTAAAGCTCATCTTGGTCTGTGCCTATGTAGATCTAACAAAATACCAGAGAATGAGTGTGAGGACCAATTTTGGTTGCCAATCTGATTGGGTTGATACATGCCTAGAGCATTATTGAGGTGTGCTTTTGGGTATCTATGTGATTTTTCAGAGACAATTGAGGAGAGAAAACCTGCCATGAATGTGAGTGACACCATCCCATGGGCTGGAGTACCAGTTGAATAAAAAGTGAAAAAAGAGAAAATGAGCTGAGCGCCAACATTCATCTCTCTTTGCTTCCTGACTGAGGACACAAAGCAACCACCAGCCTCACACTTCTGCTGTCATAGCCCTGAGTCACTGTGATCACTAAGTCTATCCCATCAAAATGGACTCTGTCCTAGTTTCCTTTCAGTTGCTATGATAAAACACCCTTTCAAAGGTAACTGGGTGGAGGGGTGGGTATTTCAGCTTTTAACTCCAGGTTATCATCCATCATTGAGGGAAGTCAAGTCAGGAACTCAAGACAGGCCTGCTTGCTATCCCACACAGCATTAACTCTGTCCAAGGAACTTACAGACAAGAAGTATGGATAACGTTACTTGCTGGCTTGATCATACTAAGCTAGCCCTCTTACATATCCAAGGACCTCCTGCTCAGGGAATGGTGCTATCCACTGTGGCCGCCTATATCAATTAGCAATCAAGACAATCTCCCACAGACTTGCTCACAGGCAATCAGAGCTGGTCAATGCCTAATTGAGCTGCCACTTTCATGTAACTCTAGGCTTTGTGAATTTGACATTTAAAGCTGATCAGGGCAGACTATCCTCAAGCTATGAGCCAGCATAAATTCTCTCTTAAGTTGCTTCTTGCTGGGTATTTGGTCACAATAATAAACAAACAAGAAAAGTAACTGGTACAGTGTGTGATTTAAAAAAAAATCCATTTCTTATAGTTCTAGAAGCCAAAAAGTGTAAGACTAAGGCAGGAGAAGGTTTAGTTTCCTTCTGAGGAACCTTCTGCTTCCAACATGTCACCCTGGTTTGCTTAAGAAAAAACAAAAGACAGTCACTCAGTAAATTGCAGTTTCTAAGGTTCTATGCCCAGGAACTGGGACAAAGACCATACACACACACACACACACACACACACACACACACACACACACACACACACACACCACACACACACTTTTTACAGTAATTCCCAGGAACTACAGAGAGGAGAGGTACCAACATTTCAAACCTGCCTCACTTCAAAGAATTGTGATTCTTCCAAGCCTCTGACACTCCGGGACCATATACAAAAATATACATCTGATGCTACTAGTTATCAGTGGGGCCTGAGATTGCCAAAGGGCATTTGACCTTAACGGCAATAGACAAGGCAGGCCTCAGACTTTGGAACTGATGAGATTAGAGAAAGAACTGGGTCAATATGAATCACACCAAGAGAAAAAATCTCTAGGGTATTAGATCTGGAGAATATTACTATCCAGTATTATTAGAACACCTTTCTGGCCATGCTAGCCAGAGACATATCAGCGTTTCCATTAGAAATCTTATTTTCAAGGGTTTATGACTTGCTGTAAAAATTCAATTGCAGTTGAAGAACAGCATACTAGGTTGGCAGAGCAGAAAGCAGTTCAATTCAAGGAAAAGATTAAAAGTCAAGAAGAAACAAACAGGAGAAAAGGGAAACAGGTTGTTTGAAAAGAGGACAGCTGGACTTGCCCTCTTCTTACACCCTTGTGCGAATTAAAGATGGCTTTACTTTGAACTTGATTTTTCACAGGTTATTAACTCCCAGGTGGAAGGAAGCCCTGAGGTATATGAAAGGTAAATGATGCATTCACCAGTTATAAAAGCAGTATGCACAGAACCTTGCTCCACCAGACCCTGGAGGAGTAATGCCCATCTCTCAGCTCTCAAGGGACACATACTGAATCTTCACTGGTTTGGTAAAAGGCAGATGTGATGACCAATTTTGTATGTGTCAATTTGACTGAACCAAAGGATGGATGGACAGCTGGTCAAAAAGAGAATATGTAGGCACCTCTGTGAGGGTTTTCTAGAAGAGAGTAGCATTTGAATCAGTAAGCTAAGTAAAGAGGGTCCACCCTTCATCACAGTAGACAGGGCAATTTGACTGAACCAAAGGATGGATGGACAGCTGGTCAAAAAGAGAATATGTAGGCACCTCTGTGAGGGTTTTCTAGAAGAGAGTAGCATTTGAATCAGTAAGCTAAGTAAAGAGGGTCCACCCTTCATCACAGTGGACAGGGCAACATCCAAGCTGTTGAGGGCCCAGAAAGAACAAAAAGGGCAGAGTATGGGTGAGGTCATTCTCTCTCCATGAGTTGGAGAACCTGTCCTGTACTCTTGGATGGCATAGCTCCAAGTTCCATACCTTCTCCACTCTCAAGCCTTCATCCTCAGATTGCAAGTCATTCCATCAGCACCTCTGCTCTGTCTTTCAGACCCAGTAGGAATTGCTCTTCTTGATTTCTAGGTTCTTCAATTTGCAAACAGCATACCATAGAACCTCTCAGGCTTTGCAGTGGTATAAGCCAGTCTTCACAACAACAACAATGCACACACACACACACACACACACACACACACACACACACACACGTGTGCATGCACATCCTTTGGGTTCTATTTCTCTGCCTTTCTCTGATGAATAAGAGGTAAATTATGTTCCAATTAGTCATGCCCTAAAAATAAAGCAACTATCTATGTCTTTCTCTTTTACCCTGGAAAGCGTATTTTGAGACATGCAACCAAGGTTTCTATACATCTGTCACTATTCATCCAGCTACAGCTTCAGTATAAAGTAGCCCAACAGATATTTCTCATTTTGCCAGCACTGCCTTCTGAGTCACACAACCCAAGGAAAGAATGTTTCTTTTAGTTCAGAAATACCATCTCCCAAATGTTGGAAGTACATGCTTGAAATACACAATTCACTAAAGCCTTCCATGCACTGTCTGGGGATGGGTATCTGTTTCCAGTTTTTAATAAGTCTTAAGGGCCTTCAGGGAAATAATAAAAGACAACCACCAGACTTTCTCCTTGGAAGGCAACCCAGAGACAGCACTCTAGACAGAAAGAGGAAGCAGAAAGTTTATGTGGAACTAAGGCAGCATGCTAAGTTATCACATGGCAGCTGGGATCACTTGGTTGCTCGAGATTCCTTTATTATCCTTATTGGATGGATACTACACTGTCCTTGTTACTGCCATAGCAGTGAGGTTCTGCATTTTGGGGGGGGGGCAATATCAAAGTTCATGGTCTGATATTCCAAAAACAAGGACTAAGTAAATAATCAAATGCAATTTTTTTATCAGTGCTGTGCATGCCAGTTGCACTTTCTAGACATTGTTTCTTACAAACCTTATAAAAGGCCCATGGCCCAAGTATGTATACCAATAGCCATTCAAACAATGAGGAGGTTAAAACAACCAGCTCACCCATGGCTAAACCATAAAGTGGCAGAGACAAGACTGACCACACCTTTGTTAGGTGAAAGTCCTACATTTTTCCACACCCATTCCCAGGATCTCTCTAGCTAATAAAGAGAATGACTAGGAATAGACACAGAGTTTCAACCTTGATGGTAGTTGAGGTAAGACTGGGAATAAGTCCATTGAAGGCAGGTTTAACACTAATTCTTCAGATCTAGACAAGCAAGGTAAAGAAAAAAAAATTCCAGGTTTGCCTTTTAAAAATTGTTTTAATGAATTAAAAATGGAACGTCCATATAATTCAGCTATATGACTCCTGAGTGTATATCCAATGGACTCAAAGTCAAACCACACAGATACTTGCAAATTCATGTTATTGCTGCACTATCAACAATAGACAAAATATGGAACCAGCCTAGAGATATAATAACAGGTGAATGAATAAAAGAAAATATGCCACACATACACAACAGGATTTTATTTGGCTGTAAAGAAGAAGGAAACTATGACATTCCCAGGACAATAGACAGAACTGGAGATCATTACATTAAGGGAAATAAGTCAAACTCAGAAAGATAAAAACTGCATGTTTTCTGTCATATGCAGAATCTAGACTTAAATTCAGAGAAAGAGGGAGAGAGAGAACATATAACACAGAAGTAGAAAGGGGACTATGAGGGGGTAGGAAGAGATCTATAGAGAGCAGGAGGGAAGAGAACAAGTATGATGGATTGAAAGAGCTCTTCCCCATAGTTTTGGGCATCTGTATACTAGTCCCTAATGGGTGGTGCTGTTTGGGGATGTTTAGGAAGTGTAGTCATGTTGAAGGAAGTATGGCACTGGGGGAGGGCTTTGAGAGTTTAAAGATTCACACTATTTCTAGTTCAGCCTCTGCTTCATGCTTGTGGTTGAAGACGAGAGCCCTCTGCTTCCTGCTTCTGCCTCCATGCCTTTGCTGCGCCTGCACCGGCATAGACCTTAACCCTCTGTGACCATAAGCCTAAATAAACTGTTTCTTTAATAAGTTACCTTTATCACAGCAAATAGAAAAGCAACTAATACAATAAGATAATGAAAATGGATTGGAAACCATTTGACAAGGAGACTAGCAAGAAATAGAGAGAGGCTGGGAGAGGGCAGTGAGGGTGCAAATAAGAACTGGGTATGAAAATGTCATAATTAGACCAAGTTTTGGTATCCTAACCAAAAAAATATTTTTAAAGCATTTCTTCATCTTTTCTGATTTTAGATACGAACAGTCTTATTGTGAGATGAAGGGTAGGCCTCCCTTCTCTGAGAGTCAGTGTGGGTAATTACTCTCTTAGCTCCCATCTGCCTTGCTGTGCTCTGCAGTGTGATGTTATGTGGGAACCTCAGGAACACTACATTTCCCTCCTATCAGCCCATGTTCTGTTTCTCTGTTAACAGGAGGTCACAGAGGGAGTCCAGGTGGCTGGGGGAGGGTCCTCTGCCTCCTTCCTGTTTGTTCTCTTGCCCTTCAGCCATTGTTTCAAAGTTCAAATGTCCCCCACACTCCCAGACCCCAGGCCTCATCCCCCTCTGGGTTATCAGCACAAGACAGCTGTCTGGGAGTCTCTTCTTCAGTCTAGAGTCTAATAAATCCAGCAACCTATCCAGCTGCAGAGACACAAGCTGAGCATCCCTCATCGGAAATGATTCAACCCAGAAGTGTTTTGAATTTCAAATGTTTTTTTTTTTCCCAAGTGTGGAATATTTGCACACACATGAGAAACCTTGGAGAACTGGACCGAAGTTTAAACACAGAATTTACTTGCTTCATCTGCATTTGTATGTACAGCCTGAAGGTCAGTTCATGCAACATTTTTAATGTGCCAGTTTTTTAACCACATTTTACCACCTAAGTCTGAATATGGACTTTTTCACTGGTGACATCATATTGGTGCTCAGAAAGTTCCAGATTTGAAGCTGGGCATGGTGAGGCATGCCCGTAATCCCAGCACTTGCAATTCTGAAGCAGGCAGAGACCACAAGTCCCGAAGTTTGAGACAAGGCTGCACTAAATAATGATGATTCCCACCCCATCCCCCAAGAAAGTTAGGTTTCAGATTTTCCAATTAGGGATGTTAAAGCTGCAGTAGCTTACTCCTGTAACTGCTATTCCGATGAGTCTCCAGTTTCCCCTTTGCCTTTCAATGTCCAAATACAGTTTAACAAATTCCTTTCATTAAATTCTCCCTTGGGAAAACTGGCCTGCCTCATTTTCCACAGGGTTCCACAATAACACAAAACCCTCTAAAAGAAGCTTCTGTGATGTCTTTTGTAGTTTAGTTTTCCATGCTGCTTGAATGTTCTTCTCTATTCTATGTCATATAACAAATTAGCCTATTCTGTCCCTAATAGATATTTACTGCATGACTCTGAGCACAGCAACTTAACCTTTGTAAGGCTCAACTCTTTCAACTCTGCACTGAGGGATGCACATCTCCCCAGTGATGTGTCTGTGTGGACAAATGAAATGACCAATAAATAGGCATGAAGGGCAGTCACTGGGACACAGAGGTGCTGTGGTAAGCATATTTTGTGTGCTTGGCATCCCTGTATTCAAGGAATTACAGCCCCAATTCCATAGTGATCCTAATAAATTGTCTTTATTCTTTGAAAAGTTAATCCTTCAACTGAAGGACACACGGCTTTAATATGTCTACTCAGAGTCATCCATCACCCTGGCCACAAATATTAGTCCAGGGATGGGTCTGGGTTTCAAGTCAGGCCAATCCAAATGACCAGTCACCATGGCTGTTTGTAGAATTAGGCAAATTGATGCCATTTCTTTCTCTAATTCTTAAACCCTAAAGTCATACAAGTCCTAGTTCGTCTTTGCCACCATGAAGGTGACCATCCAGTCCTAGTTTGTCTGGGATTTTCCTGGATTCAGATAAAAATAAAAATAAGCCCTGCATTTGGGAATGCCCTGCAGTCCCATGACAACTGTGATATCTGCTCACTCTACCATTGTGAAAGCCTTAAAGAAACTCGTTCCTACCAAAGACAGTAAATACTTCACTGAAGAGGGAGACAGAAGGCCAACAGACACATGGACAAAGATGCAGGGAAATGCAAACCACAACCACAGAGAGATAGCACTTCCCATCAACTATAAAGGTGATAATTAAGATGAACGGGCAGATAAAGTGCCCTGGTAAGAATGCAGAGAAACCTAGACCCAGGCACATTGCTGGGAGTGTGAAATGACACTTGAATTCTGAAAAACCATTTGGTGATTCCAAAAAGAGGCGATAATTGCTCTGCATGAATATTTAGTCACTAAATAGTTCACTTTAAATGGTTAATTATATGTTCTATTAATTGCATCTTAATAAGTTACAGAAATGACAGAAGGAAGAAAAGAACAAAAAGGAAGGAAGAAGCAGTCATGCTAACATGATTGATCACGTGAGCACCTGAGTCAAACCTTCCCTGAAATTGATAACTTATGCTTCATGAGTGGTTAAATAAACAGAGTAAATCTCAGGTTTCCTTCAGCCATCCTCCCCAAGATGGACACGCCTGCTTCTTTCACCCTTCTGAATTTAATTTAAAATTCCTTTCACACCCATAGCTGAAGGAGAATATAACATATCTCACTAAATTCCTGCAGAAATGTCAAAACTAGAATTCTCCATCCTTACCAACAAGTGAGTCCTTGAGGGATCTCTCTCAATAGTGAGAGAATGTGGAGTAAAGCCTGAGCTTCAGATGCTCCCCCACCTCCTTCATCCTCATCTAAGTGCTGGTGGGGAGGGGCGCGTTATTAGTAAAGAGCCAACCACATCTTAGTGCTTCAGGTCAGGTTTTAGTCACTGGTTGTCCTGGTTTGTGTTCTGTTGCTGTGATAAACACCATGACCAAAAGCAACTTGGGCAGGAAAGGGTTGATTTCATCTTATACCCCCAGGTAATAGTCCATCACTGAGGGAAGTCACAACAGGAACTTAAGGCAGGAATCTGGAGGCAGGAGCTGATCCAGAGGCCATGGAGGAGTGCTGCCTTCTGGCTTGTTCCCTATGGCTTTCTCAGCTTGCTTTCTTATACACCATGAGACCACCTGCCCAAGGGTGCCATTGCTCCCAGTGAGCTGGGCCCTCCCAAGTCAATTATTAATCAAGAAAATGCCTGGCAGACTTGCCTACAAGAAATCTGATGGTAGCAATCCCTTGCTTAAGGTTCCATCTTTCCAGATGACTCTAGCTTAGGTACATTGACAAAAACTAACCAGGACATTAATGTATAATCAAATGGCTCTAAATAGAAGGAACTAACTCCCACCATGAAAATTTGATGTGATTTTGTTGGGTGCCCACCTATTTGGATATCAGAATACTCCTATAGCTTATGACTTGAGTCTGTTTGCTAATTTTCTTTTTGTTTCCCTTTTGTGAGTATAAGTATGTGTTTTACACATGTGAGGCATGTACACAAGCACTCACCCATGCACAAGCATGAAGAGTCCAGAAAAAAATATCTGGTCTCCCTCTATTGATCTCTGCCATGTTCCCTTGATAAGGGTCTCTCACTGGACCAGAAACCCCCTGCTTTTGCTAGGCAGGCTGACTGGCAAGCTCTTTGAATATGCCTGGCTCCATTCCCCAGTACTGAGGTTGCATGCACAGCCACACCCAGCTTTTAACATGTGTGCTGGGGACTCAAACCCAGATCATTATGACTTATGGAGCAAGCTTTCATGCCCTGTAACATCTCGCTAGCCCATAATTGCAAATTTTCTACAAAAGATTGGCTTTTATTATCTTCTGTTGTCCTCGGTGCCTAGCTTAACCACACAAAGATTATCAGGAGCTTGTGAATGCTAAGAGTCCATGAGATTGGCAGGTAACTGGGTCATGTATATCCTGAGATGTCCCATGTTTTTGCCTATGCCTCTATCCCAGCCTCTTGGTTTTAAGGAGAAGAATATACAAGAAAGGATTCTTCCAAAAGTTGGTTTCATGCAGCCAAGGAGACTTCTTCCTCCTCTCATTCATAACTATTCATGGGAATGTTCCCACCACCGAAAGAAAAGTAGAGGTGCAAATGTTCCCATGACAGAATGATAAGTAGAGGTGCAAATGTTCCCATGATAGAAAGGGAGATAGAAGTACAGAGCACAGCTTGAAGATGTCAAGGTCCTTGCAGACACACCTGCTCGGCCTTGGCATGAAAATTCCTATAACTAGAGTCTCGCTTGTTGACTTTTTAAAAATTACATCTCAAAACAACATTTCCTAAGTTTTAACCTCCAGATGAAGTTTAAACATTGAACTGTTAATAAATAAAATGGATGTAGACAGCCCTTCCCCACTTTCTGTGGATCGACTGTTCTCAGTTGTTCCAAAGCTGAACATGACTGGCTTCCAGCCATTGCTCTGAACATTTGCTTCAGCACCACCCCCACCCCCACTGTCTTTTTCTGTACACTTCTTAGGACAGACCAGAAGCTCCTAGGGCTAAAGAGATTCACTGGTTCAACAAGCATGTATGCATCACTCTGCACCAGATACTACAGCAGGTGCTGGAGATACAAGGATAGATAAGATGAAGCACTCACCCTCCGGGAGCTCCAGCCAAGATACAAACAGCCTCAGCTGTGAGTGTCATAATAGAGGTATCCACAGAGATGCTGACAAAGAAAGCAGATGAAACTTGCATAGTCTGATGCTGTTCTGAGATGTCCACAGACTATGCACCTGAATCCTCTGCATTTGTTAACTTTCTTCTCACTGCTTCGGCAACCTTATAGAGTATTGGTAACTGTGCTTTATGAATAATGATGAGAGGAAATGTGTACCTTTCTATTGACACCATGAGACTGTTAGTACCATAAGAGAGTCCACAGATTGGCGCTGCCCACATTTCAGGTATTTCCTCCCACCTCAATTAACCCACTAGAAGATCCCTCTCAGACATGCCCAGAGGCTTGTCTCCTGCGTGATTCTAGGTCCCGTCAAGTTGGCAGTACCAACCATCGCATTTATCCCAATCCTAGATCTGCCTCCTAGGCAAGGATGCTGGCTGAGCACCACATTCTCCTCCAAGGAACACAGAGTTTGAAATACAAAGATTGAAAAGTAGAAAATGGGGAGAACATTGATCCAAAGAATAGAGTAAAAAAGACAGCAGAGCCATGCCTGGGAAACCATTCTCAAAACAATGGTATTTCTGACTGAGGAGCATGCTGATAGAGACATTTCTAGCAAAATGCTACTTACAACAGTCCTCTATCTATATGAGAACCTACAGGTAACCCACAAACTTCATTTGAATTCGTGTGGGAATGAGTACATGCAGAACTTAGGCTCCAAGTTGACCAGGTAGTGAAAAAGAGTCTGCTAAGGGAAATGCCTGCTTCAGAAGGGAAAGGGTGGGCTGGAATGAAAGGGGGACACACTAGAAGCTGAGGTCTTGTTCTCTTTTGAAGTAAAAAAGAGTTGAGCGGTCCATGAGAGGTCTTGCTTCTTAAGGGCATGGTCAGATGGGATACGATCTCTGGTTTTTTAAGTGAAGGGGCACTCTGACTTGGAGCATACAGGAGAGATCCAATGGACCAATTTTCTGAAAAGAAATAAAAGATTTGTGTACCCCAAAACTGAGGTTAGAAATGCCATGTGAGCAAAGGATTATTAGGCAGGAAGTATTTCTGGGATCTTGAAAACAAACAGAAGATTGCTAACTCCATAGGACTTCTTCCCAGGGAAGCAGGGATGCTGATGTGAGTCTCCACAGGGAAGCCAGAGAAGCCAGGAGTGAGAAGCAAAGAACGGAAGATGCTGTGAACCAAGAGCCTGAGAAGAGATGGAAGCTGGAATTCAGAATGGAAACTTCTAAGAAACTGATCAAGAAAATACCTTGTGTGGTATATTTTATAAAATCTGTAAGATGTCCAACTTAGCCAGAATGTTGTGAATTTGTGTCTGAAAGATTTTTTATTAGCACATATTTGTTACATATACTAATAGGATTCAATGTAATATACCATACATACCTATATACAGTTTGCAAAATCATAATCAACAGCCCTTCTTACACTTGCACCCTTCTTGCATCCGATACCCTTTCTAGTCCCTTGTACTCACTATTCTATTTTTAGGCCATCTTATTTTTTCTGACTAGCAAAATTACAGTTATGAAGTAGCAGAAATGCATCCAGGAGGAAACTTTCCCTGTGTAAATGTAGATGCCCTCCCATGTCTTAAAGTGTGAATCCTGCAGTCTCTTTCACTGTGACCTTTCTATGTTGGAAGGATGTTATTAATTTACAAACTCAAGTCAGTCTCCTGGCCCTCATTGCAATTAAGAGCATCAACTGTGTCATTTCAGAACTGCTCATTGGTGTTCATGAAACCTCAATATTGAGATGCTAGCTCATTGAACATGAAGACAACAGAGTCTGCAGCAGCCACGCAATCAAGAAATTGAATTATGACTCTAGCTCACCAGAGAACTGAAACTCAAAGGGTGAATTTTTTTAAAAGCAGTAGCTGACAGTCATGAAATACTTGAATTACATTGTACTACATAATGGAGAGAGTTTCCAAGTGGATCTGAAGGGAGGGAGGGGAAGCAGGGATTAGGAGCAATGCATTCTGAGAATTCATCTTAGAGTGTGAATAGCAAAAATCATTACAATGACATATACTCCAAACCGAGGCATTTGCCATTGAATAAAGTAATTATTATTCATTAATCTCTATGAGGATTATGAAAATGTGTTTATTATCAGGCTCCCATGTATTTGCAGCCATGATTATAAGGGTAGATTTGTCATACCAAATAAGCAGATAATCTTCCTGTGTAATGAGCCTCTCTTCTCATAGATCAAAATGCATTGTGGGAATCTCAAGTAAATGATGTTCCAGATACCATTTGTTACTTCTAAGTTTATTCAATGTGATTAAATACTTTTAAAAACCAATAAAGCACCTCTTCCATCTCATCCTTTTCTCTCCTTTTGAATTTCTTCCACATGAATTTATTTCAACAATTCTGAAAATGCTGATCAGAGAACTCAGAGTTTACTCTCCCACTCATCTTACTCGATATGATCAGCAACACTATTCATCTTTGTGTAGCACAAAGGCCTTGTGTCATAGAAGAGAGAGTTTCAATCCTTAGTTTTCAATTACAACAGAAAAATTATTCAGTCTCTCACAGCCAAGGTGCCTCAACTGTCAAACGGGATGTAGGATGGTTTAAATGGTACAATGTTCCTCTACAATTGAGCATCACCCATTCCGGGTGTTCACAAAACTGTATCCTGGAAGGTGTGAGATTGTTAACAATAGAATGCACCTGTCCTAGCCCCACCTGGGTCTCTTTGCTTTGTAGGGCCCTTGACATGGTAAGAACATAGCCAGTGGTCTAACAAAGGTTGTAAGAAGTCTTTAGTTGACACCTTATTTATTTGTATTCTTACAGAAACCAAGTGTGTACACTCAGTTTTATATCATGAGCTAGTAGTCACTTTGTGCACAAGTCAGAGTCTCCCAGTGGGAATATAGTTGAACTGCATCTTATACTACTGAATGCTTTAAAAATAATAACTTTTTTTTAAAAAGCCCTAGCACCCCATCAGTAAACTCAACCCATACATTTATTTATACATAAAGTGTTTCCTTTTATTTTAAACTGTGACCTGGGCATTGCATTAGGGTTTATTAGTCCTTGTGTTTTATTACAGAATAAACAACAGTGCCTTAGATGAAATAGACATTTATTTCTTTTCCAATAAAGATCTGGACTGGTGATACACAATCCAGCAGTGTAAGTGAATTTGTTCATATCTTCTTGCTCCTAGCCAGCCCAAAAATGCTGGTCCTATCCACATGGTTGAAATGAGTTGGCCAACAGAAAAAAAAAGGATAGGGAAGAAGTGAAATCCAGGGAAATTCTTTTTTAAAACATGACAGTCAACTTGCACAGCACTGATTTTCAGGGTGTGTCAAACAATATTTTGTCAGTGATTATACCTAGCTGCAAGAGAAGCAGGAAAAGAGACTCTCTAGCCAGTGATGGGTAGAGAGAAAAGAAGAATGTATGCCTGAATTGAACCTTGAGGAATTCATTATAAGGAGGAAAAAGGAAAAAGTGGATCCCAGGGCAATACTAATCCCTGTCATAAATTAGAAGGTTTTATATCAAATTCCACATTACTGACTTCATTTTTGAAAACAAAGATGTAACAAAACAAGGCTTAGATTCCAAAGTAATAATTATATGGCTGTGAGTAACAGCTGCTTCTTTAAGGAACATGTGCAACTTCTATTTTGATCACCGTTCTCATCAAGCCCTTATCTCCCACCTACATTCTGTTTCCATTATTCATCCATATCCTTAGTCCAGTCTCTGTGGGCATGTGAGTCTCACTTGAGGCATGCACCCTAGTGCCAACCACCACCACCTATGACTCAACTGTACCAAATACTTCCCCACATCATCTCATGTAATCCTCAGGGAATTTTGCAGGGTAGCTTTCTTTGATCTGCAATACAGCTAAATAAACTAAGACTCAGGATTGAACAACTTAAGTTTATCTAGAAACTGAAAAAAAATCATAAACTCTTGCTTGATTTGATTCAAATGTCCATGCTAGGAGGTGGGTAAATGAGGGGCCACAGAGAAATTTAGCACGTTTCAATGGAGCTTTTTCTTTGGTGAAACGATCTTCTGATTTCTTGCCTGACGCATTGGTAATCCTGACTCTTCTGACAAAAGAATACTCAGTGTAGCAATTTAAGTGATTAAAGGAATATATCCCAAGAGTGGGATGATATGAGTTCAGCAGCTTAGAGCAGGAATCTTGGGGACACTACCCTCTGAAAGGGTCCAGGGCTTCCACTGAGCCCACCATCAGCAGTGCCATTCACACCAGCACTGTCCTCCCTGCTGCCTCCCTCTTTTATGTTCCCACTGGCTATTCTCACCCTTGAGTGGCTTTTACTTTGATCCAAGTCCAGCCTCTTCCATGACGTTGCTCCTAACTAAGGTAAGCTCCCTCCCCAATGGCCATCCTCAGCTCTTAGGGTCTTCAATTCTCATTATTGACTCTCAGCAGTCTGTTTCTATGTATGCCTCTCTAAGTAGACAACAAGCCTGCAAGACAGAACCAACAGAGAAAACCACCAATAAATTAGATTACAAGTTTCTTTTTCTCAAAAACTCAAATGAAATACTTCTATCCTTGAAGCTTATCGTTTCTCATTTTCCTCTGACAATTTCACTATCACTATGGGATGGGGAAGAATACAAAAGAAATAAAGAACATGTTGCCTGAGAATTTACAGAACAAGTCTGTAGTTTTGGCTCTCTTTTCACTCATTCATTCATTTTATAAATTCTACTGGGTATGCACTATGGGCCAGACCTGGAAATTTGGAACCAGAAACTCAAGGAGGAACAAGATGAAGTTATAACCTCCATAAGGTCTCCTTCTGGTTGGATAAGGAAGACAAGAAAATAACTACAAAGTCAAAGAGGCACTATCAGAAGTTGAAACACCAGCAAGGAGTGTCAAAACCAAGCCACGTGGAAGAGACACCACTCCCCTGTGCTGAAGTGTTCTCAAGAGGCAAGACAGACATAATTGTTTTACCCTTGCCTGGCTTTTGCAATCAAATGAAGCAAAGTTCTGGATTCGTAAGATATCATTATGGAAATTTTATGTTTTGTTCTCCTGCTAGTCTTGACAACCTTCATTAATCTTTGGAGTTCTTACTCAAGTTTTAAAAAAAGTGATTCGCAGCTACATAACCATTAGTGATAATGTTAATTAGAATCCAGGTTTCTTAACTATTCTTTTTCAGGCACTGCTCACTTCTTAACATGAAAGATCACTGGTGAGAAGTAAGTGGAAGCAGGTACTCATTAGCAAGAGGCTGAAAAATTCCCACTTACAGAGGATACACATTTCTTCCTCCCTAATAAGCTGAAGACAGATACTTTCAGTGTAGAGGGAGAAAGACTGGTTGACAGAGGCTACCACCCTGTGTGACTTTTCACAAGGCTGTGAGTACCTCAGAGGATAACAACAAGAGAGCCTGGAGACATCGGGAGAATCATGATGCAGGGGGATGATGGTGGGCATGTGCCTTCCATGAATTTCTACAGGCATTCCTCACAACAGTCCAGCTATGATACATGTTCACAGATATATGCACCTGACAGAGCAGAAAGCAAGCCATCTTTGATGGGCAACTTTCTCTTCAGATTAACAATGTCATCCTGTAACTCACCTGCCCCATCTGAAAGAGTGACTGCAGGGAAGGAGGAGGGAATTATTCCAAATGACATCTGCACTAACATTCTCCTAAAAGCATGCAGTGGGAAGAAAGCCACTATAGAACACTATAGCAAATGCAGTCACAGCTTCCTCTCCCATGCACCCTGTGTCCCAGAATAAAACCAGCAAAGACCATCGCTGGCACTGTATTAAACACAGCAGAACAGAGGCCTGTCTCCTGCCAGTCATGACTGGCTCCCAGGAAGGAGAGAAAACATGAGGTTCTTGGATACCAATTATGTATTGTTAAAAACTAGCAATGCCATTCACTCAAAACCTGAAAGGACCATGAGTCAGATCTGACAAGTTATAACAAGCCCTGCCTAGCTAAAACCTTGAAGAATTTTCTAATTTCATCTACTCAATCATTATCTACTCTATCTAATCTCATCTATATATTAGATCAAAACGGGATACTGCTCATTGCTCTGTGACTCATTCAAAAGAGTGTTTGCAGCAAATTTTATTTTACTTATTTCTCTTCAATAAAACAAGAGTCTCGATTCTATCACTTGCAGCTTGTTTGTCACAGATAGAAGCTAGATAGGGAAGGGAAATTGTGAAGGATGGAGGAGTCAAAAAAGATATAGTGCTGCTCTCACCTTCCCTTTAAGCAAGAAAACTAAAGAATTGCAACAAAGCTATCATGTTGATGGCCTGACCTGTCCTTTGCATAGTAATAATAAAAACAAAACAGGAAGCATTACCCCTATGGACCTATTAGAACTTTAGTTATTGTCCATGTAGGCAGCAGATGATGCTTCCAATACCTTTTCCTATTGATAGATCATGTACCCACATACCCATCACCCCAAGAGATGCCTAGCCATCCATAGCAATATATTGGGTGGGGCCATGACCCCTTTATCTGCATTATACCCCAGAGAACCCAAGATGCCCAAACCCATGCTTTCCTAAATATCAACTCTTTCAATCAACATTCAAAGAACACCTACTACAGATATGTTCACAGTACATCTCCTCTATACTGAGATTTCTAAGCTACCAAAACAGAATCACAGAACAAACTATTGTGAAGCATGATTATTACAGCAGAAGAAGGTACATAGAGCAGTAGGGAATAAAGAAAGAAAAGGTAACAACTACTACATTATAAGATTGGAGACAGGGAGAGAGTTGGGGACAGCACCTCTACTTGATCAGGGATGACTTTCCCATTCAATATGAGTAATTCTTGAGCTGGGTTGCAAAGAAGAAGCAAGAGTTGTTTGTGTGGTTGCTTTTCTTTCTCCTCTATATGACCAAGCACTGAGCTATACTCATTCTGCCTGAGACATTTTCTGAAGGAAGAAAGGAAGGAGGAGGGATTTATTTTACAGGCATGGGAAAGTCTAGCAGCCATTCATTGACTTGCCGGCCTCTGCTCTCCAGAATCATCAGGGTCCTGCCCCCCTGGACAAGGCTGACTGGTTAAGGAATGGGGTGTTGACACAAGGACCAGAGTGCCAATTCTTTGGAATTTGGGGTTAGGACACAGGAAAAAGACTTGGCCTTTCTATATATAAAAACCTGGGATGTTTGGAATGTCTGTGTCTCCTATCACATGAACAGGGAGCAAAGAGAGATGATGAAATGTGTACACAGAGAAAAGCAGAGGTGAAAGGAGGCATGAAGGGAGACAGGAGGCGCAATCTCAATTCCTCCTGCCTTGCAGGTCCTATACTGACAGTCATATTCCTGCCTTTATGCTCCTGGAATTCCTCTGATTTTCTTTCCAGTAAATTTCCTACATTTTATTTTAACTAGATTTACTTATTTTCTGATGTTTTTAACCAAAAGTACTTTCTCTAATGACAATGGAATGAAGGGAAATCCAGACAGAAGCTTAGCATAAATAGAAGCACTAGTGATCTGAAAAAGCTTGGCTACTTGATGGGCAGACGTGTGGTCTCCTATGATCTCAAAGGACTAAGATCTTTAGCTGCCAGCAAATCCCAAGATAAAAAGGGATGGTACATGACAGTAATATACCCATCTTCCTCTGAACATTTCTACATTTGGCATGTGTCTCATCAGAAAATCTGAGAGGCTATTCAAGTTCTGCCTAGCATAGAAGCCCAGGAGAAAGCTTTCAAAGACATGCATGAAATAGACTTTGGGAACTAATTACGTTTAGAAACTTGTAAAGAGTCAGGCTGGAGAAATGGCTCAGAGGTCAAGAGCACAAACCACTCTTGCAGAGGACTCCACTTCCAATCCCAGCATCAGTGTCAGGTGGCTCACAACCACCTGTAACTTCAGCTCCACAAAATACAACACCCTCTTCTGGCCTCCATAGGCACCTGCACCCACATGCACATACCCCCACACCTACATACACATATACACATAATTAAATTTTAAAATTAAGAAAAAACATCAAACCAGGTGGTGGTGGCACACACCTTTAATCCCAGCATTCAGGAGGCAGAGGCAGGTGAATCTCTGTGAGTCCAAGGCCAGCCTGGTCTACAAAGCTACACAAAGAAACCTGTCTTGAAATAAACAAAAGGAGGAAGAGGAGGGAGGAGGAGAGAGGAGGAGGGAGGAAGAGGAAGGATGAGGAGGAGGAGGAAAGAAAGTCAAAAACATAAAATGGATACCATCACTAAAGACAGAGATGGATACACCCAAATAGGACATTTTTTTTTTCTCACTTACAGTGAGATGCAATGATGACAGGTCCAGGAATACTTGATGTCTGCCCACACAGCAACTCTGTATTCTGTGACCAGAGGATCACAATCTCCATATGCATAGTGTTTAAAACTCATTTATTCAAACATGTATTCCTCTATTTACACCAGCATTAATTTTCCACAAGGCTTTCCTTCTACCTCTTCCATCATGTCAGAAGTCACTAACAGCTCCTGATACATTTGTAGCCCACTGTCTACTATGAGACATATTTTCATTCTAATGTACAAGAAAGTCTATGACCTAATCTTTCCTACCTATCTATGCTATGGTATGGCCCACTTGTGGAATTGCAACATAGTATCACCTGCTGAACAAACATGCAGAGTAAATCTTATTAGCATAACAAAAGGTGTTACAAAATGAGCCTGCTCTTTGCAAAGGATTGAGCTCCTCTGTTCCTTTAACCTACTTGTGTCTGCAGCACAATTAAAATATGATGTGATTTTTTTCCAAACACCATTTACAGACACTCTCCTAGGAATATAATTATTGTTATGTGATAGGTTTAACCTATGTTGGACTTAATATCTTTGACAAAATATTTCTAAATCACAGCTCTGGGAAGTTCTTGAATGAAGTCAGTAGAAGCTGCCTTTTTTTTTTTTTTTTTTGGTTCTTAAACAAAGAGAATATGAATCAATGACAACCTCACCTGGTTGTTGCCACTTGATGTTAGCTGCATCCAGGTGGCGGTAGGTGTGAGTACTGTGCACACACTTGTAATGAGGCTTTGTGTGACCTGCCAGACAGCTCCTAAATAATGACATGGAGGCTTACTGATTATGAGAGTTTGGCCTTAGCTTAGGCTTGTCCCAGTAGCTCTTATAACTTAAATTAACCCGTTTATATTAACCTACATTTTGCCTCATGGCTTTTTACCTTTCATTCTGTAAGTCCAACTTCCTCCATGTCTCATTGTTGTCTCACACACACACCTACACTCATCTTCTACTTCCTCTCTCTTTTTCTGCCCAGAAGTCCACCTATACATCCTGCCTAGCTATTGGCCATTCAGCTTTTTTTTACACCAATCAGAGCAATACATTTTCACACTATGTAAAACTATTGCACAACACACCCTCAACAGCATGCCTGGTACATAAATAAATGATGTCCAACTCTCAGTGCAGGAGGTGGTTATTGATTTGGGTTCTGATCTTTCCCTACATGACTTTCTGGGGATTTCTAAAATAGCTCACTTTAAGGAAATTAGAGGCTCAAGTATTTCTCTTTTGTGCCTTGACAAAAAAAAAAAAAATCCTAACATTTTACAAGAGATAAATTTTGATACACAAGAAACTTCAGCATTTTCTGTGATTGCTAGGAAAGAGAAGACTAACCTGAGATCCTAAGAAATCCACAGTCCTTTGGTCACCAAGGCCATTTCGCTCCACACATTACAGCTGCAGACTTTGATCAGCCAAAACACCAGAGCATTTGCTAACTGTGGAGCCATTGGGAAGGGGCTGCTTATAAATGGTTTTCTCTCTCTATCTGTGTCTGCCCATTTGGATACCTAGCTGAAAAAAACCCTATATTCTAGATATTCTCATTCTAGTTCTTCCTGGCTCTGGGACCTTGAAAATATCTCAGTTTCTCAGAATGGTGCATCTCTACAGAGGTCAGGTAACAATGGCTGACAACCTGGCAGACATCTCCAGTCTTTTTCTCCTTCAATTATTTTCTCTACCACCAAGGCTACAGGTACTGCATTAACTCTTTTCTGACTTTCTTTGTGGTCGGGTTCCTGTGAGTCTGCAGGAGCATGGGGAGTGTTCAAGAGAAGTTTATCCTTTAATAGGGGGAGAGACAAGAGAATGCCACTCTCTCAATCCTGGACATATTATTTTAGACTTTTTGATGAGAGTTTGATGCTTGGAAATTGCCACCCAGAGATGTAGCAGGAAAGAAAGACCTGGAAGAAAGCAATATTTTATGCCAGCATCACTGATCCCGTGAGCTAACAAGCTACAACCTCCTGCAGATTTCATAAGGAAATGGCATATATCCTTAAGATACAAAGTGTGGTAGAAGAGTTCCTTTTACTTCCAGCCAATGCATCACAACTACTCTCCCATAAAATACGGCTCTTGGACTACACTCTATCTTTACAGTGTCTACAGGACAGAATTTGTGAGAGAGATTTTGTATCCACGCTTAGCATCCTCAATATTTTTCCCCTTGGCTAGTTTTCTTACGAAGAAGTGGTAAGATCATACAGTTGTTCACAATGTTCTTTGGACTGATAAATTTTGAAATATCGATTCCTTTTCCCATAGGAAGGTGGAGTGTCCCTCAGCAATAGCAGAGGAGCTTGGACAGAGCAGAGACCATCCCTTTTCACCAAGCACCTATGTGCGCCCAGGCAAGTAACAGACCAAACTGACAAAAACAGAGCCAACATAAAGAATTATCCCAGGGCAATGCAGGTAAATTTCAACTGGATGAGATCTGAGAAACCCTGTCTGAAAGGGTCCCAGTGTTTTTCCAACTCATCTAGTGCCAGGAATTATTGCTGGACTTTAAGCATTTCTGTGGCCAGAATTTTCTTGATGCATACTAAGAGAAGTATCACACAAGCTTGAGAACTTTAAAGCCCTGAGGAGGTAGAAGGCAGAACAGATGGTTCTGGAAATCATTGAGGATAGTAAAAGAGGGAACGTGGGCTTTACAGCTATCGGGCTGTGCTTGAGTGTGTGTCCTATCACCTACCACCCTGGTGTCTTAAAAGAGCCACTGGAGTGCTCTACAAATTATTTATACGATGCCCTGCCCTGACTTGCTTTTCTTCATGGCTAGTAGAGAAAACCAATAAGATCATATAGCAATGTCTTCATAAACTGGAGAGTGCTGTGTAAGTAGAGAAGTCATAATGCTTAATGATGAGGATCGGGTAACAGCCAAAGGGCACAAGAACCTGAAAGGATACCAGACAGCAAACAGCTCCTGCTCAATATGCCACAACCAGGCAGGTCTTTCCTGGCTCAGTCTCTTCGTGTCTAACTATGGGGTCGATTCTGGAGTCAGAGTCAACCCATGGCTTCAGACTTAGCAACCTGATAGTTACCTTAATATCACCACTGTAAGAAACACCCACAACTCGGGGCTCCTTTCTTCCCATCTGACCTGGGATTTTCCCAAGGCGTCAAGGCTCCTCTGAAAACACTTCTTCTTTCATCCATCTTCTAGTTCCATAGGGGAGCCTGATATGTGAAGCCTAGTGGAATGGAGAAAGAAATCAAGATGCAAGTCTGCAAACCTCCAACCTTTGTTGAGACTTGAGTTAGCTATGAACCAGTTGTCTCAGCACATTTTCTGCTGCTAAATCAAAGCACAAGGGACTGGATAATTTTTGAAGAACAGAGTCTAAGAGTACAGGATTAAGGGGCTACAGCTAACAAGGGCCTTCATGCTGCATCTCCTCACAATCACAAAGCCCCTTCCATGGGCTGTGAATGTAGCTCGGTTGGTAGAGTGTTTCAGAGCAGACACAAAGCCTTGGGTTCCATCCTGCCACTGCATAAACACAATGTGGTGGTGTATGCCTGTAACCCTCCACTTGGGAGGTAGAGGTAGGAGAATCAGATGTTCAAAGTCATCCTCAGATATATAATGACTTTGAGGCTAGCCTGTGCTCAGGATAGCCTGTACCTTGTCTCATAAATAAACAAACTATTCCATGATAATGATATTAATCCAGTCATGGGAACAAAGCACTAAAGATCCAGTCTCCTCTTATTGGACCCCACATCCTCGTGCTGTTACACAGGGTCAATATTTCTAACACATGGAATCAGGCAATACACTCAGTTCATAGCACTAGCCATGCAGCATTAAGCTAGGCGCCAGTCTTCCCAGAGTCTCAGTTTCCGTGTCTGCTGTATGGTCTAATTATGCCTGTCCCACTTGCCTTCCAGGAACACTATGGAACTCATACAAGGGGAAAAGAGAAAAAAGAAGATGAATTCTGGAGAGCAGTGCACAAACAGAAAATTTCTCCAGGGTACTGTACAGGTGTGGTGAAGATGGTTGACTCTGAAGTCAGATATACCTAGGTTATGCCCAGCTCTGTTACCTCTTGCTACATGATTCTTAAAGAATTCCTTGTCCTCTTCAAACCTGGAGTTCTTTTTAAAAAAAAAATAGGATTCCTAACACTTACTACACAGATTGTTTTAGTGACTAAATAAAAATTCTGGCTCCTCACTAAGCAAACACTACTGTAAATGCTGGTTGTAATCCTGCCTGTGTTATTTTTGTTTGTTTTGCTTTTCTTTGCTTAAAAGTCCATGTCATAGTCAGATAGCAAGAGTGGCACACGGGGACATGCTCAGCACGTGTTGCCTCCCAGCTGTACCTAAGCAGTCTCTCTAAAGCATCAAATGGCCTCTTAGAGCTCTATTGAGATTTACAGCTGAGATATGAGGAGGAAGCCAAAGCCTTAAAGTTTACTACGCCAGCACCCAATAGACCCCTTCTGCCCACCACTGCCAGCTCAGGTCCCTGGGGTTGCCCAGCAAACACCTGTGCTCCGCTGTAGAGCACAGCCTACTGGAGCTCCGCATTACTGCAACTAGGTTCAGAGAAATCCACCAAAGGTACCATGACAGCCTGGCACAGATGCCTGGAGAAGGCTCTTCAAGCCAAGCCTCAAGCCCTCTCATTCTGTAACCTGCAAAGGAAGTCTGCCATCTCCCTCCTGAGAATGCCATCTCAGCTTAAAACAAAGCCAGCTTGTCAGTCTTGCAAAACCCTACAGGGCTCTCCTTGCCAGAGCAGCAGAAACTGACCTTCCTTCTGCCCACTGCTATTCCAACATGATGGGTTTTGATGAAAAGTTCAGTAAATAAATGCACATGAATGCATTTTAAATTAAAATAGTATGTCCAGACAGCCAACAATCATGGTTTATGTCGCTTTATTGTAACCAGCTTGTCATCTGCTTATCCTGATCATATCCAGTCACAGGACTTTTGGAGTACGGTGCTTCATCCTGTCAGGTCCCTCATACTATACTCTTATCATCTCCAAATTCCTACAACCAGGCCAAGAGGGCTCTTAAAATGGGTTGAAGGCCTCCATTGTGTTATGGCAAGTCAGCTGTGCTGATTGTAACATCGAGGAGATGTTTAAGAGATCAGCAGGGTGATGAGTTGACAAGGGAACAGATTTGGAACTTTATTCAAAAGCCTACAGACCTGGTCCCCTACCACCAGCTCATTTAAATGTGATTTATTTTTTTCTTTGTAAAAGTCCATTTGAGTTAGAAATAACTGTTAGAAATAACCTTACTTTGGAGATACAGACATACAATTGGACACATATACTGGACATTTACATAGAAGACTTATAATGAAATACTTTTCTAGGTACTGTCTTTCATCTATTCTAAGTTACACATTCTAACACATGAGTTTAGTCTTCTTGTCTTCTCTTAAAGAAAAAAAAAGTGCCTGCTTCTTGCTGACCACACTTTGGTTTACCCATGTCTTCCTAGTATTTATTTAACAAAAACTCAGAAATATTCACTAGGTGCTCATAGTGCGCCAGATACAGCCTTACATGGCAAACAATACAAACACAAGCTGTTTCTCTAAATTTCACACAAAAGCATTTTTTAAACCTAATTTTTAAAAGGAGGCTTGAGAGATGGCTCAGCAGTTAAGAGCACTGGTACTCTCGCAGAAGTTTTGGTCTGGTTCCCAGCACCTACAGGCAGCCTAAGGACTGTCTGAAACTTCATTTCTAGGAGGATCTGATGCCCTCTTCTGGCCTCCACAGGCACTAAGACTAGATATTCATACACAGAAAGTAAAATAAATTTAATAAAATAAATACATAAAACCGAGTTCCAGTTCGTCATCACTGCCCAGAGTGATGGGCAAGCAACCTGCCTGCCAGACCCAGTTCGGCGGCGGCGGTGGGTTCAGAACACGGTTCACCCAGAGGCAGCCCGGCCTCCATCTGCCAGCCCAGGTAAGCCAGGAACTGTTTCCAGTTCCAGTTCGTGGTCGCTGCTCAGAGTCATCTGACACAAGTGACCATATGGAGTTCAGCAGCGGGATCCGACACCCCGAGGCCCGGTGACAGCTCTGACTCCAAATGCCCGCCCGTCGGGACCCGGTATGCCTGGACATTGCTGACAACCGTAACAGTGACACCTCCATCCACGAGAAGAGAACCAACATCAGAGTAGTGGATCTGTTTGCATCTACGAGAAGGGAACCGTGGTCCCACACCCACCAGGAGAACAAGAAACACTTGCTACACCCACCAAAAGAAAGGATGAGAAGAGGACAAGGTAAAAGCACATCCAACAACAGAAAACCCAATATGACACCACCGGAGACTAGGAACCATACACCAGGAAGACCTCAACATCACGATGCAGATGAACCAGAAGAGAATGACCTTAAAAACATCTTTAGGAAAATGATAGAGGACCTCAAAGAGGACATGAGAAAATCCCTTAAAGAAATTGAAGACAAAACAAACCAAAAAATACAAGAAACAGTTCAAGACCTAAAAATCAAAATAGAGACAATAAAGAAAGCACAATCTGAGGCAATGCTGGAAATAGAAAAGCTGGGTAAACGATCAGGAACTACAGATGTAAGCATAACCAACAGAATACAAAAGATGGAAGAGAGAATCTCAGGAGTTGAAGACACACTAGTGGAAATAGATTCATCAACCAAAGAAAATCTTAAGTCTAACAAATCCCTAACACAAAATATCCAGGAAATATGGGATACTGTGAAAAGATCAAACCTAAGAATAATAGGTATAGAAGAAGGTGAAGAAATCCAACTCAAAGGTGCAGAAAACATATTCAACAAAATCATAGAAGAAAATTTTCCCAACCTAAAGAAAGACATGCCAATGAAAATACAAGAAGCCTACAGAACACCAGTTAGACTGAACAAAAAAAAAAGGTCACCTTGCCACATAAAAATCAAAACACCAAGCATACATAACAAATAGAAAATATTAAGAGCAGCAAAGGAAAAAGGTCAAGTAACCTATAAAGGCAAACCTATCAGAATCACCCCTGACTTTTCCTTTGAAACTCTGAAAGCCAGAAGGTCCTGGATCGATATTCTACCTACACTAAGAGACCATGGATGCCAGCCCAGACTACTATACCCAGCAAAGCTTTCAATCATTATAGATGGAGAAAACAAGATATTCCATGATAAAACCAGATTCAAACAATACATATCCACCAATCCAGCCCTACAGAAAGTACTGGAAGGTAAACTGCAACCCAGGAAAGTTAACTACAACCAGAAAAACATAGGCAATAGATAATCCCAATTTTCCAACAGTCAAAAGAAAAAAGGGATAGAATCCCACACATAATCTTGCCACTATCACCAAATCAAAAACAAACAAGAATGAACAATAATCAATGGTAATTAATATCCATCAACATTAATGGTCTTAACTCCCCTATAAAAAGACACAGATTAGCAGAATGGATAAGAAGACAGAATCCTTCCTTCTGCTGCTTACAAGAAACCTCAACCTCAAAGACAGAGAGTACCTAAGAATTAAAGGTTGGGGAAAGATCTTCCAATCAAATGGACCCAAGAAACAAGTGGGGTTAGCAATCCTAATATCCAACAAATTGGACTTTAAACTAAAATCAGTCAAAAGAGATGAAGAAGGTCATTTCCTACTCATCACAGGAGAAATCCATCAGGATGAAGTCTCAATTCTGAACATTTATGCCCCAAATAAAAAGGCATCCACGTTTGTAAAAGAAACATTACTAAAACTCAAATCACACATAAAATTGCACACACTTATAGTGGGAGATTTCAACACCCCTCTCTCACCACTGGACAGGAACACCAGACAGAAACTTAACAAAGAAACAAAAGAACTAATAGAAGTTATGGCGCAATTGGACTTAACAGATATCTGTAGAACATTCCACCCAAATACAAAACAATTTAACTTCTTCTCATCGCCACATGGAACCTTCTCTAAAATTGACCACATAATTGGAAACTTAGCAAACCTCAACAAGTACAAAAAAATTGAAATAACCCCTTGTGTCTTATCAGACCACCATGCTTTAAAATTAGAATTCAACAATAAGAACTACAGAAAACCTACAAACTCATGGAAATTAAGTAATACCCAATTGCACAATTCATGGGTCCAGGAAGAAATAAAAAAGGAAATTAAAGGTTTCCTAGAATTCAATGAGAATGAGGACACAACATATCCAAACCTATGGGATACTCTGAAAGCAATGCTAAGAGGAAAGTTCATAGCGCTAAATGCCCACATGAAAAAAACAGGAGAATAATCACACTAGAGAATTAACAGCACAACTGAAAGCTTTAGAAAACAAAGAAGCCAATACACCTCAGAGGAGCAGACACCAGGAAATAATCAAATTGAGGGTTGAAATCAATAAAATGGAAACTAGGAGAACAGTACAAAGAATCAATATAACAAAAAGTTGATTCGTCGAGAAAATCAACAAAATAGACAAACCTTTATCAAACTTACCAAACAACAAAGAGTGAACATGCAAATTAACAGAATCAGGAATGAAAAGGGGTCATAACAGACACAGTGGAAATCCAGAGAATCATCAGGTCATACTTTGAAAACCTATATTCCTCAAAATTTGAAAAATCTAAAGGAAATGGGCAATTTTCTGGACAGATTTCACTTTCCAAAATTAAATCAAGAACAGATAAGCAACTTAAATAGACCTATAACCTCTAATGAAATTGAAGCAATCATTAGAAGTCTCCCAACCAAAAAAAGCCCAGGGCCAGATGGCTTCAGTGCAGAATTCTACCAGAAATTCAAAGTACAGCTGATACCAATTCTCCTCAAAGTATTCCACACAATAAGGGTGGGTTATTACCAAACTCTTTATGAGGCCACAATAACCTTGATACCCAAGCCACACAAAGACACAAGTAAGAAAGAGAACTACAGACCAATATCCCTCATGAACATTGACACAAAAATTCTCAATAAAATATTGGCAAATCGAATCCAAGAACACATCAGAGAAATCATCCATCCGGATCAAGTAGGTTTCATCCCAGGGATACAAGGATGATTCAACATATGAAAATACATCAATGTAATCCACCATATAAACAGACTGAGGAAAAAAATCACATGATCATCTCACTAGATGCCGAAAAAGCCTTTGACAAAATCCAACATCCCTTCATGATAAAGGTGCTGGAGAAATCAGGGATAACAGGAACATACCTCAACATAATAAAAGCAATATACAGCAAGCCAACAGCCAACATCAAATTAAATGGATGCAATGCCTCTAAAATCAGGTACAAGACAAGGCTGTCCACTCTCTCCATACCTCTTCAATATTATCCTTGAAGTTCTAACTAGAGCAATAAGACAACAAAAGGAGATCAAGGGAATACAAATCGGAAAGGAAGAAGGCAAACTCTCACTATTTGCAGATGATATGATAGTCTACATTAGTGACCCGAAAAACTCAACCAGGGAATTCCTACAGCTGATAAACACCTTCAGCAAAGTGGCAGGATACAAGATTAACTCAAAAAAATCTGTAGCCCTACTATATACGGATGACACATTGGTGGAGAAAGAAATCAGAGAAGCATCACCCTTTACAATTGCCACAAACAACATAAAATACCTTGGAGTAACACTAACCAAAAAAGTGAAAGACCTGTACTGTAAGAATTTTGAGTCTCTAAAGAAAGAAATTAAAGAAGATACCAGAAAATGGAAAGATCTCCCATGTTCTTGGATAGGTAGGATCAACATAGTAAAAGTGGCAATCTTGCCAAAAGCAATCTACAGATTCAATGCAATCTCCATCAAAATCCCAACACAATTCTTCACAGACTTTGAAAGAACAATTCTCAACTTTATATGGAGAAACAAAAGACCCAAGATAGCCAAATCATCCCTATACAATAAAGGAACTTCTGGAGGCATCATCATCCCTGACTTCAAGCTCTATTAGAGAGCTATAGCCCTGAAAACAGCTTGGTATTGGCACAAAAATAGACTGGTAGACCAATGGAATAGAATTGAAAACCCTGATATTACCCCACACACCTATAAACACCTGATTTTTGACAAACAATCCAAATTTATACGATGGAACAAAGAGAACATCTTCGACAAATGGTGCTGGCATAACTGGTTGCAAACATGTAGAAGACTGCAGTCACACCCAAGCCTATTGCCTTGCACAAAACTTAAGTCAAAATGGATCAAAGATCTCAACATAAATCCAGCTACACTGAACCTATTAGAAGACAAAGTGGGAAAAAAACCTTGAATTAATCCGTACAGGAGACCACTTCCTGAACATTACGCCAGTAGCACAGACGCTGAGGTAACAATTGATAAATGGGACCTCCTGAAACTGAGAAGCTTCTGTAAGGAAAAGGAGACAGTCACCAAGACAAAACGGCAGCCCACAGACTGGGAAAAGATAGTCACCAACCCCACATCTGACAGAGGGCTGATCTCCAAAATATACAAAGAACTCAAGAAGCTAGTCCCCCAAACACCAAACAACCCAATTAAAAAGTGGGGTACAAAACTAAATACACAATTCTCAATAGAGGAATCTCAACTGGCTGAAAGACACATGAGAAAGTGTTCAACATCCTTCGTCATCAGGGAAATGCAAATCAAAACAACTCTGAGATACCATCTTACTCCTGTCGGAATGGCTAAAATCAAAAATACCACTGACAGTTTATGCTGGAGAGCATGCGGAGAAAGAGGAACACTCCTCCACTGCTGGTGGGAGTGCCAACTTGTACAGCCACTGTTGAAATCAGTATGGTGACTCCTCAAGAAAATGGGAATGAGTCTACCACAAGATCCAGCAATTCCACTCCTAGGCATATACCCAAAAGAAGCACATTCATATAACAAGGACATATGCTCAACGATGTTCATGGCAGCACTATTTGTAATAGCCAGAAAGTAGAAGCAGCCTAGATGCCCCTCAACCAAAGAATGGATAGAGAAATTGTGGTACATTTACACAATGGAGTACTACTCAGCAGAAAAAAAAAAACAATGGAATCTTGAAATTTGCAGGAAAATGGATGGAACTAGAAGAAACCATTCTGAGCGAGGTAACCCAATCACAAAAAGACAAACATGATATGTACTCACTCATATGTGGACCTGCTTTATGATACATAGTAGTGACCATGCTTTATCAGAGCTGTTTTTAATGATGTTGCTCAGAATGGTTTCCTCCCAGATGATGACTGAGAAACTAATTTAAAAAAAAATGGTGCCAAGTACCACAAGAGTAACAGAACTGTGCTGTTTTCTGGATTTTGTTTTTTACTTTGTTGTTGTTGTTTGTTTTTTGTTTTTGTTTGTTTTTTGTTTTTTTTTAAATGGAGTGTCCTGGATGTCTCTACAATTTTGTTCAAAGGACTGCAGAACCTGGAAAAGCTGTTGCTGCTATTGATGCATAACATATTGCCATTATTGCTCTCTCTCTCTCTCTCTCTCTCTATATATATATATATATATATATATATATATATATGCTAATTGAAACTCAAATATGTGATGAATCCAAGGTGTTTCAGTGAGTGCTCACCTGTGCATGCAAATTTGATTTCATCTTTAGTAAGTAGTAACGTTATATGCTTGCCAAAAAAAATAATAAGTGACACACTGGAAGACAAATGTCACACAATTTCAATTTTATGTGTAACCTAGAAATGATAAACTTCCATAACATAGAGCAGAATTGTGGCTATTAGGCTTCAATGTGGGTCTTTTAACAATAGGGATAAGATTGGTTTAAGGATATAAAACTGCAGTTGGACAAGAGGCATGGACTCTCTGAAGTCTTGAAGTTTACTGAGAGCATGATAAATATGGTTGGTAACAATATGCTATATTTTAAAAGTTATGAGATAGTATACTTTAAGTGTTCTCAAAACAAAAATGATGAATATGTGTGATATAACATGTTAATTGGTTTAATTTAGCCATGCCATTGTGAACATACTGTATTCTGCATCATAATTGTGCATGACTTTATTTATGAGCTAAATAAATGAATGAAAAAAATCAAACCACTACCACCACAAACAAAACAAATCATAAATCAAATCCAACCACCCCAAATGTGGGCCTAGTCACATTCTGTATCATTCCTGGATGCAAAAGTTCAATGAGTGACATTTCCTTATTATCTGGCTGATTTATTAGGCAGGCATGCTAACTCAGCTTTTACAGTATACCTACTTCTATGTATTGAGAGCAAACAAATGAACCCCATAAATCAAGTGTAAAGAAAATACAAATTAAAAAATACGAATTTCAAAAATTCCAAAAAATTACATAAAACCACATTTTAAAAAACAATAAAAAGATATAACATGTCCACAGGCAAGGGGTGGAGTGAGAAAGGCACAGAGCATACAAATGTAGGAAGTCTTCACTCTTAGGTTCTCACTCTGGAAAGCTTAGGATATGTCCAACCTGGAGCTTATGCGCTGCATGAAGCCGAGGATATCTGTGAGTATAACCCAACACAAAAAGGTAAACTTACTTAAAACCTTACAAGATGTATTTTTGGTAGCTCAATTCTTCATTCATAAGTATGAACTTTGCCTTGATACTGCCGTGTCAAAGGTTAGCATATCCTAGGCCCACCCAGTGAATAGGTTCTTCATTCTTTCTTTTATGCTTAATTTTATGAGCAAAGTTGCCAGACTTTTGTTTCTGAGATTCATGTGTATCCTATTCTAAACCCCTGAGCCTTTTTTGCACTCGCATCTACAATATTTTGACATGGTTTGCACCTGGGAATGGATCTTAAGGATTTGTTTAGCCATAAATGTTCCGGGCTTACTTCTCTTCAGGGAGAAAGAACTCAGAACTCACTGTGTTTTTACCTTTCAAATAGGAAATTAGTGAGCAACCTTGAAAGCAACAGTAATGGCTTCTTCCCCTGGGGTGTAGGCTGGTGTCAGCAAATACACACACCTAAACTTGCTGGTTTTAAAGGTGCTCAGGAAAATCCCTTCTTGGAAAAAGGTCTACTGGGAGAAAGGATACAGCATGAGCAAAGAGGTTGGAAGTCAAGAGCTAAGTTCAGTGTCAAGTTCTGACACTCACTGGATTTTTTTTTTAAGGCCAAGACATAATCCCCACCATTGAGAAGCAGGCCTGTAACAGAGATGGCAGGTGGATACAACATGTAAGGCAAACATGATGAAGGATTCGGTCATTCAGTTATTATGGGGGATTTGGGGCTGAGAGGGGAGGGGGAGAAGAGAAAGTGCCATAGTCTGAGCATTCCTGTCACCTTATTTTTTTGTCCTTTGTATAAGTGAATATTTGTTACTATTTTAAATTTCTTAAATGTAATTGAAATATAATTAAATCATCTCCCATCTCTCTCCTGCCTGTAACCCCTCCCATGTCTGATCCCCTTCCAAATCCATGGCCTCCTCCTCTTTACTATCACTGCTACACATGCATATAAATGACTAAATATCTAAATACAGCCTGCTGAGTCCATGCAGGGTTGCCTGCATGTATATGTTTCTAGAGCTGACCACTTGGTATTGGACAACCAATCAGGGGGCAATTTGCTTTCTCTCAGCAGTTGTTAGCTGCCTGTTGCTCTCCAACTAGGAGTGGGGTCCTGTGAGATTTCTATCTTTGGAAATTCTTCCAACTGTTGTTGGAACTGTTCGGGTCTTGTTTAGACAGCAATGCTGATGAGGTTTCATGCAGCTTCCCCAGCAAAGACTTTTGTGATGAATCCTGATGCTCATGGTGATTAGGGGGTGGGACTTAGAGATCTTAATAGATGGTGGTTGGATTAATGCTATTATAAAGAAGAACACAGAGGACTAGCTAGCCCTCCCTCATGTGGGCACGCGATCTATGAACCAGAAAGCCCTTTCCCCCACATGAGAACACGCTATCTATGAACCAGAAAGCAGATCTCCACCAGACACCAGATCTAGCAGCAGAATCTTGCTCTTGGACTAGCTCAGAACCCAGAACTAAAAGAAGTAAAGTTTAGCTACCTATTTTTTATTAACAGCTCAGATAAAGTTAAGATGAGAAGACACAAAATGGAGGGTACTCCAGTTGAGCCTCAGGGCAAGATACGTAGCAGAAGAGAGAACAGCTGAGGCAGGGTGGCCCTTGGAGCTGTGCTGCTTCTCCAGATTGAAAGACTAAAACATGGATTCAGTCAATGGGGACTTAATATGCAGGTATGAAGTAGTCCAAGTAAATGAGAGACAGGGAATCACTCTACACTTTGATCATGAGGTTTGTCCCATTTGGGACATTTAGGAACTCATGGAATTCCTAGTTTTTTACACTCAGTTATCCTGAGTTCCATAGAAAAGGATCCATCACCTCTTAATTTAGTGTCTCATCATGCAGGCTATCCTCTCCCTCCCTACCCTCTCCCTCTCTCTAATACACACACACACACACACACACACACACACACACACACACACACACACCCTACTCTCTATGTCCTCAGTCACTGTTCTCCCCTTCCTCTAGTGTCTGTGCTTCCCCTTGGCTTCTTCCCATCCTGGTGTCTAGTTTTCAGTCCACCTCACTTGAACTCACCAAGACAGGGAGTCTGTTAGCAAGACCCACCCAACACAGAGCAACCCTGTTGAGCAGGGCTCTCATGCCAGAATGTATGCAGGATGTGGGTCAGTGGTGCTTGTGCTCATCCTTGGCTATTGTCCACACATAGAGCAGTGAGGGCACACAGTTTAAAGCACACTAGCCTAAGTGTAAAAGCTTTGCTCAGCATCATCTTGCCCGAGTGCCCCCAAGCAAAGGTTTTTTCTACTAAGATAGAAAAGCAGTTCTGCTTGGAGCTGCATGCTGCTCATCTGGACGGAAAAATGAATTTGGAACGGGATGTAACTGTGTATGAAACTGGGCTGGGCCCTGGAGGGTCTTCTGTTCAAATGTAACAGAAGTTAAGAGCAGTCCACAGATATAGCATTTTGTATCAACTTAAATCCAATACTGGCATCCCCTTCCCCACCAGACAAGAAAATTCCAGCTCAGTTAACACAAGGGCTTTTCCTGTATTGGGGGGTGCACAAAGGACCAAGGGTCTTTTTTCAGGACCAGTTCAGCCACCTAGGGAGTTACTGAAACCTCCTGTGATTGCCATTCTTTTCACGGCTTCTGTGCCAGGTGAAGGGCACAAGAACCTTTACCATCTGTGTTCTGCGCTAACCTCCTCCAGGGCACTGAGTAACCGCCTCTGAAGCAGGGGGGATAGCCCTGGGGGAAGACACAGAAACTGAGGGCAAACCTCTGCTTCCTTCTTGCTGAAATCCCTGGTCACCCAGAGAAGACAGGACCCAGAAAGGATCTCAGCTCCAGAGCCCACATTTATCCTCTGCCATGGTTATGAAAAACCCTAGCCAAACACAATGCGTCACAAGGCAATGCACCCAGGAGGAGGTTGGGGTAATAACTGGTTATTCAGAAGGAAAGGGAGCAAACAAGGCAGAAAGTATCACCTTCCCAGAAAGGAAGGCAGCATGCCAGGGCTGAGATGAGAGTCCACTGCTGACCAAAGGGACGAGAGTCGGGTTCAGTGAGGAGCTGGCTTTGGGGAGACATGAGAAACCAATGAGGCGGGAGTGTACCTTTCAGGACCGATTTGGCAAAACTGATAGAGCAGTATTTCAGCCGAGGCTTTAGAACAAATGAAAAGCCAGATCCCAAGCTGGAACAGCAGCAGAAGCAAATTTGGATCCTGAATCTATTTCCCTTAAAGAATGAGAAAATTATACAACGCTCCAAAGAGAAGTCTTGCAAATACAGGACCAGGGTGAGATACTGTTACCATAGCCTCTCCTTCCCATGTGGGCAAGGCCACAATTACAGAAAAGGGGTCCAAAAACCTGGGACAGGCTCTTCTACCTTTGATTGTTTCAGACCACCAGTCAAGCACTCAGAACATCTCAGAGCCCCGGTGCCCTCCTGTGGAGAGTGGGGATGATATAATGCCCACCTCACTGTGCTGCTGCAGTCACAGTGTCCTCTATAAACTCTCTAGAGCCTTCTATGGGATGAAAAGACTGCTGCAAACCATGTGATACCACACTCTAAAACAAGAAAATCCTGAAAGAAAACAAAAGTCCAGTGGCTACTGGGGAGAGAAAATGAATGTGTAGAGCACATAGGAGTCTTGGGGCAGTGAGAAAATTCCATATGAGACTGCCATGGTGGATATATGTCAATACTCATTTCTCCAAACCCCCAGTGTGCATGATGCCAAGAGGGAGCCTGTCTACTGTGGGCTCCAAGAAGTCACAATGGGGTCAATGCGGTTTGTCAATTGTAACAAAGCTGTTCTGGTGGAGCATGTGGATAATCAGGGTGGTTATGTATGCATATGCAGAGGAACAGATACTGGATTATGCTTTCAGCTCGATTTTGTTATGCACCTAATGTTGCTAAAAATAAAGTTTATTAAGAAAAATCAATTCAGATTAAAGTCGTTGCCAACATACTCATAAGTATGCTAGCTAGCATAAGCCACTCTGTGCTTGCATTCATTTCTGACAGGGACACAGCTATCCCTTATAGCCCCATTCCAACATGGCACAGACCTAGCCACTTTCATTAGCTCCCCCAAGATAGCATGGCTCCTTGGCTTCCTTAGGTGGAAGAAACAGATATACACCGTGCCAGATATTAGGAATTCAGGGCCCTGTTTCTGCTACCAAGCTGTGCATGCTGAGTGCTAAGAGATACACTCCATCTACACTGAGCAGTGAGTGCTGAGCCCATGTTCCCTCACTGTTTCCAAGATCTTGTGGGATGTGCTATCTTTCTGCCACTTTGTCACCCTATACCGCCTCCCAACCCTGCAAATGATGATCGCCACAGGATCCACACAGACTCTCCTAATTTTCTCTGTCTGTGCTTACAAACAAACATGTCCAGATGGAGAAACTGTCAGACCAGTCGTGAAATGACAGCTTTCCACTCTCAGATCTTTAGAACCATCATCCTCTACTGGGAAACATCATTATTGAACATCTATTATATGTGAACCAATTTTATACATCCATTCAAGAATTCTCATTCCAGCCTTTGAATGGGCTCCCCCCCCCCATTTTCCAAATAAGAAATTGAGGCTCAGGAGGCTGGTTGAGTTTCCCAAGCTTCAGACGCAGTCAATGTGACTCCAATGTCATGCTGATTCTCTCTCTCTCTCTCTCTCTCTCTCTCTCTCTCTCTCTCTCTCTCTCTCTCTCTTCTGAATGAAGCATTGATTTCTGGCTCCACTCTCTTCCTTACCATGTTCCATGACAGTGACTACTCCTGGTGATGCTCTACTCTGGACCAATCTTCCCCATTTTTCATCAACAAGGAATGTGCAGGCTCACGAGTTTCCTCTGGATTCCCCTGCAGCCCTTCCTCTATGGTGTCATTTTCAGTTTCCGACAACCCTCGTGATGGACCCTTGAATTCCTTAGCCTCTCAGTTCCTCTGCAAAGCTCATGATCCCTCACAGAATCAACCATGGGAATCTGCAGCGGCCTGGGGGTGCTACAGAATATTCTTTATTCTACATAGCCTAAGGCGCCACATATGTCCATCAATTCCTGGTGTCCTGTTCCTGATCTCCACTCCACCTCTCCCAGCTCTGAGGTCCCAAGCCTCACTTCCATCTCCTTGCCCATGTTATGTGTCCAATCCAGAAAATTTCTGGGTCTATTTGCCTATACCCAATTCATTCACTGATCATTCTAGAAGCAAATACTGCCCTGCTACAGCTAAGTAGCACTCTCTTCCAAAAATCTTTCCCAGAAAGACACTGCATCCTGAAAACTTGAATCAGAGCAATAAAATGACTGTGAGAATTTTTCAATATAAAGGTCAAAGGCAAACTATAAATCCTAGCTGGCTCCTCTCTTTTGCATTAACCTTGCACCAAGCTCTCAGCTTACTCTTTGTGGGTGGCACTGCCCATAGCAGGCACTCTCTCTGTCTCCTTAATTGCAAATATGCCACCTCACTTTCAATAGGTGATTTTATTTTTTTTTACTGGGAAGATTATAATAATGAAATGTGAATATCTTTGGCTTTCCTAGCTCTACTTAAAGTCTCTCTACTTGAAGAATTCCTTCCCTCTCTCTCTGAGCAGCCTGCTTGTTTGCCAAGACAGTGCTTCTCCTTGTTCTTTGTCCTCTTCACTCGCCTCATTTTCTCTGCAGTCTCATCTCTCACATATTTGCTGCCTCCCCTCGATCGTCTCTCTACCTGCTCCCTGCACTGTCTATAAACCATACCATCTCTCTGTGCCAAATCAGAGTTCTGGTAAAGGTTCCGTGTGTTTTCACCAGTCATTTCTGAAACAGACACTGTGTTTGGTGGTGAGACAAAGAGAAACAGGAAAACTTCTAGGCTCAAGGAACTCACATCCCATGGAGGGAAAGCAGGAAAGTAAAATGTGGGTAATTTCTAGTGTAGTTAGCATAGCAATGGAAAGACATCTACTGTGCAGTGGGAGTATGTGCTCACCTGTATCAAGACAGGAAGTCTGATTACTAGGCTGTTGGGATTCCTTTGTTGTGAAGACTTCAAATCAGGGACTATGAGATGGCTCACTGGGTTAGCACTCACCTTGTAAACCTGATTGCCCAAGTTCAATCCCCAGCTCCCACAGTGGAAGGAGAGAACTGACTTTTGAAAGCCATCCTCTGATTTCCACTTGCACTTTGGCACATGAATATCCACTTACACACACACACACACACACATACACACACACACACACACACACACACACACACACACACACACACACACCATAACACACATAGCAATAACTAACCGATTATTTTTTTTTAATTTTAAGATCCCAAGTTATATTCTAAACCAGTTCTGCACCTCTTTAATCCCAGAGTACAGCTACATTCTCCTGAACAGCATCCTGATTTAAACCATCTTCCAATCTGGCCCTTCATACCCCAAGGATAAACATTACTTCATAATGAACACTCCATTCAATAACTCCAAGAGGCGAAAGTATTCCATGGGAACTGTGGAAGGAAACAAGCTACTTGCAAAGTAAACAATTCACACCACTGCTATCGATACCACCTATTTAGTGTTTATTCCTCTGTCTCTCATTACTTGTTACATGGTCATTTGCATATGACTCATCTTCTTTACTAAATTATACTCTGGGGAAGGAAATGCTGCAGATGCAGGAGTGCTGCAGCTTTTTCTACTGAGTCACACAACACCTCAGTTCCTTAGTACACTAGAATATAAAAGCAAGAGAAAAAGAAATACTTCCAGTTTAAACAAACAAACAAAACAGATGCTGATTTTATGTAAGCCACACACAAATATTTCTCAAATCCAAAAAAAGAGAAGTGTTCCAAAAACTACTAAAGAATGATCAATGAATGTTAATGGATATTTTGCAAAAGAAACAAGAGAAATATGTGTGTGTATACGTATGTATGTATGTATGTATGTATGTATGTATTATATGTGTATATTCACATATATATGACTTTAAAAACTTCGGGCTGAGACAGTGTCTCATCTGTTAGAGCACTTGCCATACAAGTTTGAGGACTGGAGTTGTGATCCCATGAATTCACTTAAATGCCAGGGAAGGCATGAGGGTCCACTTATAATTCCAGCCTCAGAAGGCAGAGAGATAAGAGATCCCCAGAACAAGCTGACTAGTGATACTAGCCTTAGAGGAGAGAACTCTGGGTTTGATTGAGAGAGACTGCTTCAAAGAATAGGGTGAAAGATTCTTGACACCAACCACAAGCCTCTACCTACACATGTACACACATGCCTACCCATGCCCACATAACACATGTGCCTACACACATGTGGATATGTATATACAGACTATGCATACGTACACCAAAGAAAAAGTTTAACAAAAAGCTATATAGGTTTACTAGTAATCAGAGAAATAAAAATTAAACTGAATTTTTATTATATGACATATTCTTCTATAAACTGAGCAAAAGTGAAATAACAATAGCTAACATATCTTGAGTGCTTGATATGGGTCCTGTTTTCTTCTAGAGTCTTCACTTGGTTCGTTGTAACACTCAAGATAACCCTATGAAGTTGTTAGCACTCCTTATGCTTTACACAAAGGGATAAGGCTAAGGGACTTGCCCCAGTCACATGATTATCAGGTGCTGAAGACAGAATCTGAACTCAGATACCTATACTACAAAACTGTATTCAGGACCATTTCTCTCTTTAGAAAACTAAACATTTATTGAATGCTGACTTCGGCAAGGAGGGTGGTAAGTATTGCATAGATTATCTTATTTGACTTTCTAACAGCTCTAGAAAGGAGTTTCTCTTTTTTAAACAAGTAAACAATATTTTATTTATTTTTTTACTTTAATTAGAAAGAAAATTGTTTTACATGTCAATCCCAGGTCCCTTTCCCTTCTCTTCTTCCCTGCCCCCGCCCCACTTAACACCCTACCTATCCCACACTCTTTCTGCTCCCAAGGGAGGGTGAGGCCTTCCATAGGGAGGGGTCTTCAAAATCTGTCTTATTCTTTGGGATAGGGCCTAGGCCAACCCCCTTCACAGGCAAGTGGATGGAACTAGAAGAAACCATTCTGAGCAAGGTAACCCAGTCACAAAAAGACAAACATGGTATGTACTTACTCATTTGTGGATTTTAGACAAGGAGTAAAGGATTACGAGCCTACAATCCACACTGCCAGAGAAGCTAGTAAACACGGAGGACCCTAAGAGAGACATACATGGTCCCCTGGAGAAGCAGAAAGGGACAAGATCTCCTGAGCAAATTGGGAGCACGGAGGCGGGGTTGGGGGAGGGGAGAGAGAGCTAGGAGTATTTTATTTATTTTTAATGTTTTTACTTGAAAGAGAATTACGTCACTTCCCCACTTCCTTTCCTCCCTCCAAACCCTCCCATGCCTCCACTCTCAAGTTGGTAACCTCTTTTTCTTTGATTACGGTTGCATTGCATACATGTATGTGAGCATGTGTGTGCACAATTTATATATATATATATATATATATATATATATATATATATATATACATATATACATACACACACACACACACACACACACACACACACACACACACACACATATATATATATATATATATGTATCTTGCTGAGTCTGTTTTTGTTACTTGTGTATGTGGTTTAAAGGCTGACCACTCTGCATTGAACAACCAAACCAGTAAGGGAGCTCGACCCTAGGAGAGGCTAATTCTTCTCTTCCAAGAGTCATTAGCTAGCTGCCTGTGGTTCTGTCTAGGGGGTGGGATCCTGTGAAAATTACCCCTTCCACATTCACATGTCCATTGACATTGCTATTGTTCCATTCTAGTTTATGCAGACATTTCTAGGAGCGACTGTTTCACAGCAGACTTCCTGGTGTTCTGGCTCTTACCATCTTCCTGTCCCCTCTCCCACAACATTCCCTGAGCCACAGATGAAAGAGCTGTGGTGTAGTTGTACCTGCTGCATCTAGGCTCCCCAAGATCCCTTGGCCTCTGCATTGTGTCCAGTTGTAGTTTCTGTGATGGTCTCCATTTGCTATAAAGAGAGGCTTCTTTGATTAGGCAAGTGGTAGCTACACTATCTGTGGGTGTAAGGATATTCCTTTAACAGGCTAAGATATGAGACTAAGAGAAACTAAGAAACTTGGCAAAAATAACAACTTGTAAATGCTAAAATGGGTTTGTCTGCACAAAAATTTCTACCAAATGTTGTCAAGCATTGGATAAACTATGTAGTTTCATATGCTATTTGAAAGTCAAATGGTATAACCATTCTGAGAGGTAATTTGATAAATTTCATTGTTTAAATTTACCATAGACTAACCTTTTTGAACACATTACTCCCTTTAGAAATAACTATGTATAAAAGAATTTCCCACAAAGGCACTTAATTAATATTATTTACAGTAAAAATTTAAAAATAGAGAGATAGCTAATGGTCAAGCCAGTCAGCATGTTATAGAGCATCTCTATAATATGGAAAAATGCTAAGCATACACTACAAAGAAAGAAAGATCAGCAGACATAAAATACTCTTTGATTTCATTTTTATAAGAAAACATATACATTGAATTGATTGGATAGTTAGATAGCACGTAGATACCTGACTAGTCAGCTGTTTAATAGTTTAGAAACTTAGAACTAGCTAGAGAGAGAAAACTACAGCTATGTTCATTTCCTATTATGAAAATATTCTTTTAGTCTCATGTGATAGAATTCAGAGAATGCTGCTATTGTTGCTACCCCCTCCTCCTTCCTTCTTCTTTTTGCTTGTGTGTTTTCTGCTATATTTTCAATTGGCTGTTTTTCTAGTTGTAATGAGGAAGCCCACATGACAATTTCTATATGTGGACCCACAAAGTATATAAGAGGTTTGAGGTGCTTATAAAGCAGTATTTCTGCCTTTAGTTCATAGGCAGGAGCAATGGCTGTAGTGGTAGGGAGACAACAACTAAGAATAATGCTGAATTCCCCATAAGCCAGACACAGAAAGAAATGATCTCTCCTCACAGGCATAAAGTCAAAACTGTCCCCTGGATCCCATATCACCAGGGGGAGGTAGAAAATTCTCTAGCCCTCAAGTATTTTCCAGGATCCCTGCCCCTCTCCCCAGCTATCATGGACCTATCTAGTGATAAACTTTATTTGCAGGCTATAGAAATCATGCAGAATGAAATAGATCAAGCCATATTTAGTGCCAGGTGCAGTGACACACACCTGTAATCCCAGCACTTGAGAGGCAGAGACAGGTGACTCTCTGTGAGTTCTAGGTCAGCCTGGTCTACAAAGTGAGTTCCAGGCCATCTAGCACCACAGAGAGGCTGTGTCACAAATAAATAAATAAATAAATAAATAAATAAATAAATAAATAAATCAAACAAAAAAACATAGGGGGAGGGGCTTCTGCTTAAAGGCCTTTATTCTCTTTTCTGTATGGGTTGGGTCCCTCTCTTTTCTACCCACAGCCTCCTGAGCCCAAAGCCTCAGGATCCACCTTATAAACCAGGGAAAGAAAAGCCAGCTAGCACAGTGTGGCCCAGGCACCCTTCCTTGTCACAGCAAGGACTAGTACATGTGTTGTTGGTTACCCCTGTGGACCAGTCTGTGGCTCTATGGATGGAAGGCACAGTTCCAAGAAACAAAAGTTTGGGTAATACAGCAGAACAAGACTTTCCAGAAAGGTCCTCATCGATCCGCTGTGTGGTCTCTCCAGACTGCCGCATATGTGGTTAGAGCCCCACCAGCACTGGCCTGCAGCCCTCTAGCTGGTGAATGCTGTCAGCCGATTCTACAATTAGGAAGGGTCTCTTCTGCTTCTTCAATATCTTCTTCAGCAGTCACATAGGAGGTTTTGGACAGCTGTTACCTGATTGCCCCCAGAGAAGTGTCAGCCTTTAACAAAGCCTAATAACACGGCATGAACACACTAAGACCAAATAAATTGTGTTGCCCCAGAAACAAAATAAGGAAAGGGGGGCGGAGAAATAGCCTCCTTGTTGTTTAAAGAGATTTGAAAGGATCTAAGGGCCTACATGTAGGAAAGGTGTTTAAACAGGAGATGAGAAACTAGAAATCACCACTATTTTAGCAGCACAGTTTTTCTATGCTGGAAGCCTTTTTAAAAGGCATTTTGGTCTGTGATATAAAGTAACGGTGTTTGCATAAGAATGCATGGGTAATAGAAATCAGATCCCATCTCCTCAGGCCTATGTGATACACTGAGCTCAGACACATTAAGAGAAGGCCATTTGGGATCTGATTTTAATTGTATTTTTCCAATCTTTTATATATTCTAATGAGCATGGGAACATTTTCAGTGTTCAGTTTATAGTTCGTATCCAGAGGATGCAAGCCAAGTAAGGGAGTAAGGTACAGAGGCTTTTGCATGAATCTCTATCAGCTAAGGAATTTCCTGGCCTTGAGCCTTCAGGAGACAACTTCTAAGCCTTTGGTTGTGTGGAGCCACAAGTTATAAAAGTAAGCTCAGGGAGCTTCAGCAGAGCACCTGAGCACTCAGTGTGTCTCAGTGGGTCAGAAAGGAACATAGGCCTCAACATCTGTGTGTGGCTGGAGATCACCAGGCTGCAAACCAGAAGGGCAGGGGGCTCTGCGGACCAGTGACCACAGCACAACGGGAACATCATTCCTGGAAACCCTGACACATAGTCCAAAGACGCATGGCTCGTTAGCTGTACCATCTAGGACACACAAAATGGACATAGCACCAACCACCTCTGGCTATCTATTTTGGTCAGTTAGGATTGCCATGAAAATGCTTTACCAGAAAGTTATTTTCTCACCATTCAGAGGCTCAAAGTCCAAGGTCGGATGACAGCAGGGGAGATTCCTTGACCTCTCTCCTTAGTCACAGACAACTGAGTCCTTTGTCTTGACAATGCCCAGATTTCCCTTCCTCATGATGGAATCCATGTTAGATTAGGTCCCACCCTTGTGACTTCATTTCAACTTAATTGCCTCTTTAAAGACCCTATCTATAAGTGCATGACACATTCTCAGGCCCTCTGAACTCAATTTTTAAAATACAAATTTGAGGGAAGTGTAGACACAATGCAACCTTTGTGTTAGATTTTCCACCTTGGTGAGAAATACCTGAAGAAAGTAACTTAAGAGGGGAGGTTCATTTTAGTTTAGAGACAGAGGTTTCTAGCCACGGTTGGCTAACATTCTTGTGTCAACTGTCACAGTAGAATATAAAAGAGCCAGGCTGTTCATCTTTTTGTGGACAGGAAGCAGAGAGAAGGAATCAGGAATAGAAAACCATTTGCTGACTCACTCACAGTGACTTACTGCATCTATCCCATCTACAGAGGCTCTTTGAGAGCCATCCTGGGACCAAGCTTTCAACATTCAAGCCTGCGGGAGACATTCCATACTCAAACCACAACAGTCCATAAGATAATGTGAAAGAACAAATTGAATGAACACACTTTTCTTCAAAATCTCTCTGATCCTATTAGGGAATCTGGCTAATATGGTTCTTAATTATGGCCTGGTCCCCATACAAACAGCCCAAATGAAGCTGAGATTCCCTAGGGAAGGTAGCTGTCCTCTATAGGCCATAGATTCGCAGATGCAAACCCTATTACACAAAACTGTCATAAAAATTAAATGGTTTTATGCATATAAAGAACTCAGGCAGATATCTTACACAAGTAAAGGTCCAATAAATACCAGTAAGTATTATTATTTTTGTTTGGCTTGGAGGTTTGTTTTTCCAGACAGGATCTCACTCTTTAGTCTGGGCTGGACTGGAATTCACTATGTATCCCTGGATGGCCTTGAACTCATGATATATCTCCTACTCCTCCCTCCTGAATGTTAGGACTGTAGGCACAAGCTACCATATGCAGCCATATCCAGTGCAGTATTAGGAACAAGTCCATCCTGGGTGGGACCTGCTGGACCTATATCCAGAGCATCTCTGGAAGTGCCTCAAATATATACTTGTGATAGTCAAGCCCTGGTGAGCTCGGTCATAACCTTCTAGCTAGAACATGTTGGAGGAAACCTTTATCCTCATCCACCTGGCAGACATGTCAGACAGTCTACTCTTTCCCCTTGAGATCCACTTTTTCTTTATAGTCAACAGGTTTGCCTTCACTTGTAGGTCCTTTCGCCCAGGTTACATTCATAAGCAAACCGAAGGAACGTCTTCTTGTTTTGTTTTGCTTTGTTTTTCTTCTCACCAAAGACCTAAGCTAACGCTGAGAAGACAAAAGTCGTCCAGTGACTCTTCTTTCCCAAGAAGATTTCACCTTTCATAGATCATCAGTTTGCTTGACAAAGGAAACCCAAGGTTCACTGGAGCTACAGGAGGAGGACAAGGGGAGCTTCACAAAGACAAGTGACATGTTTGCTCTGATGAACAACCTTTGGTCATTAGAGGGTACCCAGGGCCAAGGGAACTCCGCTCCCTTCTAAGCAGAACATTCTCACTGACATTGACTGAGTGCCTTCTCTGTGCAGATCAACACCCAGAAGGAAAGAGTGAAGAGGCATCAGATGATGAGTAGGAAATCCTTCAGAGTGGGATAAAGCTGCCCAGTTAAAGCTGGTAGAAGTAGAGCCACTGTGGGCCAAAGTTCCCAGAAAGAAGCTGTGACTGACTATAAAGACTGATTGACTGATTAGAACATCAGTGATGTGGAGAGGTTTGAATGTTGTGAGACCAGAGCCAAATTATCTTAGGCCATCTTAAGTTCCCTTAATAGTCATTTTACACCCCACCCCACCTAATGTAAGTGAGCTAACATCCTGTGATCACTAGGTAAATCCTTTGGGATGCATGAATGGATAACTAAAACCAGGCCCAAAGTTAACAAAGCCATCATTAGCATCTGAAGCCTCAAACAGAGACTTCCCTGCATCCCTGTAACCCATTCACCAATGTATTTGAAATGTGCTCATTTATTATTTTCTTTCATACAATCACTGCCACATTGGAACATGATACTTGGGACAATCGGAATCTGTGTTCCCAGACCATGGTCATGTATATTTAGCTCCAGGATGAGTCATCTCTTTTTTTTATTTTGAGGTCAGAACCGTGGTTTTGCATTGGTACTACACTTATGGGAAGCAAGCATAGAAGAGGTGATGGTATGGCTAGTGACTGGGGAAGGGTTATGGGAGATGGGCTCAGTGAGCTTAAAACAGTAGATCAGAGAGAGACTTGGTAACACATTGGGTTAGAAGTAGACATGGTAAATGAGGAGAGCCCCAATAACAAAGAACATGGACTGGAAGAGCACTAGAAATCACTCAGGGATTAATAAGAGACAGCTGCAAAGAGTGGAGAACCAGAAGGGTGACTCAGCAGAGAGGTAAACAGCTCATGCAGGCTTTGTTGTGCCAAGTGCAGATGGGTGCAAAAGAAACTGCAGACTACCTCATTTAAAAGTGAAGTCAGGGGATCTTTGTAGAAGAAACTTCATGTTTCCTTTCATGTGTGGAATCTAGAAGGTGGGGAATGACAGATAGATAGCTACCAGTGCAGGAAGGGAGGGGTGTAAGAGAAAGAGAAAGAAAGAGCAACAGAAGGTAATGGTGGAGAAAGACAATGTCTAACGCCATGTGATTTGTTATATATGGGGACTATATACATATGACATGAAAGCATAGGGACTATTTGAGGAGCATAAGGAAACCAGTGAGTGGTGGGGAGAGAGACAGGGGAGGGTGATGTACAGTAAATATGACCTCAGTAGAATGATATAGATTATGAAAATGTCATAATGTAACATTATTTTGTATACTAAGTTAAAAAGTGTTTTTAGAGAGTAAAAGAGAGAAACAAGATCTTCGCAAGAGAGCAAGCAGCATGAGGAAGAGACAGGTCATGCAGGAGATGGAGTAGCGTCACTGGAGCATTAGAGGAGAGGTCAGAGAAGAGACTCAAACCACAAGCAGGGATGCAGTTGCCTCCCCTGTAGAAACAGGCTTCCCTGCAGCACTCATGAGCACCATCTTCTCCAGCTTCCTTATTTAATGCTGGTCCCCTTGCTTACTGCTTGATTTCCTAGTTTCTGTGCCTTGCAAGAACATAATTCACCACTGCAGACGGTTTTATTGGACAGCACTATCTTCGAGAATATTATTTAAGAGAGTTGGAAGTAGACAGGCTTGGAACAAAGTAATTCTATAGTCATTGTTTAGGAGGTTAGAAATCACGAGTATGACAGATATTTAATGTGTGATTATTTTTGCCTTTGTCAGGAAACCACCTAAACACTATGAAGACAACCCAACTTACACCACATTGTAGTGAAAACTACCAGCCTAATATTTCTTCAGGGTTGCATGTAGACCTGTAATGTAACCAGGGCTTATAATGTGGCCATCTGTGTATTGTGGCTCTCGTTTTTTGTGTTCCATTTTTCAAGAGCTCGTGAATCCTAACCTTAAATCTAGAGATTAGTGCTTTGCTGTGGTGCTGCAAGTTGAATCAAGGACCTGTGCACACCAGGCACATACTTTACTGAGTTGCATCTCTACGCAGAGATTTCTATATTAATCATTGACTCCTAATATCTGAGGGCAGGATGTCACACATAGACACAGAAGATGTTTGTCTTAATGACCACCAGGTTCTCTTTTTGACCTTCATCACCCCCATCCGTAGACGTCTATCACAGTCCTCTCTCTTCTTTGCCATGCACTTGCCAAATACTCCAGGATTTACATGTCCCATGAATTTCAAGAACATCATTTCCCATCACCCTAAATTTTGTTGGCAAGATTTTATTCCTGCTGCAGGAATCAGCCTAAACTTCTGGTTCTCCACCTTGTCTCACCTGAAGGACCTGTTTGAGTCCCCAGAGTCTTCTGTGGCACCCTTCTGTATGCAATGTGAAATGATTGTCTGTGTCTTCTGCTAGATCATGAACTCTGGAACTGTTATCTTTTTGTGGATGAATCCCCAGAAGTGAGCACAAAGTCTGGGATGCAAGAATACACTTTGTCTATGAAATTAATGAATGGATTAACAGTGAACCATATTGTGTAAGTGCAGTTGAAGGGTTACAGATGTCTACTCACAGGCCCACCAAGGATGCAGCCCACTCACATTCTGGCCTTTCTTCCACCTTATCATACAAAAATCAAAGCAAATAAGGACAACAAATGCCAAACTCAAGAGAACACTAACCTCAGAGGCAAAGATGGCCCTGGCATGGAGAAAGAACACGTATGTGGATGGTGGTCTATTTGATCAATGTTCTAGCTTTTTAAGTTAGGTGTTGACTTTATGGAGCTTAACTCATTAGTGGTCGATTCATAACATACAAACTGCATAGGACATATATGAAATGATGTTTTTTGTTTTACTTCATTTCAAAATTTGGCTTCTGAGTCACATTTCACAGGTACTTCAGCATTTTTCCCCAAATGTAAGAACAAGGAGCAAAATGGTAATGTGCTTGGTCCTTTACCAGGTATAAGTAGACAGATGTCAACCTCTAGACCTGACCCTTTCAGCATCACTAAGAGAAGGTGTTTCCATTACAGCCAAGGTGGTCATGATGACCCTGCAGCCTGCTGGTGCAATGCCCTTCGTGCAAAAGCACATTCTCCATACTTCAATATTGTTCACCACCCTCAAAAAAAAAAAAAAGAAAAGAAAAGAAAATCAATATAAGGCAGCATAAAGGAGCTGAGGCACAGAACTGGTATTCTTATCAATTCAGTCAGTCTCTTTGGTGTCCACTCTTGCTCAGCACCGTGCTGGACTTCGGGGGCATTTGGTGACAACCAAACCCAAAATATGCAGCTGCTGATCTCAAAGTTACTTTCTTACATGAAAAGTCAGACATTTCATCAAAGATACAGGAGTAGCCTGGGAGGGAGAAACCATAACTTTAAGTTGTGGGTGGAGGAAAGGTGATGAATTGAAAAGAACTTCCAGTGGAAGAGAAGAAGGGACAGTTCCTGGAAAGATATAGGACCAAGATATGAATACAGATTTACTATGACATGGCAAATAGGTTTACTTAGTTTTAACTTCTAGACTGTCCCAAGTCTCTCTCTCTCTCTCTCTCTCTCTCTCTCTCTCTCTCTCTCTCTCTCTCTGTGTGTGTGTGTGTGTGTGTGTGTGTGTGTGTGTGTGTTCAAGAAAGTTGCCATCAGGATAGCACATCAGTAATTTTGAGTTCACTAATGCACTCATTAACCCTTAGTTGTGGTTCCCTAGGTAGCTGGAACTTAGGATATGTGGGTTACGTTTGTAGTTTTAACTTTAAAATTTTATGTATACTAGATTCCCTTAATATAGGTGACAATGGTGTGAATGGGACAATATATGAGGCCACTGGCAGTGGGTCCAAGATTTAACACTAATGCACAAACTGACTTAGTAGAGCCCATTCTATATGGAGAGATATCTTGCTCAGCCTAGACACAGGGGTGTGGGGGGTGGAGAGGTGCCTTGGTCCTGCCTCAAGCAGATGATGGGACAGATTTAGTAGACTTTCTAGGAGAGGCCTTACCCTCTCTGAGGAGCACATGGGAGGTGGGGTGAGAGAGGTGAGAAGAGAGGAGGGAGAACTGAGATTGGAATGTAAAAAAAAATTAATTTAAAAATATTTATGTATATGGGTGTTTTGCCTTCATGTATGTCTGTGCTCTGCATGCATGCTTAGTTCCCATGGAGGCCAGAAGAGGGCATGGGATGCTCTGTAGCTGGAGTTATACATGGTTGTGAGCTGCCATGTGAGTGCTGAGAATTGAACCTAGGTCCTCTGGAAGACTAGTTAGTGCTCTTAACCTCTGAGCCATCTCTTCAGTCCCGATTCAGGCTATATTTCTTTTAACTCAAGAAGCAGAGGCAGAAAGATTGCTACCAGCGTTCCAGATTTGTCTGGACTGTAGTATGAGACCCTGTCTCAGAATAAACAGATAAGCAAGCAAACGAAAGGAAGTTTTCTGTGCAGGAGTTAATTATATTTGACTCTGATGAGATCACGTTATATCTTTCAAGCACTTGAAAACTGTTTAAAAAAAAAGGGGGGGGGAAAGTAGTTTGGAAGCACTGAAAAATAAAAATAAAACAACTCAAAAGTTATTTTTTTTTCAGTAAACGTATTTGAAACAACACATATGAGATACTGGACATTACCTAAAATTACATCCTAGGGTCTCCTATGGCTACCATGCAAAGTCTTCCCTGTGATCTTCCTTGCCCCAAAATTCTCCATAGATCTAAGTATTCCTGTTCCCACGTGTCTTTCCCAGAACCACAGAACTAGCCCTGCCAGATGGGGGCCGGTGTTGTTTCTTCAGCAGCCCATGCAAAACACAGCTTTTAGGTTACTCACTTGGCTGGGGGTGGATTGATCTCCTTGATTCCCAGTCCTTCCAGAGAGAAGACAGCCTCTTGCAATTACTTCAGTCTCCTTCCCATCAGCTGATTTTTCCACTTTTTTTCTTTTCTAGGTCTCTCCCACTTCCATCCCTGGTACCAAGTCCTGCTGACAAAGGTGGTAATTGGGTGTGATTTAAGTGCTGCATAATTTGTCCAAGGCTATGAAATGCCAGCGTAAAATCAAGGGAGTTTGGTCAAGAGGAAATGTTATTTCAGAAAAGGAGAGGAGAGGGGGAGCAGGTGGCACGAGGCCATCTGCTTCAGAAGGGCTAATTAGGATTCCAGTTTTGCTGAGAACGTTTTTAGAAAACGCATTTGCAAGGGTTGCTGAAAAGTAGTTATCAATTCCGAGAAGGAAGTGAGAAGATCGGCAAAGGCTGAGCAGGCAGAGTGCTCCAGCTGCATCCAGGGCCAGTTCAACCTCCCGGAGAAGGGGTCCCCCGAGAGGATGCAGCCAGAAGGAAATCCTGTAACTAGGAAGGAGCCAGCAAGCAGACTAGATGATGTCCTGACACCCTGACCCGCTGACATTCTGCAATGCTGTGTATCTCCAGGCAGCAGAAGAATTAAAGACAAGAAGAATTAAGGACCAAGATGTTTTGGCAAAGTGGAGACTTTCTGCCTTCTCAATAGCTAATCTGTGACCACTAGCAATTTCTTACCATCTGTACCATGCCAAGAAGAAGGGATGAGAACTCGGGGAGAAAGAAACAGGCTTTAAGGGACAGGAGGGAGAGAAGGCTAACAAAGTCCATGGAATTGCATAGAAGGTATCATTTCTGATCAGGCACTGTGAATTTGGGTCAGTAAAAATGACTTCCTATGAAAATGACACTTCAAATATATTTTGTGCTGTATGACTTTCAATAAACACTACTCACTTACAACTTAATGTTCCAGCTTTAATAGTTTTGTATTGTGAACTAAATTAGTCAATTCATCGACTATTTGCCCGAATCTATTATAATCACTGTAATTACCTTCATCTGTCTACTAAAGGACAATTTCTACTTTGTGTTATTATCGTTATACTAAAATAGAACCACACAAATTAGAAATTATATTTAGACAAATTAGTTGCCTCCCAGAACTTCAGTTTCTCATATGAAAAGTTCAGTGACAGATTCCAAGTTTTCTTAGAAGATTTTATATTTAACTAACTCATAATCTGGTATGAAATGTTTAGTGGGTGATAGCCAAAAGAATATAATCTCATAAATTCAGACTTAATAAATGTGGGATTTACCATGTTTATATTTGCTATATCTATAAAAGCAAAGTTTTCTGGAAAATTATTACTATAAATTCAAATGTACCAAGAAACTTCCTAATGCTGCCTTCAAGAGTCTGATTGTTTTCAAAACCAAGGACTTCGAAATACAAATCTAGTTCTGCAAGTTACATACTGTTTTAAGAGTTCTACTTACCTTGTGGGAAGAAAAAAGAGGAGACAGAAGAGAAGGAGAGAGAAGGAGGAGGGAGGGCAGTGGGTGCAACTGTTCCTTTCTATTGCTAGAGTAAAACACACTGACCAAAAGCAACTTAAGGAAGAGAAGGTTTCTTTCAGCTTACAGGTCACAGAACATCACGGAAAGAAGTCAGGGCACCTATGTAACACATATGAACTCACAGAGCTTGTGGCAGCACGTGTAAGATCTACACAGGTTCAAATCAGACAAATCCCCAGAGTGGAGAAGAGGAAGTGGACACTCCCAACCAAGAAACTAGGGGCAATTGATACCCACTGAGAAAGGGAGAGTGCACTTCCTCCATTGATGTATCTCTGTGTATATCAGTCACACTCCAGGGAAGGCCCCATGTCCAGGAGTACTCAGCCTTTACAAAATGGATTTCATGGATTTGGTGTGTGTGTGTGTGTGTGTGTGTGTGTGGTTTTTGTTTTGTTTTGTTATTTTTTTGTCTTATTGGGTTTTTTTTAAGTTTGTTTTGATTTTTGGTTTTTGTTTTTCCTTTTGAGAAAGAGTGAGAAAGAAAGAGAGGGGTTGGGTAGAGAGGTGGGGAGGATCTGTAAAGAATTTGGAGAGGGAAAAGGATATACTGAAATATATTGCATAAAAATCTTTAATAAAAAATTAAAATTAAAAAATGAAAGTCAGGCCTTTCCACCGACCTGATCCATAACGAGCCCCATTAACCCCAATCTCCCCGGGCCTGTGCCTGCTTGGGGTAGACATGCCCAGGCAGGGAGGATCTCCCTGAGTCTGGAAACACCCCACTCTTCCTTCCCGTTCCGCCAACCTGACCCCTACGGAGGCCTAACTCCTTCAGAGTGAGGAGACTACCAGGAGAGGCAAGACCATCCAGAGCTGTGGACATTGAATCCCTGGCCCACACACACCACTGGGTCACAAGAGGAAATAGAGAGACCCTACCTGCACCCACTGGAAGAAGATATGGGAAGAAGACAGAATAAAAACTCACTCAACAACAGAAAGACCAATATGACACCACCAGAATCTAGGAACCCCACACCAGCAAGATCTGAAAAGCCCAACACAGAGCACGAAAAAGATGGACCTCAAAAATTATCTCGGCAAGGTGATAGAGACCTCTAGAGAGGAAACAAGAAATTCCCTTAAAGAAATAGAAGAAAAAGCAAACAAAAAGTTACATGAAATGGAGGAAAAAACAAAACAAAAAATTCAAGAAATAAAAAAGTCTCTTAAAGAATCTAATGAAACCCAAGAAAAAAAAACAAACAAGTGAAGTAAGCTCTTGAAACAGTTCAAAGCATGAAAGCTGAAATAGACACAATAAAGAAAACACAGAATGAGGTGATTCTGGAAATGGAAAGGATGGATAAATGATCAGGAACTAAAGATGTGAGTATAACTAATAGAATACAAGAGATGGAAGAGAGAATCTCAACTATTGAAGACTCGCTAGAGGATATACATTCATCAACCAAAGAAAACCTCAAGCCCAACAAATCCCTAACACAAAATATCCAGGAAATATGGGACACCATGAAAAGACCAAACCTAAGAATAATAGGTATAGAAGAAGGTGAAGAAACACTGCTCAAAGGTACAGAAAACATATTCAACAAAAACATAGAAGAAAACTTCCCCAACCTACAGAAGGATATGCCTATCAAAGTAGAAGAAGCTTACAGAACACCAAACAGACTGGACCACAAAAAGAAGTCCCCTGACACATAATAATCAAAACACCAAAATTACAGAATAAAGAGAAAATATTAAGAGCAGCAAAGGAAAAAGGCCAAGTAACATATAAAGGCAAACCAATCAGAATCACACCCGACTTCTCAATGGAAACTCTGAAAGCCAGAAGGTCTTGGATAGATACCCTACAAGCACTAAGGGAGCATGGATGTCAACCCAGACTACTGTACCCAGCAAAACTTTCAATCACTATAGATGGAGAAAACAAGATATTCCATGACAAAAACAGATTTAAACAATACATATCCACAAATCCAGCACTACAAAAGGTTCTGGAAGGAAAACTCCAACCCAACGAACATAACTACACTCACAAAAACACAGGCAATAGATAATCTAATTTTACCAAACACAATAAGAAACAGGGGGGCAAAATCCACAGACAATGACACCACCAACAATAAATCCAAACAAACAAGAACCAACAAACAATGGACATTAATATCCCAAAATGTCAATGGTCTTAACTTACCCATAAAAAGATATAGGCTAACAGAATGGATACGAAGACAGAATCCATCCTTCTGCTGTTGACAAGTAACACACCTCAACTTCAAAGACAGGCGATACCTCAGAGTAAAAGGATGGGAAAACATTTTCCAATCAAATGGGCCCAAGAAACAAGCTGGTATAGCAATCCTAATAGCTAACAAATTAGACTTTAAACTAAAATCAATCAAAAGAGATAAAGAAGGGCATTTCATACTCATCACAGGAAAAGTCCATCAAGATGAAGTCTCAATCCTGAACATCTATGCCCCAAATACAAAGGCACCCACATTTGTAAAAGAAACATTACTAAAGCTCAAACCACACATAAAACCACACACACTTATAGTAGGAGACTTCAACACCCCCTTACACCACTAGACAAGGACCGCCAGACAGAAACTTAACAAAGAAACAAAGGATCTGACAGAAGTTATGACCCAACTGGGTTTAACAGATATCTATAGAACATTCCATCCAAACACAAAAGAATACACCTTCTTCTCGGAGTCACATGGAACCTTCTCTAAAACTGACCACATAGTTGGCAGCAAAGCAAACCTCCACCATTACAAAAGAATTGAAATAACCCCCTGTATCTTATCAGATCACCGTGCATTAAAACTAGAATTCAACAGCAATACGAATTGCAGAAAACGTACATATTTGTGGAAAATGAATAACACCCAATTGCACCATTCCTGGGTTGAGGAAGAAATAAAAAAGAAATTAAAGACTTCCTAGAATTTAATGAGAATGTAGACACAACATACTCAGACTTATGGGACACTCTGAAAGCAGTGCTAAGAGGAAAGTTCATAGCACTAAGTGTCCACATGAAGAAACTGGAGAAAAGTCACATTAGAGAATTGACAGAACAACTGAAAGCTTTAGAGCAAAAAGAAGCAAACTCACCAAGAAGGAGTAGACACCAGGAAATAATCAACCTGAGGGCTGAAATCAATAAAGTAGAAACTAGGAAGACAGTACAAAGAATCAATGAAACAAAGAGTTGGTTCTTTGAGAAGATCAACAAGCCAGACAAACCTCTAGCCAAACTAACCAAAAGGCAGAGAGAGAGCATGCTAATTGACAAAATCAGAAACAAAAAGGGGGATATAACAATACATCAAACCAATAGCCAACATGAAACTAAATGAAGAGAAACTCAAAGTGTTTCCTCTAAAATCAGGAACAAGACAAGGCTGTCCACTCTCTCCAATATTGTACTTGAAGTTCTAGCTACAGCAATAAGACAAGAAAAGGGGATCAAAGGGATACAAATTGGAAAGGACGAAGTCAAACTTTCACTATTTGCAGACGACATGATAGTCTACATTAGTGACCCAAAAAACTCTACCAGGGAACTCCTACAGCTGATAAACACCTTCAGCAAGGTAGCAGGATACAAAATTAACTCAAAAAATCAGTAGCCCTACTATATACAGATGATAAATCCAATGAGAAAGAAATCAGGGAAACATCACCTTTCACAATATCCACAAGCAACATAAAATATCTTGGGGTAACACTAACCAAAAAAGTGAAAGACCTGTACAATAAGAACTTTGAGACTTTAAAGAAAGAAATTAAAGAAGACACCAGAAAATGGAAAGATCTCCCATGCTCTTGGATAGGTAGAATCAACATAGTAAAAATGGCAATCTTGCCAAAAGCAATCTACAGATTCAATGCAATCCCCATCAAAATCCCAACACAGTTTTTCACAGACATTGAAAGAACAATACTCAACTTTATATGGAAAAATAAAAAACCCAGGATAGCCAAAACAACTCTTTACAATAAAGGATCTTCTGGAGGCATCACCATCCCTGACTTCAAGCTCTACTATAGAGCCATAGTTCTGAAAACAGCTTGGTATTGGCACAAAAATAGACAGATAGACCAATGGAATCGAATTGAAAACCCTGATATTAACCCACGCACCTATGAATACCTTATTTTTGACAAAGGTGCTAAATCTATACAATGGAAAAAGATAGCATCTTCAACAAATGGTGCTGGCACAATTGGATTCAGACATGCAGAAGATTGCAGATAGATCCATACCTGTCACCATGCACAAAACTTAAGTGCAAATGGATCAAAGATCTCAGCATAAATCCAGCCACACTGAATCTTCTAGAAGAGAGAGTGGCAATTACCCTTGAACAAATTGGGACAGGAGACCGCCTCCTGAACATTACGCCAGTTGCACAGACATTGAGGTCTGCAATTAATAAATGGGACCTCCTGAAACTGAGAAGCTTCTGCAAGGCAAAGGAAACAGTCAGTAGGACAAAACGACCACCCACAGAATGGGAAAAGATCTTCACCGATCCCACATCTGACAGAGGACTGATTTCCAAAATATATAAGGAGCTCAAGAAGCTAGCCACCAAAACACCAAACAATGAAATTAAAAAGTGGGGTGCAGAACTAAATAGAGAATTCTCAACAGAGGAATCTGAAATGGCTGAAAGACACTTAAGAAAGTGCTCAAAATCATTGGCCATCAGAGAAATGCAACTCAAAACAACTCTGAGATACCACCTCACACCTGTCAGAATGGCTAAAATCAAAAATACCAATGACAATCTATGCTGGAGAGGATGTGGAGAAAAAGGAACACTCCTCCATTGCTGGTGGGAGTGTGAACTTGTAAGACCACTCTGGAAATCAGTATGGTGGTTGCTCAGAAAAATGGGAATCAGTCTACCTCAAGATCCAGCCATTCCTCTCTTGGGTATATACCCAAATAGTGCATGTTCATACAACAAGGACATATGTTCAACCATGTTCATAGCAGCATTGTTTGTAATAGCCAGAACCTGGAAGCAACCTAGATGCCCCTCAACTGAAGAATGGATAGAGAAAATGTGGTACATTTATACAATGGAGTACTACTCAGCAGAAAAAAGCAATGGAATCTTGAAATTCACAGGCAAATGGATGGAACTAGAAGAAACCATCCTGAGTGAGGTAACCCAGTCACAAAAAGACAAACATGGTATGTACTCACTCATATATGAATTTTAGACATAGAGCAAAGGATTGCCAGCCTACAATCCTCTTCACCAAAGAAACTAGGAAACATGAAGGACTCTAAGAGATAAATGGACCCCAGGAATGGGAAGTGGCATGAACTCCTGAGCTAATTGGGAGCATGAGGGTAGGGGAGAGGGAGCTGCCACAATAAGAACAGGAGAAGAAGAGTAGAGGAGAGGAAATGGAGGAGCAGAAATATTGAGTTGGAGGAAGAATAGAGGAGAGAGAGCAGGATGAGAGATACCATATTAGAGGGAGCCACTATAGGTCCAAGAAGAGATCTGGTACTAGGGAGATCTCCAGAGACCTACAAGGATGATACGGTCTGACAATCCAGGCAATGGTGGAGAGGATAACCTAAAAGCCCTTCCCCTAAAATGAGATTGATGACTACTCTTTATGCCATCCTAGAGCCCTCATCCAGTGACTGATGGAAGCAGACACAGACATCCACAAATATACACTGAGCTGAAATCTGGAATTTAGTTGAAGAGTGGGAGGAATGAAGATCGAAGGGGTCTGTACCAGGTTGGAGAAACCCACAGAAACAGTTGGCCTGAACAAGGGAGAGCACATCGACCCCAGATGCTATCTGGGAGGCCAGTACAAGACTGATCCAGACCCCTGAACATGGATGCCAATAAGGAGTCCTCTGCACTCCAGGGAGCCTCTGGTAGTGGATTAGTATTTTTCCCTGGTAAGAAGGTACTTTGAGAGCCCATCCCACGTGAAGGGTTACACTCTGGCCCTGGACACATGGGGAAGGGCCCAGGCCCAGCCCAGGAAGATTTAGTGGACTTTGCAGAGCCCCCATTGAGGGCCCTACCCTGCCTGGGGAGTGGTGGGTGGATGGGATCGGGGAGGAAGGATGGGGGTGAGAAGGGTGGGGGTGAGGGGAGGGAGAGGGAGAAGGGACTTACATGTGAAACAAGCTTGTTCCCTAACTTGAACTAATAAAAAAATAAGAAAAAACAAACAAACAAAAATGAAAGTCAGGGCAGTAACTCAAACAGGACCTTTAAGCAGAAACCATGGAGAACTGCTGCTTGCTGGATCACATCCATGCACATGCTTAGCTTTCTTTTTTATATAGCCCATGAGTACCTGCCTAGATATAATGCTGCCTACAGTGAGCTGGGCCTTCTCATATTAATTAGCAATCAAGTCAATCACTCACAGACATGCTTGCAGGCCAATCTGACTCCCTTCTCAGGTGACTCTAGGCTGTGCCAATAGACAGTTGAAGCTGACTAGGACAGGAACTAAAAATATTAGCATCATTCTATCATATACATCTGGTGAGATGTAGCACACCACAATCAATGTTCTTTTCCCTTCCCTATCTTGAAAATACTCTTATTGAGAAGTTAAAATTACAAAGAAAACCTATTTGATAAAAATGTACAGTGATATCCTACATGCTGCTTGTCTGTATAGATTCCCCAGAAGGCAGCCCCAAGGAAAAAGGATGAGTGTGTAGGAGTGTTCAAGGACCAAGCCCTATCCAAATCCACTCAACAAGTACTTAACCCCAACTAAGATGAAAATGAAAAGATCCAGGTCACTTCTAACAAGAAACTCAACTCCTGAGGCAAGACCATATTGCCATGTTAAGATCCTATCTCATTGCTTTCTGAAGCCACTCACAAAAGTGGGGGAAGAGATGCCTACATCCCCACTTTGTCCATTTCTGTCCTTTCCTCCAAAAGAATTGCTCAGCCTTGAGCAGGTTACCAGAAGCAAAAATCTCATTATGCCTACCTCAAACAAGCCAGAGGCTAGGAGGAGAGGGAAAACTCCCCTGTGAGGTGAGACTGTCAAAGGGATGAGGATGAGCCCTGAGCAACTACCTACTACCTGCACAGTCGACTAGTTCTAGTCCGGTCAGTGTCTAATTTAATTGGAATTTCTATGTAGTAGTATTTCTCTAGACTAAGAATCAAAGGGAGATTATGAAGGTCAAGCCATGGAGTCCTTGGAAGGATGCACAGGAAAGAGATCCCCAGCACTTCTGACTGGACCAGAGTGAGGAAGAGGGTGGCCACAGTTAGTAAACAGCAGAGAGACGGGGAGATCTCCAACCTTCCACAAAAGGCAGACACTTGTCATTTTGCTAAGCTTAAGGTCAGAACACCCTCTTCAACACTGTCTGACTTGTGAAGTCAAGACATGAACAATGTGGTTGCTCATATATGCCCATTCCAGCTCCTGATTCCCTGTGTTTATGAAATACTCACTCGTTAGACATAATGAGATGATACGTGTGTCTCTTTGTGTGTCTGTGTGTTTGTGTTTTGTGTGTTGTGTTGTGTATGTATACATGTTTGTGTGATTTGCAGGCACACGTGTATAGGTTAGTACTGGAGCTGAAGGTTGACATTAACTGCCTTCCTCAATTGCCTTCTAACTTTATTTACTGAGACAGGATCTCTCACTGAATCCTAAGCTCACCCATCCAACTAGGACCCAGGGATCCTCTGTCTCCAGTCCCGAGCACCGATACTACAGGCAGGCTATCATACCCACCCAGATTTTTATATGAGCTCTGGGAGTCTGAACTCCAGTCCTCACACTTAAGTAGCAAGTGCACTATCCACTGAGCCATCCCCAGCTTCCAATGTTCCTTTAAACCATGAACTATAAACCTAACAGTGGTACTATTTACCCACCGTCTTTGAAAGAACCAAACCCAATTTTTAAAAGTTCATTAGACAAAAATTAAAACTCAATGCATTAAAACAATTATTTCCCATATTCCAACCTCAAAATAGATTGCTTTCAATCCATTATGAGTGGCTTTGAGAGATCACTCATGAACAATCTGGCGATACCCTAAGACATCCTGGTGGCTCCTATTCTCTTCAGTAGAGCAATTAGCATGCCTCTTGGAGAAAAAAAAAAAAAAAAAAACACAAGCAACAATGTGGGGCCATGAGTAATCAAGGAGTCCATTTTCATTTCCAGAGTATTAAAGGCAGAAACCCAGGGGCTTGAGCAGAAACTAGAAAACGGCAGAGGAGATCTTGATTGTGTTTTGAAAATTCCAATTTCATTTTCCAGCACAGAATGTGCCCTGGAGCAAGACTCAGCAAAGCAACCTACAGCAACTGTCCTTAATTACTTCTTTCCTGGGCTGCTTCTAACATTAGCAATCTGGAGACCAGCTCCATAAACCTGGCTGGAAATCACTCAAAATCATTCCCTAATCATTTATTTGAGAGGTAGGCAGAGGTTATACTGTGTAATGAGACTCTCCTAAATAACTATCCATCAGAATGAGATACTTAACTCTGCAATCCCCCCAGGACCGATGGGATTTCAGAGTCAGTCATGGCCCAAATATCTTGTTTCCCTTGTGGTTTCCACGACCTGGTTCTCCTGTTCTATTTACCTAGATGGAGTACTATGGCTATCTTCTCTGCTCTAAGACAGTCAGACATAAAATAGCCTGCCTTATTACTTCCAGCATTGTGAACATATCTGCCAGAATTTGTGTTCGATTTGTAGCTTGAAAAATTGGAGAATCCTGAGGCCTGGACTTGCCATCATTTGCCTTCTGTGTGTTCACGTGCTCTGTCTAGCCATGTCAGGTACTACAGTGTTGGGAGCAGGGCAAAGAAAGACACAAAGATGCAAGGAAAAGAACAAAGAGAAGAGTGAAGTAACATATCCTGGACAGTAGAACTTGTCTTAACTCTAAAGATTTCCTAAAACACATTTTTAAAAAATGGGGCAGGAGCTTTATCTAGAGAGGGAGAAGAGGGGATAAAGAACACTGAGAACAATTTTAAAAGCCATAGGAAAACATTAATATCTCCTTAAAATACACATATGATACATAAATAAATAATTTAAATAGCTTCATATCCTAAAAGTAGCATGTGTTATAGCCCTTGGGGGAAAAGTATCCTGACTTGTCTGGATCCCAGGGTGTACCTGCAGCTGTGAAGGGAGGTACCCTGGATACCTACAGCTGTGAGGAGAAAGGTATCCTGACTTGTTGGGAAGTCAGGCTATACCCAAAGCTGGATTCCAGTGGGGCACAGTCTTCCCACAGGATGTAGCAATCCTGCTCCTCTTTAAGAGAGAGCCATTACACCTGAGCTCAGCTCCACCCCTGTCAAGGGAGTTTCCCTGCAGAGGTATTTGTTTCTTCTCAGCTCTGGCCCAAGATGTTATTTCTTTTGTTTCACTCTGCTAAAGGGGAAACCCCTGCAGAAATATAGCAATTTGCTCTGCTTCTGGTGAAAAGCTGTTACTTCTGCTCCGCTCCCCTGAGGAAGTTTCCCAGCAGAGATCCTGCTCTTCTCTGGTGAAAGAAGGTCTTCACCCAAAACTCTTTCAAGAGATTTATTTGGGAAGGAGGAACCCAGGACACTGCCTCTGCCAGGGTAGAGAAGGGCAGCTGCCAGCTGAACGGGTACAGGCCTTATATAGGGCTTCTTAGGATGGAGTTTTTCCAGGGAGATTTTCAGGGAGGGAATTGGTCAGATTTTGATATCCTTGATCTTGGACAAGATTGGCTAGATTTTGTGCTAGGGATGGTTGGTTTCATGTTCAGTTAGTCAGGGGCAGATTTGGCTCTGGTTTCAGAGCCAAAGTGTGTTTCTTTCACTGGTCCTTTTTAGCCTTTTGGCTCTAGTTTCAGGGACAGAGTGTATGGTTTCTCATTGGCTCTGGTTCCAGGGCCAAACTGTATATCTTTGGCTCTGGTTTCAAGGTCAAAGTGTGTTTCTTTGGCTCTAATTTCAGGGGCAGGGTGGGTTTCTTTCACTGGCTCTGGTTTCAGGGCCAGGGTGGGGTTTCTTTCACAAAATCCCCAGACTATCAAACAGAAACCCAGTGGCTATTGACCTGGGGTGCCTCCCAGAACTTGAAAGTAGGATGTTATTACTGAAGACACTACACACACTTTAGACAAAGGGCTAGGTAGAATCAAGCTGGAACTGACCTGGAAGCCTCCTACCTGATGACTATCTCTTATAGTCTTTAAGTTGCTACCCAAGGGGCCAAGAGAAAAGCAATCACTAGTTTTCCCCAGCCACAGAACCTATACATCACAGAAATGACCAGCATTGCAAGACATCCCCCAAGGGTGCAGTAGTGGCATTGATATCTTGGGGTTACTAACAGTCTCCTAATCAGACTTAAGGCCTGCTCAATAAGAGGGAATTAATGCCTGGTACTATAAACATAGCCAAATATCTGTGACTGGTAAAGTCATGGACTCTAGAGGAGAATCTATTACAGCCCATTTCCTAAACTTAACCTAATACTTAACCTAATACTTAACCTAATACTTAACCTAATACTTAACCTAATATCCACTTGTAAATTCACCTCTCATCTCTCATTAAAAAGCTTCTTTTTGCAACAGATGGAAATCCACAACTCCGAAAAATGCAGAAAGCAACTGAGCATAGGGTGTCCACCTATAATACATCTATAATACATCCCTATGCCTAAGGCTCAGTGAACATCTGGAAAGACTGTAAGCCAGAGGACCAGGATGACTACTGTGAGACAGTGTTTTCTATATGGGATGCAAAAGCTGCACCGTGAAATCTTAACAACATGGTCACCTAAACAAGACATGCAATGACAACAGTTGACACCCCAGCATGAATGGGAGAACTCTCACAAGGCCTTACCCCTATATGTGGTCACATATTGTTTATGATTTATTAAAGCTTAACTGAGGATTCAGAAAGCAAAGTCAGTTTCAAGCTATAGAGGTCAGGCAGTGGTGGTAATACCTTTAATCCCAGGATTCAGTATTAAGAGATAGACAGATCTCTGTTAGTTCAAGAGCACCATGGCTAACACAGAGTGAAGAGTAACAGAGGATCCAGAAACCAGGATCACACGCATTCAATCCAGCAGTAGGGAGGTATTTAAGACAGGAGCAGGCTCTCAGAGCTGGCAGTCAGTCTCAGGATTCTCCAGCCACATTGAGGAGAATATAGCAGTTTGAGTGAATCTCGGGAGCAGCGAAGTTGGGAGGAGCAGTTTGAGGATTGCCCTTTTGGTCTGAGCTGAAGCAGAGGTAAGAGCTAGTGGCTGGCTGCTTTGCTTTTCTGATCTTCAGCTTGAAGCTTGAACCCCAACATCAGTCTCTGAGTCTTTTATTAATCATGCTACAGATATGAAGAGCTATAGGCAATTAAAGGCTACTAAGAGAGATAGAGTCAGTCTTCTCCAGGGGTGAGCCCCGGATACATTGTCCATTTCCAAGTAGTAAGCCCTAAATACACACACATATAAGCAACACAAAATGTACTTAGCAGGTTGTAGTTTTGTGTGCATGTGTGTACCTTTACATACATATATACACAAATATGTAACATAATAATTAAAGAAAAGGTCATGAATTTGAAGGGGAATAGGAAGAGTTGGATGGGGAGAGGATAGGGTAAAAATTATATATAGTATTTATGTACAAAATTCTCAAAACACAGAATAAAATATATGTTTAAAAGAGCTAAAGACCATAAACACCATTTGGGGATCAAGTTAACCAATGGGGAAGGAAGTCAAGACAGTGTGTGCTGATGTCATATTTGGCAAAAGACAAGCGGGGAATTCACCTTGAGGGAGGCCAATGCCCTCCTCCAGCAGATGAGGCATGATGAACACCTGCAGGCAGATGTCTAAGTGATGTCCATTCAGGCATCTCCCAGCAAATAAGTCCAAAGGCCAGACAGGTAATTTTGCTGCTGAAAATAAATGCTTGCACATCAGACTTCTGGCAAACAAGATAATGCCCTATAGAAGGCTGAGCCAATTCACTATCAGAGTAATGAAAACCACTTGACCCTTCTCTAGGACCTCCCTCCTTCCAGCAGCCCCAGCCTTACCCCTTCCATGATAGCTGAAGGAGGCAGGAGGCCATTACTGAAGGTCAGCAGAGCCTCTCATCCTGATTTACTGAGGCCACATTTCACACTGGTAAGCAGCAACAGCAGCAAGAATAAAAGAGACAAGAAGATGGATTCTCTTTCTATAAATAAACAGAAAACTGCTGTGGGACGCCAAAGTCATAAAGATGCAACAGAGACACCAGGCTCCCATTCACTCACCAAGAAAGGCTCAGTGTTATGTAAGAATTATACGGCACTTGATCAGAAGACATTTTAACGTCAAGGATCCCTGAAATTAGACTTAATGTTAACACTGGAATGACTGTGGGGATATGCTCTGCTCTAGAGCATGGAGGAAGAGGAACTTTCTAGTCCCTTCTATTTCTCATAACTATGTTTCAGACCTAGCCTCTCAATGCCTGTTTTGAAATGCAACACAGTCAGTCCTCTGGAGTGCCAGTCCAGCCTGCTCACATGGGGTTTGTCTAACTCCATCTTTAGTTTTAAATCAGATCCCAGAAAGTCTTATGACTTTGATCAAGTGACTTATCTTTTATGATGGACAAGCCATTGGTAATATTGCTGGTCTTGAGGGTAGCCTGGAATTTCCATCTTGAGTATCACCAGTTTTCCCAGTTTAGCTCTGAAGAGTACCAGGTGGGCCACCCTCCAGCGGCCCCATCCTCCAGCAGTCCCATCCTTCAGAGGACCCATCCTCCAGCTATTTCTTCTTTCCTTCCTCTTAAATGTTTTATTCTAAAATCTCCTATGGGTAAACCTGCATCAGATGTCTATGAAGAAATAGAACAAAAAAGCTATATAGATATAGGGTTTGCTGTAAGGAAGTGGTTTGCATAAACTAGAGGTCGAGGTCCCAAGATCTATAGTTGGCAAGCTGATCACCTTAGGAGAGTGGATGGTATAAGTTCCAGGAAACAAACAAACAAACAAACAAGCAAGCAAACAACAAACAAACAAAAAAAACAGTTGAAGAGCTGGTGAGATGGCTCAGCAGGTGAAGATATTTGACACCAAGCCTGATAATCTGAGTCACTCGGGACAGTCATGCAGAAGATCCTCCTGGAGAAGAGCCAGCCTTTTTGTCCTGTCCTTTTTGTCTAGGTGTTTGTCTGACTGGATGAGACCTGTTTACACTGGAGAGGGTAACACAAAAATGTTCTTCCAGACACAGGAAGAATAATGTTTGACCAAATATCAGGGCACCTTGGAGCCCAGTCAAGTGATCCCTGAAATTACTCATCATGAAATCATCACATACTGTTATTTTTGTTCTTATAAAGAAACCTGGCTTTGTCTGTCTATGGAATGACAACAAAGAATCATAAAGTGGATAAGTCATAAGCAGAAACGTATCCCTGATGATTCTGGAGGCTGCGAAGATTCTTCTGAATTTAGCCCTTCAAAAAAAATCATGTTCCTTAAAATTATATTCTGGGGCTCACTGATTTCTAGCCTCACTGAGAAACTGTGATTCCCCAGGTTCAGGGAGAAGCTCTGTTTCAAAAAGAATAGCTTGAGAGGAATGGAGGGGGACACCCGAAGACCTCTTCTAGCCTCTGTACTTATGCACAGGAATGCACACCCTGCCCCCATTCACCCACTCATACATACAAGCAAAACAAATAAGTAAATCAGAAAAAGCAGACAGTGGGCTGATCAGCAGTGTTATCTCCATGCAAACAGTATAGCCAGCTGCCTCATGCCACTGACACCTCGCCTTGTCACCGAGGTATACTGCACCATCAAACCAGGAGCCAAATTACCCTTCCTCCTTTAAGATGTGTCTCATGAGGTACTCAGTCACAGCAAAGAGAAAATAAAATAAGATACTGTTACAAATGAATCCTCCCATTTCCATTTCTGAATGCTTACTTGTAGAGAAAAGGCAAGTTTTGATAGCTGTATATGTTATCTTATTCCAGCTACAGTGTAAAATTGCCATACCAACTTGGTTAGGTCTTTAAATATCAAAGAGTAGAGTTCTGGAGTGTTGGAAGGTTATAAAAAGCATACCACACATAAGTAGTTTAATACTAGTCATTTCTTTTCTTGATTTATTTCATTCATGAAAAATTCCAATACTGTGCTGTATAAAGATGGTAGAAGCAATCCGTTCATAATTCCAGATTTTAACATAAGTAGATTTAGGTTTTGACATTCAGTATTTGGTGGTTGGTTGTGGTAAGTGGTCTTTATTGTAGCTGTGTTACTTCTTTCTATTTTTGCTTGTTAGCTTGTTTTTTATGAAACAGAGTTTCATATAGCTCAAGTTGGCTTCCAACTTGATATGTAGCTTAGGATGACCTCAGATTCCTGTGTCCTCCTGTCTCTGTCCTCCCAAGGTCTGGGATTGCATGCATGTGAACACATCCAGATCCTTCTTATTTCACTTCTATATGGCTTACCTTTCTTTTATAAAATGCCCTTTCAAAATCTAATACAGCCACGTGACCTTTAATTTGTTAATGCAATGGCATTAGACTGATCAGTAGCCTATGTGCACCCATTCTTACATTCATAATGTCAATCTTAGTAGGTCACATTGTACTGTTGCTCTAAACCTTCAACGGATCCTATTTTCAGTTTGTTTAACTTTATACCAATATTTATGAGTTATATTTGTTTACAATTTTTTTCAATTATACTCCCCTTAGCATATTTGAGTGTTAAGGTTAGATTAGGTTCATTAAGTGAATTTGAGTCTGGTTTCTGATTTTTCCATGGTTTAGTTGAATGATTTATCTAAACTGCACCCTGCAGGGCCTGCAGCCAAGGACAGCTGTGAATACATTCCAACACAAAATTGTAAACTTACTTAAAATGTGAGGCTTGGGTTTTGCACTTTTTATTTTTGTGATTCAATGGCATGCTTCTGGTGTGTGAGTTTTGTACATGACATTGTGCTGCAAAGGCTAGGCATACCTGGGTCTCTTTATGGTTGCCTGTCTTTAAATGCTAGACCTGCTTGATCCTGAGACCCATGAGAGCCCTTCTTTATCCTCTGGTACCCCCCATTTCTGGCCCCAGGATGCTATTTAGTCTCTTAGGATCCTCATGGGTAAAGTTCTATAATTAAGATGGTTTCTTCTCTATCTTATGTTCTTCTTGAGCTTGTTCCTTTGCTGTTGGTCTTGATTACCTTTCAAATATTTTGGTGAGATGATAAATGTGATAAAATAACCTAGAAGGCTGTATACCTTTAAATCACTTTCCTTCCTTGACAAGAATATCTTGGATAGTCACAAGATTCTTGTATATTTTCTGCAGATTTTGTTTCATTATCATCTAGCTTCCAGGTGCAAATCCTATTCTTATTCCATGAAACTAATAACTTGTTTTTCTTTTTTAAATGCTTACAAGATGTTCTCTTAGTTCTTAAGAGTTCAAGAAGTTTTACCAGAACATGTCAAGTGTCACTTTTCTCATCCATCTGATCTGGAATTGAGCTAGTCTCTTCAGCACTGAGATGAACATCTTCCTCAAAGTCTCTTTCTTGTATATGTTTTCACTGATCCTCACTCACTCGGTCCCTCTTATCCCTCCATAAATCCTCCCATTTGCAGGTTAAGTCTTAGTTCATGTTCTCACTCTTGATTTCTGTCTCTTTGTGATTTTGCCCAATGCTTTGATCTTCCAGCATTACCAAAATAAGAGTCAGTAGTGACTGTTGCCCCTCTGTTGGTTGAAGGAGGCACATGTTTGTTTTGTTTTTCCTTAGGAGGTCTTTTCTGTAATGCACTCCAATCTCTTTAGACTTCTTACTACTTTTTGCCCCTTTGCTAGGGCCACTCCATTCTACCGAGATTGTGTTCCCTTATTCTATCTCATCTTCTCTCCCTAACCCCATGTTCTTATCTGTGTCAGCTCAATGAGGTCAGCTGGTTGGTGGTTGGTGAAGAGGACTTTCTTCTTCCTAGAGGTGGTGGCACAAAAACAGGCATGTTCTATGTCCTGTGGGAACCACAGGAGGAAAGTTCTGGGGCTCAGCTTCCTAAGAGATAGGCCCATGCTCCATCCCTCCTCTGGTTCTTTTTTGGTCCTTTGGGTATCTGGGGGACCAGAAGTGTCCATCTGTAGTTATCCTTCTCTTCTAGACAAAGTCATCTATGGGATCAAACCTTTTCATTCCCCACAGAGCTCCAACGGCTGTCCCCACCCTCTTACCAAATAGGTGTCTAATTCTAGTATAAAATCCCTGCCAACATCATTGCCTACAGAGCCTTCAGCCACCTGAGCCCAGCACTCATCCACTCCAGATGCTATTTAGCCTGAGACACACATATGCCTTGGAACTTTAGGTGTAGGAAAATGAACTTGCTGGTTAATAAAACACGAAAAAAAAAAGCCCACAAAACCAGAAATAAAAACCTTCATTGTATGCACTTGTCTCCTTTTAGCCTAGTTCCAGCAAGAAAAATCACATAGATGCCTACAACACAAACCTGCTGCTGGGTGGGATGGGGAAAGGAGAGCATCCAATTTAAGAGATGCCTTAGATGATATTTCTCTTCATTTCTGCCAGGCCTGCCCAAATGAATCAATTCTTATGTTTACCACTGTGTTCATTAAATACAGGGAACCAGGAAGTAAAGGTAGATCCGAAGGAGAGGAGAGTGCTCCTTCCACAATATCCTATGTCATTATGCTGTAAAACCAAGAATGCCTAACATCACACAGCGGTCATCCTCATGTGGTCACTGAGTCAACTACAAAGATGAGCATCACTATAGAGGCCCTAATAAAGATGAACAGTTCATAGCAAAGTCTGCTCTGAGGGACCTAATGATCATTTAGCATCTGTGTTTCCTTTTCAGCAATGGCTGCAGTTCATTTGTGCAGCTTCACACTGCCTCTGATTCTCAGCGTTACTCATTTCAAATCTAGCACTGGCGGGTACTACATTCCCCTAAAACGTCTTTGAAAAGCATGGGTAGACAAGCTGAAATGAGTAAGCACAAAAAAAGGCCAAATCCAGGCGCAGGCTATGACAAGAGAAATAAGTTCTAGGTAGGAGCATACCCAGGTTTCCTCACCTGAAGGCCAGAGGCCCTGCTGCCTACCTTATGGACCTACTGGACAGCTAAAGGATTGCTTTATAAGGAGCCATACCAGAAGGAAATATTAGTGTTGCCATCATCTGCACCCCCCCCCAAAGGCTTGTAGGGACCTCTGTGTCAGCCTTGGCCCTTGTTCCTTTCAAGCCTGGCAAGTTTCGGAAAACACATTTCTTCACACCCCCATCTATTTTTATAGTTCCCATTAGCAACAAGAGGCATCAGGGTGATTAAAGCAGTGCTACTATTAACAGTGTCTCGTTGACTTATGATGGCACAAACAGAAGAAGATCTTATGGGTGTACTTAACAGGATGCATTAACTGTGCAATAAAGGGTATGACTGCATTCATAAGTAATAAACTTAAATCAATCTTGACTTCTAAAAAATAGATAAGAATGAAAGATCTTAATAGATCCAAAAGGAAAGCTCGTGGGTTTTTGCTCATTATTCTTTTCTGCCTTGGATTGCTTATTCATTTATTTTTCCTAGCAAAGGCCTTCTCTCCACTTCTTCTTTTTTCACAAATCCACTTTTATTTATTTACTTTTCATTAGTGTAAATCCTGGGAGGGTACAGCATCACACGGATTCTGTGTCCAATGGCCTTTGCAGGAAGGTTGCTTCAGAATTTGGCACTAACCATGCCACTGTTTCCATGGGCCCTGGTTACTTTTCCCAGATCACTCTTGTTTTGTTTGGTTTGCCTCCCGGTGTCACTGTGTTGTTTTTTGCTTTATACACATAAGCACATCTCTTGGCCAAGTAGAATTCAGTTTCATCTCAGACATAAACACCTGTGGAGGCCTGCTGGGAATAGGACTTCTAAAAGGCAAATATGTCTGAAGGATACGGTACAAGGCAATATTTTCTGGCTGTAAGTGAGGTCTCAGGAACCAAAGAGAGCACACAGCTCTTCTTAAAATTGAAGGTGTTTATGCCCGAGATGAAACTCTCCAGTTCTTTTAGCCGAGAAGTGACAAGATTTGTCCTGACCACAACACTGAGCAGCTGACTGATGACTCTCCCACAATAACAGAAAAGTATCTTGGCTCTAAAAGTCAAAAGGTGAATGAGAAATTCTGGAATCAGCATTAACCCTACAAAGTGGCAGTCCAAGGAGCTGGTTATGAGACAAGCATCCTTCCAAAGTCAAGGCTCACCAAGTTCTAAGCCATATTCCTCCACTTGAACCAACTATTCCAAGAATTTTTTCAACCTCTGACAACTTCTGTCTTCCCAGCTTTGCAGAAGTGGATGCTTTGTAACTCATCCTTGAGGATCACACTGAGTAAAGTAATTCATTCATAAATTACCTATCCCAGGTTGTGAGCTGTAGGCTAAGTTGGGAAAGTGCTTGCCTGGTATGGTAGTTGGAACGGAATTGGTCCCGATAAGCTCATAAGACGTGGCACTATTAGGAGGCATGGCCCTTTTTGAAGTGGGTGTGGTTTTGTTGGAGTAAGTGTGTCACTGTGGGAGCAGGCTTTGAGGTTTCCTATGCTCAAGATACCACCCAATGTCTCAGTCAACTTCCTTTTGCTTACAAGATGTAGGACTCACAGATGCTTCATCAGCATCATGTCTGCCTGTGCACCACCATGCTCCCTGCCATGACGATAATGGACTGAACATCCAAACTGTAAGTCCCAATTAAATGTTTTCCTTTCTAAGAGCTGCCATGGTCATAGTGTCTCTTCACAGCATTAGTAACCCAAACTAAGACACCTAGAAAACAGTTGCTCTTGATTTCTGTCCTCAGCATCACATAAGACTGGGCATGGTGGTACACACCTGTAATCCTAATACTTGGAGGATAGAGGCAGGAGGGTAGAGACTACACAGAAATTTTAAGGCAAAATTGAGTTACATAGACCCTGTCTTAAATAACCAATGCATGGAGATAGAGGCAGGATGATTGGAGAGGGCCAGTACAAACTGTTTCCTGATGATACGGTTCTGGAAAAATTGTGTGCACATGGCACATGAATTTGTGTAACAACTCAAAAAGAGTAGCAGATGGGAACTGCAAAGGACTGCAAGTTTCCCTTTGTCCTTAAGGTAGGTCTTCTCAAGTGTAGGCTGCCTGCCTAACAGCTCAAGGCAAACAAACAAAAAAAAAATCCCAAGTACCTTTGATTCTCCTTTTCCCTCTCACCTGCCTCATCACTGTGGTGACAAATGCATCCTGCCAATTTCACCTTCTAGCCATCTTTCCTACTGTGTCGGACACCTGACTCCAATTGGCCCAAGAGAACCTGTCATTTTCCCATCCTAGTTTTTTCAGGGACTGAGTGAGACAGGGCCCTGGATGAGATTAAGGTATTATTAAAGAAAAGTGCAAGAATTCATGGATGCTGAAACTGGACATTACACAGATAGGACCAACAGACACAAAAGCCTGTGTATCCAATTTGAGATCTCATAAAGAGCCTTCTGAACTGGAGATACGTTTTGGGTTGGGGGAGTCATATAAAGGAAGTGTTACTGTTCTTTGCATTCTGTTGCTGTGACAAACCACTGACCAAAACCAACTTGGGAAAGAAAGGGTTCATTCCATCCTACACTTTACTACCCATCATTAAGGGGAGCATAGCAGGAGCTCAAGGCAAGAACTTAGGGGCCATAACTGAAGCAGGGACTATGGAGGAATACTGCTTACTGGCTTGTTTTCTGTGGCTTCCTCAGACACCTTCCTTATACAATCCAGGCCCACACCTGCCCAGGGATGGCAACACCCACAGTATGATAGACCCCTTCTCCATCAATTAGCAATCAAGAAAATGCCTCTGCAAACACGCCCACAGGCCAATATGATGGAGACAATTCTTCATTTGAGGTCCCCTTTTCCCAGTCATGTCAAGTTGACAATCAAGATTAGTCACCACGGCCACCATTCTCAGCATCATCCCCAGAGGCTCCAAAGGGATTATTAGCAGAATTTTAAAAAATATACCATAAAGAATGTAATATAGCGGTAAGATCTGGGTGAGAATAGCTCTGAATCCCAAAACTTCCATGTCAGACAAAGAATTTAGTTTCTGGATCACAGACTCTCCACTGAAAATGAGAATGTTGGTGCCTGCTTTATAGGGCTGTTCTGAGAATGAGAAATATTCATGAGTGACTAACTCATAGGAATCACTCAATAAATTCTAGATGATACTCATCAATAACTAGATGGTGTGTGCTATAAAGAAACTAAAAAAAAAATAATTTTTTTCTCAAAAGAGGGTGATTCCTTAGGGTTACATCATCCTCATTTTGACTGTCAATAGATCACAAATTTCTCTACATCTTTAAGGTCTAGGTTTTCTCACATATTCCTTTAACTACAGGGCCTGAACCCAATGCCACTTTGATGGCCAAAGTTCATCAATAGGGTGGCGGTTGAGAGCCCAAAGTACAGGAAACCAAGTAGAAAATACATTAGGAAATGACAAGTGCTTTGAGGTCAGCATAAAAGAGCATTCTTTGCCTGTTTTTTTTTCTTAATGAGCGATTCCTGGAGTCAGGTCACAGTGTCCCCATGCACCCACGGTGAACCAAGTGGGTAAGTGCTTTGAAACGACCTTGTTAGGATCTCAATTGAACATGTTCTGTCCACTTAGTACCTAATGCAGCGATCAGAGCAGACAGATGCTTAGAAATTACTTTTAAATGAGCATTTGTGGATGACCTCTCCTTCCCTCTGTGTGTAAGCCATGTTGAAATAAAGATGGCAATGATCATAGCCATACACAGTAACCTTGTTACAGCACTGTTTGTTCTACTGAGGCTCCACCCTGGATCTTTTCCAAAGACATTTGGCTATTAAACTACCAGAAATGTCTGTTTTAATGTGGTTTTACAAAAAGGAAAAAAAAGAGAGAGACATCTGGGATACATAAAAATTTGAAAAAAAAAATGCCTTGTTGTACCTGCTTCTATCAAAAATTAGGAGGTAGTGGAGTAGGAAGGGGAGGGAGCAGGTCATGTTTTATAATCTCCCCAATGGAATAAGTATAGAAAAGGTACAGGGAAAAGAATGCTTCCTGGTTGGCTCAAGGAATGTTTTACAGCTAGCTGCATCTAGTCCCTCCAACACATAGCCATGATGAAGATGTTGAGATAGATGGATATTCCTCCTGCCTTTCAGTGTAACTCAGGTGTCTTAATGTCCCAGGCATTGTTCTGAGTATCAGGTATACAATAGTGGCGGGGGTTGGAGGAGACTAAGATAAAATTGCCTCTTGGAGCTCCAAGATCAGTAGAACAGGCAAGCACCAGCACACCCTGGTGTAGTGGTCAGATACTCATTGGACTCACCTCCATTGCTCCACATCAACTTCTGTCATGGCATTTTCCCACAGAGTCTTAACTGCTCAATGTGCCTCTTACTTTCTGTCCCAGAACTCTTGACAGCCTCTGTCTGGAACATCAGCAGGATCCACTGGGCCCTCATACAGATGCAGTTTGGAAAAATAAGAGAGTTAACATGCATGGGATGTGGGTAATAGAGATTAGGAGTCAGTGGTTCCCTTTAGGTCCCATAGGCAGACAAGTCTGGACTACACAGCTTGTTAATAAAGTGAATTGGGATCCCAGAAAGGATAGTGGAGTCTTGAATCCTACTACCTATGAAGATATCCTTAATTGGAAATAAATTTTTTGTGGATGATTTGGTTACTAGAAGGACTTTAGAGTGGGCCTAATATGGCTGACATCCTGATAAAGGATGGAAATTAGAGAGAAACATGCCCATAAGAAGAGAGGAAGGGAGAGATCAGAGTGATGCATACACATGGTACCCAATGGTTACACCAGCAAAACAATGGTAGCTAAGCAAGGAGCACGGAGCAGATCCTCCTTCAAGGCCTGTTCTGGCTTGTTTTGTTTTTGTTTTCTGTTTGTTTTTTTTTTTTTATAAACTTAACATAGTTTAGAGTCATTTAAGATGAGGAAACTTCAGTTGAGAAAATGTCCCCACCAGATTGGCCTGTGGTACATTTTCTTGATTAATGATTGATATGGGAGGGCCCAGTTTATTGTGGGTGGTGTCATCCTAGTGCATGTGGTCCTGGGTTCTATCAGAAAGGCTGAGTAACTCAACAGGAGCAGGCCAGTAAGCAGCCCTCCACCATGGCCTCTGCTTCAGTTCCTGCCCTGACTTCCTTCAGTGAACTTATAAGCTATAAAATAAATAAATCCTTCCCCGCTCCCCCAAGTTGTTTTGGTCATGATGTTTTATCTTGGCAATAGGAATCCAAGACACAGACCCTAGATGGAGCCAGCCGGGCCAACACCTTGATGCTGGACTTCCAGAACTGTGAGACCACAAATTCCTATTGTTTCAGCTGCCCAGTTCGTAGTGCTTTCTTATGGCAGCCCTAGCAAACGAGTATGTGCTCAGGATACCTCAGTAGAATTGTTCCTCAAGTCCATGCCTATGCAGGCTTCACCCTGATCCCTGTTTCAGTCTTTCTGAAATCTCCTTTAGTCTCTTCAGTCTCCTAATTAGACACCTTAAGTAAATCTTCAATACTTGTCTTGGATTCTGCTTAATAATGGGAAAACCCAGGCTAAGGTTCCTGGAAGACACTGGCCATTAACCCACTTCTCAGAGTGAGCGTACCTGAGGAGTGACCTCAGACTGTCACATGATGATAAATAACAGCATCCACTGATGTGGAGATTGTATTATTTCCTACAGCAGCTTACTTGACACGGCTGTCAAGGCTGGTCTCTGTAGCACAGGCTGTGATCAAGCTCCTGATGACAATCAAGAGTGCTGATGATGTCCTGAGAAAATCAACGGTCCTTGCTTGAATGCCTTCCTAAAGTGGGTATCATTCTCTGCTACTACCTAGACCAAGTATAGCTTCTCCTCTGATTTGATGGGGTTGGGTCCAAATAAACCCAACACTATGTCACAAATACATTTGGCACTTAAACTTAGGAACATCAGTCTAACAACACAATGAAGATTAGTTTTGATCCCTAGAACCAATGTAAATACCTGACACTCCACTGTTGGAAGGCAGAAGCAGGAGATCCCTACAACAAGCTTGCTAGCAAGAGTAGCTGTGTATGTGAGATCTGGGTTTGACTGAGAGGCCCTGTCTCGAATAAGATGAGACAGCTACAAAGGATGATTCTCAACATCAATCTCAGGCTACACATACACAAACACATATATACCATACCACATGCACACACGTGAAAAATGGGAAAAAACGTAAATCAAACCATCATAAACTGGAGGCTATCTGTGTAATGGTAGATTTGTATCTTTCAGCCCCCTTTTTAGCTTCCTGAAAAAAAAAATCATATACCTGTTGTCACTCCTGCACCCTACCTCATCCCCTGCCCATCACCTCCTCCCAAGACAAGGGGCTATGGACTTGATTAGTACCATTTGCATAACTACTGAACATATTTTCCTAAATGAAGCTTTCCAGAAAAAATAAGAGAAACTCCTTTATAGGCTAACAACATTGCAACTAGAAAGTATTAGATTATCATAACCTTCACATTTATGGCTTGATTCATACTGTGATTCGAGCATCTTAATGTTACCAAAGAACCTCATTGTAAGGTGGTCCTAGCAGCCTAGGGCTTAGAGAAGTCTTTGCTTTGCACCAAGTAAGAGCTGAGCAAATAATTAAGAGCATTCTCCTTATATTTATATGTAATAGTCCTTAAATAGTCACCCATCTCTGTTTTGCCAAGCACCACAAGTATGATAGTGAAAGAGAAAATTCAGCAGTTTCCTGAAAAAAAATTTACATATCCATAATCTATTTATTTTAGCACATACTAATAATTGTACAAAGTAAGGAGTTTCATTATGACATTTCTATACATGCGCACGATGTACTTTGATCATATTGAACCCCAATACTATTCTTTCTGTCCCCACCCCCTTTAATGTTGCTGTCTGGCATCATCTAAGGGTAGAGAGAACTGGGAAATCCTCCTGCTGTGACTTTGACTCTGATCAGGAGACCCCACTTACACCCCAGTCTACTCTGCCACATGATCACCAACAGACATCTGGTACCCAAGGACATGACAAGGGTGTGGGAAAAGAAAATGATCTCCCATATAGCTTCCCACCTGCAGAAGAGCTATGGTGACCCTCCTATTTTTAGCATAGAATAATCACATCAGGTGTGAGGTGACGGGAGGAGGGGTATGGGACTAGAATGTACCTTAAGCTGTGCACACAGTCATTTGCTCTGCCTATGTGCTTGAGCCAACTTTCCACAACATTCTTGGTGCTGGCTGCATTTAAAAACTATAAAGAGTGTGAGAACTGCTAAGAGCACAAAATACTAAACACTGCAAATAATTTAACTCGGTGGCAATTATTTGTTCAGGATTTGTGTGTGATAACAAACATTGGGGCAAGGTTTGAACAGGATCCATGTGGAGGGGTGGGACGTAGTTTGGGTAAGCCAGTCTTACAGTTCACTACCAGGGCATGGTAACAGCTGTCAGCACTATTTAGAAATGAGCCTCCAGAGAAACTGGGTCTGTCCCAGTTTCCAGCATCCTAAAAGCTCCAAGTCTCCCTGCTGAGTCGAGGAAGGGGGACAGAGGGGGTATCGCAGAGAAATTGGCAATGTAGCAGCTAGTAAAGTTGTCCCAGTCCCTGGACACAGGAAATTGAAGCATAGTCCAAACAGCACCCCTCCCCAACAACATGTCGATCATGCTTCACCTCTGAGGACTGAAGAGTAACTGGACCTTTCTGGAACTGTATGGTAGAGATGTTTGTTCCTATGAGCACCACATGGCAGCATCAACTGGTCAGGATCTATCTCATTTAGATCCCGTGTTTCCACTGCTGTGACAAAATCTATTATTCAGTTAGTCACCAGTGTAATAAGAGAAAAGGGTTACTGTGGTTCACCGTTTCAAAGTCTTCAGCCCACGGTTACTTGGTCCATGGATATGCTTGGGTCATAGCTGGTTGGCCTTTTGGCTCTGTGGAGAGGCAGAGAACATCACAGTGGAGAGAAAACATTCTGAAAAGTACTGCTCACCTCATGTTGGACAGGAAGTGAAAGACAGGAAGGAGCTGGATACTCAACATCCCCTTCAGGAGCATGCCCCCCCCCCCAGAGACCTAACTTCTACTTTAGAAAGATTACACCACCTTCTGAGGGCAGCACAAACCAGCAAGGAAACCTTCTGGAGGCTTCTGGGCCAAAGCACAGCAGATCCAGAGGCCATAGGTGTCTTCCAGGTGGTACCGCATGTGTCTCTGTTTTAATTGCTTCTGAGAGACACTGCACGCTGAACCTCTCATTTAAGTAACTAAGTCCTGAGCCCAGGAGCAACCCTGTAGCTCAGTGTAAGATTAGATCTATCAATGAAGGCATTAACACAGGACCCAGTGAAGAATGCTTTCAGCTCATGAGGTGAAAATCAATCCACTGGTATGATATGAGCATGTGACTGACCGATTTCATAAACAAAGGAACCAATATGCTGCTTAGTTGTTACTGTTGTTAGGGTTCACAAGATGGATCAGGTCAAGCATGAACCTGTGTGGGTTTTCTCTCTTAAAACTGCCCAAGTTTTAAGAGAGTTTTCCTCCTTCATTTGACATTTCAGCGTGCACACACACCTACGGTGTCCAGGGATGGGTCTCTGAATACAAAGCAGTACCCTCTCTGGTTGTGGTCCTTGCTGCTTTCTGGAGCACGGTGACCTCAGAAAATGAAAAAAAAAAAAAAAAAAAAGCTCTGCAACTGCAACATGGAAACAGAATGTACACTAACCATCAGCCCTGTGGCCAGAAAGAGGATGGCAGCTTCCCATCCTTCCCCCAACACCCAGTCCCCTGCCACAAGGATTCCCATCCCTACTTCCCCAACACCCAGTCCTGTCCTGTGTGGCCCCTGTCCCCAGAGTCTCCTGAGTCTGGAAGGTAACAATGACAGGAGCCTTTGGAGAGCAGCAGGCAGGAAGTGAAAAAGGCAGCTCTCAGGTAGGACAAGCATAAATATGACTGCACCAGAGTCCATCCAAATGAACCCTTGCTTAAAAGAAAACTAGTCAGAGAGCTGAGGGAGGAGCGCTCCCTTTGCAAAACAAACAATGCACTGCCAAAAAAGAAAAAATATCTTTCCATATTGAGTCAGCCCTAGGGAGATGGTTCAGGAGGAAAAGGCTTAAAGTATTATTAGAGACTGTCACGAACTGGGAACAAACATCCATCAATTCAGAAGGCATCTACTTCAGAGATGGCAGCTGACTCCACTGACATCATCAGGCCTCTATATCTGGGCAGAGACAGCAAGGCAACTCCAGAAAAGCCAGCAAATCACAGCATGGAAACACAGGCGTATGGGCAGAGAACTCTTGCACAGGGGGCAGATTTTAAGACAAACAAGTCAAAAGGTGACAAGTGGACTTGCCTAGTAGCTAGAGGAAATATAAGCAGGAAATGACAAAGCCAGGCTTCCTAAGGTGGGGAGGGCACTTGGAGTTGGTGGAGATACTCAAGCTCAGAAGACAGAAGCTCTGGAAGACTTGTGTTAGCCACAGAGGATGCTGGGGTCTCAGAAAGGTCACCAGAGGGCAGGGTGAAAGTCAAACACTGCAGTCAACACCTGAAAATTACTCAGTTTGTTCTACTATACTCACTGCCCCCACTTCTACTAGAGCTCACAGTCCAGTGGCTCAGAGCACTGACAGCCAGACAGTGACATCACTCCCCAGGTGCTGGCCAACCCAGTATGTGTCCACACTTGGCTCACGGAATCTCTGAGGAGCAAGAATGTATGCACCTGTATGTATCAGGGTGATTATTAGAAAGCTTACAGGGCTAAAAAACATGTATTTCACAAGCGACCGCTAATATTTGCAGCACTCTGGATGGTAAAGACATGAACCTAATTGTGTATTACAGAACCCTTCTGCTAGTGTATCCCTAGTCTTCTAACTGACCGAGGAACTGTTAAAGGATCACTTCCCTTCCAGGCAACAATCAGAAAAGGCAGAAATGTTCAGATCAGAAATTGCCTGGCTAGAAACTGCTGCATACAGTATGGATATGTTCCTAGTTGAGCAGTTGAACTGCCCAGCTTCTACCTACATTGTATAGCTCCCTCCCTCCTCCCCTCCTCCCCTCCTCCCCTCCTTCCCTCCTTCCCTCCTTCCCCCTCTCTTATTTCCCCCTCTCTCTTCCTCTCTTCCTCCTTCTCGAATACACACACACTCACTCACTCACACAATGCCTTCCACAGCCTTGTGCCAGCAAATTTCTGAGCCTCGAAGTTACCATTTGACCCAGCAATCCTTCACTTAAATGTATAACCTCAAGATAAATGAAAACATACACCTGGAGAAAAACTGCTGGTGGGAATTAATAGCAATATTGTTCATAACAACTAAAAGGCATAAACAAGCTAAATAACATATGAATGAATAAGCAAAATGTGGCATACCTACATAATGAAGTATTATTCAACAATAAAAGGAATGAAGTACTAGCACATGCTACAATATGACATTAAAAACTTTATGAAGTATACAGCAATTGATATAAAGTTGACAGGAAAAGCCAACACAGAGATGGAAAGTGAATTAGCAGTTTCCTAATGCAAAGAGGTTGGAGGAGAAATAAAAACTAACAACACACATGAAACTTTTGGGGTTGCGAATGATAAAGTTCTCAAAAACAGGAGTGAGGTAATCAATGAAAGAGGAGGCCATGAATTTGAAATAGAGGCATGAGGAGCATACAGCATGTTTGGAGGGAGGGAAGGGAAGGGAGAAATTATGTAATGATATTACAATCTCAAAAACTTGATTGTGGTGATGGCTGCACACCTTTGTGAGCATTCTAAATCCATAGGGCTGTTATCGTCAATGGCAACATGTATAGTATGTCAATTATCTCTCACTAGAGCTGTTTTTAAAAACTTCCTGAGCTGTAGACAGTGGGCTGGTTTGAGTATTATTTACTGCAATCCTGCATACATCCTGCCGATAATAGCTTACAGAAGCCTCGTTTGTAGAAGCCTTGTTTGTGGGGTGCGGGGTGGTGAGTGTATGTGGATGGGTGGATGCCTGAGCAGGTACAGACCCACAAGTACCTGGAGGCCAGGGATTGGCTTTGGGCTGTATTCCTCAACTGCTATCCACTTTGATTTCTTTGAGTCTTGCACCTGATTTTTTTTGTGAGCCACAAGAATCTTTCTCTCTTTCCCATAAGCACAAGGGCACACCATTTTGTTAAGTAGGTGCTAGGGCATTGGATTCAGGCCCTCACACAAAGCAAGCACGTGCCACCTGAGCCATTCTCCCAGTCCTTACCCTCAACTTTCTCAGTGGATTCCATGCTTATTTAAGAAAGCTGGGGGATTTCCACTCCTGTGTAGGTGATTTGTATGGGCTGGCATGACCAGCTTAGCAGAACAGGGTCCTTGGCTTTATCTGCTACTCATGACAACACACCCAGCTAACTAAAAACTAAAAGCAGGCTTCTGGTCCTTACAGGAGGGTCACAGAGCAAGGCAAGGAATGTGGATACCCACATTCTCCACATGGAGACTGGGATGCTGACTTACGAAAAGACCAGGGTCTTGCAATCTGGGTGTCAGATACACCTTGCTGAAATGTATACACATTCAGTAAGTTTTATTGAGCATCTAATATACCCGAGGTCCCAGGATTCAATGAAGAACCAACTCCTCACCCCTGCCCCATCTGGGAGCTACTGAGGCAGGGAGACACAGCTGTCAGCTGATGCTTTTCTTAAAATCTATTCATTACAGTTATGACAAGGGCTCTGTGGGGGAATCAGAAGTGCCAAGAGTACAGAGTGGGACCAGGGAAAGGCAAATCAGACATCTGGCCAGAAGTCAAGAGAAACAACCTGTTTCTTGGAGTTGTTTTCCTTGATGCTGCTAGTCTATCTGGAGTTTTTCATTTGTTTCATTTTAGTGAACATACAATATTCCCTAAACTCTCAGGTTTTCACAGAAAGAGAAACTTCTGTCATCATATCCAGCTACTCTCTTCCTGAGGAGATGTGACCCCAAAGGTGCATATGTTACAGCCATGGCTGTCAGAACCTTTGGGAGATGGGGTCTACATGGAGGAAGATAAGTTACTGGGAGTGTGGCCTTGGAACAAGTATTGGGGACTTGGCCCCTTCCTGTCCTTTTTCTCCTGGCCACCATGAGGTAAACAGACATCAACTGCCACATGTCCCTGCCATAAAGAACTATGCGGTGACAGTCCTGAAACCATGGAGACTTTGAAATCAGGAGCCAAAATAAATCTTCCATCCTCAATCAGTTGATTATCTCAGGCCACGATGACAGAAAGTTGCCTATCGTGGTAGGAACTTGAGATCCTGTTCTCTGCTTTTCAATTTTTTAGATATTTGTGCTACGATAGAGTTTTGTCTGCTTATATTTGCTCATTCACAGGTCTCTAGCAAGAGGGATACCTCATTAGTGAAAGTGGTAAGAGAAAGAAACCCATTGGCCTGTGTCTGGGCTGGGTCCTTGCGTCCATGCAGTCTCCACTGATAAGGAATCTAGGTTCTCCTTGGGCCCCAGCTTTAGTTTGTTAAGCACCACCAGAAAGTGCCCATCTCTGCTCTTGGTGTTCCTTCTCTCCACCTGGGATTGGAGGTGTGAGTGTTCTGGGTATCTACTGCTGAATAACAAACTACTCCAAAATCCAGTGCCTTCAAAATAACTTATTTGCTGGGGATATGGCCTAGTTATTAAAGTGCTTTTTACATGGCATGAGGGCCTGAGCTCCATCCCAGCACAGAAGCAAATGCCTGTAATCTCAGGGAAGTCAAAGGAATCATATTCATCTTTACCTGACATAGCGGCAGCAGATCTGGTCTCAAGGTAGGGAAAGACACAAAAGTCTCATTTGGCCTCAGGCTAACACAGGACACTAAAAGGTCTTCACTTTGTAAATAAAGGTAGCTGGTGGACATGGCTGAGTTCAGCTTATTGTCTTTATATTCCACAAGTTGGAACCGTGAAGCATAAAATGTTGTCCCTAGGACCTGGAAGCCTGGACTTAAAGAAGCAACCAGAGCAGGCTAGCAGGGTAATGACCCCAGAGAACATTTTAATTCCTTCTACACTCCTTCCTGCTGCCAGCTGAAAACTACAGTGTGTGCTCAGCAGTTGCTCTCCCATGACCCTCGGGAGAAGCTGGGACTGGGAAAGACAGACTCCAAATGCTTTTGGAGTTCTTCCCAGACCCTTGCATTTGAGGTGGGCCTTTCCGGACCTGGAGGTATAATTCCAGGGATCTAATAGTCGTGGCTTCTCTGTACAACTTGGCAAATAGCATCACCTTTTCTGGATCAAACAACCTTGCAGCAGGCCTGGTGTGCAGGGGACATCATGCCATCTGAGTCACAGATGGTTCCTGGGGAGCAGTGCCCTGTGCTTACACATGAGAACCTGGAGCCAAGACACACATGAATGTTTAAACAGCCCCCTTTCTGATCTGTGTTCAGAGCTCCTGGAATTCTCATCTCCATGACAGCATGGAAGCATGGGTGTGCAGGGCTGGGTGTATGACACACAGAAGCAGGGGTATGCCTGGTCAAAGAAGGTTTATATTTCCCTAAGGGTCTAGATCTTATTTCCCATTCACAGTCCAATGAAAGATGCCATCTGCAGGAGTAATGGTAACAACCACTGCTCTAGATGTCCATGCACAGCACCCCAGTCTCCAAAGCACCCCTCACAGGTTAAATGAGACTCCACTCTACTAGCACATTAAAGGTAAGGTTTGAGGCACACAGCAACTACTGTAAGCTACTCGAGGAGAGCCATCTAAGATAGACAAGGGACTAGTAGAGAGGAGACCTGAATAAGAGTCAACGCCTTAATGACCTTGTCTTAGTCTGGCTATCCTGAAAAGCACCACTGTAGAGTGTGCCCCCTCAAGATTCAGCAGAGGGAGCTGGACCATGGCTTGGTGTTTTATGTCTTCCATAACCTATTAATTCCCCAAGGCTGCTGGGACAGCCACAGACTAGGTGGGTTGTACCATGAGTTCTAATAGGTCTTAATAATAAAAGCCCAGAGTCAGATATTAGGGGGTAAAAGATAAAAGATCAGAGAAGCAGAGAAACCAGGCACTAGAGTTGTTACCTCTACCAAATATTCACCCTGAAAAGAGACCAAGTTCCTGTCTCATTCTGCCTATATTCCTCTCTCCACCCATCCATCTCATTTCCTGTCTGTCTGTACCAGACCTCTGTGGTTAGCTAGTGGCTAGCTCTGCTCTATGATCTTCAGGCAAGCTTTAATTTTTTAAGAGTATAAACAAGTTATCACCACATGTCCTCTTTTATCTAAAAATAAGAAGGTTATAACTAATATTAGAAAAACTATAATACTCAGCCACACTGAGCCTCCTAGAAGAGAAGGTAGGTGGTACCCTCGAATGAATTGGTACAGGAGACCACTTCCTGAACATAACACAGTAGCACAGACATTGAGATCTACAATTAATAAATGGGACCTCCTGAAACTGAGAAGCTTCTGTAAGGCAAAGGACACAGTCAGCAAGACAAAACGGCAGCCCACAGACTGAGAAAAGATATTCACCAACCCCACATCTGACAGAAGCCTGATTTCCAAAATATACAATGAACTCAAGAAGCTAGCCACCAAAACAATGAAATTAAAAAGTGGAGTGTAAAACTAAATAGAGAATTCTCAACAGAGGAATCTAAAATGGCTGAAAGACACTTAAGAAAGTGCTCAACACCCTTAGCCATCAGGGAAATGCAACTCAAAACAACTCTGAGATACCATCTTACTCCTGTCAGAATGGCTAAAATCAAAAACACCAGTGACAGTCTATGCTGGAGAGGATGTGGAGAAAGAGGAACATTCCTCCATTGCTGGAGGGACTGCAAACTTGTACAACCACTTTGGAGATCAGTATGGTGGTTTCTCAGGAAAATAGGAATCAGTCTACCTCAAGATCTAGCAATTCCTCTCTTAGGCATATACCCAAATAATGCACATACATACAATAAGGACATATGTTCAACTATGTTCATAGCAGCATTATTTGTAATAGCCAGAACCTGGAAGCAACCTAGATGCCCCTCAACTGAAGAATGGATAGAGAAAATGTGGTACATTTACACAATGGAGTACTACTCAGAAAAAAACAAAACAAAACAAAACAAAAAAACAATGGAATCTTGAAATTCGCAGGCAAATAGATGGAACTAGAATAAACCATCCTAAGTGAATTAACTCAGTCATGAAAAGATAAACATGGTATGTACTCACTCATATATGGCTTTTAGACGTAGAGCAAGGGATTACCAGCCTACAATCCACACCTCCAGAGGAGCTAAGAAACAAGGAGGACCCCAAAAGAAGACTTCATAGTCCCTTGAAGAAAAGGAGGGGGAAAAGAACACCTAAGCAAATTGGGAGCACGGGGGAGAGGAAGGAGGTGGGAAGAAGGGGAGAGGGGAGGATAATAAAAGGACTGAGGCAGGGGAGGAATAGAGGAGGGCAAGAAAGGAGATGCCTTGATAGAGGGAGACAGTACAGGTATGGAGAGAGGTCTAGCACAGGGGAAATGATAGGGGGTCCACAGGGTTAAACCCAACTAACAATCTAGGCAGTGGTGGAGAAAATGCCATTGATGCCCTTCCCCTATAATTAGACTGATGATTTCCTTGTTTACCATACCAAGAGCCTTCATCCAGTAGCTGACTGAAGCAAAAACAGGCACCCACAGTTAAGCACTGAACCATGCTCCTGGAATCTAGTTGCAGAGAGGGAGGAGGGATGAGCAAAGGAGCCAAGATGGTGCTGGAGAAACCTACAAAAACAGTTGACCTGACCTAGTGAGAGCACTAAGACCCTAGTCTTAAAGCTGGGGAACCAGCATCAGACCTAACCAAGCCTCTGAATGTATGTGCCAGCTAGGAGGCCAAGACAGTCTATGGGTCCTCTAATAGAGGAGCCAGTGTTTATCCCTAGAGCACAAATGAACTTTGGGAGCCCATTCTCTATGGAGGGATACTATTGCAGCCCAGATACAGCAAGGAGGGCCTAGGCCTCCCCCAAATGATATGACAGACTTTGATGGTCCCCTGTGGAGGGTCTCACTATCCCTGGGGAGGAGGTGGGGGTGGGTTGGGAAGTCTGGGTGGGGAACATGGGAGGATGGGAGGGTGAGGGAATGGGGGGGATGGATATGTAAATCTGAGTGCCTCTAAAATAAAAAAATAAAAAAACAAAAAAGGAAAAAACTATATACAATAAGTATAACTATATATAATATATACAGGCAATAACTATATCAAAAATGTCTAATCCATTAACAATTGACAAATTCAGAGAAAATACTCCATATCCTAACTTGGTGAGTCCAAAATGTTGTACCTAATTCACTTTCTATCCTAACCTGAAGTATCAAAACCATCTTCTTATGTCTCTCAAATTTATACACTTTGCATTTCTTTAGCGAATTTCTTTTCTGAATCTGGTAATAAGGAAAACTATAACTAGAAAGTCTTCAACTCCATCAGAGACCGAAGAAGGAAATAATATTACCTGAATAAGCAGGAAGTACAAGCAAGAGATTTCCAAAGTGTGAGAAATGACAGAAACATCTGGCTACCTGGATATTCACCCAAGGTTCCTTTGCAACATTGGTGCATCCATCTTCAGCCTACAGGCCTAGCACACCTGACAGACTTTTCTGTGAAGCAGGATATTCTGAATGGCTATCCTACCTTGTCTTGGCAAAGTTTGGCAATCCTTTCTTTTGTGTCCTGCTTGCCCAATATGGACAGCATACTATCAGCAGTAAAGGCAAGGGAACTTTGGGAAACAGAAACAAACATTCGGGAAGATTTATGAAATTATATCCTGTTGGAGATGTGAATCCCAGATGTGGGATATTGAGTTATTTACACTATTTTGCTTTGGTAGCTGTATCATTTGTTGTCCAGTTTCTGTGTAATGGGAAAGTGCAGAGCTTGTCTTAAGTCCTGCTTAGAGTAGTCTTTGAGGATGGATCACCTAAACTAGCCACCTTGAAATTGTCTTGAGCAATTTGTGGTCCAAAGCTACCCGTTAGGTATTGTCACAGTCCTGGTGGAATTGTCATTGTGGGGTCCCACCATCTTTTTGGAGACTTCAAAGGTTGCTGATAAAACTTAAACATTTTACATGTCATATGCAGCAGATCTCAAAGACATTAAAGATCAATATTTGTTATGTACATCCAGATCAAAAACTTAGTTCCTAGTTATCTGATAGAGACTCAAATCCAAAATCATGAACAGGAAACGTGATGAAGCCTTTATCTAGAATTAGTTAGTACTCTAATATGACCATTAATATTATGACAATTATATATATTAATCTTAAAATTTTATGTAATATTTATACCTGAAGAAAAGCTTCATAAGAACTAGAGGATTATGAGATTAGTGGCAATCCCATAATTTTTGTTTTTCTTCTGCCCTATATCAGGTGGCTCTTCTGGCATGAGACAGAGATTTTGTATTTTACTTTAACAAGCATGGTTGTGTTTAGAGAAGGAGAGAGCCACACACCAACTCCAGATCCATCTTTAATTTTTAATTCGTCTGGGACTACAAAAAGACCATTTGCATTATATGTCTGTAGAGAAAAACAGAAGCAAACATTTGGGAAGATTTATGAAATTATATCCTGTTGGAGATGTGGCATACTAATAGGCCAAATTACTCTTTTTTCTTGGGACATTCTTTTCTTGATGATTTGTCCTTTTCCTTCACATGTCTTATTTCTCCAGTAGTCACCAGATTCCTTAGTTGGGTGCTTTCATTCTCCATTAAAACAAAAACAAAACCATCCCCAACCTTAATTTTGGGGGGAGGCTCCCTTATGGCAAGTTATATCTTATCAAATGAAAAGCATTTGTTAGTTTTAAGGTGAGTTTAGATTGAACAGCTATGCTGTTTGATGAAATGTCATCTCTTCTAATCAAGGGGTGTCCCTTGTTCAAACCTAATCTTTATCAATTTTCATGGTATTCATAGCTTTTCTTCTCCTGTGGAAACAAAAGCAAAACCCCTTCCCCATGTAACACATGTCCTGGTTTCCATTCTGAGGTCAGCACATCTTTAAAGTATGCTGGCTGATTTAATTCTGTAATTTTTTCTACTATCCAATGTCTCTCCACAGCTGCTGTTCCTTTCTCATTAGCATTCAGAAAATTCAAAGTTAATAAAGCACTATGCAATCTATTTCTGGGGGTCTTTATTACTCCTTTCTTTTTACTTAGCATATCCTTTAGAGTTCAATTTGATCTTTCTGTAACTGCTTGCCCTGTAGGATTGTGTGGTATACCTGTAACATGCTTTATATTGTAATAAACAAAGAAATGTTTCATTTACTAGAGACATATGCTGGAGCATTGTCAGTCTTAGTATGAACAGGTATTCCCATGATGGCCATAACTTCTAACAAATGTGTGATTATAGAATCAGCCTTTTCAGAACTCAAAACAGTTGACCATTAAAATCCTGAATAGGTATCAATGGTGTGTTGTACATATTTTAATTTTCCAAATTCTACAAAATGAAACACATTCATCTGCCAGATTTCATTCCTTATAATTATAATCACCTTATAATTTCCTTGGCTTGTTGTCAAGTGATGGAAAAAAAAATTTTCAAACCTTTGCTATTGACATGATGTTTTTATGAAATTCTGAGGCCTCCCGTTCATTTTCTATCAGTAGTTGATCAATTTCATCATTATCTTGTGCTAGAGGGCCTGGAAAACCCTCAGGGGATTGGAAGTGTGAGATATGTGGGATGATTCCTATTCCTGATTTGTAGTGTCATCTGGCCTTGCCAGTGAACCTGAAGAAGTAGCCACACCCTTTGGGCATGGTTTCAAGTGCAGATGTGATCACTTTAAGGTAGAGTAGCTGCTGCCTGGCACTCTCTTAGGTCTCAGTGGGCATGGGAAGGACAGAGACTGCATCTTCTGGAGCAAGAATGCCATGGTGGTTATTTACTCTTATCTGTATAAGTTGTTCTCCAATAAAACACCTATTTATCTTTATCTTGGGTCTGGTGAACTCCTTAATCCCCCACCTTCATTGATTATTTCTTGTAACTGAATAAATAATAAAGTCAATTCTCTACCATCTAGTATAAATTCAGCAGTTTCAATGTGTAAAACAACTGTTTCTACATATTGCCAATCAGTAACCATGTTGAGAGATTCCATAAAATCCATTAATATCATGAGAATAGCATATAATTCTGACTTATGAACAGAATCAAAAGGAGTTTGAGCCACTTTATTTGAATTTTATGATTTGTAATCTGTCCTTACTGATCTATTTGCATCAGTATAGAATGTAGGGGGAGCTCCAAATATTGGTGTTCCCCGTACAAAGAGAGGAAGGATCCAGTTAGTTCTCTTTATAAGTTGAATTCTCTTGCTTTTGGATATGGGTTGTTCATCTCCCCCAAAAGATTACTGCAAGCTCTTTGTCAAGGTTCACTTTCTGCCTGTAATTTGTCAATTTCATCATTAGTAAATTGTACTACAATTTCTTCAGTGTCTATTACTGCTAATTGATGACATTTCAATTTTCCTTTTAAAATCAACTTGGAGATCTTTTCCACATAAGTTTTTTAATCTTTTACTCTGTTTATGTGGTAAAAGATCCATTCTGAGACAATAGCTTCCCTCTGCATTAATATTCCTGTAGGAGAATGCTTAGAGGGAAAAATAACCAAAATGCAATGAAGCTTTGGATCCAAATGATCCACATGTGCATCCTGTAATTTCTTTTCCACCAAAGCCACGTCTTCCTCAGCTTCAGCTGTTAATTCTCATGGACTATTTAAGTCCTTGTCACTGTGTCAGGTTTGAATAAATTACTCAGTTTCTTTCTATTCCAATAGTGGGGCTTAAATAGGAAACGTTTCCTAGCAATCTTTGAAAGTCATTAAGAGTCAGCAGTGGATCTCTCCAAATTTGCAACTGTTGGGGTCTAATTTTCTGTAGACCTATTTTAATTCCAAAATAATTAATATAATCTCCTCTTCATATTTTTTCAAGAGCAATTTGTAATCCCCAACAAAGCAAAATTTTCTTTACTTCTTCAAACATGCTTTCTAAAGTATCTACATTTGAGTCAGGTAGTAAAATATCATCCATATAATGGTAAAATACAGATTGAGGAAATTGCTTATGTATTATTTCCAGTGACTGACTTATACAATATTGTCATAGGGTGGGGCTATTTAACATTTCCTGTGAAAGAACCTTCCATTGATATCTCTTAATAGGCTGTGGATTATTATAAAGTAGGTACCATGAAGGCAAATTTTTCTGTCTTTTTCTTGTAAAGATATAGTGAAAAAACAATCTTTTAAATCAATAACTATAAGAGGCCATCCTTTTGGTAATTGAGAAAGTAAAGGAATTCTAGACTGTAAAGAGCCCATTGGTTGAATCACCTTGTTAACAGCTCTTAGATCTGTTACCATTCTCCATCTTCCAGATTTCTTTTTAATAACAAATACAGGAGAATTCCAATGGCTGGTTGATTCTTCAATATGCTGAGCATTTAGTTGCTCCTGTGCCAGTTGTTCCAAGGCCTGTAGGTTCTCTGTTGTTAAAGGCCATTGCACAACCCATATATGTTTGTCCATTTTAAAGGTAGGACTTTTGGTGCTTTTGAAAGATCAATAGCTATTGTGCTCTGTTCTTGTACAACATGAATGGTCAGTGACTGTTCTTTATAATACCTTCAAATATTTTTCCAAAAACATACATTAATTTATAATTTGTTTCTGAGATTGGAGGAATGTTAATCTGGGTATTCCATTGCTGTAACAAATCACATTCCCATAAGTTCTTTGCAATGCTAGCTACATATGGCTTTAATTTTCATCTCTGTCCTCCTGACCCTATATATTTGACCCATCTTGTGTTCTGTTTTACCTGAAGTTCCAATGCCTAAAAACTGAACATTTACCTCCTGAAGAAGCCAATTTGGATGCCAAGATTCTGGTTCAATTATTGTGACATCTGCACCTGTGTCTATAAGACCTTCGATGACATCATTTATTCATATATTTAATTTTGGTCTTTGTTCATTTACAGAAGTTTGCCAAAATACTTACTTTATGATTTCTCCTGAATTTTTTGTTCTCTCCTCTATAGCTTCTCTATCATCCAGAGAAGTATTGTTTCTTATAATAGGCATTAGGTTCTTTGATTGCTCAGGGAAGGAGTTTCCAACATGGTTACAGGAATTGACTGAACTGAATTTGGCATGGGGGCCTGTGAGAGGCACCTCAAGGTGTTTCCCAATGGCAAAAGGTTACTTTGACTGTCCCTTGTTGACCTACATTCATTTGCCCAATGCATGCCTTTGCCACACCTTCTACATAATCCAGAAGGGAGGGGCATCATGCTTAGAAAAAAAATTGCTTCTAGAAATGCCCTGCCTACAATCTCTTTTTAAGTGACTTTTTTGCCACATTTGAAACACTTGACATTTCAATTTTACTTCAAACCTCTGGAAATCACCTCTCCTATCCATGCAACATCATGGTCATGAGATTTACTATTCATTGTATCCCAGATCCATTCCTCCAAGGGTGCTGATCTTGCCCTTAATGGCCTAATTACCATTTCATATTATGCATTAGCATTTTCAAAAGCCAGATATTCAATTATTATTGTCTAGCTTCTGAAAATGACATCATTCTATTTACTGCTGAAGTCATCTTTGTAAGAAATCTGTGAAGACTTCCTTTGGGCCCCATATAACTTTAGTAAATGACTCAATGTTCTTTCCTACTTCTCCAATACTGTCCCAAACATTCAAAGCTGATGTGTAGCATAAATCCAGGGTGTGGTCATCATATAGAGATTGCCATTGTACATCAGCATAATTCCCCTCTCCAAGAAGTTAGTCTTGGGAGATTCCTGTAGCTCTAGCCCTACTTGTTGTTCTATGCTCTTAGCCTAATCTTTCCACCAGGTCTTCCATTGTAATTGAGAACCAGGCTCTAAAATGTCTTTAACTAAGTCTCTTTAGTCTCTGGGAATAATTCTATTACAAGTTGATGACGAGCTTAACATCTGCTTCACAAAAGGTTAATGCATGCCATATGAAACTATTGCTTCATTGAATCTTTTTAATCTAACATTTCCCCAGGAATCCATTTAACTCTTGCACAGCCATGGGGATATCTGTCATTTGGCAGTTCCTATAAGGTGACTGGATAAATTAAAGGTAGTTGGTTGGAAACCTTAGGCTGTTCCTCTCTAACCTTATAATGCAATGCTGATATTGGTTCTCCATTAAATTCCTCTGTCTGGGTCTGAATATAGCTATGGTCTGTTTTATTTGATTTTTCTAAAATTTGTATCTTAGCACTCATATTAACCAACATTTTAGTATTAAAACAAAAATGATAAAACTGATAATGTTTATAACTGACATTACATAAGTCCCACCTAAATTAGTTATCCTTTCTTTAATTATTCCATTTCAATACCATCCAGGGTATTAGCATACAGAGACCTAAATCCCTTCTCATTGAAATAGTGTTTCCCATTTTTTAATGTTTTTTTCTTGTAGCTTGGATTTTCTTTTTTTATTTAAATTCTTTAATTACTACTCATATTTACATATCTTGCCCACATTCAGAGGGCTTGGTTCAGTCCAATGTTATTTCCCCAGCTTTATGACTAGGGTCTCCATTCTACTAAGCACTGAACCATACTACTGGAATTCAGTTGTGGAGAAGGAGGAAGGATGAGCAAAGGAGCCAAGACAGGGCTGGAGAGACCTGCAGAAACAGTGTTTCCCATTTTTTAATGTGGGAAAAAAATCTTTTTAAACTAATTCCCCCTTTAAGAATTCCCAATTGTCTCACCATATCTGTTGACTATGGGGCAATAGGCTGCCACCGAATAGCACGTCTGAGCAGAGAACACAGGCAGTGCACAGCCTGGATGAAGACAGCTGCAGCTGCTGTAGCTATGAGCTGAGAGTATATGGAGGTTGCAACAACAATAGAAGCCTGAGTGGGTGTCAAGACAGCTACCTAGTGTGGCAGCAGCTGGAAGAGGGGGCTCAGAGGAAGCCTACAACCCATGGTGGAGAGGGAGCCCACTGTCTAAAAAACACATATTGGATTGTATAGAAGAAGCATTGTGACAGGAGCTGGCTAAAGGCCAGCTCTAAACAGGTGCTTCTAAACAGGTGGGCTCTAAACAGGTGCTTCTGGAATTTGGGGTGGCAGCTAGAGACTGTTTTAGAGAGGCTACAACTGGAAAATCCCCAAATCACTCAGAGTTGGGGAAGAAAAGAAAAGAAAGCCTAGCCCGGTGGGGCAGTGACTCTGGTGGGAACCCAGAGAGCAGCTCCAACCTGTGCTGGTGGCTGCAAAGCCACAGGCAAGTGGCTTTTTTTGTGAATTCTTGCCTTTAAGTTGGGCACCAATATGTATCATGAATTCTAATAGGTCTTAGTAATAAAAGCCCAGAGTCAGATATTAAGGGGTAAAAGCTGAAAGACCAGAGAAGCAGAGCGACCAGCCACTAGAGCTCTTACCTCTACCAAATCATCACACTGAAATGAGACCAAGTTCCTGTCTCATTCTGCCTATATCCCTCTCTCTGCCCAGCCATCTCACTTCCTGTCTGTCTTTATAGACCTCTATAGTTACCTAGTTGCTAGCTTTGCCCTCTGATCTTCAGGTAAGCTTTATGTGTTAGAGTATAAACAAGATATCACCACAGTGGGTCACACTAGCAGAAATGTTTTCTCTCACAGTCCTGAATCAGGGTACTGGAAAAGTCTCCCCCACCCCTGTGTGTGTGGGGGGGAGTGTGTCCCTCCCACCCTCAACCTCCTTCTGCTCCAGGAGAGGCCCTTCCTCTTCCTTAAGCTTCTGGGGTGACTGGCAGACAGTCCTTGATTTCCCTGACATTTCTAGAAGTGTCTCTTCAATCTCTGCCTCCACCCTCAGGAGTTTCCCTTCCTCTCCTCTCAGTAAAGTAATTGGTTATCGAATTTGGGAGCCAGCCAGGGATGGCCTCACCAAGAATGGCCTCTACTCAAGAATGTCCTCTGCCGGGTATTGGTGGCACACACCTTTAATCCTAGGATTCTAGAGGCAGAGGCAGGAGGATCTCTGTGAGTTTGAGGCCAGCCTGGTCTATAGAACAAGTTCCAGGACAGGCTCCAAAGCAATACAGAAACCCTGTCTCAAGAAAAAAAAAAGTCCTCATCTGAGCTCATTTCATATGAAAAGCTCATATTTCCAAATGAGGTAACTACTGTGGGGTTCTGTGTGGGTATGGCAGTGGGGGGCATAGTGTATTTGAGGACAAAAATAAGGCCACTCCACTGTGAAGTCTAGATTTAGACTCATCCACTGTTTATTCTGCCAGGAGGGTAGCTTCCTAGTTAGCTTGACCTGCATTCCCTGAACTCTTCTAACTCTTGTCCTCTTGAAGTGGTCACCACTTGAGCACACAATCAGATCACCTGTAGGGTTTGCTTCTGAGGAGACTACACTCCCTGATGGTAGACAATGTCCTTGTTCTCTGCCTCTTATGACATCATGAACAGCCTGCACATGGCTCTCAGGAAAGACCTTCTAAGATGGCCTGCATGTGTCATTTTCCAGATGAAAAAGCTTTTCTCTAACACTCTCTTCCAGGAGGTTGACATGAATTTAGTCTAAGAGTGCACAGCAACTAGGAGGATAGTGCCAGGGCTTAAAGTGTCCACTCTGTAGTCAGAGTCCCAGTCTCTTAGCTACCGAGGATATGTGCTTGTCACTTCCTCTTTATAAATTAACCCAGAAATGTGAGTAATTAGGTGAACTGAAGGACTAGAATGAGTCTGTGGGAATGAAAGAGATGAAAGTGCAGAAGAAAAGGATTTAAAAGTATCTGGACTAATAAACAGGTTTTTATTACCTTATCAATGCACTGGGTATTTTGTGGGGATGAGGAGACAGGTGACTTCTGGGCTCAAAACCCTAGCTCTGAAAAATCCATGCTGAGTTAACAGGGGTACCCCACTTAAAACAATGGCCAGTGCCTGGATATGTTTATAAATATGGACTGTCATTATTGTTGCTGTGCTGACTTCCAGCCTGGGGTCCTGCTGTTCTCTAGCTTCTTGCTGCTGCCTAAACACAGACTTTTCAATTTCCTGCCCATCCTTTTTTGGCAATGCCCCTCCCCTCTTTTTTGATGGGAGATCCCAAGCTCTGTCTTGACCCTCTCAAAGTCAGCACACCCCACCTGCCTGGCAAAGCTGTTTCTTCCCCTGTTCTCTGACAGACTTTGAGCTTTGGAGCTTCCATCTATCTGTCCCCTGACCCCACACCTCCCAAGTGCTCAGTATATCACAAAGTTATCAAACATGATTAAATGCATGCATAAACACCATTAACTCCCCAATACAGTCACCTTTTCCTCTCTAACCCTACATACTCACTTTGTCCTTCTGTCCACCTACCTATTTGCCTCTGGACTAATTTATAAATAGGAAATGACATCTGCACACACAGATATTTCTGGAACACAATGAACACCAGGTCAAACACATGTATCCTTGGTACACCTGGAACACCTGCCTCCCCCATAGTCACAATCCTTCAATTCCTAAAGCAGGGCTCTCCCTTGAGGCTGGGGCCATTTTGTTCATCTTTAACATTCCTTATGAAAAACCTCTCTCTCCTTGAGCTGGTGTCTTTTCCTCAGGATAACTTCCACCTTGTTTTAAAATTCATTTAAAATAATTACACCATTTCTAAAGAGCCAGCATCTAGCAAGACAGGTGGATTTACAACCTATCCTTAGGATCTGTGATTTTCAGAGTTACAAGTTTTACAGGAGTTATGAGTGTAAGGGAACTGGAAACGTACACTAAGATGATACATGATTTGGGAGATACAGAGAATTCCCTATGAGGCACTGAGTGGAGTCCAGTAAAAGGTTTTGGTATCCAGGAGAAGAGTGTTCCAGACACAGAAAACAGCATATGCAAAGGCTCTGAGGTCATGGAGAGGTTTTTTTTTTTTTATTCTTTTTTTAAAATTTTTGTATTAGTTCAAATACGGAACAAGCTTGTTTCACATGTCAATCCCTTCTCCCTCCCCTCCCCCCAGGCCTCCCCCAACCCCCACCTGCCCCCACCCATCCACCCTCCACTCCCCAGGCAGGGTAGGGCCCTTGACGGTGCTCCCCAAAGTCCACCACAAAGCTGACACAAGTTGGGGATGTAGCTCAATGCTGGGGCTATTGCTTAGTCACACTAGATATTGGGTTCCTTTTCAAGTGTGTGCACAAATGTGTGTGTGTGAATGAATGTGTGTGTGCACATACTCATGCACTAATGAACACAGAGAGAGAGAGAGAGAGAGAGAATGAGAGAGAGAGAGAGAGAGAGAGAGAGAGAGAGAGAGAACAAATACATGGATACTACCAGTGTCCACAGTAGGGTTGTTGTGCCAGTCAGAGGACAACTTGCCTGAGTTGGTTCTCTCCTTCCACCACATGGTTTCTGGGGATAGAACTCAGGTTGTCAGGCTTGGTGGCAAGGCCTTTCACACACTGAACCATCTCGCCTGCCCTCTGTTGTTGTTTTAAAGGAAGCCTCTTGAGGCTTGCTGAACACAGACAATTTTCATTTTCTGAATCCTCAAAAACCTTCTCCTATATAGAGAAAATCAGCCCAAAATACAGAATCCTCAGGGAACTCCATTCAGACTTCTGCACAGATTTATGACACAGCAGAGGCAAAGTCTCCACCTACTTCCTTGCCTTAGCCCCACATGCACCTAGATGTGGAAGCACCTCACCTGGAATAGTGAATTGATCATCAGTCCAAACAAACTCAGCGGCCTCCCTCATGACCACCTATGCTAACTTTTGTTTTTGAAAAAGCTGCTCACAGTCACTGAATTGGGTCGTGAAAACTCTAGCCACATCCCAAGAGTCTCTCATAGGACACATATCTAAAGAATGTCTGTTTGCATTTGTTCTTTAAATGTCTAAGCTGCAGTTATTCTAAATCCCAGAAAGGATGGTTTGGAGCACTGTAGCCTGGTGTGCTGGTGGCTCCTTAGTGACCCAGCTCATGTGCCCTGCTGTGGCCACTTAGCGGTCCACAATACAAATCCTCTGGCTCAGACCACTCACAGCTCCATAACCTCAATTCTGTGACTCTAATTTAAACTTCCTGGCAAGAGACTCTCTTGACATAGCTCACTCTTTTCTTCCCTACATCAACCAAACTAAAGTTCGTGGGCCTTGAAGTGGTCCTTCCAGTGGTCTGCCCAGTAGCTGGGGCCATAGAGAATGAGGGGGTGAAAAGGCTCTAGAAGGCCAATTCTTCCACATGAGGGGAAGGTGGAAGGGACCTCATTACTTGGGAGGTTTTTTCGTACTATGAAAGCCTCTAGCAGGAATCCAGGTTGATGTCTGATCCCCCCCACACAAGTTTTATTTCTGTGTTGAAGGTACAAGGAAGTGCTTGAGCAGGAGATGACTCTTAAGAAAGCAAGGGCCTTCCTGATGAGAAATTCTAACCTTGAGTCTTTGACACATCCAATGGGTCTGGGTGACTTCCATGTGCAAGGACCTGTCCACCAGAAAACACAGGAAGCAAGAATGGGCTCCCACAGGGACCCTCCCCACACAAAAAGGCTACTCCTTCCACCAGTCTCTGGAACTTTCTCCAGAACATTTAAAAGTATGTGCCTGGGAGGAGGGTGAATCTGAACATGACTAACCTGCAGAAGTGCTTGGCAAGGCTTTTTGGTAGGTGGCAGACCTCGAGCCTTGCAAGGTTTTATCCCCAGAGGAGTGCTTGCTCACAGAGAGACAACCTAAAAGCCAGCCTGCATCATTATTTCTGGTTCCCTGGCAACATCTTTTGTGCCTCTGGGGTAGAATCCACAGCCTCACAAATATTCTCCCACTGAGTTATGTGTGTTTCTGTCCTCTTTTCATGGGGTCTTATCACCAAGTTGCCCAAACTGGCCTTAAACTCATTCTGTGGCCCATATAGACCTTGAACTCATGGCTCTCCGGCCTCAGCTGGGATTATAGGCCTGCCCTTTGCTCCTTCTCTGATAGACACACAGTGTGTCCCTCAGTCTAGATAGATGGCCTGAACTGTCCTGTCCTTGAATTTAACAGAGGTTTAGAGAGAACATAAAGTTTATGGAGTCAGTCAGAAACTCAGGCCAAGGACTTCTGCTGGATGCCTCCATATGCTGTGATCAGTTCTCAGGTAGGAGGTGTGGAGCTAGATATGAGCCCTGTCCTTGTGGACACCTCAAGATATCCTTCCACCAAACAGCATGGAGCTGGGAATGACCCATGGCATCATCAAAGAGACAACTCTGTCTTTTCTGGGCTGAACACACTGCCTCTCTGATTTTCTTGAGGTGAACTAAGGTCTACAAAGTGCACCCTCAAAGTCCTCCAGCTCCGTGCCTCACGCAGAGACTTCTACCCCAGTGTGCTCAGCCACCAGCAGCTCCAACAACCATACAAATATTCAGCTGGACCAGGTACATGGCTGAGCTGTGGAATTTGATGGGCCAGGTTTGAATCCTGGTGATATGCAAGCAAGATATCTCACCTCTTGGGTAGTTTCTTTATCTATAGTCTTGGGAAAATAATATTTGTCATGAGAGGTTCTATCCCAGCTGGTCCCAAGGCCCTTGAGCCCCAAATAAAAACACAGACTCTATATTGGTTATTAAAGTATTGGCTGGTGACTAGGGCTTCTTATTGGCTAGCTCTGTCTTAATTGTTAACCCGTTTCTATTAATCTAAGTATTTCCACAAGGTCTTATCTTACTGGAGAAGGGTCCAGTGTGTCCTAGCCTCCCCATCTCCACGTGTTGACTGCTCTCTGTCTACACTTCCCAGAATTCTCTTCATCTCCTAGTCCAGACTATCTCCCTGCCTCTATTGGCCACAGTGTTTTATTCATCAACCAATAAGAGAAACATACACAGAAGGACTTCTCCCATCACTTTCAGAACTGTTACCTAGATGAAAAGAAATAGAAGTATTAATTGGTTTGAGTACATAGCTCCCGTGCACCACTGATCCACTCAAACACACACACAGCATGCTTCTAGGTGCACACTTGTAAACCTAGCACTAAGAGGTAGAAGCAGAGCATCAAGAATTTAAGGTCATCCTAGGCTTCATAGCTAGTCCAAGGTCAGCTTAAGTTAAAGAAGTCTGCCTTGAAAAACAAAACCAAGCAAATACACACCCACCTGTAGCAGGCTTTCTTTTGGGCCACCAACCAACTCCCAAGTCATGACACGGAGACTTCTTTCTTATTAGTTATGAACGCTCGGCCTTAGCTCCTATTTTAATCTGTTTTTCTTTAAGTGTGTTTTACCTCGGGGCTTTTTACCTCTCTTTCCTTCTGTATGTCCTACTCTGTCTAACTGGCTGGCTGGCTGGCTGGCCACAGGCATCTCCCCCTCTTCCTCCCTCCTTCTCGCCTCTTGTTCTTCTCTCTTGAGCCTAGATTTCTCTCTATCCTGCATACTCCTCTCCTGCCTAGCTATTGGCCATTCAGATTTTTATTAAACCAATCAGGTGCCTTAGTCAGGCAAGGTGAAATAAATGCAACACATCTTTACATAATTAAATAAATGCAGCACAAACAAATATAACACATCGTTAAATCCTTAACAAAGACAGCAGAACACAAATGTAACACATCTTTGCCTAGTTGAAATAATATTCCACAACACCCACCCTGGGAGGTAGCTGTTGCCTCTATGATGCTGAAGGCTGTCCATGGATCGATGCACACAGGTCTGATATAAACACACATGTAGTGAGTGCTATTGGGTTCAAAGGCTTCTGAGCTTCTGCTTCGGGTGGGAAGAACTTGCTGACAGTGAGCCTCTGTGGTCTAGAGGAATCCAGGGTTGTGGAGGGGGGTGGGGCATACACTTGGAAATTTACAGCATTTTTACTCACTTGAGAGTAGTGTCTGCTCAGCCTTTGGAGTCATGCTAATTTGCACACAGCAGACATTTAGGTTTGCTTTCACCAACAGCAGTAGATAAATAGTTCAGGACGCAAATTCTAAAGGTAGAATTGATTAAAGGTAGCTTGACTGAAGGAGAAAATAAAAACAAAAGCCTTTGAAGAACCCACCTTCATGTGACATTGGACAATGCCTCTGGCTGTGGCACTCAGCCTGCCACTCAGGATAACTGGCAGCCTGATGTTTCTATGAGTCATCTTTGTAAGGCAGGATCAGGACCAAAGGTTAAGAGGCATGTTTTAATTTAATAAGCCATCTGTAGAAAAGACACTTTTTTCTCAGTTCAGAATCCTTGGCCTCCCTATATAAATGCTTCTACCTTAGTCCAGCTCATCTCTAATTAAAATCTAAATTGCATTCAAGACTTGCACATACAGAGAATGCTATTCTGTCCAGCAAAGACCTGCCCCCCCCCCCTGAATTGTGAGGTAATATTTGAATGTTCTTTAACTCATCTCTTCCTAACACAGCATTTTCCATCTTTGCTTAGGAGTTAGTAACTAACCTGGCTATGAATATAACTAGGCCTAATTCTCCTCCCAGAAGATAGAAATGATACTTCATAGAAGTAGGCAGAAACCCTCAAACAAATCAGCATTGCAACAACAGCTTAGCAAAGCACTGGCTGCTCAGACACTGCTCTTACATGTCAGGGAGTGGGAAAGAAACAATGCGCCATGGAGCCAACTAAGTTTGCAAGGACAGTCCCAACCCCAGGTTTCCGGCATCCAGCCCTGAAACCCTCAGCCTATGTGTATATTAGAGTCACCAGGAAGCAGTAGAGTAAACCTGGGAAATGGAACAACTTCGAGGAATGAACTTCCAGCCTTATTCAGAATTATCCAGTGTAGTGATAACTTGCTTGTACAAATACAGCCTGCCTTGGGGTCAGAGAATGGAGCTTGCCACTAGCTAACCATAGAGGTCTGGAGGTCTGTACAGACAGACAGAAAGTGAGGTAGCTGGGCAGAAACAGGGTAAAAGCAGGGTGAAACAGGAAATGGCTCTCTTGCCTGCTGAGAGGAGGTAGGGCGTGCTATGGCTTGCTCTCTGATCTCTCAGCATTTCCCTCTGTATCTGACTCAGGCTTGTTATTATCTATACCAATTAAGAATTCGGTTTACAATCCAGAATTACCCATCAGTTACTGTTAGTGCAAGGTAAATGAGATCTGTAAATCAGAGGAGACTACTGTAACGATGTCACTGTCTCTGATAATGCACAGTGGTTAGCTGACATGTTAGAATTTGGGAAAGCTGTTAAAGGATTGTGATTTTTGTATCTTTAAGCCTAAAATTATTTCTAAATGTAAAAATAAATAAATAAAGGGAAGTAATTGGGGGAAAAACAGAAACCCTATAAAAATTACCAAATTCATTCTTACCTCAGACCAATGAATTCAAATCTCTGACTATAGAGAATGTATTTGAGTGTTTAAAAAGCCTGTCTGGCTATTTTACCATAGCCAAAGGTACAGAACCATCTCATGGTGAAGATAGGGGTAGGTGAACTAATTTTGATTCCAATTCCCCCACTTTTATCACAGCTGCTCTGTAACTTCAGGCACGTATTGAACTGTGCACTGTCAGTCCGATTTCTGTTACGAACCCTAAATAGCATTGACTAGGTAATCCATGAAGAATGAAGAGTAATTAGCCCACAGTTTTTGGGGCTCATTTGCTGAGGCCTTTCTTGTTTTTCTGGGCACATCATGGTGACAGGGCTGTATTCAGGAGAAAATGCCAGTCTGGCTGGTATAAAAGACCCACTCCTAAGATAGCCAAACCATTAACCCATGAATTCACAAGTCAATTAATTGGTTCTCTATAATCTTCCCTGAAAAGTCCCCTCTGGTCCACCTCTTAATACCTCACAATTAAGATAAACTTCAACATGAGCCATGGCACCAATTATGTCACAGTGGCCTTATCTGTAAGAACTACTTGGCTGTTTGATATTGCAAATATGATAATAAAGAGAAAATACAGACAGAAAAGACTTCTAAGTTTCAACATGCAAGAGTTCAAATGACTTTCAGATTGCAATGATAATCTGATAAATCAATGAGAGAGAGTCTAGTGGTGGTCAAAAATGAGCACTTCTCTCACAGCTGAGACTTCCCCTCCTCCAGTCATCTCAATCCAGCCTTACCCACATCCTTACAGTGAAAGCATCATCGTGGACCACCACCATCAGACCCTCTACCCAAGTCCATGCTCTTCTACATTGATGTATCACCTAACCGCTGACTTGTATGAATAGAAAAGAACTACTCCCTATTGGTTCTGGACATCCCAACCACCCCCACCCACCCCCACCCCCACCCACTCATCTACCCATGGCATTCAAATAGTAGCCTGTTATGGAGAACATTTGAAGGACCAGGGAAAATGTGTATTGCACAAGAATATTCTCAAGCCAGACAAAATCCCAGGATAGAGTGGAGGGGGGGTGATGTGTGACCAGCTGAAGGAGCTATTGGCATTTGATACTTGCTAAAAGAGGAAAAATCTGAGTTTTTAAAGGTGTGACCCCAGGTAATTGATTAAGCCCCAGGCCAGACCAGGCCAGGCCAGGTCAGTCCCAACATCCAAGAGGGGTAACACAAATTGGACTTGAGTTAAAAGAGAGAGAGAGAGAGAGAGAGAGAGAGAGAGAGAGAGAGAAACACATAATTGGGTGGGTAGGGAAGAGTTGGGGTAGGGGAATATGGTCAAACACATTATATGAAAGTCTCAAAGAACTGATAAAAATATTATTCAAAAAGTATATTCACGGGGCTGGAGAGATGGCTCAGAGGTTAAGAGCACCGGCTGTTCTTTCAGAGGTCCTGAGTTCAATTCTCAGCACCCACATGGTGGCTCACAACCATCCGTTATGAGATCTGATGCCCTCTTCTGGTGTGCAGATATACATGGAAGCAGAATGTTGTATACTAAATAAATAAAATCTCTTTTTTAAAAAAGTATATTCACATTTAGTATTGCTAATAGCAAATGGTGAAGACTATCCAAATGTCTATCAATTCATAAACAGAAAATAAGCAATGACATATCTAAGTAGTAGACTGTTACTTGGACACGGAATGCAATGGGGCACTAATATATGTGATGACATACATGATGGGCCTTAGGCTCAGGGAAAGACACCAGACACAGAGGCAACTTTATGGTATGTGTCTTTTACACAAAATAGAAAGAGGATTTGTGTTGTGTAGAGCTGGAGGGAGAAAAGGTGATAGCTGAAGAAAGAGTACAGAGTATAATTCTGAGGGGATAAAAATGTGAAAAATGTGTTGATGGTTACACAAACCTGTAAATATGTTAAAAACCACTGGATAGTAAAATTACATACTTTAAATAGGTATATTGTATGGCATGCTAATTATATCTCATAGAGTGACAGAGATTTTTAAAAGTATATACAGACTTCTTGAAATAAAAGTCACCATGTTGATCAGCCCTAAAATGGGGCTTCTGGTTCAATAAATCTAGAGTGAGGCCAGGATTTGCACCTCTAACAAGTGTGCCACTGATATTTATGCTGTTGGATCTGAGTAAGAACCATACTTCCAGAACCACTTCAGAAGGCCCTGCTCATGTCCTCTGCTCTCTGGCAATTGGGATTTCTAGTTTTGTCTTGGCCATGCTCAGCATGGGAAAATGAAGGCTTCTGATTTGTCTGTTTTAATGAGGGCATGTGCCTAAACTTATTGTAACTTGATATACCATGTTTAGTTGGTATCTCTGGGAGCCTGCCCTTTTCTAAGGGAAATAGGTGTAGATCTGGGGGAGAAAGGAGGTGGGAAGGAGGAACTAGGAAGATAGAAGAGAGGGGAAATTGCTATCAGGATGTAATAGATGAGACAATAAATAAAATTTTAAAAAATTAAAAAGAGCTGCAGACCCTAACGCAAGATACAGATTAAACCTAGACCCTCTGTGGGGAAGTCGCTGTTTCAGAAAGCATATGAGACTATTTCAGGACAGTTGGTATAACTAGCTTGGACATGAAAAATACCCAAGCATCTTGTCAGGAAACCTATGCATCCGTCATCAGAGATTCTATTTTGAAATTAATACATTCTTCACTTGAAGGACTCTATCAGGTTTTATGTAAAAATCCTTAATACTATTTTAATATGGTCATCTGTTACCTCACAGTTTCCCTTCCATAAACACACTCTGAAGAAAGTCATGAAGGATGTGTTGATGAGTCTAATCATAAGAGTGTTTGTCATAAGCTACACAAAAGCAAACATTTAGAAACCACTGGGACGTTCCATCACAGAAAGTAGAACAGACTGTGATGCATGGGTTTCATGCCACTTTCTAAATAAGCTGTGTCCGAGAAGCATTTAGACTTACAGGATCACTGTGATGCTGGCACAGAGTTCCCGAGTACCTGCATCTCGCCTCTCCTATTGTTAACTTTTTTCATTAGTGTGGCACATTTGTCACAATTAATGGATTGATACTGATAACTTATTAACTAAATGCCATGCTCTACTCCAACTTCCTTGCTTTTTACCTGACATCCCCTTTATTATTCGGGGTACCCATTTGACATTTTGCAACCCAGTCTCAGATTTTGTTTCTATGACCTTGAGAATTTTAAGTACTACTGGTCAGGCATCTTGTGGATCCTCTGCCAGCTTGAGCTTGTCTGGGGTTTTTCTCATGACGAAACTGAGGTTGTATGTATTTGAGAAGACTCCCAGAGGTAAATTGCCAATCTTACCACATCTATTCCAAAAGCACAGACTACCAGCCTGGCTCAGCACTAGCAAGCTTCACTTCGATCAACTGGCAGCGTCACTCAGGTTTTCCCACTGCATGGCTGCTTTCTAATTTGCTCTTTTTTTTCCACACTGCACTCTTTGGAGGAGAGGCAGCAAGCTCAGTTCACACTTCAGGAATAGAGTCATGTTCCAACTTCTCAAACACAGAACATCTACATTAGTTATCCTTAATTCTTCAAGGGAGACTTGCCCCTTTCTTTTGTTTGTTTGTTTGTTATTTGCATGGGCCTGGGCTTACAGACACGTCTTGTACAGTGCTGTAATGACTCAGCATTCCTTTATTTGCCTGTCAGTCACTCCTCCTGAGGAGCTCTTCCAGTTGGCTCTGATACCCCTTGGCTTCTCTCTCATTTCTTGAGTTGCATCTTTTAGCACTTTCATTCTTTCTAGCACTTCAGGATGCTCCAGGCTCATGTACTTATTGTCACAGGCCTAGAATCAGCCAATTCTTCAAGAAATCCTGGTTTGGCTTGGTTTTCTGTAGTATAATATCAGATACCAGTACCCAGGTGCTAAGTGTCCTTATAGGTATGAGGATAACAAATTTTATTATATCATCAAAATTCTAAGAGGTATTTAAATTGAACAAAGTGAAAATCAGCCAAACATTAAAATAAGCAGTTTACAAAGCATTATGATTTTATAGGCTCCTTCAGATATAGGGAAGGAGATACATTTACTTAATAGTGTGTTCCAAATCCCTAGTTGGGATTTGTCACTGTGTGACCATGACAAATAGAGCACATTTATAAACCAGGATGGAATAGTATACTATGTTCTGGCCAAACCACACACCCTGCTGGGATTGCTGAGATATTATTTTTGTGACATATGATTGCACTAATGACTATCTTAGGACATCCAAAGATAGGTGTTTTTTTTTTTTAATTTTCTTTGTCATGTATAACTACAATTTGAAGGTTTCTGTAGTTGCCATGGGTTCATTAGGAAGTACCTGCCCACGATTGATACAAGGTCACAGAGTTGCCTATTGACAGAGCTGGACTTAGTGTCTGAAGTCTGAGATTCCACCCCAGCTTTCTTCCCACAGCACTGGGTCCAGGGTGTAGCAGACCTCAGGGTAAACTGAAGACATCTTGGGAGTCACACACCCTGAAGGGGGTAGTTTACCTTGAGCAGAATAGGGTAAAGAATTGGATACCATGTATCACTGAAGAGAGTGGCTGCAATGCAGTTCCCTCTCCCCAAATGTCTCAACCTGCTTTTTATAACTGCATTTAAATACCTGGGTACTTTATAAAGAAAAGAGATTTGTTTCGTTTATAATCTGGGGACTCAAGGGCATGGTGCTGGTAGGACGAGAGTGTATATAAGAACAAGGGATCACACCACCCACTGGAACACAGAAAACAACTCAGGAGGCCAGCTCTTGGTCTTAATAACTTTCTCTTGGGATAACTAATTCCATCTCATTAATTTCCTTAATCCTTCCCAAGGGCATGCCCACAATGACATGGCCCTATCTTGTAAAGGCCTAGCCACCTGTACACTGCCATACTGAGGAGCAAATCTCTAACATATGAACCTTTTAGAAAAACCACAATCAAATAAATGAAAAAAAAACCTACCAAATTGTAAAGCCCAAACTTTTCATGAACGTGAAATGTATTTTTCCAGATTCTTTTATATTGTAAAATGCTAGAAATACTCTATGAGTCTACATCTGTTTAGTAAACCAAAACACCCCTGACTCCTACAAAGTTGAGGAGCATGGATTGCACCTCCCAACTACAGAAGAAAGTTTCAAACAGCTATGCTTAAGGTGAGATCCAGGGAGTTATGCTGTTGTTATGGTCTGCATGTCTATGCCCCCATGAACAGGATGAATACCTTTCTAAAAGGGGACCAAGGATCTCACTCATGCCTTCACATGGGAATGCATAGGCAATCTCATGCATTGGTTATTTATTTATTTTCCAAGAGAAGGTTTTTCTGTGTAGCCTTGACTGTCCTGGAACTAGCTCTTGTAGACCAGGCTGGTCTTGAACTCACAGAGATCCGCCTGCCTCTGTTTCCCAAGTGCTGGATTAAAGGTGTGCACCAACGCCACCCCACTGCTTACAGTGTCACATATTGGATGCAGCATTCTGATGAAGACAGTAAATCTGCTGTGCCTTGATCTTGGATTTCTTAGTCTTCTCAGAAGTGTGAAAAATAGATTTCTATTGTTTATAAATTAACCAGTGTAAGGTAATTTCTTGTAGCATCTCAGACAAAAACAATATTCATTAGAATAGCTAGAAATCACATTTTCTATAGAATTCTGATATGAGATCTTCAAAGTTGCTTCTCCAGAGACCAATGATCACAGGTGGCATGTTAATGTAAAAACTCATGGAACCATTTTACTAATTCTGTAGTTAAAAATCACACCACACATTCCATTACAGCTGTTAGGTCAGTTAAAATAAACTAATGAATCCCTATGTTAAAGAGAGAGCATACCATCTTATTGATTCGCTTATTGATAATGTGGGGATTTATGAGAGTTGGTCTAACTTGCATATTTGTTTTTTTTTGTGGACCCACACAATAATGCTATGGTATTTGTGTTCCTCATAGAAGTCCCAACCTAGAAACATCTCAAATGCCTATCAGCAGGAAAGCTGATGAACAAATTATGGCAAATTCATCCTTTTTAGTTCCCTACTATCACACAGCAAACTTCAAGACATCAAGGTTTCCACAATGGCATTTCTCATGATTTTGTAGACTTGATATGTTCAGCTGGCAACTGATGTGGCCACGATACATTCAGAGCATGGCCAAACCTGGGACACCTAAAATGGGCTGCTTGTGGCAAGAAAGGCAGTAGCAATGAATTAAGAAGTTACTGCAACAGTCCAGGGAATGGAGGCCAGGAGTGCAGCAGGAAGCGCATGGGGAACAGCAAGGAGTTGACTGTTGGATGTATTTCAAAAGAAGAACTAAGAAGATTTGTTGATGAAAGATATGAGACAAGTTATGAATATCTAAATGTTTTCATCCTGAGAGACAATCAGTATAGCAGGGGAAGATTTTGGCCTGCGGCTGGGGAGGTCTAAGGCCCTATTGCAAATGTTACTACAGTTGTTTGGTTATATGGATATGTTAAGCCCATCAAATTGTCTCTTAAATGTTTCTGTTTATGCCCATAGATTAGTGTATATGCCCATAGGAACTAATTTTTTCAGTGTATAGTAGTTACTACAGAAACTCATGTGATCAAAATGATGACAATAAGTGAAGAATGCTTAGCCCTAAAGAGGACCTTCCTACACCTTCTCCTAGGCTCAGGGAACATTGTGGAAAAGGAGACAGAAAGACTATAAAAGTCAGAGAAAAAGCAGGAGTGTTGTGGAGTACTGTCTTCCAGGTGTGACACGCCACTCTATTCATGAACTCACAAGAGCTGTGATTACCTGCACAAGATTGTACCATCAACATAGGGAGGAAAGGGTCACAGATAGGACCCATCAAAGATAGGAGAGGAACATAAGATCCCACCTCCCTGAGGAACTAATGGCAGTTGTTTTATGGTAGTACATATACTAGTTTATTGTTCATATTCCTGTAAATTATTGCTCTTCATAAAAGCAACCCTAATTAAACTTACTGGGGCACACACACACACACACACACACACACACACACACACACACACACACACACACACACTCACACATAGATTCAAAGTAGAAAAAAACTGGCTTGGAAGAAGACTGAGAGTTAATGGGAGGTGAATATGAGCAAATGTATTATATATATAATATACAAAAATGTCATAATAAAACCCTAATCATGCATAACTAATATGCAATTAGGAACACTAAGAGTAACAAACAAAAGAAGATAAGAAACAAACAGAAAATGAGACTGAAAAAAAGGAGTCAGTGTTTTAATAAAGCCAGAAAGTCAAATTTTACAGATAGGTCAATTAAGAGGAGCCCCAACAATTGATCTTGGATATAGTAACACAGAAATTCTTGGCAACCTAACAAGATCTGTTTTAGCAAAGAAAAAACAAAAGCTTAATAACGGACTAGCTTCCAGTGTCCATCTTCCCATGGCAACCTTTTGGTGTAATACACACTGGAATCGCTCTTTGTCAGAATGATGGGGAAAACATTATTTGGCATCAGAAGTAGGCTCTCTGAGGAAGAAACCCAGTGAAGATGAAGATCATCAATTATACTGAGAAAAGTGGTGCTGTCCAGGAGCCTCATTTCCATGAAAGCCCTGCCACGGTGATGTGAAGGGATTGCAGAATGAGGGGTTTGACCTGGAGAAGCACCAGACGCTTCTCTCAACAGTGCCTGCTAATGGGGCAATATGCCCAATGGAGGCAGACCAACAATCTATGGGTGCCCTGGTAGACACTGTAAAGACACTGTAGTCATTTTAACAATTCTGTGTTTGGAAAAACCTCTAAAGGTGATTCATCGGTGAAAGAATAGCCTTTCCAACCAATGATGTTTGATCAAAGAGATTATCATATCTAAAAACTGAAATTTAGTTGACAAAGTGTGTCATATATAAGAATTAACTCTAAAGGAAGCTGAAGTCTTGATAGAAACTCTAAAACTTTACTTTTTAGAATAAAAGAAGATGTGATCTTAGGGTAAGAAAATATTTCTGAGACATGACACTGTACAATCAAGAAAGGAAAAGTGAAAATACAATGGACATCAAAAATTAAAGTTCTTGTTCTTCAAAAGACAGCTAGGAGAAAAATGAATAAGAAAGAGAAACCAGACTAAGAGAAAAGATTTGAAAATCATATATGTAATAAAGAACTCGCATCTGGAATATCAAACTTCTCAATTCTCAAAGATTCAAAATAAAAATAATTAGAAAAATATGAAACAGATACCTCACCAAAGAAAGATACAGAGATGACACAGAAGCACATGGAAAAGCCCTCACTGTTTTCAGTTGTTAGGACAATGAAAGTCATAATGTAATACCACTAAATATCCATTACAATGACTTACCCTATAAAGTATTGGGTGGAGAAGTAGGGTCTTTCACAAACTATGAATACAATAATAGCCATTCAAGAAAAGCATCTGAAGGTTGTTTTTTTTTTTTTTTTTTTTTAAGAGGTAAAGGAACACTAGCCCACTCGAACATGTGGCTCTGCACTCCCCCCTACCCCCCATTCCCTTGGTTTTGCTAAAAACCATTGTATCACATTCCTAAAGCTATTCCTTCATTTGGCCACTTCTTCCTCCTGAGGCTGACTACCAAAGTCCAGCAGTGCAAAGTCCCCTTTGGTTCACCTAATTAACATGCCCAATTAAAATTAAATACCTCATCCTAACATGGGTTTCCCATTTTAACCTTTATATATACCATTAGTCCCACATCTGTCTCCCCTCTATCCAGAGGCAGTCCTTTGTCCCTCTGGGACAAATACTCTTTCCCCCTTTCCCTTGTCCTCTTCCCTTTCTCCCTAGTCCCCCATGTCCTTTACCACTGTGTTCTCGCCCATTCCAACACAGACCTCCCATTCTTCTCCTCTTAAAGATGACTCCTGTAAGGTCATTTGCTGCTGTTTTTCTGCCTGAGTCAGAAAGCAACCACTTTAACTTTTCTTCCCCACTTAATAAATGATCTCTCTCACACACACACACACAAAAAAAAAACAAGTGTTTGGGTGTGGTCTGTGCCTAATCTGGGGTCTGGGAGGAAGCCCCCACTGTACGGAGGGTCTCCTGAAGTAAATATATACTACAACATGCAATAGTCATTCTACTTCCAGGCATCATACAAAGAAGGTTCATGACAGCTGGACTTGTGTTTCCAAAAATAAAGAAAATTTAATCTGTTGGTTTACTGGTAAATGGTCAAACTGTGGTATGACCCATACAACAGATTATTATTCAGAAAAAAAAATATGCTATTGACTTAAGTTCTCCTGGGACTGACCACAGAGATAATGATGTTGGTTAATAGGAACAAGACAAAAATCAAGTCAGACTTAATGATCCATTTATAAAAAATTATAGAAAATGTAGATTCTTGAACAGTGACAGAAAGCAAATCAATGGTTGGTGAGAAAATAAGGTGAGGAGGTGAACGCTGGTCATAAGACAGAGAATACCAAATGGCATGAGAAAAATCTTTGGGGGCAACTATCTATTCATAGATAGATATATGTATGCACAGTTCAAAAGAAATTTCACACTTTAAACATGTGCAGCTTGTTGAACATCAATTATGTTTCATAAACTGTGATATAAAAAAACTGGGAGAGATATTTGCTAGATATAAGTTCAATGCACAAAACATATACTTTCCTCATTTAATGCTATTACTATTTGGGTGTGTATGCATCTTCATGTGTGTACAGGTAGGTGCACATCCATGAAGAGGACAGAGAACTGCCTCTGGTGTCATTCCTCAGGGACTGTCTACCACCTTTTGTTCTTCAGACAAGGACTCTCAGTGGCCTAGAACTAATCAAATAGGCTAGGCTGGCCGACAAGTGAGCTGAGCCCCAGTAATCTAACAACTCTCCAGTGCTGGGATTACAAGTATACACCATACACTACCATACATAGCTTTTTTTTTTTTTTATTTGCATGGGTGCTGGGAAAAAAAAAAACTGGGAGACTAGTATAACTAGAGACAGACAGTTCTTTTGAGGAGTTATACCAACGGGCATATCATGTCCACTCTGCAGTCCACGAGCCACATGTACCCTGGGATAACCATGAATTGTTCTATTACTTAACATCATTACCCTGAGGTCAATTCATGGAGAATTTAAATCAATGGCATATTCTTTTATGTTGTGAATAATAATTCATTGCATGTGTCATACCACAGTTCAACCATTTACCTTTAAATCAACAGATTAAAACCATGAACTTAATGAAAACATTATGAGATTTTCTGTGACTATTTTTTCCATAATTTAATTATGTGATTCTCAAATGTGAACTTTCTAGATGAAATCATGTTGCAGTGTCAAAAGGTTGGATCCATTTGGGAAAGTGATTTATGGTGGCACGGAGGGAATCAAACTTTTAGTTTTAGGTTTTGTTTTGTTTTGTTTTGTTTTTCAAATGGGACACATTCCAGGAGACATATTTGTCCACTAACCCAGTAGGAAAGAAAATTTAGCAATAAAGGAGACACCTGTAGCAGTGATAATCTTGAGCAGACTAGAAAAGATGGAGACTGACATGCAAGCAGCAGGGGGGAACGGAGGTTATACAGCTCAGATGCCAGAAGCAGATGGACACAGAGTGGCAGCTGGGCAAGTTCTCTTTGGACTGTGTCCTTTTTAGCAAAACCTAAAGCAAGGTCGTTAGATGGGAACAAGGGAGAAGCTCTGCAAGTCTATGAAGAGAGGAACGAAGTGAGCAGAAAATGAAGCCGGGGAAACAGTAAAGGTTCACCCAAGAACAGTGGCCATGAATTTGACAGGGGGTGGGGGAGTGCATATGGTCGGATAATCTTCTACTGCTAATGTGTCTGCAAAATATGCCCTGTTCCTCCAGACTTTAAACCCATCAGATTCATCCAAATAGCCCCCTGCTGTCCATCTAGTTACTGTTTCACTTTTCTTTACAAATGTGCCCTATGCATCTTTGCTTATTGTCCACCCTTGCTGCATCCCACACTGAGAACTATGCTTGGTAGGCAGTTGATGAGGAAGGGAGACTACAAGGAGCACTTTCCTCCTCCCTCAAGGAGAGTCTGTAACAGCTAAGTGAGGCAGACACTCCTAGGGGAAACTATGAATATTAATGTGCCTTCAAAGTGTCCTTCCTGTGGCTGTAGCTAAAATCTTTTTTCTTTAGAGGGGAAAGGGATTAAGCATGCCCAAAAGTATTCCTGTCCACCACCGAAGATATGAGTTAAACATGTTCTCTCATTCTGCCTCTTATATGTAAATAAAATTTATATTAACACCGCCCTCCTTAGGATTATCCTAATTTGTGTGCACCATCTGTTTCCTGCTGGGACTCTGATAGAATGAATACCTGTTTGTGAACAATGACTTAATAACTCTATACTCCATAACAGCCTCAATACAACAACAGCCATGGGCCAGCAACGTCGCCACCCTCAGGGAGTTTGGTAGAAATGCACAATTCCAGATCCAACCCCAGACTTGCTGGATCCCAGTCTAGAATTTGAAAATTCCAAGATGTTTCCTTTGTAAGTTGCGACCCAAGGAGCATCACATTGTTCTAAATTTTATTAAAGCTTTTTGAGGGAAAAAAAAAGAAGTTAAGGGAAAAAAAACAAGCCAAGACTTAGTTCAGGTTATGGGATCTCACGTCTCAGAAATCTAACAGGACCCATGAATGGTTTAACCTGTTACTCTTGAGATTAAGGAGTCCCTGAAATAAAATGGTTTATTGAAGCATTGCTGATGTTATTCCCAAAAGGACTGCTTCTAAGACAAGTTTCCAGAGCTCCCAGGAGCAAGGGCAAGTACTATTTGGAGAAGTATCTGTTAGAACAAAAGAAGAAAGAGCATTTTCCTATTAAAAGATTAGAGGAAGGGTTATATGAAGAGAAAACTGCAAGACAAGGTCAGCCAGCATGGAGAAGTCAACATGGTTTATCGATGGGTTGGTGATGTAAGCAAGGTGTCGGTTTAGGTTTTAGCATACATTCAAGAATGTAAAATGATCTTTTGCCATTTCCCTAGTCTCACTTTGCTTCTATCTGTAGAGCCTTCTAATTAATTTTAGAATACTGTTGAAACTTTCTCTTATCAAGCTTCATAAACACAAATACTAGAGAGTCAGTTTAGGATCAAAATGTCAAGTGTGGGAATAAGTCAGGAGGTATATTAGTTTTGTTGTTGTTGTGAGCAAACATCCAGCAGAAATAAGGAAGTATTTACATTGCTCACGGTTTTCAAGGTTTTAGTCCACCATAATGTGGGGTTATCACAGAGGTACTCACACCATGGCACAGCAGCCACACTTTAATAGAAGAGACCAGAACTTGCCCAGAGACCTATTTCTAAACAGACCTCATCTTCTGCAGTTCTACCATTTCCCAACAGTGTATTAAAATTTTGAATTTTATCAATGGATTTAAATGATTCATAATCTGTTTGTCCTTGGAAACATCTTCACAGACATACTAAGAGATATGTTGTAACTTAAGCAGGAGCTTCTCAATCCAACCAAGTTGAATCAAGATCAATCATTGTGGCAGGTCTTGCTCTGTCATCCTTAACCATAATTCACTATTCTCCATATTGCTCCGGTTCCCAAGAACCTCTAGATCTCTCAGGCATGTATTCTTTATCTTCCTGCCAGCATCTTCCTTCATTTATCTATTTACTTAACTTATAATCTGAGCTCACTTTTTTTTGAGGGGGGGCAGGGGCCCATCATTACACTCCCTGTTCTGTCCTGTAAACTCCTTTCTTGGCATCTAAATTTCAGTTGGGATAAGAATGTCATTTGTCTAATTTGTCTATTTGGGCAAAGCTTTCAGCATTGGTGTCTCTCACAGACTAAATGAAGGGTTAGCTATCAATTTCTGAATCAGCAGTCATTAGGTCATGTGATGTGGAACATAGCTGCCTTAGGTTATCTGTTCAACAGGGGCAGTGAAAAAAATCATGCCATGATTATGCCTAGTCTTAAGTGATTCAAAGCAGGGTTTCAAATCTTGGTTGCAGACTCCTTCCCCTAAAGTACTCACAGGAACATCTGTATCTCTGGCAGCCTCTGATATCAAGGCTAAGAGATTACTTCATGTTCAGGGTATTTCAAGTGTTGTATAACAAAATTAATTACGTTTAATTAAACTTATCCATTTTTTATGGCCCCAAACAAATCCAGAATGCCATGTAAGCTTATGAGATGGCAGCTCTCCAAAGGCTTTTGCTTTCAGAGACTTATGTAATTTTAGGGATTATTTTACACTAGCGAGTCTGATGAATGGCCTTTCAGCCTTGGTTTAGCAGCAAGAATTAGTCTCTGGGTCCTAGAAAATACAAACTGTGTCTTCTCTTGTTCCTAAAACCCTGCAATAGCTTGCTCCCTCCCTCAAACAAGCACTGTCCTTTTTCCATCTGCTCATTTTATGATACACTATAATTATGCATTTGGTTCCTTCTCCCAACTAAATAATTGGAGGCAGCAGAGGGAAACAGTCTCTCACAGGACAGGTACAGAGTGTGCAGCAGGCTCAGTAGTACAGTGAACCAATGGCTATTCTCATTTGTTATGTTTCTCTCAGGTTGTGAGCTAAACCAGGACTCAGAGTGTTTCTTGTTCTGCAAGCAAAGAGGTACCTAACATATTTTACCTTGGCCCAGACTGAAGGAATATCTTTGTCTCTAGTTCATGCTGTCCAGGGCGTGGAGGTCTGTCTGACAGGAGCTGACAGAGCAAACTTGACCTATTACCTAACTTTTAGATAGTTTTCAAAATTAGCAAAGAACACACTGAACTGCTTAACAAGAATCCACTCAATTCTACAGATAAAACACAACCCAAAGTATTTTATAAAACAAATGCCTTACAATATATTTATTCAGTATTATATAGAAGCAGCCAATAGGCTTAATTCCTCTTCAGGATAAACAACTAAAATGACACAGCATAAAATCAATGGTAAGCCTTTAGTTTATGCACTCTTGTACTTCGTGATCTTTGAAAGTCTTTAAGGACAAGAGACTGTCAGAAACCCTAATTTCAAAATCTTCTTGGGTTTTTAAACCCTGATTTCCTTTCTTACTTACCTTTTCTTAAAGTAATTACAACTAGTTTTATGTCCATAAACTCTATCTCCTTCCTACAGAGGTGACTGAACAGTGTACTGCACCATACGTTTAATCAAGTTCTCTTGATTTAGGGTGGATGGTTTATAAGAGCAAGAGGTTTGGGAAAACCAAGCCAAAGCAATGTCTTCTGGACAGGGTAACACTGTTTCACTCTTATATTCACAGCAGCTGTGACTGTCTGCACATGACTGAGCCACTCGTGTACCCCTCCTCAAACATGGCTAAGGGAAGGGTACATGACTCCCGTCAGAGCTCAAGAGCTCCTAAGAGCTCACAGATACTAGGCAAGGGAGTCAGTTTTCTTTACAGATGTGTTCCCTTGTAGGTTGACCATAACCCAGTGGATGACCCCAAAGCCATGCATTTATAGGCAACACTAATTGGACTTAGGAGGACATGAAGTTGGGAGAGGGATATGAATAGGGGGTGGTGGCCAGGAGGAGCTGGAGGGAGGAATAGTGGATAGATTATGAGTTAAATAGTGTGTGGGTGGGATTCTCAAAAATTAAAAAGATATCATATTAAAAAGTTAGTACATTTCTCTTGGTTTACTATGAGCATTCATTAAATCAAAGCCCTAATTATGAATTATAGGGAAGGTGCTATATTTAGCCTGAAGGGTATATAAGATGGATAAAATACAATCCTGTTCTCAACTGTCTGATAACAGGGTAACAGGTTTATAGACAAAGGTTGATTCTATCACATGACAGACACCATAACAGAAGGAAATAGAGGAGGAAACATGCTCAGATTATGGGCTACAGAGAGAACTCTCAGGGAAGGCAGGTTGAAGAATGTGCTGGTAGAAGCAGAGATTAGTTAACAACCTCAGGGTTTGGGAATGTTCCAATAAGACTTAACTGAGTAAAGGCTGAAGATCACAGAATAAGCTATGGACCAGTCACTAAAGAGGAGTCAGCAGGAGCAGTGTAGTGCAGAAGGGGGAAAACTGGCAGTCATGTTGATTGTGGGAAGATGGTCACTCATGGGGACACTGAATATACAAGGAAGATGAGACAGTTTTTCAGAGACAAATACAGACAGGCTCAGTTGGAAGTGTTAAAATACTTAGAGGTTGTGCAATCAATCTTCCTTAAGAGTCAGGATTAAATTTACAGCTATTACTGAAGATTAGTTTTGGTAGTGAACGGGATAGGAAGGTGGGGTTAAGAAAAGAACCCCAAGTCTGACAGTCTACATTAAAATCAATGATTTCATGTCAATGCCCAGCTTTCTCCATTTCTCCATGACACCTGCTAAACAGATGACATGAAGAATGTTTTCAGAGGTCAAGAGAATGTACAAATAACTGCCAGCAACCTGTAAGTGTAAGTACAAGGTGTTACTTTTGAGCAGGCTAAATTACCAATACAAAACCTGCTTCAGAAGTTTATCACATATTTTAATTTTATAATCTATGGAAGTATCTTTCATATTACTCAACACAATGAAATCAATAGTACTTTATAGAAAATGTTTATTTTTTTGAACTAAATTAAAAAATACTCATTCTTTGTCAGTGCTAATCCATTATATTGTTTCTTCAGAGATAATGAAATATACATAAAAGTATTAGCCATTTAACAATAACATTAAGATTTCTGTATTGTATGAAAGATGGGTGTGAACAAGGAATCCAGAACCTGCTTGTAAAACAAAGAAACAGGGACTAGGTACACAGCTTAGCAGTAGATCACTTGCCTAACATGTGCAAGGCCTTCCACAGCTCGGTGAAAACAAACAAAATAAGCATTTCCAATGGTGGGTAAATTCTAATAGAGTACACAGTGCAAAATGGTAAAGTGTACAATACATCCTTATTTTGAGTATGTTCCTTGATGTTTCAAAACTCAGTCTGTAAAAGAAAACCAGAGATGTGATCGTTTCTGTCAGAAAATTTATCCTCTGAGAATGGGACACATAGTACCTAACTGCTCCGTAGCTCTTTTCAACATCTTGCCCACATAATGATGTCCATCAAAGTCCATGAAGGCACAGAGAATATTTAGTTTTGACTTTTGAGTAAGTGTAACACCAGCTCTTCATCCTCTGCTAAAGACAGGCCTGTATCCAAAGGCTCTAACGTTTCCCACTTGGCTTTCTTTCCATGCCGACTTCTTGGTTGTACATCGTCCAAGTCCTCTTCAGTGTTGTTCCTTTTCCTCATTCCTTGCTTCTTCTTGGTGTCACTGGTGGGAACAAATCCAATGATTTACTTTATAATAATTAACTCAGTATAGAGTCAAACATTTAAAATGGGACAGAATAACCCAAATGTAAAACAGATAGTTGGTAAAATGGCGTAAATATGAGACCAAAAGAAACCACAAAACCAAGATACCAATGCTATATATATACACCTGCCCATAAGTGCACGGTTATAGGGCCTATCACAAACCAGGCACATGAAGTGTACTGTATAAACTATATGACATTCAATACAATAATTATAGGGTACTCTGGATATATTATCCATAATTTGAAGACACTGAGAAGCCCCTTAGGTATGCCAGAGTATAGTCTATCCTTGTTTTAACATAACAAATTATCTCTATTTAAAGTTAAGCTACCCTTTAGGTAGCAGGCTACATAGGCTCTAGATACAGTAGTATCAGGTACTACTTCTAACATTAGCTGAATTACATTATGATAAAGAACCTAAAATGTCAAAAAGCACCAAATCAACTTTCTTCCGTTAAAAATGCATACCTAATGTGCACACACAGTCTTAAGAAACTAAGTACTGTTGGATAATCCTGCACACATCCTGAATACTGGCCATAAAAGTAGAACTAACTTCTGAGGGGGCAAAATAATCACTGAGTGCATTAAAGACAAAACACGGGGCAGATGAAATGGCTACCTGATTTCAATCCTGGGAACTCACATGACAGAAGAAAATTATTCTCTGACTTCCACAAGAGGCCATGAGACACTCATAGATCAATAAATATATTTTAAAAAATCATCAAAAAACTTAAATATATACATATACATATATATACATACATACATATACATATATATATACATACATACATACACATATACATATACATATACATATACATATACATATACATATACATATACATATACATATACATATATATATATATATATATATATATTCAAGATGACTCAACTGAAGGGCATGGAGCAAGATGGCAGCTGAGTAGAACGGCTGACAATCTCCCCTGTCCCACAGTCACCAAGTTGAATAGCTATTTACATACTAAGTGATCAGCACAGAGCTAAGGAAGTCAGCAATCATTTCAAAATAGCTCACTATAGTAAGAAGACATTTTTATAAACCTCATGGTAACCAAAAAAAGCAGACATCTGTAACTGACAAATGCTAAACAATAACAGGAAATCAAAAACAAAGTAACAGAGCATTTTCCTCAATTACCAAGAAAGACTGTGATCGACAAATAACCACAATACTAGATATTTTATACAGAACCCACCCAAATACCAACAAAATATTGGAACTAATAAGCAAACTCAGCAAAGATACAGAATGTAAAATCAACATATAAAAATCAATAGCATCACTATAACAGTGAGTTATCTGAAATACAAATCAAGAAGCCTATTCTATTTATAGTAGTTATAAAAATAAAACATTCAAGAATACTTAAGGCAAAGGAGCTCAACAATGAGATACTAATGAAAAACTTAAAGAGGAAACAAAAAAGTAAAAATGCATTCTATAGATTAGAAGAATCAATATTGTTTAAAATGTCCAAAGTGACTCCCAGAGTCAAAACAATCTCCATAAAAGTGTCAATGTCATTCTGTACAGAAGTTGGGAAAACAATTCTAAAATTTACATGGAACTAGGAAAAACAAATACCTAAAATTTACACGAACCCACAAAGAGGTGGGAGAAGGGGAGAGAACAGGGGGGAGGAGAATACGGAGGGAGAGAGGGGGAAGGAGGGAAGGAAGGAGGGGAGGGGAGAAAACAGTAGCCAATCAAACTCTGAGGTTTAATTATTTACTTAGAATTATTCTGAGAATTAAATGAAACCAGATAAATAAAAACATACAGTAGATCTTAACACATTAACTAACTTTCTGCATAAAAATTACATCCATTCAAAAGAATTCTCACAGTGGCTGTATATAATAACCAACAAAAAATTCTACATAAGTATTATATTATATTCCAACTACATGATGTATTCAAAAAAGAACAAATTGTTCAAGTTTGAATGGACTCCATTACTGTTTAGAAGATAGCCTGATATAAAAGTGAAAGTGCCTAATCAGCATATCCATTTATAACCAGCTGGAAGCAAAACTATAGATAAGTCCCCCATTTACCTCCTAGAAGCCCAAATGCTCTGACTCAGCCATTTTCTTCACCAACAGAGGAAAGGCAAGCTAGATGGCATGATGTGGCTATTCAAAGCCAGAAAAGGACGCCTGGAGCATGAACATGAAAGACTTCAAAAAGAACTCAGCCAGCAAAGAATTAAGATAATTATTTTAAAAAAAATAGAAGCTAAAAAAAAATATTTAGGCCTAATGTGCTTAGGAGTGTGGCCAATTCTGTGCCAATCCCACTAGGTTATAGTGCCATGAATAGATGGTGAAGACAATGCTGGTTTTGTCTAGCTTGTATACTGAGCGCACCTTGGAGAGGCTCACAGAAAGCTTAATTAGTAGGCTCTACTAATGCATCTTCCTCATTTAATGTGCTCTTGCACATTATATTCTCTGCAGAAAATAGCTGCTTCAGATTTTTTTCAAAGGAAAATCAGATATGAATGTTACCTATATTCAATAAGCAACTGAAATTTTAGGAAGACATTTTATGATTGCTTTCTATAGCAAATAGTGATATGAATAACAAATCATCTGGTAATAGGATGGGAATTCTACAGATAATCTTCCACAAAATTTAAGCCCTAAAACATAGTAGTCAGAAAAACAACAATCTGGTTTCATTCAAAAAGGCCTCTTTCCAATGTTCTTCCAATGCTAGAAGCCCTCAGCTGTTTCACGCCCTGCTTTATTAGGCAGGAGGCCTCTGTCCTCTGAGCACTTGGGCGCTCACTGAATCTAAGGAGGGACTGACTGGGCTTCCTCATCAGTTAGCCATGTACAGGCCATGTCCAATTAATTTCTTAGTTCTTAAATTTTTCTTCTACAAATCCTAGGGTAGCCTGTGGCCAAGATCTATCAGGTAGTGTATAGTAGTTGTGATGGTTAATACTGACTGATAAATTGACAGATCTAGAATCACCCACAAGACTAACACCTGGGCATATCTGTGAGGGAGTTTCTTGATCGAGTTAAGTGAGATGGGAGAATCTACCCTAAATACCAACTGTAACACTCCATGAGCTGGGGTCATGTACTGAATAAAACTGAAAACCACCTGGGCATCAATATTCATCCCTCTCTGCTTCCTGACTGCAGATGCCATGTGACCAACTTCCAATAGTCCTGCTGCCATCTCTTTCCAGCCATAATGGACCATATCCTTAGAACTAACCATTCTTCCCTTAAGTTGCTTCTTCTCTGGTATTTGCTTACAGCAACAAGGGGAAAAAACAAAACAAAACAAAACCTCACCCACAAAACACAACACCACAGTGCAACACAGCAACACACCACCAATGTCATTTAGCAAATAGTTAGTAAAACCTCCTGAAAATACTGAGGCTGGAAAAATAAAAATGTAACTCCAAAAGAGAAATGCACAATATGAAACCCATAAAGTGAACCCCAACGAACTGAAGGGGGCAAAGTAGCACAAAGCTAACAGGTAGGTAGGTAGGTAGGTAGGTAGGTAGGTAGGTGTCTTCAGTGTGGGCAGAGTATCTGTGTTTGAGTTCCACGTTTTATCCTCCTATCAGCACCCCTAAAGAACGTAAAAGTGCTGACCTCTTTCCCCAACCTTCAAATGTTTGAGCCAAATGTCAAATAGGGCCATATTACAATAAGCAAATATTAATAACCTACCACTTGATAAAGCACATCATAAAACATAAAAACAAGGTTTAGCTTGGAGCACCAAAAGCTCCACCAATATCAAAGTCAAAAAATTCAGAGATACTAATCTTTTAATAATCTAAACCATAGAGACTTCATTAGTAATGTGTGCTTAAAGAAAAAATCATACAACTAAGTAGAGAGTAAAATATTATCATTTGATATGTAATATAAATAGACAGCAAGAGGGAAAATCATTGACTGAGACTTTACTGGAAACAGTAATACAGAAGCATGCCACAGTACCTACACCAAATACCTGAGCCAATTATTTACTGGTAATAACGAAGAAAAGTGAAAAGTGGAGTGCGAAGTTTTAATATATTAAGAACTGACTTTTAAATGGGACATGACTTTCTTATTTCCTAAGATCTCTGAACTCCAAACTCAAAAATCTTCTAGAAGCAGAACTTATTTTATTATAGTTTTGATTTTTCTGGCTTCAACATTGAAATTATTTTCAGACCATTTAAATTGTATTTCCTACAACAAGAAAAGCATCTGTGTTAAACTCAAGAGTAACAAAAGATGGTGGGAGGAGACATGACACCCCAGTCTGCACAATGGATCAGCATTTCCACCAGTGCTCTCTATTGGGAGTAAGGCATCTCTTCCCTGCTGTCATGTCTTGCATTTCAGACTCATCTCCAGATCATCATCTTCCCTTGAAAGGTACACAGGCACACAACTGGCCTATTAATATAGATCTCTTTCCTTGAATTCAATATAGCTCAAATTGTTTATTAGTCATTTGACATCTAGTATTTCTACTGTCTGAAACTAATGTGATTTTTCTCACCTGTATGACATTTGGCAGCACCTTTCAAAAGTTTTAAAGTAAGCGTGCCCAGAATTTTTTCCCCCTGGGAATCTTGCCCAAGACAATAATTAAGGGTATGCTCAAAGATTTCTTAAGAAAGATACTTAAGATAGAGCTATTTTTAATTTCGGAAAGTTAACAACCCTAAAATCTGCCCCTAAAGAATTAATTCATTGAACACATTATAAAATTAAACATGAGATATTAATTAGCTACTGCAAAACTTTCTTTATGAAAACTGAAAAAATTAAGAAACCAACACAGAATGAAGATCCATCCACATTTTAAAAATGTATGTGTGGAAAATGATTTGGAGGTTTATTTTTAAATGTTCTTTTTGTTAATGCATGTATCTTCTGCTTTTTCTGTAACCATCCTATATTAGTCTTTGAAATAAAAATTAAATTCAAAGTTCTAAGTAGCTAAGTACATGTTAATTATTCTTTATAATTCCACAGAGCTTCAAAGCACACAGTGTGGGAAAAAAGGGGGGTTCCCATTGATAACTTAGCACAGAAACAGGAATGGTAAGACTTGGTAGTTCAGGATATATGGATGACGGGTTATTTTCAGTAGTCTTTAAAAAGCTAGGAGTTGTAGTACACCACTGTGATCACAGCACTTGGGAGGCCAGGGAAGTTGCATTGCAGGTGGAAGCCAACCTGGGGTGCATAATGAGATTCTGTCTCATAAAAAACAGAAGAAAGCAAAAAAATATAAGCTAAATTACCCCCCCCAGCCCTTGTTTAGGCTGCCAGGGCATCTCTACTTTCTGTAGTCATGTGCTACGTTTAGCCTACTTCTTTCTAATAGGATCCAGTAGACTAGAATGGCTATAGATCTTATATACATACCCTACCATGAAGTTAGTGTCAGTTAGGATACATAATGGGAAAAAGAATATTGGAATGAAAAGTAGCTAAAAATCTCCACTGGTGGGAATACAGGTAACTACAGGATCATTATTACACTATTAGGTTACATATTTAATTGCAATAATTGTCCAAAGCATTCATGATTCAAATACTAGGATAAATTATTCATTCTTTTCTTAGAGAAGGCTTTCAACAATTCTTCAGACTTTATTCAGAGAGGGCTTAACTAACTACTTCATTAAAAGTAACTTCCAATTATGCCTTCACCAGTTATTTCTTTCAAGGCCCTCATGACCAACTGTGTCCTACTTTCTGCTTATTTCTTTATGGTCTGTCTGCTCCCCAGCAGTATACACTCTATAAGAGCTAGGATCCATTCTTTTTCATTCTCTGCCTACTGTAGTGTCAAGTTTGAGTTTGTTAACTATCTGCGTACATAGAGTAAATGATGAAGAACCAAAAAATGACACTACCCAGTTTCTGGCTTTGTTATATAGACACTCTGTATATCAAATAGATCCTATGGCATTAATTTCACAACATCATTCATTTCGACCAAGGCAGAATATTTTTGCAGACTATTCCAAATATAGGGGCTGACATTTTGAATATCAAGCACTTAATGAACAATTCTGAAATGGAAAATAATAAAAGGAGACATTTCCAGAAAACATTATAGTTTATCAATTACATATCTAGAATCTTCTTCACCTTTACTAATTACAATGATTATCATGCATCACTGACCTTACTGCGTTTCATATCTGGCTTTCTTTTTACTTTCATTAGGTCTTCAACAATAATCTTGCAAGTTAGGCATTATCATTTGGTTGACTGTGAAAAACAGAGCTTTAAGTAATATGTCTAAGTTCCAATACTTGTAAAAGAAATTAAAATTCAAAGCTTTGAATGCAGGAAACCAAATTGTTGTTGTTGTTGTTTTTTAAACACACACTTAGTTTCCCCAAACCCACACTTCTTCTCATGTTGCAAAGTTTATGTCAATATCCAAAACTACATGGGGTGATGAATGTGAACAAACACTCAGTTGTCTCTTGGTTCATAGAACCTCATGTTGCTCACATACCACTCCTTGCTAGAGTAACTACTTTTGCACTATCGATGCTTCTGAGATCATTCTACAGGACTAGATAGAGAGGGAAACTGACTCTATGATATACTTTTCCATCAATCAGAAACAAGTACGGGGGGGGGGGTTATATGTTGCAATAGCGAGAACAAAAGAAAAATTGACACCTGACATGAATGTAGTTAACTGCTCACATTAAACAGCGTATTTTAAAATATTGTCAGGGATTAGGAAAACAACACATACCCGGATCAGAATGTCCTTTAGCTGGCCCTCTGTCCTGCAGCGAGCGCCCCGGCTTCAGGTGAGGCTAGTCACTGCTCTGCCCCCCAACCTCCCCCATCAACCCCTGCTCGCTTCTGCCTGAGCCCACCCAGACCAGAAGGGCCACACTGAGTCTGGACACACCTCACCCTTGTCCACCCATCGCCCTCTGCCATCTGGCTGCCGCCAGAGGCTGAGCCCTCCTTCCTGAACATTACACCAGTAGCACAGACATTAAGTTTTGCAATTAATAAATGGGACCTCCTGGAACTGAGAAGCTTCCGTAGGCAAAGGACATAGTCAGTAAGACAAAACGACAGCCCACAGAATGGGAAAATATCTTCACCAATCCCACATCTGACAGAGGACTGATTTCCAAAATATACAATGAAGTTAGCCACCAAAACACCTAACAATGAAATTAAAAAGTGGGGTGAAGAACTAAATAGAGAATTCTCAACAGAGGAATCTGAAATGGCTGAAAGACACTTAAGAAAGTGCTCAACATCCTTGGCCATCAGAGAAATGCAACTCAAAACAACTCTGAGATACCACCTCACACCTGTCAGAATAGCTAAAAGCAAAAACACCAATGACAACCTATGCTGGAGTGGATGAGGAGAAAAAGAAACACTCCTCCATTGCTGGTGGGAGTGTGAACTTGTAAGACCACTCTGGAAATCAGTATGGCGGTTGCTCAGAAAAATGGGAATCAGTCTACCTCAAGATCCAGCAATTCCTCTCTTGGGCATATACCCAAATAGTGCATGTTCATACAACAAGGACATATGTTCAACCATGTTCATAGCAGCATTGTTTGTAATAGCCAGAACCTGGAAGCAACCTAGATGCCCCTCAACTGAAGAATGGATACAGAAAATGTGGTACATTTACACAATGGAGTACTACTCAGCAGAAAAAAAAAGCAATGGAATCATGAAATTCGCAGGCAAATGGATGGAACTAGAAGAAACCATCCTGAGTGAGATAACCCAGTCACAAAAAGACAAACATGGTATGTACTCACTCAGATTACCAGCCTACAATCCTCTTCACCAAAGAAACTAGGAAACAAGGACTCTAAGGGAAAAATGCCTGGACCCAAGGAATGGGAAGGGGCAGGATCTCCTGAGCTAATTGGGAGCATGAGGGTAGGGGAGAGGGAACTGCCAGAATGAGAGGAGGAGAGGAGAGGAGGAAATGGAGGAGCAGAAATATTGAGTTGGGGGAAGGACAGAGGAGAGCAGGATGAGAGACACCATAATAGAGGAAGCCATTATAGGTCCAAGGAAAGATCTGGCACTAGGGAGATTTCCAGAGACCTACAAGGATGACACGAACTGACAATCTAGGCAACGGTGGAGAGGATAACCTAAATGCCCTTTCCCTACAATGAGACTGATGACTACTTTTTATGCCATCCTAGAGCCCTCATCCAGTGGCTGATGGAATCAGAGGCAGACACCCACAGATATACACTGAACTGAACTCTGGAACTTAGTTGTAGAGAGGGAGGAATGAAGATCAAAGGGGTCAGTACCAGGCTGGTGAAACCCACAGAAACAGCTGGCCTGTACAAGGGGGAGCACATGGACCCCAGACTGCTGTCTGGGAAGCCAGTTTACAGGACTGATCCAGACCCCTGATGGATGTCAATTAGGAGGCCTCCAAACTCTAGCGCCCCCCCCCCCCACGGAGGTGGATTAGTATTTTTCCCTGGTGTAAGAAGGGACTTTGACAGCCCATCCCACGTGAAGGGATACACTCTCAGCCTGGACACATGGGGGAGGGCCTAGGCCCAGCCCAGGATGGTGGGTGGACTTTGGGGAGCCTCCATCGAGGGCCCTACCTACCCTGCCTGGGGAGTGGAAGGTGGATGGGGTGGGGGGTTGGGAGAGAGAGGGAGAAGGGATTGACATGTGAAGCAAGCTTGTTCCTAATTTGAACTAATAAAATTTTTTTTAAAAAAAAAATGTCCTTTAGCTGGAAAATTACATTCCCTGGGTTTGAAGCTTGTTGAAGTTAGAACTATTATACCAAGCCTTAAGAATGTTTCAAGTGTTATAAGACATGGCTGTGATCTAGGCTAGATTTGCTAAGAAAACCTATCAATACCTACCAAATGCAGTGCTTTATTGGAATACAGTGTAGTGGAATTTACTTTCAAGGATATTAGGGCAAGGAGTTCACACAAGCTGGACTTTGGAAAAGAGGATGTACTATATTAGAGCTCCTGCCCTGAGGAAGGCTGTGTGTATTTATATGTGTTTCATCATAAAACAGAAGATCAACACCAATGTACACCTTAGAAACCTAACAAAAGCCAGCCCAAAAGGCTGCGGGGGGGGGGGGGGGGACACATTTTATTGTAGTATCAGTACAGATCTTCAACTTCATTATCCTTCTCTCTTTTTTCTTTTAGAATGCAGAGAAAAGAATTGTAGACTGGTCTAGTTGCCAAGAAGATGAGGTGAGTATTTAGAGGTATAGAAACAAATACTCCCTTAAAAAAAAAAAAAAAATCCCTGAAGTTTAACTGTCTGTGGAAACCCAGTGTAGACCCAAGTTCAGCATCTCAGTGCCCAGTTTGGGTAACTATTTCTACAAAACTTTACTCAGTCAATAAATGCAGCTTGGATTTTTTTCCCTACATAATTTAAAACTAGTAATAAATAAACATGTAATAATTCACTTTAAAAAATTCTCCAAAAGTTTTGACTATTCTCAAGTATTGACACTTTAAAATTCAAATAAGTTGTGTCAGAGATGTTTCCCCTTATAATTTTTAATTTATAAGATCATGGTAATAGACCTAATAGAGATTAATCACTGCACAGTGTACTCTATAAAATCTGATGCTTCCTTCTATGGTGAAGACTACTACTACTTATGCAGTAATAAGAATGCATAACATTCTCAATGCCTAAATTCTCGATTTTCTGCTGGAACTAGAAAGAATTATGGGGGGAGTGGATGTAGCACAGGAAGATGTCTAGAATTCATTATAAACATAACTAAAAATGCTTTAAAAAGTAATCTTAGATCAGAAGTCTAATAATCAGAAAATATCTGGGTTGGTAAAAATGAAAAAAGGGAATAAAAACTGCAATTCTCACCACCATACCTTGACCACATTTCCTTTCATTAAACATCCACATATAAACAAGTGAAAGAACTTGTATGATAAGAACTTTAAGTCTCTAGAGAAAGAAACTGAAGAAGTCATCAGAAAATGGAAAGATCTCCCATGTTCTTGGATAGGTAGGATCAACATAATAGAAATGGCAATCTTACCAAAAACAATCCACAGATTCAATGCAATCCCCATCAAAATCCCAACACAATCCTTCACAGACTTTGAAAGAACATTATTCAAGTTCATATAGAAAAACAAAAAACCCAAAATAGCTAAAACAATACTGCACAACAAAGGAACTTCTGGAGGCATCACCATCCCTGACCTCAAACTCTACTATAGAACTATAGTAATAAAACCAGCTAGGTATTGACATAAAAACAGACATGTGAATCAATGGAATCGAAGACCCCGACATTAATCTACATGCATATGAATACCTAATTTTTGACAAAGAAGCCAAAAAGGTACAATGGAAAAAGGAAAACATCTTTAACAAATGGTGCTGGCATAACCAGATGTCAACATGTACAAGATTGCAAATAGATTCATATCTATCACCATACACAAAACTCAAGTCCAAGTGGGTCAAGGACCTCAACATAAAACCAGTTATTTGGAATCTGACAGAAGAGAAAGTGGAAAGTTACCTTGAACACATAGGCACAGGAAACCACTTCCTAAATAGAACACCAGAAGCACAAACACTGAGATCAACAATCAATAAATTGGAACCCCTGAAACTGAAAAGCTTCTCTAAGGCAAGGAACAGTCAACAAGACAAAACGACAGCCTACAGAATGAGAAAAGATCTTCACCAACCCCACATCTGACAGAGGGCTGATCTCCAAAATATATAAAGAACTCAAGAAACCTGATGGGGAATGTACTGTGTATGTTTATCTTATTGATTATTGAATAAAATAGTTTGGCCAATGAGGCAGCAAGTTAGGCAGGACTAGGAGTCAAAGAGGATTCTGGGAAATGTAGTAGAGAAGGTGTTCCAGGCAGGAAGTGACATAGCAAGGAGACTCATATTTAAGCAAGGAGAAACAGGAAGTGGCCCTTTTCCCCTCCGCTCTTCCTCCAGCGGGACAATGTGATCCACCTGCAAGGAGGGATGCCAATAAGGTGTCCGATAAGATAAGTCTTGTAAAATATATAGATTTATGATAATTGACACTGAGCTAACAGATGAGAATCCTAGTCATTGGCCAAGCAGCATACAAGTCTCTCTGTGCATTGGGGCCCTAACTCAGGTGGGCGGCTGGCGTAGAGCGCACACATGGAAGTGGGGTTCGGTGGCTTATGGAGGAAAGATTTATTGTAACAGAAACCAGTCAACAAAATAACAAACAATTCAATAAAAAATTGGGGGTGGAGAGCTAAACAGAATTCTCAACAGAAGAAGCTCAAATGGCTGAAAGACATTTAAGGAATTGCTCAACATCCCTAATCATCAGAGAAATGAAAATCAAAATGACTCTGAGATACCATCTTACACCTATCAGAATGGCTAAGATCAATAATACTGATAACAACTTATGTTGGAGAAGATGTGGAATCAGGGGAACATTCGTCCACTGCTGGTGGGAGTGCAAACTTGTACACCTGCTGTGGAAATCAGTATGGTGATTTCTCAGAAGACTGGGAATCAATCTACTTCAAGACCCATCAATATCACTTTGGGGCATATACCCAAAGGATACTAAATCGTACCAAAAGGACACTTGCTCAACAATATTCATAGCAGCATTATTTTTAGCCAGAAATTGGAAACAACCAAGTTGCCCCTCAACTAAAGAATGGATGAAGAAAATGTGGTACATTTATATAATGGAGTATGACTCAGCTGTAAAAAAAACAATAATATCATGAAATTTGCAGGCAAATGGATGGAATTAGAAAAACAAAAACAAAAAACCATCCTGAGTGAGGTAACCCAGACTCAGAAAGACAAACATGATATGTACTCCCTCATAAGTGGATACTAAATATAAAGTATAGGGTAACCTGACTACAATCCACAGCTCCAGAGAAGCTAGAGCCTTCTTCCAGTAATTGATGGGACCAGATGCAGAGATCCACAACCAAGTAACAAGCCTAGCTCTGGGAATCTAATCAATAAGGGGAAGGAGGGAATATATGAACAAGGGAGAATAAGATCATGTTGGAAAAAATCTACAGAGACAGCTGAACCAAGCTCATGAAAACTCATATACTCTGGATGGACAGCTGTGGGACCAAACTAGGCCCTCCATATGTGGGAGACAGTTGTGAAGCTTGGGCTATCTGAGGAGCTCGTAACAGTAGGATCAGGATCTATCTTTGGTGCATGAGCTAGTTTGTTGGAGCCCATTCCCTATGGTAGGGTGCCATGCTCAGACTTAACTCAGGGGGAGGGGCTTGGTCCTGCCCCAACTTAATGTCCCAAACTGTGTCCCATTGGAGCCCTTACCTGTTGGAAGGACTGGATGGGGAATGAGCTGGAGGGAAGGTGAGGAGGGAGGCAGGAGGAGAGGTTGGAGGGAGAACTTCGGTTGAAATGTAAAATGAAATTTAAAGGAAGAAAGAAAGAAAGAAAGAAAGAAAGAAAGAAAGAAAGAAAGAAAGAAAGAGGAAATCACACATTATTTGAAACTGGTAAGACCTTTTGTGGTTGTTGCCCATAAATAATTTGGGGATTTGCTGAAGAACTAGGAGCTCTCTGACAACAGACAGACAGACAGACAGACAGACAGACAGACAGACAGACAGACAGACAGACAGAGACGTATCTGTCACACAAATACCTACACCATTATTTTCTATGCTATTTCTAGATTTTTAAGATTGGGCTAACACTTATCTGCAGAATCAAAGTTAAAAATAGCTTCTACTCTGCAGAAACTGTAAACACATAATTGTTTCTCCTCCCATACTGAATGTAAATATCATCTAAGTTTAAACTAGAGAATCTTGCTACTAATCCACGTGTAGAATATTCTGTACTCCCTAGAAAGCAGCAGCTTCCATCTCAAACTACTTTAACTGATTAGTTTTCAATATTATCATGCACCCAAACATATTTCCAATGTTCCAGCTGTATGACAAAAGTAAGTCTTAAAGATCAGTATTACTCTTCATTAGTCTTCAAATGGCTTCAAAAGAGAGACAACTCTAGTCTTCAACAAAGTTGCTCATTAAACAATTACTTATACTGATAAAACAAGAATCAAAAGCATGGACACAACCTAAAAATCTGAAAGGGAAAGAGTATTAATTGACTATTATATTATTATAACATAATATTAATGGAAATTAGATATAAAGGAGTGACAGGGTGAGTGTACAGTATCACTAAACACAAATGTCTCTCCCATAAAGCTATGTCAATGATGATGTCATCCATGAAGGCTGGGTGACCAAATGACAGAGTAGAAGGCCCAAGCAAAACAAAAGTCAAGAGAGCAGTCTCATAAACCTCCAATCAGCCTTTGAAGTTTCTCCAAATAGTTTTGTTTTCAAATATTTCAAAGATAGAAGATAAAGTGAAAAGATGGCAGGCTTACAATGAGACAAATGGGTTATTTATAATATTAAGCTGACCTGACCTGAGAGGTTCAGACAAAAGGAAATTGTCGTTAAAAGTTAGTCTCTCTCTCTCCCCTCTCTCTCTCTCTCTCTCTCTCTCTCTCTCTCTCTCTCTCTCTCTCTCTCTCTCTCTCTCTCTCTCTCTCTCTCTCACACACACACCATGTAGACTGTGTATGAAAAAGTGTTTAATTTTAAAATAATCTCTAAATCTAACAAAAAAACCCAAAACAATACTACTAAGATTTATATAATGTCCCATGCCTGGCCCCAATCACAAACAGTTAAAATGGGATGCAGAAATGGATCAGTGGTTAAGACCACTTGCTGCTTTTACAAAAGGACCTGAATTTGGTTCCGGCATCACACAGCTACTTGTAACTCCACCACCAAAAGAGACTCAACAATCTCCTCTGGACTCCAGGGAGTCCACATACCACAGAAAGAAAATAAAATAGTTTTTTAAAAGAAAAAATTAAAAGGAAGGCTGGGTAGATGGCTCAGTGGATAAAGGACTTGCTATGTAAACTTAGAATAAGACTGAGTCCCTAGAACACTTGTAAGGCTGGTACAATACTGTGTGTCTCTAATCCTTGTACTCCTAAGGCAAGATGTGCACCAAACAAGGAGAAACTGTTTCAAACAAGGTAGAAGATAAGGACTGAAACCTGATATGCTGGCTAATTTAAGGTCAACTTAACACGAGCTACAGTCATTTGAGAAGAGGAAACCTTAATTAAGAAAATGTCTCCATAAGATTGAGCTGTAAGCAAGCCTATAAGGCATTTTCTTAATTAGTGATTGATAGGGAAGGACCCAGCCCTTTGTGGGTGGTGCCACCCCTAAGCTGGTGGTCCTGGGTTCTATAAGAAAGCAAGCAGAGCAAGCCACTAGAAGCAAGCCAGTAAGCAGCCCTCCTCCATGTCTTCTGTATCAGCTCCTGACTCCAGGTTCTAGCTTAGTTTGAGTTCCTCCCCAGACTTCTTTCGATGAAGGGTTACAATGTGGAGGCATAAGCCAAATAAACCCCTTCCTCCCAAGTTTCTTTTGGTCATGGTGTTTCATAATAACAATAGTAACCCTGACTAAAACACCTGAGGTTGTTCTCTGACATCCACTGGTGCACTGCAACATGCATGGGCCCTAACTCATATATATGAACACACACACACACACACACACACACACACACACACACACACACACACACACAACGATATAAAAATCATTTCTGCCCATGTTTTCTTCATCAGAAACTCATCTTTAATGCATATATGCTTGTGAAAAGTCCTCTGTATATTATAAAGCTGACTGAAAATCTTGAAATAGAAGTTGATGAGCAAAAAAGAATGAAGAAATGCTACAGAAACTCAATATTAAGAGAGCCAATGGAGATTAAAGTAGTTCACTAAGATATTTAAAAAGACAGTCAAATTTACTCAAAAATAAAACCAGCACCAAACATGTTTCAGAGACAAAACCAAACACACAAAAGGTAAAACAAAATAACCCAAACATTGACCACTTATTGATTAGTATTAAGAACCGGTTAAGAAGAGCTAATTACACATGAATGGGCTCACAGGCTTAGGTATCATCTATAGAGAAATCATGTTTAAATTGTGACAATAGCCTTAGTACAAGCTATAAATCTAACTGGCTTTATATTACCTAAAACAACCTACCAAACATACTAGTGTGTGGAAGGCCCCTACCCCTTTATTTTTGCAGTCATGGAGAATGAACCCAGAGCCTTTCACATTCTAGGAAAGCACTCTGCCTTAGCTTAGCAGTTTCTTTTCTTTTTCTTTTCTTTTTTTATTTTTGTTTGCTATTTTTTAAATTTTTTACATTTCATTTTACATTCCAACCACAATTCTCCCTCCCACATCCTCCCTTCCCCTCAAGGCTGTAGTCTACAAATAAAAGATCAAAAGAGGATACAAATAATCTAATATTTTCCTTTTTGTTTGAAACATTAAGGTTAAAAATATTAAATACTCAATTTTATTAGATAATGAATATCTAGAATATCCAGGTGTTTCTTCTTAATACTTGGAAAGTTTTACATCATTTGAAATTCACATGTGGATGACCATGAACAAAACATAATGAATGGTACTGTATATACAAAAATTAATATACTACATGCAAATAGTCATATCTCTTATCTTGTGAGACATAGCTAAAAGAAACAATCTTATTGCAAGAGTTTAAAAAAGACTATTGCCAGCCGGGTGGTGGTGTTCTAAGTCTTTAATCCCAGCACTCAGGAAGCAAAGGCAGGTGAATCTCTGTGAGTTCGAAGTCAGCCTCTACAGAACAAGTTCCAGGACAGGCTCCAAAGCTACACAGAGAAACCCTGTTTAAAGAAACCAACCAACCAACTAACCAACCAACAGCAACAGACTATTGCCACCCTACCCCTATCTGGTTCCGATTTCTGGTATAGCTTAGTTGTTCTCTTCAGGGAACTCTTCTTGATTCACCATGCTCAAGCGAGGACCATGGCTGATGTGTTCTCCACCTTCATTTCCTATGTCTGTCCACCTTACCACATCTCCAGGTATACAAATCATAACATTCATGCATTACAAGTTTCAATACTACACACTTAACTCTTCATAACCACAAATAAGCTAAAAGCTCTATGAAAGTGCAGGAGTAGTATTTCTGTTTAATCTTTTATGCTCTGTGCTTGCATTTATTATGAATAGCACATGACAGGCACTAGCTCAGTCTTTGTATAAAGAATGTACAGAGAGAAATGATAGACAAGCAAATCTGGTATTCCATTTATGTTGTGTGAGTGCTCTTGTGTACCACTTATGTGCAGGAGCTGGTAGAGGCCAAAAGAAGGCAACAGATCTCCTGGAACAGAGTTACAGGCAATTGTGAGCCACCTGATATGGGAGCTGGGAACCAAACCTGGGCTCCTCCAAGTGTGACAAGTAATCTTAACTCCTGTATTTTAAATTAAGTAGAAGGTGGATTAAATAATGCAAAACATTCTTACTGTAGTTGTTTCTACCACAGAGATAAATACTTTTTATCATTTAAGCATTGTGACTACACAGCAACTGCTTAAATTAGCCTTTTTCTGCTAAGATCAAATAACTGTGCACTCATATCACAAAGTCAACCACAACAAAGTCCTAGCTTTCCTAGGAACTTGTTTTGTCTTTATTTTAGTAATAACAAAAATAAACCCTAACATCTATAAATTCTACCTAAACTAATTCCACAGGCACAAAAAGAGAAAGAGAAGGAAAGGCCAGAGAAACTTGGACTAGCCTTTTAAAGCAGATGAAAATGAAGAAAGAATCAGAGAAAAAAAAAAGCAAGTTTTTTCTTATTTGAATCTGCTATGAAAAAGAATATACTAAACTTGAAGCCTGAGGCAGAGTTTGGCTTACCCAGCACCAGCTCCTCCTTCCAGCCCCTTGCCCCCATTTCAGCTGTCTCTGAAGATAAACTAGGATTTTTTTTTTTTTAAGTTCACACATGAGTACACTGTATTTTCATTCCCTCCCACCTCTTCCCACATGTTGGTACCTTAGAAGAAACTCAAGGCCACATGATGTGCATTGTTACTGAGATGACAATAAGCAAGAGCTGTGTCTCAGCTGTGCTAAATTAAAGGGGTTGAATGATCAACATTAGAACCCTCTGGAATGTCACAAGAGACATCATTTTGGGTAACTCCACAGAGGTCTGGGGATGGTTCAAATTCTCCTGCAGGTGTGCAATGAACTGAGAAAGAGGGCAGAAAGATAAACTTTTAAAAGCCCTGTCAGACCTCCCTGGGGAAGAACTACTGACCAGAGATTCAGTCATTCTTCACTGAATCTGGCTCTCCTGCTGCCTTCTTCCTACTGACAAAGTGTCTTTCCATGGAGAGACAAAGGTGCTACTTATGGTGAATAGTTATGAGCAGCAATAAAGTAAAGGAAACTTCCCAGTGAAACCAATTCACACTAGTTCAAGACTAACTGCTATTTTCTAATTGCTCTATCCAGTCCCTTGAGATTGAACTTATCTTTGGAAGCACTAAGTTTTTATCCAAAGAATGAGCTTCTGAGAGAGTCATGATAACCAGAATCAGCATGGGAATTGCTGATATTTAGTGGAGCCCAGGAAGATCACTGCAAGCAAATCTGTAAACATGCAGGGAGAACACTCAAGAGCTGACAGCACAAAACTTTAGGAAATCATCAAGTTGGTGACAGCCATAGAAAAGCTGTAGTCCAACTGGAACAATATAGGACCACCTGTGCACACGTTATTTCTGTAAATAGTAGTAGCTTCAGCAATTATTACTATTAAAATTTACTATCTTTGGTCTTCGGAATACTTCAGCTAAATTATAGACTACTATTTGTACCTTATCATAAACTCTGCTTTCTAGTCTAGGAATGATAAATAGGGTTTGCCTTGTGTATCAATTCCACTTGATTGATAAAGGATATGTTAAGAAGCATGACTTGGGCTACTTGGAAAGAAATATAAATTAAACATGTCTTCCATAAGGACATGAAACACCAGTGGTATGTATGTGCCGACCGGAGTCTAGTCCAGTGATTCTGAACTACTACAAACACCCATACCCAACACCCAAACAACACCTAGCAATAGCTAAAGACATTTTTGGTCTCGACTCAGAGGTTGGGGATACTACTTCTGAAGGCCACATACAGTATTAAAATACCTATAGTCCCCACTGTCCCAAACACTATTCTACCTGGATCAGAATATCAACAATACTAAAGCTACTCAGTACATAGACTCAGGTCTTCAGTCAAGAATCATCAAATGTATCTTCAGTTTTCCTGACCAAATTCTCTAAGGACCATGACAATTCCATGTAATGTGACTGAAGCAGTAAAACTAGGGAATCAGTTTCATTTACACTAATATTTTCTGTGATCATGAATATAAATTATTCCATCCCTTAAAGGTTTTGTTTCTTTATCTGTAAGAAGAGAAGACTGAACTACATAATGTGTGTGTGTGTGTGTGCACGTGCACGCGCGCACACACACACACACACACACACACACACACACACACACACACACACAAAATTAACAAAGAACTCTTAAATATACTGATAGAATAAAATCCTCAGGCTAGCAATAAAACCCTGTCCATACTGTCTTCAACAAAGAATATTTCTTTAGCTTGAGACTGGCTGAGCAATTTTAATCTTCCAGAGTTAAGTAGCTGCCCCAGAAAATAAACTTGTTTTAATTATCATGTAATACTTAACTATCTTCCATCTGAAGCCCCACATTACATTAAAATGCTTTAGTACCTTTCAAGGTGCCCTATCTCCTTCGTCATTGTACTATATGCTCCTAGCTTCTTCTAATGGTGTAAAATTCCACTGCTTTTTGCATTATTCTTAGGACCAAGTATATAGTCTCTTATACTTTTATCACCAATCAATTAAGAAACTGAAATATTTAAGGGCCTCAATACTCATTTCATTGATACCAAAACTAGACATGTTCCTATAAAAAGGAATTGTGTAAAGTCGGGCTCTCTGAAAGATAATTAAAAGGGTAAAGCTATTATAAAAACTAATATGAGACTATTAGAAAACAAACCACATTAGCTGTAGTAGGAAATGCCACTATGCAGGTAGCAATGAAAGAAACATGAAGCACAATACCTTTTGAAGAATGACTTAGAAACTGAACCCAAATCACTTGGTACAAACATGTATGCAATTAAAATTATTTTTACCCAAGGTGTCTCTTAGATTAAAAAAAAATCAGGAAAAAGTTGACAAATCAGATATAGAAGGACTGCTGCTACTTGAAAAGCTCATTCTTCTTTTAAAGCCATGTCAGGCAAGCATACAAAACATGATTGCAGAACAAACTGTAAGACCCAAAATGACACTCTCCGATAGAGTTAAATTACACAGAAATAGCTCAAGTCATGCTGTAAACCAAATTACATCTACCAAAAGATCAAGAGTCTATATGCCACTCTTTAAGAGGAGGGGGCTCCCTTCTTAGAACATTAAGGCAACGTGTGGACTATTCAGACTGTTACACATAAGCACCAAGGAACTTTCTGAAGTAGTGTGTGCAGATTTACTTTAGAAGTCACTTAACCTTAATGTACACATCTATGTATTTTATCCTTGCTTTTTTGTTTTGTTTTGTTTTGTTTGTGCTAGTAAAACTAATGCGCCTGCCATTTAGCATCTGGAAACACTATAAAGTTCTGGTATATTTACTAGCTAGTTGCCCAATAGCAAGTGCCTAAAGTTCCTGACATCACTACATTTGGATAAGTAAATTTTTTTTGCTTTTATCAATAAGGACACAGTCTGAATAAAAACTAACTCTGTGTCTTTTAGAGACATGGTTTTTTCTAAGAAGATAATTTTTTAGAATTTTGAAAACTGTTTTCTTGTCTTAAAACAAATTACTGTTTTCTGTAGCATATTTCTTCAACACTAGACTCCCTGGAATAGCATCTGAGGGATCCCAACAACTTTTGTCTTCACATCAAGAATATTACCTTTATCTGACAGTGTCTCCTAACTTCTTTTCAGTGGTTTAGAAAATCCATGAAGATTAAACCTCAATACAAGCTTATTATAATACATAGTAATCTGGAGGGGGGGGGAACACTGAGTAAGTCACACCATCATTCAATTTACCACATTTCACTTAATTTTGGCATAGAGGCAAATAGATAATAGACAGTCAAATGAACAAGTTTTAAATGGAAAGAGTTTGGCTGTTTACATAAAAATTTTCTATTATTTTATTTGCTAATATGAAAAATGTCAAGGTGTAACTTCCTCTTTTAAATTTCAGAGCCTTTTGATTTTTAAAAATATTACATTTGTTTATGTATTCATTCATTCATTCACTCATTTATTCATTTGCATGGGGGGTTGTAGAGGGTGTGCCCACCTGTGGAGGTCTGTAAAATACATTATATTGGAGGACTGTTGGTAGCATTTGAGATTATTGAGAAGCTGGAAGGGATTTTTGGTACCCTCACTTCCAACCAAGCATGTTTATATCAAGTGTCTGAGGATGGGCATCCCAAACCAACTTTGTGACAGGAAAGGAGAAGTGACAGCAAAAAAGCTCAAGAGTAAAACACTGTGCCCTTGGAAACAGCTAGAAGATAAATTCCAACAGAGGCTCCTAGTGTACACACCATGATATAAAAATGTCTGCAATAGAAAAATGAGTAAGACGTTCTGCCATGAGAGAGAACTTTCTCTCATCCATGGAAAGAAAATGCAATTGGGAACACCAGCTTCACTGCTTAAAACTCCCCAGTCATGGGAGGGGCTAGGCCCTGCCCCAAATGATGTGGCAGACTTTTTGTGATTCCCCCATGGAAGGCCTCACCCTCCCTGGGGCGCAGAAGACTGATGGGATGGGGGGGGGGGTGATGGAGGGGGAAATCGGAGGATGGGAGGGAGAGGGAACTAGGAATGATATGTAAAATAAGATTGTTTCTAATTTAAATTTTAAAAATCTAGAGGAAAAAATACATTATTTAGAATTATAGGCTATATCTGCGGAAGAATAAAAACAAAAGTAGTTAAATAAGGAGAAAAAACAAACAAACTCCCTAATCATTTTCTGCTGGACTTGTGAGGGGCAGATATGATGATGTTACCACTATGTGTTGCTATTTGTTCTTTCACTTGGAAGTCCTACCCAAGGGGATACTTTGCTCTGCTTGGGACTCCCTCTGTTAGGAACTTCATCTGACTGCCTTAAAGAGATTGCCTGAGATAATATTGTAGATTAGTTTCTGAACTGTACAGAACAAAGTTAGAAGGCAACTTAATAGACTCAGTTCTCTCATTCTACCATGTATATCTCTAGGATCAAACTTGATTGCAAGTACCTTCATCTGCTGACCCACCTCACAAGCCCAATTTTGACTTTTTTTAAGACATGGTTTCACTTCACTTGTATAGCACAAGATGGTCTTTACTTATGATGATTCTCCTTTCTCAGCCTCTTAAGTGGTGGAATTACAGGTATGTACCACCACATCCAGGTTTTCAAAGATAATAGCATTCTCATCAAAATCCATTGATAGTTGATTAAAATAAAACCCTAACTGTTTGTACTTACTCTACCTTATAAACTACTTAAGTGTAAAGGATTAAGAATGAAGAAAGGGGGGAGGAGGGAAGAATAAGTAAATAGAATTCATGTATCAGTTATATGTGATAACAGGAATTATAAATGTAATACTAACCAAAGTCCTTGAAATGATTGGAAGAGTATGAGTTACATGCAAAACAAGTAGAAGTAGATTTTATAGGCCATTAAAAGTTAAAAAATAATAATAACACTCTTGATGTACTAGTTCAGTAGTCACTGAATTCATTAAAATAGGGCCTAAGCATGAAATTTGTATTTAATAATACTAAGGGTAAGAACATACCTCATATTCTGTTTTATGTCTTCACTCTCAGATTCCTCAGAACTTCTGTACTTATCAGGATCTGGAAGTGTGCTTGGATCAAATCCACCATCTTCTTCATCACTCCAGTCCAGAAAGGCTTCCTCTTCATCTCTGGCCTAAGAAAACACACAGAGAATCATGATATAAGACATCACCTAATAACAGTCATGTTTCATGATAGATTCAAATAGATTAGTCCTCTGATATTCCTAAATTACTAGATTTCATTATAAAGATCTCAAAACAAGACTTCAAGAATGTCAATATTTACAAAGACAAAAGCTGTATTATTTCAAAAGTATAATGAAATATAATCCAGAAAATGTATTTCTATTGAGTTCTTTTAACTTGCTACAGGAAGGAGTTATTGGTTTTACTTTCTTCCATGTAATTCAATTATAAAAGAAAAAAATCAAGTTGCCTCATTACTATTATCTAAACACACATAAACACACACACACACAACTTCAAAACTACCAAAAGTATTAGTTGGAAATACCAAATCCCAGAAGTGAGAAATATTGTCTGATTTCTGTGACTACAAAAGTCTAAATTTTAAAATGCAATCACATTTGCAAGAAACTCCTTTACATCACTGGAATTTAAGTGTAGAAACAACGTGGCTAAGAACATTAGGGAAACAAAGGATGGAGAAAGGGAAAAGTGACACTACAAGCAGATAATGGGCAAGGACAAAATAATGCAAGAGTGAGCAACTACACACTCAAGGCATGAGTGTCATTTATCTAAAACTGATTCCTGGAAGATTAGTTTGGTCACCTGCTGGATGAACTATTTGAATTGAACAAAAATATCAATAGGATTCAAATTTGAAGGTCTAAATAAGTTTACTTTGGTTAACATATTTATAAATCTTTTTCACATCATGTTTGACAAACCTAATGATTTTTTTTATTCAAGTGATTAATAATTTCCAAGAAACAGAATCACTACTACACAAGTTCAAGCCACTGCAGAAATTCTCTTACAAATGGCATTCTCAACAATCTTTAAATATAAGAAAATGCAGGAGGTGGTGCACGCCTTTAATCCCAGCACTCGGGAGGCAGAGGCAGGCTGATCTCTGTGAGTTCAAGACCAGCCTGGTGTACCAGGACAGCCTCCAAAGCCATAGAGAAACCCTGTCTCGAAACCCGCTCCCCCTATAGATTTATAATTAAGACTGAGCTAGCAGATGAGAATCCTAGTCATTGGCCAAGCAGATTTGTACCTAATATGTCTCTGTATTATTTTGTCCATCCATGCGGCGGGCAGAACTTGGGAGGCTAGCAGAGACCACCCACGTGGCGTTAGGGCTCGGGCGGCACATGGCAGAAAGATTTATCATAACACCCCCCACAACAAAAAGAAAAGAAAAATATATAAGAAAACGAAGAACAAGTTAAGGATTAATCGCTTCTGCAAAAGTCCCTGGTGTTTTTTTTTTTTTGTTTTTTTTTTAAGAAAGCTTCCTGGTAATGATAAAAGGTCTGAACAAATACAGAGGAAAAGGGAGGCAAAATTGCCATTAGAAGCAACAAAACAGTACAACTATGACAAACTATTATCAAATATTTGAAATTAAAGAAAGCAACAAAAATTTGGTATTGCCATACACTTAAGAGAACACTAATCTCCTGGACCACAAGATATTCACAACTTCCCAGTCTGCTTCTCATAAAGGAATATGCTGTCTGAAGATGAAAGCAGAGTTAACTATAAGAGGTTATCAATTTTTTTGGTCTCAGGACATCTTAACACTTAAATAGAACTAAAGATCACAAAGAGTTCCTGCTAATGTGAATACACACGTTATATTAGAAGTTAAAATAATTAATTAATCAATTCATTCGATAACAATAAACTATTAACACAAGAGACACGTTTTTTCAAAAAGGATATATTTTTTTTTTCAAAAATCAAAGAACACTTTTATACTTTTCCAAGGTACAAATGGCCCCTTTTGTTCTGAGCTGAAGTAGAGGTAAGAGCTGGTGGCTGGCTGCTTTGCTTTTCTGATCTTCAGCTTGAAGCTTGAACCCCAATATCAGTCTCTGGGTCTTTTATGAATCATGCTACAGATATGAAAAACTATAGGCAATTAAAGGCTACTAAGAGAGATAGAGTCAGTCTTCTCCAGGGGTGAGCCCCAGATACACTATCCATTCCCTAAAAACACACACATATAATCAACACCCAATGTACTTAACAGGGTGTGTGTGTGTGTGTGTGTGTGTGTGTGTGTGTGTGTGTGTGTGTGTGTACCTTTACATACATTTACACACAAATATGTAACTTAATAATTAAAGAAAAGGTCATGAATTTGAAGGGAAATGGGAGGAGTTGGATGGGGAGAGGATGAGGAAAAAATTATATAAATATAGTATTCATGTACAAAATTCTCAAAACACAAAATAAAAACGTATGTTTAAAAAAGCAAAAGACCATAAACATTATTTGGGGATCAAGTTAACCAATGAGGGAGGAAGTCAAGACAGTGTGTGCTGATGTCATATTTGGCAAAAGACAAGCGGGGAATTCACCTTGAGGGAAGCCAATGCCCTCCTCCAGCAAATGGGGAATGATGAACACCTGCAGGCAGATGTTTAAATGATGTCCATTCAGGCATCTAGAGTGAGATGACCTGGGGAAGGGGATGGAAGGGCAGGGTAAAGGAGGGAATATGGGGAGAGACAACTAACACGGCATTTTGAAAAGCTATATGGAAACCTATTACTGTAGAAACTTCCATATATATTGGAGTCACCATATAGTAGAAGAGACAATGCCCCATCTACACAGCTTATGCCAGCAAGTAAAACCTCTAGTGCCAAGAAAGGGTTACATCTTGTTGAGTCATTGAATAAAGGGATCCCACAGAGCACCCCCACACACACCTCCACAAATATAGACTTAATGGTAAGCCCTATTGCTGAAGACACCACTTACTTATGCTGTCAAACATGGAGAAATTAAGGTAGTGCCCAACTATAAGCCGCACCTCTACTGACTGGAATTCATGGTGCTGAAAGGTACTTTGCACACTACCAGAGGGGGAAAAAAAAAATAAGCATCATTATCACCCAGTTACAAATCCTTTGGCCTACAACAGTGACCTGCCTGCAAATATACTAGTCCAGCAGGTACTACAAAAGTTATGGGAGCAACCAACAACTTTTTATTGAATTTAAGGATCACTCTGGGTATAAAATGGAACCCATATCTGACACTACTAACGTGGCCAAGAACCTAAGGCTAGACCGGCCATGAGCCCTAGCTCATTATTACTGCTATTACTACTACTATTACTCTGCTAAAGGAATAGCAACATGGCTCCTAGTGACACACTGCTATACTCACTTTTAATGCTCAGCCCTCATCAGAGAAGCTTCTTACAGTAGATGGTAATAAACACAGAGTTAACTGAACAGTGTGCAGAGAGTGCAGAGTGAGAGACTTTGGAGTACTTAGTCCTAAATGGGATGTCTTTATCAAACCCTTCCTTTCAAGGCTCAGGAAATCTACTTGGGAAAAGGAGGCCGAAAGACTGTAAGGAGCAAAGGTGATGGATGATTCTAAGGAAATATTATCTTCCAGACACAACAGGGCTGATACACATATGAACTCACAGACACAGACAAAACACACAAGATCTGCACAAGTTTAAGCCAGACAAAATCAGCATGGAGAAGTAGTAGACATAAAGGCTCACCCCTAATCAAGAAGCTATTTACATTTGTTACATCTGGGAAAGGGAAAAATCCACTTTCTCCAATGGAGTGCCACTGAGTATATCAATCACATCCCAGGGAAGCTTCCATGCCCAGCAGCAGCTAACCAACACAAAACAGATTCCATGTTTGTTTTATACTTTTTGGTTTTGTACTTTTTTATCTTAGTGGATTTTTGCTGTTGGTGGTGGTGTGGTTGTTGGTTGGTTAGTTGGTTTTGAATTTCACTATTCATTTTGGGGTGGTGAAGTTGGGTAGGTAAGGAGAGAGAATCCAGGAGGAGTTAGGGGAAGGGAAAGGAAATGATCAAAATACACTGTATGAAAAAACATTTTTAATTTACTTTTAAAGGTATGTATTTTCTAGTTCTAAATCACCTACATATATATATAATATATATATATATATTATATATATATATATATGAGACATCTTCAGTTCAATCTTAAGAAAAATTAAAGACTGCTTCTAGATATGTAAAAAACTCATCTTTGATTATTTCACAAGGTTTTTGAGATTTGTCTCGTTTTTTAATTGTCCTGGTCATTTTTCTCTCTGCCTAGAGTACCTACCACCTAGTATTTGGGAGATTTCTGATCCCATACCTGCTATTTGCCAAATTCAAGTGACTAGCACCATAATCCTAAGCATAAATTATTATAACATTGGGTAAGATTAGGTAGTCAGTTTTACAGGAACAGTATGTTTTAATAGTCATGTTTTGGTACTCCTTGAGGTTCTCAAACTATGCTATGAAATATAAGCCTAGGAGTAATGACATTATGATAAGGACTGACTCAGAGTAGTACTTTGAGGTACAAAAGTACAAAATGGGAACATCCTGTGAGAAGTCTACTTTTTCTTGACAAAGTGGTTAAGCTATCCTCAGAGCCATATGTAACTTGATAAAGTCCATAGAGGAAGATTCTGATTATTGAAAAAGGTTATTCCTTCATCTATTTTTGTACATAGAAAGCCTTTTATCTGTCTCGCCATTCTGATTTCACTGACCACAGTCTAATCTCAATTGTGTAAGTTCCTGAAAAAGATTCAGAAAGTCAAGCATCCTCTGGAAGCCTGCAGGAGATCTGATGGGGCTGAGAATGAAGGAATATACCTTGTGACCAGATTTTAAGATTAAAACATTTCTCAAAGTACATAAAATTCATTTTTAGAATACATATGGGGCTGTATCTTCATGAAAGGCAGGGCATGAGTAAGATAAACATTGAATACTGTGTGGTAGACAGAAAGATGGAAAGAAAACCACATGTAACAATGACCCTAAACATGGAAAGAGTCAGGAAAAAGGCTGACTAGAGGAGATGGATGTCCAGGGAAATAAGGAAACTCTCATATCTACTAGGTCAGAGATAATATGCCCCTGAAGAAACTTTATTACTTAGTTTCTACTATTCTTTACTTCATTCAGTATCCCCATAGTGTCCCCTTGTAAACATATTTACTCATGACTTATTAAAAAAGTTATTGTGAATTTCTCAGTCCTCTATGATTATAACAGCATAAAAAAACCAAACACATTTATATTGGGATTGTCAGATGAGGTCAGATTACATTTTTAAATGTTTATTGAATCAGAATCAATGAGGAAGTCTATACAAATATTTAAGTAGGAGAGTGTTACTGTTTTTTTTAGCAAAAAAAAAAAAACAGAATACTATAAGAGAAATATGATTATACCTGACTTCAAGATATATTATAGAACCATAGTAATAAAAACACCATGATTTGCAGAAAAACAGACATATAGATTAGTATAATAGAAAAGAGGACCCAGACATAATTCCACACAACTTCAACTATCTAATTTTGTTAAAAGATGTAAAACAAAAATATACCTTGGAAAAAGGATAGCATATTCAACAAAAAGTGTTTAGAAATCTGGGTATCAACATGCAGAACAATGAAACTCAATCCTTATCTCCTGCCTCACAAAAAAAAAAAAAAAAAAAAAACTGCAAATGGAAATGATCATAACTTAAGACCAAAGTACTAAAAAAGGCAGTTATGTTTCAACACAGGCTCAGGTAGACTCTAAGTAGAAATACGGAAGCACAAGAAATAAGACCAACAATCAAAAAAACGGGATCTCATAAAACAAAAAAACTTCCCATACAGAAAAAGAAACTGTCAATTGAATGATAGGAGAAAATTGTTGTCGGCTATACACCTGACAAAAATACTAGTGTCTAGAATACAGAGGAAGGAAGGGAGGGAGGGAGGGAGGGAGGGAGGGAGGGAGGGAGGAGGAAGGAAGGAAGGAAGGAAGGAAGGAAGGAAGGAAGGAAGGAAGGAAGGAAGGAAGGAAGGAAGGAAGGAAGGAAGGAAGGAAGGCAGGCAGGCAGGCAGGCAGGCAGGAGGCAGGAGGAAGGCAGGCAGCAGGAAGGCAGGAAGGCAGGCAGGAAGGCAGGAAGGCAGGAAGGCAGGAAGGCAGGAAGGCAGGCAGGAAGGCAGGAAGGCAGGAAGGCAGGAAGGCAGGAAGGCAGGAAGGCAGGAAGGCAGGCAGGCAGGCAGGCAGGCAGGCAGGCAGGCAGGCAGGCAGGCAGGCAGGCAGGCAGGCAGGCAGTCCCAGTCCCAGTCCCAGTCCCAGTCCCAGTCCCAGATGTGGGACAATTTCTATAGGAGTTGTGATCAAAGAGGCCTCCAAAGCATTCCAGACTCTTGTCAGCCCCTTTGGTTGCCCACCAAAACTAGAGGACAAGACCCTTTTGCTGAAGGCACCATATAATTCAGTAGTAATACATAGAAAAACCAAGCAGGAAATGAGCTGAAATTTCCTCCCTGCTGACCAGCATTCAAAGAAATAGATGGTGCTGTGTCAGATGATGGGGAAGAAAAGTCTTTATCAATGATGCTACTAAGCTGTGAAGTCTATGAACCACAAAACCAACTCCCTAGGTAAGATGTATTGACCCATGCAATGGTGGCATGGTCATTATGGAGCTAACAAGGAGGCCTGCTCATAGGGAAGGAACTCATGCCTAAAAGTGCAAACACAGTTAATGTTGGGGGCACAAAGGTCCTTGCACTCATAGATCACTAGGGAAACCAGAAATGTTAAACACACAGGGGCCTCTTCTCAATGAATGAGATATAATACCTGCCCAGAAGGCTAGGGGTGGTATATTTTGTTAGCAACCTACTGACCTTTTTGGTCTTTATAGAGGCAGACCCTACCCAAATTTCCCAAAATGATTATCCCAGACTCCTCCCTCCCTAGACTATTATCCATCCTTAGGTGAGATGTAACATGTACTTTATGGCCTGCTGGCCTCTAAGCTATGGGTGAGGGATCACATCAGATTCTAGACCTTTAAACCCACCCTCACGGTCACATGTACTTTGTAAAAGAGTTTCTAGGTAGTCACACCTTACACTTTATTGTGCACCTGAAATTGGAATGGTTGTGGGAATTATTGTTGCCTGGAGACCCTTTCCCAAACTGCACTGTGTTTTAAATATGCTGACAATGAACCACCTGGCATTAGACTCCCCAAAGTTTGATCCGGGTTGCCATGGTAGGGAGTTGAACCCATGAAGAGATGAAAATTTAAAAACCTGGATGAGGCAGATTCTATTACTGCATTCCATTTAAAGATACAAAATTGAAGTCTGGTGGCAAATGCATAAACATCTTATTAACCCTGTCCTCCAACTTAAGCACACTAGGAAGTTAGCTACGTAATCAGCATTCCTCTATAGTTACAGCTTCAAGTTCCTGCTCTAGTTTCTATTGTGACTGTGACTTCCCTCAATTGTGTATTGTAACATATAAGCTGAAATAAACCTTCCTCTAAGGTGCTTTTGGTCACAGTGGTTTTTTTTTTTTTTTTAATCACAGCAAAAGAATGAAACCAGAACACTTCCTAAACACCACCAGTTAATTTTTTTCTTATCTATATTAATATATCATTGATTGTTAAATTGAAGGTTTTGCTATGAGTAACTGACAGAATCATACACTACTTAAGTGTATTCAAATGTTCAAATCATGAGTTTTAGAGGCTGGTGTCTGGGTACTGATAGAATCCAGCTCCCTTTAAGGCAAATTCTACACACACTAGTGTGATGTCAACATTTCTGCTCTGAGATTATAGCCCAATGCAAGACCATTATAAATTCAGGAACTGGTCTGCCTATGACAGACCACTGCTAAGAATGATTCTTCTTCTTCTGCTACTGCTGCTGCTACTAACTTCTTAACACAGGTACAGCCCATGTACAAGTTATATGCAAATTCCTTAGATGTTCCAAAGCTGTTACCTTGCTTTCAAAGTCTCCCAAACATAGCCTGCTAACTATAATGCAATAGTACTCTTCTCATTGCTTTAGCATGGTACTCTATTCCTAAATGGGGTACCATATTATTTTCGCTTTTTGTACCTAGAAGTAGATCATAATAAATTGTCTTGGGGAACAGTTATAATGCTACTATTTTTGAGCACTTTTCTCTAAGACAATTTAGAATGATCTCCCTCTAGATACAAAACAGTTTTTTTTTTTTAAAAAAAAAAAAAAGTACATCTGTGGGTGCTTTGAATCATTGCAAAATTCATTATCGCACTGTCTACTAACAGGATTAAAACGTAAATAACTTACGTTTGTTTTTTGACAAAGTTCTATGGTAAAGTAAGCTTGAAAGGGGTATGATTGGGAGTTACAAAAAAAAACCCATTAATTTATTCCTCCAAATCTGTATCTTTTCTGAAAGGGGAGGGAGGGAGGGAGGGAGGGAGGGAGGGAGGGAGGGAGGGAGGGAGGGAGGGAGGGAGGGAGGGAGGGAGGGACCTGCACATATAATCCTGGGAATTTTGTTCCACTATAGACAGCTTTGGGGGAGAAGAACCTTAATTTTTGTTAATTAACAATTAAAATTAAAAATTACTAATACATGAAGAAAATAAAGGCTTAAAAATTAACCACTGCTCTGATAAGTCACATACGTAACACACTGGGGGAAAGGAATTTTTAATTTTCTTTGGTATTCCCACCAAACATAATTAGCAACCACAGCTGTAACTCTCAAGTTTTAATAGAAACTAGAACAAAGTGTCCTTGAGCAGCAAGAACAGAGGAATACCACTGCACAGGCCCTCCTGCTCTTTAATATCAATGTTAAAATAATGAGAATTGTTATTTGAAATAGTAAAACCAAAAGATCAACAACAAAAAGACCTGAGACACATAATTTTAGATAACACATATTTAAAAAAACAAAAGGGGAAATGTGAAAGATGGAGATTTTATATGATTTGTTCAAAGTCCTCTCATTGACCCGGAAAAAGCAGTTAAGTATAGCACTGAATTCTTTCCTGTAAGAATACTTTTGTACAAAATTACCAAAAAATATTTTCTGTAATTTCTTAAAACATTAACAGAAAAAGAAATCAAAAGTAAACAGGAAGAAAAACTTGTAAATCTAACCAATTGCCCATCAATGAAAAACAACAAAATTCTAAATACATATGATTTGTGTTACAGTTCAAATTACCTCATTACACAACTAAGACTAACTTCTTACATTGTAGACCTCACCACAAAATTATTATGAAGTTTAGTCTAGGGGTGGTACTTTGATCAGGGGATTAACCTGATGCAACTAGAATATGAGGTCTCCAACCAGGCCAGAGGTTCCATTCACTCTACCAGTTTTCTTTGTGGACCTATAATGGCTACTCTAAAATTGAGAGACCCTGGGATTCAGTTATCTTTTAAATTTAGATGGAGGGAGCAGATTATTAAGCAAACATCATTCCAGGGAGGATTATACAGAAAAGCAAAACAGTGGCTTCAAAGAATTCTTCAAAAATTTGGACTGTAGCTTGGTATTAATTTGTATTGCTTTGATTTATATAGTTCTAGGAATCAAACCCATGACCTCACCCAAAAAAGCAAACACCACCACTGAGCTAAACTGGCTCTGAACTGATTATTTAGTTTTAGAAGATGGGATGTTTCTATTGTAATTTTCTTCCCATAATTCAAAGTAAATATGCCTGATGTTCAATTCTCTGCCAGGAAGTAAAAAAATTACATACATCCATACCATAGCTGAAAATTCGACTATTTGTAGATAAAAAGTTTTGATCTTGAAGGATAGACTACCATAAGATAAAATATCTCAAAATACCACAAACAAACAAAAATACCTTAGGGCTAGCAATAGTGGTTAAGGTGCTTTTCATCAAGCCTGTGACCTAAATTCAATCTGTAGGACTCATATGCTAGAAGAAAAACATCAACTATCATAGATTGTCTTCTAAACCATGCCAAACTCAACATATACATAAATAAATTTAATTTTAAAAGGTCAACTTACATTACTGAATTGAAAGGACTAACATAATCCAAACAATAATCTTACTGGAAAGAACAGGAAGGCTTGTCACACTGTGTGTAGTCATCTTTAATTTACATCTAATGCATCCAAGTCACCAAACTGATCCACAAAAAAAAAAAAAAAAAAAAAAAAACTTGTACAAAGCCAATCATCCTGTGGAAGGCAGTCACAAAGCTTAATAGCCAACTCTATCTTGAAATGAAAGGAAAAGCTACCATTAGGCTACAGGGTCACAGCTACTCATGGAGCTTTCTGGTGGATGAAATAAAAATCCTGAATCATTTTGTTGCTGTACAATTTTGTTTTCACAAAGCATGTGGTATACTGAGAGTTTAAAGAGTACTTCAAAGGAGCATAAAGGGAGTTTTAAACAGTTCATGCAATATGACTAAGTTAAAAGATAGCAAATAAGACTCCATCTAAAAATACAGAATAGTGTTAAAAATAATTTTTGTTGTGCTAGTCAGTAGACAAAACAATACAAATATTACTTTAACTAATACAACAAAAATAAAAGGACATTATTAGAACAGTTCTACAACAGGAAAAAGAAAAAAAAAAAACCCTCTTCCAGAAATATAGCTGGGAAATAGCTAGCTTTAGGTCCTTAAAACTTCGGTTCTATATCTGTCTGAAGTCTAGGTAGATCTCTAAAAATAGACTAGTTAGTTAGACATTCAGTTACTAGCACATATTTTTCCCACTGGTGGGGGAAAAGAGATTTGAAATCTGTGGATTTACCTGGTATATAACCTATAAAACTCATTTGATGAGGGGAACAACTCCCAGATATATGGTGATAACAGAAATATACCTATGAAATACCCCACCCAGCCACTCCCCCAAAACAAGAAAATATTAAAACTGACCCCTTGACAATGAATTAATCAAACTATTAAACAGATAAGATAAGAAGTATAAAATTACACCTATTTAGTGTTGTTACAGCTTACATCTGAGTGTTCTCCATAGTCTCATGTATAACAGCTGGTTTTCTAGTCTGAGGTATTATTACAGAGAGATAGGACTTAGAGGACAGAAGTTAGGTCATTGGAACATGCTCTTAAAAGGATATAGAGACCTGGTCCATTCTTTTCTTTCACTGCTTCCCAGATACCATGGGGCAATCTCCTCTGTCAACTCCTGACACCCTGAGATGCCATGCCTCCAACTCCTCAAGCAACAGAATCAAGTAGAAATGGAACTATAAAGCCCTAGACCAACATAAATCTTTCCTCAAGTCAATCGTTTTCTTAGGGATTTTGTCTCAGAAAATAACACAAGTATCACTGAGTAATTATTAGATTCAATTCCTCACGAAAGGGTGACTCAATGGTAAAACATGTGCCTAGTATATACAAGGCCTCAAATCTCCCAAACTGCAAAACAAAAGTATCTTGTGCTCTGGTTATGTTTTAAGAAACTGTTAAGATACTGGTAACTTATACATAGTCAATCTAATATTTAACAGAGGCTGTTATCTCCATGCACAAATCTTGGAGGCCATGCAAATGTTGAGGGTATTATGTGATGCAGAACATGTAATAGCTTTCAGCTATGCTGAGGCAGTTGCCTGAGGCCAGTAACATATGGATCATACATAAGAAGTAAAGAAAACAAATGCCATCTAGGAATTCATTTGGCCTCTCCACTCTGTATCCCTACCTTCAATCCCTACTAATAAACAGTGAAGCATAGCTCCTTTATTGTAAAGAGTAGCAGTGAAAAGCTAAATAAAAGTGCCTCAGAAACATGAATGGTGGTACAGGTCTGAGCCACTGCTGCTATTACAGTTAAATGCCTTTGTTTTCTCTGTAGAAGCAAAGACCCTCCTTCCTTGTAACTGCTCTCCAGGACACCTACTCATTTGTTCTGAATGAACACCGGAATGAGTGGCACAGGCACTACTCTGCATCTGTACACTTCAGCAGCAGCTACAAGACAAATTTTTACCTAGAACTCTCAGTGGCCACATCTCACAGGATACCAGAAGAATTCCCTACCTGGCAACACACAGCCACCACCATCTCCTAAGAACCAGAGAGGGTAACAGAAACCAAGGAAGGAAACAGCCACCAAACAAAGACAAGATCAGATATAGGCACCTAGATTACCATCTTCCCAAAACCAGATCCCTAGACACCAAAGTAAAAACAGTAACAGCCGGACAATATATCTCCACTATAGCCAAGCAACCTACTACAGTAGGCCATGAGAAATGCAACACAGATGAGGCACAAGATAAATATGATGAATAACCTAAGAAGAAAGTGCCTAAAAAGTGCAAGAAGCATACTGAACACCAAATAGTCTGAAACATAAAAGAAAGTTCCCTCAGCACATAATAATCAGAACACTAAATGTAAAGAATAGAGAATATTAAAAGATGAGACAGAAAAATATCAATTAACATATAGTCAGACCTATTTAGAATAACAACTGACTTCTCAATGGAGACTCCAAAACCATAATGGCCTAGACAGATCTTCTACAGATTTGAAGAGACCACAGATACCAGCCCAGACTACTATACCCAGTATAATTTTCAATCACAATAGATGGAGAAGGAAAGACATTCTACAATAAAATCAGATTTAAGCAGTATCTATCTACAAATCCAGCCCTACAGAGGATGCTAGAAGGAAAACTTTAACCTGAAGATGATGGGGGATGTTCTTCTGCATAAACATTTCTCTTATTGGTTGATGAATAAAACACTGATTGGCCAGTAGAGGCATGAAAACAGGCAAGGCTAGGAGACAAGGAGAATGCTGGGGAAAGGTAGGCAGAGAGAGACTGAGGAGGGCACCATGTAGACTGGGAAGATAGGACACCAGGCATTCTCTGGTAAGATAATGCCATGTAGAAATACACAGATTAATAGTTATGAGTTAATAATTAAGAGAGAGCCAGCCAATAAGAAGCACTAGCCATCAGCCAACAACTTTATAATATATAGTGTCCGTGTGTTTATTGGGGCGAATTGGCTGTGCCACTAGGCTGGAAAAAAACTCCAGCAACATGAAGAGGTTAACCACACCCAAGGATACATGAGGAATAATACCAAACCAGCAAATCAAAAAAGGGGGGACATATCAAAGAAAAGAGTAACAGGAATCAATAAACACTGCTCATTGATAACTCTCAACATCAGTGGTCTCAATTCCCCAAATAAAAGAACTAAGAATGAATGGGAAAATAGGATCCATCCTTCTACTGCATTAAAAAACAACAACAACAACAACAAAATGCAATTAAACATCAAGATTAGACATCACTTCAGAGTAAAAGGATGGAAAAGGATATTCCAAGAAAATGGACCTAATAAGCAAGCTGATATAGCCATTTTAATATCTCACAAAACAGACTTCAAACCAAAGCTAATCAGAAGAGATACTAAAGGATATTATATATACACTCATTTTTAAAGAATTCATCAAGGGGATGCTGGCATTCTTAGCATCTATGCACCAAACACAAGGCCACCCAAGTTCATTAAAAAAAAAAAAAAAAAAAAAACACCACTACAGCTTAAATCACATATTGACTCTCACATACTACTCTCACCACCTGACAAAACCTAAACAGAAAAATGCTGGAGTAATGGCATTATAAGCCAAATGGAGCTAACAGATATTTACAGAATATCCCATCCAAATACAAAAGAATATACCTTCTTCTCTGCACCTCATGGAACTTTCTCAAAAACTGACCACATACTCATACACAAAGCAAGTATCAACATACACACACACACACACACACACACACACACACACACACACACACACACACACACACACACACACACACACTCAGAGAAAGAAATAACACGCAGCATCCTATCAGATGTCCACAGATTAAAGCTGGAAATCAACAACAGAAAACTTACAAACTCATGGAAACTGAACAACTAACCTACTGAATGAAAAACGTGTTAAGACAGAAATTAAAGACTTTCTAGAATTAAATTAAAATGAATACATAACAAACCCAACCTTACAATGTTTTTTTTTTTTTAAAGAGGCAAGGTCACAGCACTAAGTGCCTACATTAAAAAAAGAAAAGTTGGAGAGACCTCATTCTAGTAACTTAACAGCACAACCAAAAGCTCTAGAATAAAAAGACACCAAGAAATAATCAAATTCAGAGATGAAATCAATAAAATAGAAACAAACAAAAACCAATACAAAGAATCGATGAAACGGAGTTAGTTGTTTGAGGAAGATGGTAATCGATCTATTTCAAGATCCAGCTATACTACTGTTGGGCATATACCCAAAGCATGCTTCATCCTACCATAGAGATACTTGCTCAACTGTGTTCATTGCCGTTCTATTTGTAATGGTCAGAAACTGGAAACAGCCTAGATTTCTGACAACAGATGAATGGATAAAGAAAATGTTGTACAAAAAGAAAGAAAGAAAGAAAGGAAGGAAGGAAGGAAGGAAGGAAGGAAGGAAGGAAGGAAGAAAGGAAGGAAGGAAATGTACATTTACACAATGGAATATTATATTTATGTGTTTTTTAATGCAATCATGAAATTCACAGATAAATGGAACTAGAAGAAAAAAAAAAAAAAAAAAGATCCTGAGTGAGGTAACCCAGACCCAGAAAGTCAAATATGGTATGTAACCAAGCTACAGTCTATAAAACCACAGAGGTTAGGTACAGAGTAAGGGAATAGGGGAAGTGAGGTAGATATATCTTCTAGAAGGGGGAAAATGAACAGATGGTTGTGAACGGGTGGGGGGGGTGCTGGAAAAGCAGATCAAGTGGGAAAGGGAAGAAAGAGGACATAGGGAATGTGGGGAGATACAGCTAAAATTAAGTACCGTTTGAGTGGTAGCATGGAAACATAAAACAAAGAAGCTTCCTAAAATATATACATATATGAACACGGTCTAAATAAAATCACCAAACAACAGGGTGACAGAAACCCAACTAGACATCATTTGTTACCATAAGAAGTTTCTAGTACCAGGAATGGGTTACATCTAACTGAGTTGTTGGGCAAAGGGGTTCCATGGGAACCTCCAAACAACTCAGGCTTTTGTTGTCAAGGCTATAGGTTGCTCTCACAGTCAATAATGCTACATTGCTGAAGACAATATGTACGCAACTGACTGAACATGAAGAAGTTGATCTGGTGCAAACTTAGAGCCTTCACGTTAAGTACTAGGGATGGTACAGGAAGGTACTCTGCATACACTACCAAAGGAGAAACATAAGCACCAACCCAGCCACAAACCCTTTGATCTACAATAGTATCCTGCCTGCAAGATGTGGTAGTGAAACAGTGGAACAAAGCTTGTGGGAGTAACCAACCTATACCTAATTTGACTTAAGGCCCACTATACAAGATGAAACCCACACCCAATATTGTTTGGGTCACCAAGAACCTGAGACTAGATAATTCAGGAATCTAGGGTAAAACAAAACACCACTGTTCTACTAAAAGAACATAGCATTAAAATGACTCCTAATATCATTCCACTGCACTCATGCAACAGTGCTTGCTCTATCATCATCAGAATAGCTTCCTCTTATGTCAGACAGGAACAAATACTGAGACTCAAAGCCAGACAACACACAGAGAGTGAAGACCTTGAAATACATTTACTTGGTATTGGTGCTATACAGCCTGTATTTTGATAAAACTATAAGGACATCTAAACTTTCTTATAAAACAGCTATATATTGTGAACTAAACATCTGAAATATGCTCTTAGTTAAACAAAATACAGAGACAATACACACATTAAATGTGATGAAGCCTTATTCTTGGGGGGGGGGGGGGGATGTCAATCATTTAACATCTTCAGGTAAGATGTCTTATGAAAAGAATTCAAGATTCTCGACAGTGGGAACAATAATCCAGAGCACAAAAGAAGTGGTTCAAAGGAAAATAAAAGCTTTCTGGGATGGAACATCAGCATAATGTCATACAACAAAAGTAATCATAAACTGCTAAGAAGACCCATCCCTGGGTGACATACTTCTCTATAAAGGGGTATCCTATGCTTAACGGGGCTTATCAGCAACAAAAACACAACTATGAACTATCAGGTATGATGAGTCTGGAGATCTGAAGTTAACAGTGAAGAAAACGAAGGAAAATCTTCTAACATTTCTTCCTGAATAATTACGCTTCTTGTGGAGAACAAGACAAGCATTTATTATAAACATGATATTCAGAAACAAAATGTCAAAATTTCCTCAAATCTGACCTCTAGACAACAAAACATCCCTGTCTAATTGTTCTTGTAATAAGACTCCTTTAATAAAAATGTTACTTATTCCAATTTAAGCACCAAAACAATGCTAACACAAAATAACAATGCTAAATCTTCTGCCAGCTCTCAATTGAATCATGAAAGAATTATAAAGCATTGTATATTTAGGGTGATTTAATTAAGAATTCTGTCCATGGTGCTTATCCTATATTTTCTCACAGATTTCATTTCAGGCTTTCATCTGAGCAGTGGCTCTTACTTTTGAATCAAAACAGTCCAGATTTAACAAACATTTTCCAAGTTTTTATAAGACTATATACTATGGGAGCAAAAACAAATGGAAGGAATGGGAGAATGAAAACACATGGGAAGGACAATGACTGCAAAAGAAAGAAATATGGAAGGAAGAGGCATTATGGAAATTAGCATCTATATTTAAGAAAAGATTCCATTAAAAAGACGACAAAAATGTCGCTAATATTTCATCAAGTGTTTCTGTCTCTGTCTCTGTCTCTGTCTCTCTGTCTCTGTCTCTGTCTCTCTCTCTCTCACACACACACACACACACACACACACACACACACACACACACACACACACACACACACACACACACGGTGACTAAGTGCCACAATTGACTCAGAAATTCTTCTAAAAGAAACAGAATTGTAGTAGCGTCAGAAATAAAGGAAGTCAGTTGCGAAGTTAGCACACTGAAACAAATTGGACTCATACTTTTACTGTCAAAATAAGTTTGTTTTACTAAACTCAGGGAGAATATTATCTTAACATATTCCTGATTTTATTTATTGGTTTATTTTAGTTTTTCAAGACATGGTTTCTCTATAGCTTTGGAGTCTATCCTAGAACTCACTCTGTAGACCAGACTGGCCTCGAACTTACAAAGATCTGCCTGCCTCTGCCTCCCAAGTGCTGGGATTAAAGTTGTGCACCACCCACTGCCCGGCTTCAACATATTTACTTTACATGCTAGACCTCTATCTATTCACCTTTATACTAACTTCTTAGAGTGCTAATTTTAAAAGAATAAGGAATGTTATGTATTTCATGCTTACTCTAATTTGCTTCCATCTGAAAAAGCCAAACAGTGAAGAAATGGCTTTTTTTTACAGATAATAAAATACGACAATTATCTTAGAGTATTCCATGCAAATAACTACTTGATGAATAAATAACTTATATAAATTCAAGTTGATTTTAATGCAATTAGTTACCAATCTTTGATTCATTTGTGATTTATCGTGTTGATATAACATTATACTGGAATTCTGTATCCACAGGAAACATTTGACAAGATGATTTTCAAAGAACACACAGTACAAAAGAATGAATCAAAATAACTCAAAAGAGATTAAAAATACCATAATGGATGTCATTTTGTTAAATTATTACTAGCATGACAATCACTTGTGAACTTAGGATCCTCAGTACTACATTAAAACTCTTTGATATAACAAGGGGGAGATATCCATGCTACCAATGCTCAACTTGTTTGTTTTATTAACTTACAAGACTGGTAAGGAGGAAGTTGATGAAACAAAAAGTTGCAATTTAAGCTCTAGAAAAGTAGAGGAAGGAGTATTTTTCCCCCTCTATGCTACTATGACTAGTAAAGCAAAGAGTACTGCAAAGGAGGCATTATATCAAAGACTCATTTTCTTTTCTTTTTTTTTTTTTTACCCCAAAGACTCATTTTCCACCAACAGCAGGTTATGTGTTCTGGATTTCTAAGCCCCACAGAGATCAGGTTGAGTGTTTCTACAGGTTAAATCAATGGCATCTCTGAATTATACGACTAAGGTGATACTATAGCCTGGTTTTGCCCAGGATCAGTGGCCCTGGTGTTATTATTCACTGAACTTCCTTTAATCTCCAAAGTGTTGTTTATAGGGTCACCCTAAATTAGGACAATGGAAATTACCCACAATGTGTAACATCTTTCCTATGGGGTAGGAAGCATGCTCCACCTTACACAGTAAATGCTGCCTATAGGTAGTCATTTCTGTTTGTGTGCCATAACATCATTTCCATCAGTCACCCCTTTCACCACATTTGGTATTAACTCTTCTTTCTCCAAATGACACTAGTACATCTCCAAAGTTACCCCTTCTAATAACTAGTTCCGTGTAATTCTGGAAAGTACAGTTTTCACAATAGAAATCAAGAAAATGAAACAGGCAATGCTTCTGAATACTGAATACTTACTATTTGCTGGGCATCACCCTATGTCACATAGACATAAAAGTGAACACAGAGGTTCCCATGATAGTGCAAGTAAGTCAAACAATAATACACTGGTATATATTTATATATTTCTTAGTAGGGATAAATACTAAAGAGAAAAAAATTCAGATAAGAGGATGAGGTTAGTATCCTCAGGGGAAGATGAGTATTTTATTATCGGGTGATTAGGAAAGCTTCACTAATAAAGTGGCAATTTTAGTAGAACTCCAAAAGGATTAAGGAAGTGATTCACACAGCAATCTAGCAGCACACCAAGGGCACAGGCCAGGATTTGCTTATTGTTCATGAGAAATAATCACAAAACCTGAAGTTAAAGTAAATTAATTGGCAAAACAGAGGGAAATAAAATCTGAACTGTGTGTAGAATTTTGCAGCTATTACTATGATTAAGCAGAATAAGCCCTTTAAGACTTGGGAATTGAATAGAAGGGTAATATAATACAACTTACTTTTCTAATTGTTTGTTCTCGCTACTATATTAAAGTAGGAGACAGACAGAAGAAATGCCATGAATAGAAAGACTAGAAGGTTCTTAAAAATTAATAGCCTATGTTTAAAGATGATGGTAACTTAGAGCAAAGTGATAGTAATATATACATTATTATGGACATATTTTATTTTTAGATCATTTTAGATTTATAAGAACTTTGCAGATATACAATTACTGTATACTTTTCAAGTAGACCATTTTTATGGCTACTATTTTATGGTATTTTATCATAACTAAATAACTAATAATGGTATATCACTATTAAAAATAACTTCAGACATATCTGAACTACACCAAATTTCCAGTTTTTTCTTTGTTTGTTTTTGTTTTAGTTTGGTTTTAGCTTTTCAAGACAGGATCCCTATGAGTAGCCCTGGAATTTGATTTGTAAGCCAGGCCTGCCTTAAACTCTCAGAGATCTACCTGCCTCTACTTTCCAAGTGCAGGGATTAAAGGCCTGTGCCATCACAGCTGGCTTCTAAATTTCTTATTTTTAAGATAAAATAAATAAATAGCCCTTACTGGTCAGCTCTGGTAGAGTCTGGAAGAGAGAAGTCAACAGTGTTTCTAAAATTTCTGCTCAGCTAATGAAAGGATATATATATATATATATATATATATATATATATATATTATATATATATCATTCATTCCTGGGATAATAAAGATCATGGGAATAACATATTTGGGACACAAAGATATGAAGGTTGAATTTAGATGTATTCAGATTCTCACTAAAAATCCAAATAGAGATGTCAAATAGGCAACCGGCCTTGTAATAAATAGATCACAGTTTCCTGTAATTATGGAAATTACTGTTTTTCACAGTAAAGTCAAGTAAATTAAACAGAATATTATTTTCAATGAAGGAATTTAGCTAGATGTGTCCAACATGTGAACCCATAGGCTTCAGGGATCCTAAGGAAGCTATGATTTTAGCTCAACATATTCATACATGCCAATGCCATGTCACAGTACTGAAATGTAAGACACCCCATTAGATAAGTCTTTTTTTGTTTGGATGATTTAGTGAAATAGAATTACAAAAATCTGACACAATTATGTAAGTGTGGAAACACTAAAAATGAATCCCAGATTTCTAGGGAGGGGAAAACACATAAATGACACTAAAAGTTCTAGAAATTCAGCCTTCTTCTAATATATATTCACATCTTACCAGAATTCTCTACAATGAAGGCAAAAAATATTACCTATCCAAATGTCTGTAAAAATATCTAACAGGTGTAGCATAATTCATAAAAAGCATAATTTTAGAAAATAGCATTTCTACCAAACTTTTCTTAATATAAAAATCTCCTGACAAAATTACAGAATATCAAAGAAGAACAAAACTGGGATTTTGTGATTATAAATACATTTAAGTACACATCCATTCTTATTTTTGATATCAATATTGATGATCCACAGTCTGTTCACAGTGAAATTTAGGGCAATATTTATACTTTAAGTAACTTTCAGTAGGGTAGCAGACCTACAAGATAAATGCTAATAAAAACTTTCTCAATAAAAATGTCATGAAATATGTCAAACAGGAAGATTTGGGAACATCAAACATGTGTTATTGTAAAAGAGTCCTCTGACATTTAAATATTAGAATTTTCAGATTTAAACATTAAATAATGAAACTGCTTTCCCAATTCAGCACATTCATTGGAAGGAAATTGGGAAAGTATTTTTCACTGTTTAATGTTGACATAGTTCATAAATTCCATGAAACCATACCACTCCTGGGTATATTCCCCAAGAAATCTAGGTCAACATACAATAGAGATAATTGTGTAATTCATGTTTATTTAAGCACTATTTATAACAGCCAAGTCACAAAATTAAACTGAGTAGCCATTAATAAATGACTACATAAAGAAAATGCAATATAAATAATATTTTATCCAGTCATAAAAGTATGAATTATGCCATGTACAAAAATGAAAGATGAATGAATCTAGAGCTCATCATGTTAAATAAAATAATCCAGGCCCATAAAGGCAAATTTCTTCCAATTCACTGTTAGTTCCTCAAGAACAGGTTTAATTCTGGCTTGCCATTATCAGGACTAACACATCACATGCACTTCAAGAGTAAAAACATGAATCCTGTTAGGATCACCCTACCACCCTATATTGTATTCTTTCTAAAATCCTAACAATTCCACCTCTTTGCAGCTAATAGTCTCTATTATTCATCAAATTCTGAAGCTTTATTTCCTGTTATCCCTTTTGTATGCCAGTAAAATCTGATATATAATATATTCTTAAAAATATCGTGTTCTTCAAAAACCCTAAGAAAGTCAAATAAATATGCTACACTGTGATTAGTTTTTTATATATATACATTCTATACTGTTGAAGATGCTGTGTAAAATGAACCCACACACCTGCAAATGTAATGTAAAATGTTCTAAAAGAACATGAAAGTGATAGAGGATACTTCATTACCTAATAGATAAGAAAGGAATTGGGACTGTAAACCTAAAAGGGATACTTACTGCAAGACATCTTCCTGGTCTAGAAGACCTGGATGAGATTTATTCAATGCTATAATGACCTATTGCCAACACTAAAAACAGAGACCAGAATCTCAGACTATTAGATCTGGTTAGCATGAGATTAGGTTAGCATCAGTTTTGTGTAAACCACCAAGGGTACATTTACCAGTGTATTTACTCTCAGGGCTTTCTCTTTCCTTTAATACTGAAATGAACATACAAGATTTACATATTTTCAACATGGAGAAGTCAAATTCTGATTGTCCTCATATTTTCCAAAGCTCTGAGCAATATTTTTTCATTGCTTATGTTGGTTTTGCATGCTGTGTAATGGTTTGCAGGGCATGAACAAGAGATGCTGGCCTGCATGCAACCAAGTACTATGATACACAACTACAACCAGGCATGCTGCGCTTAAACTGATTGAGGGTACTTATCCTCACATAGACAATCTCCTAGGGAAGCACAGGGCAAACAAAAATGGGCTTCTCATCTCAAGACTTTAAAGTACCTCAGGTTATAATGTAAAATGTATAAAGAAGCAATTAGGACTTGGATCTCTGGCTCTTAGTGGGGGTGGTTGTAGTATCTTAATTATATACATGTATACTGCATAAATGCATGCAAATAAGCCTTCCACCTAAATAGTTAGATGTCAAAGAAAAAGGAAAGAAGAAGCTAGATGTCTGCAGCTGAATGGTCTTTCAGCTACTCAGTGATAACACATTCCAGCTTTTATTGATCTTGGGTATCTCAGAACAAGCTTATCTTAAAAGATACATATAATAGTGCTGATAGCAATAATTCACTTCTTTAAAAGTGATTCAAGGCTCACTATATAGACGTATAATCCTCACACAAGCCCTGGAAGGCTGACAATGCAGGCTACATCGCTGCTATTACAGAAGAGGAAACTAGGGTTTAGAAGATATGACCTGGACCACAAGCTTATTGGTAGAAATGAATTTACAAACCTCTTGCTCTTCTGAGAGAACTACAAAGACTCACATTAGTCATGTTAACAATTTCAATACCAATCATGTTTTAAAAAAAAATCAATGAGGCTGAAGTCTTCTTAGAATATACTTTCTGGCTTCTAAAGACAATTGTTTTAGTATAAATAAATGGATGGAATTGAGAATGTGTATTTCCAATGTAGAAGAAATAATGTCTTTGTGAGGTAAAAATGAAATGTGCCTGTAATAAGGGGGAAAGTGATGAGGACAGGCCAAGTCAAGATGGGCAAAATAGAATAATCCTAAATCTACTAGTAATCATCTTCCAGTTTAAAACAGATAATAAACATGATTATTGATAAGGGAACTTCAAGGTCATGCATATACTATTTTGCAGCATTTTCCAGGCTACAGAATCACAAGAATATACATTTTCCTATTTGAGAAATATAATTGTATAAATTTTAGGAGGTGAATCATCACATTTCTTGGAACATGGGGATCTCAAAATTATGTAATCGAAGAATATAAATTATTAACTTTTTCAGAGCTTTTGTTTAAGCCCCATTTTTCATATTATTTATAAAAGTTATTCATAATATCCTATATTCAAAAATCTCCAAACTTAAACATCTGAACTGAAAGACATCTAATCTACCTCTTCATTTTCAATAAAGATAAAATCTTAATTGAAGTATGATATGTGTGGTGGTTAATCTTGATTATCATCATGGAAACAAATTTCTGGGCATATCTATAAGAAATTCTCCAGAGGAGGTTAAATGAAGTAAGAAAACCTACCCTAAATGTAGGTGGTATCATTCATTGAGGTGAGGACTAGGACTGAATAAAAAAAGGAGAAAACAAGCTAAGAATGAGCATTCCATTTTTGTTTCTTGACTAAGGAAGAATACAGTGTGACCAGCAGCCTCGAGTTCCCACTGCTATGGCTTCCTCCTTCACCAAGATGGACTGAGCCAAAATAAACCCCTCCTTCTTTAAGTTGTTCTTGTCAGGTATTTTGCTACAGTAATTAGAAAGGTAATAAGTATACTATTCATTTGGGAACAAGCACAAACCACAAGCATATAGCCTGAGAGCACAACCACATTACTAACTGACCAGAACTAACTTGAGTCAGAACTCAGGCTCCACAGAAATCTTCCACCTTCATCTTGTGTTCTCAGTGGCAATACTCTTCTTTCCTGATAATATCAGTACTGAATCCTAACTATAACCCCAAACATTAGTTTTCTTTGAGAAAGAATTTACATAAATGGAGTACTATACATTAACTCTCTATCTGGATTATTTTGCTCAATTTATATTTGTGAAATTTGTTCCTGTTACTATACATACCAATGATATATGTAATGTCTCAGTTTATGACTATACTACATTTTATTTGCTCTGGGTAACTTCCAATGTTTGATGTTTCTAACTAGTGTTGCTATGTGAACAGTTTTGGTCATAAGCATGTATGCATTTCTTTAACTACATGCCTAGACAGGAAATAGGGCAAACTACATAGGCAAATATTCACCCTCACAAAAACTACCAATATTTCTCCAGAATGGTTGTATTAATAAGGAAAAGTAAAGCTTAAGGAACTAGAATGATTCTGCACATAAATTGCCAATGGTTTAGAAGAACCAGAGATAAATTCAGAGACTCATTCTACTACTCCCTCTTAAACACTCTGGATACTGCCAAGGCAATATAAGTAGGATTTGTTAAAGTAAAAATCTCAAGAGACAAAACAGATAAACTCCTACACCAGCCCAAAAGACTTTTGTTGAGTCTCAAGATGCTTCATCTCACCAATTTGATATGATTTAATCCAAGTCAGTTAATTAGACTTTTTATTTCAAACTTTTATCAACTGAAAGACTGTAATGCTTCCATTTATTTCATAAGTGTATTTATTGCTCAAGTAGGATAATCTTGATGAAAGCATTTGAAAGGCTAAAACACTCCAGGTGATGTAGAACATCTATACCAACACGCCATACAAATAATAAATTCAAGAGTTCTCTTCAAGCAAAGAAATCTTTCCATCCTGAAATACATCTATAATAAACACAGAAAAGGGAAAAAAAAAAAAAAAGAACCTTTCTGCACAAAACATTACTGATACCTGGGAATATCTTTTCCCCAAAGCAAGAAATGCAAGCAAAGATGAATCATTTGTTGTTGATTATAATAATAACAGCAATAAAATTTTAGTGTTCAAGCACTTTTACCTATAATTTCTTAAGGGGGCAAAAGGAAAAACTATGGCAAACAAACAAAATACCATGCCAGAGAAAAAAAACAAATTCTTCCTAGAGACATGATTACTAGTTACTAATTTAAAGTAATTGGGGCACTAGTTTATGGTGCTCTCCAACAAAAACCTTTACGACTTAAAAATGGAAGAAACAAAAAAAGCTTTGCCACTCTATACCCCCCTTGTAACAAAGAGTAAAATGTATACACAAAGTCTTATCCAAAAAACCTACTGCCACTACCTCAAGAGGTAGTACATAACCATAAAATCTTAAAAATAGGAAATCACTTTCCCCTACCACCCACCTCCAAAACCAAGAATGGTTTTTAATTATCAGTACAAAACTTATTCTTTGTTAGCTATCTATGAAACTGTTTTCATTTTCCACTAACTCCTTCCTCCTTTAAAAGGACTTCTTTTGATGAGATATCAGTATGTTCCCCAAACTCATCTTTTCCACCCTCTCTGAGACTGTCTTGGATTCTATTAGGAATTTGGATGATTCTGTTTATATACCATATAACTGTAAGCTTTGCACTGAATCCTTAAAACTATTCTTACATTTTAGGTGTCTGTCAATAAGCCAGTACACTCAGGTATCATTTAACAACACCGTTGGGTGATTATTTCTGACCAAATAGAATATTCTGTAGTTGTTTATTGGTCCATCTGATTTATGCTATAGTTTAATTTTGGAGGGTTATATTTTGTTATTGATTTTGGGTTTGGATGACCAATCTATAAAAATAGGAGGGGAACATTGAAATCATTCACTACTGGTATACTAGAAACTATATTCCATCAGATATTTTATAAATTAATATTTGTTTTATGAAATATTCATTATTCATAGCATATGTAATGTCATCTTGCTGAATAAACCATTTTATTACTAGTGGCTTATCTCTTCTGAGTAATTTTGATTTGAAATTTACCTTGTCAAATATCAGAATACCCATGTTAGCTTGTTTTCTGTTTCCATGGGCTTGACTTGATGTTTTCTGCACTTCACTGCATTTCTGTTAGTTTTTTCTGGGAGAAAGCAGACAGTTGGATCATTTTATGATCCAGTCAGCTAGTATATGTGCTATTTGTTGGTCAGCTGAAGCAATTATTATAATTAAGGTTGATACTAGGAGATGTTTGCTCATTTCTATGGTTTTATGGGTTATTTCTCTGGTTGGTTTGATTATTGTGTATTCTGTTCTTTTATCCCTACTAGAGATTTGCTGTTTTACTATGTTACATAGGACAGATTTCTTTCTAACTCTACTTTCTCTATTTCTTCTATTAATTTTATTCTTTCTTGTCCTCTCATACTTAAAGCTGCCTTTTTACCTCCTCTATGTCTACTATTCTATAAGATATTAGTATTTTCTGAAATATTGACTTAGTTTTGTCAAGAACTGCATTAGACTGAGCTTATATTTGAATGTCTATATTTCACCATTAATTTTAAAAAGACAGCTTAGCTAGGTATTGCAATCTTGGATGGCAATTATTTACTTCTAATGCTTAAAATATATTCTTCCATTCTTTCCATGCTTTTAGAGTTGCTGATAAGTGATCTGATGTAATTTTGATCGGTCTTTGTTGGTAAACTTCTATTTTGTTCATTAAAGTTTTTTAAATTATTTCTTTACTTTGTATTTTGACATCTTGACTATAACAAAAACCTGGAGTGATTAGGGATGCCCTTCTGTAATGTTTGTCTTATTGGTTGATGAATAAAGCTGTTTGGCCAATGGATAGGCAGTATTTAGCCAGGCAGGAAATCCAAACAAGGATAGAAAAAGTCCTTAGTAGTGGCACACACCTTTAATCACAGCACTCTGGAGGCTGAGGCAGGCAGATCTCTGTGATTTGAAAGCCAGCCTGGTCAACAGAATGAGTTCTAGGACAGCCAAAGATACACAGAGAAACCTGTCCCAAAGAACCAAAAAAAATTAAAAAATAACTAAAATGAGAGTAACAAAAAAAAGGCCACTCTCTGAAGTCTTGAGGTCTACTGAGAGCATGACAAATATGGTTGATAACAATATGCTATATTTTAAAAGTTGTGAGATAGTATACTTTAAGTGTTCTCAAAACAAAAATGATGAATATGTGTGATATAACATGCTAATTGGTTTAATTTAGCCATGTCATTGTGAACATATTGTATTCTGTATCATAATTGTGCATGACTTTATTTATGAACTAAATAAATGAATGGAAAATAAAAAAAAACACACAGAACAGAGACAAAAGGCTAAATGAAGAGTACTGAAGCAGGCCTTTATAGACCTGATACATCTTTTCTCTTCATTTTACATTTTATTTTTATTTACTGCTATTTTATGTGGTCGTATATGGTGTGTATGTGTAGGCATGTGGCTATAAAAAAAGAAAGGCCACGTAAAGATGGAAAACACAGAGAGTCTGAATACTGTATGTTATTGTGCTGTCTTTCAATTGTTTGACTGCTGAGGAAGGAGCAACAGCTGCAAAAAGACATTTGATTACAAATGCTGCTAAATTAATCCAACCTATATATTTTGAAAATGCTTTGACTTCAAATTTTAAGTCTAAGGACATGTTACTTTGGAAAAGAAGTTCTGCTTTTGTTTCCACAGAAGATGAAAAGCTGTGGATTCCCCTCTAGACTAACATGATTTGATCAAGGAAGACTCCCTGAAGCAGTAGCCCAAGTGATCCAACATCCAAAACAGCAGAGACCATGCAGCCTCACAGACCACTACAGCCAGGATTCAGCCAGGGTTATGGGTTTTCTCAGGATCCCCATGGGATTGACAGTGCGCCAAAAAGCAGGAAGCAGTTTGAAGAGGTTAAAATTCCCAAATATTGTTTATAAATGTTTGTTTTCATTTAAACAGGGTTGGATATAAAAGATTAGTAATCACAGCCAATCTGGTTCTAAAGAAAAAGGGGAATATGATATAGAAATGAATATTTGCATAGGTATGGATTTTGGTTTATTGATACAAATTTAAGGCCAATTTTGTTACATATATATAAATATAATATAAATATATATATTTCTACTCTTGCTTAGATATTGTGTTTATACAGCTCTTTTTAAAATGTAATGTATAATTAAACACAGATTACAGGTAGCCACTTATAATAGTCAAAGCTTATACTTATGTTAGTTAGGTTTTCTAGATATACAGAAATATATTTCAAATGGATAAGTATTCTTCAAAACCTTTCAAAGACCTACAGAGTATGGCATTTAAGATGGTTTCTTAGGGTTTTTCATGACAATGAGACACAACTGCTCCTGGCAACACCAATTATGTCAGAAAGGAAGATGGGCATCGAAGAAACTCGTTATGGAGTTTGCCTTCAACATGGCAGAGATAGCCATTTGGACAGAAACTGCTCTTGCCTGAACTGCATGACAGCATGCTATCCAAACTGGACAAGCAGGTTACAAAGAAAAGTGACTGCTGAACTTGCCAAGTGACAGTAAGGTCCTTCAAGGTTCCTGCATCATCAAAAAGTGTGCCAGACATTCTGGGCCTATAGGCCCAACATTATAGATGAACTTTGGGTGACTATCCAGGCAATGAAATGTCTCTGTCAATTCTATAGTTTATATATTATCCTTCTGGGGCCTTTGATAGAGTTGAAGACAGATAATATGGTTATGGTTTTTCATAGTTATGATAAAAGATAAGTTACATATAAAACTTTAGACTCAAAGATAGGATAAAATATTTTCTTTAAAGTTTGCCAAATGTTAATGAACTAAATACTATGAGTATAATTCTTGCTTGATAACTGTTTTCTTATATGCAATTTTACTATGTTAAAGTTAAAACCTTCCTTTTTATTTAGACAGAAAAGAGAAGATGATGGGGGATATCCTTCTGTATGCTATAAAAATGTTTTTCTTATTGGTTGATGAATAAAGCTGTTTTGGCCAATGGAGAGGCGGGATGTAGCCAGGTGGGAAATCCAAAGAGGGATAGAGAAAGGTAGTAGGCAGAGTCAAGGAGACACCATGTAGCTGCTAAGGAAGCAAAAAGTCCAGGCATTGGGGGTAAGCCAAGACTATGTGGGGATACAAAGATTAATAGAAATGGTTAATAATTAAAAAAGAGCTAGCCAGTAAGAAGAAGCCTGAGCCATCGGCCAAACAGTTTATAACTAATATAAGCCTCTATGTATTTATTTGAGACTGGATGACTGCAGGAGTTGGCAGAGCAGAAACTTCCATCACCACTGGAGGGGTTGGTTCTTCTTTTTATCTGTTTGGAGTTCTAAATCTCTCAAATCTGGATGTTCTTTGTTTCTCTCTCTAGATTTGGGGGGAATTCCTTGAATAGATTCACATGTCTTTAGTTTTTATCTTAGCTCCTTTCATAGCATTTAGGTATATGTTTCAATATCATTGCAGAGATGTGGACATGTGACCATGCCTGTTTGTGCTGTTCATTTTTTAGTTCCTTATTGAGTTTAATATATACTTGAGCTTGTCTTCCATCCCTGATATTCTTCCTTCTGCTTCGTTTGAATCAACTGGTGATGTATTCCACTGTAGTTTTTGTTTGATTCATTTTGTTTACAACAATTCTTTTTCAATTTTAATTTAATTTCAGATTATTTTATGTGTATGAGTGTTTTGTCTCTACACATATGTATGTATACCATTTACAAGCCTGGTGCCCATTGAGGTCAGAAGAAAACATCATATACCCTGAAACTGTAGTTACAGGCGGTTTGTAAACTGTGGTGATGGAAATTGAACCTGAGGCCTCTATAAAAAGTGCTCTCAACTGAGACATCTCTTCAGGCCCCATTCCCTTTTATTTTTTTTTTATTTTTTTTTGGGGGGGGAGGTAATTTCAATTTCCTTGATGAATTTTTTTTCTTCCATAGTTGGAACTTTATCCTTCATATTGCTGAAGCTCCTTTTTTTTCTGCTTTTTCCTCTGTTGCTATTTTGAAGTAACTCATTGATCATTCATGTTAGGAAACTTGAAAACTTCACCCAGCACTACCTCTTTTAGTATTGTTGAATTAAGAAGCTGAAAAACTATGGTATTTTGGAGAAGTCATGTTGCTTTACTTTTCATGTTTTTGTTTCTACAATAAATCTGCACAACTGTTGGCTTGGATATTTCTTATGATTTTATTTGGGGAACCTTAAAACACAAGGTCTTATGTAATTCAGATTGGCTCATTATGTAGCTGACAATGACTTTGAATTCCTAATTCTCCCAACTCTACTGGAATTAAGGGAAGGAAGGAAGGAAGGAAGAAAAAAATAACTCATTCCAATATACTCAGTTACTAATACTGAGTACCCTAAATGAGTCATTTAGGGTTTCTAAGTGAACTGCTCTAATACCTCGTATAAAAAAAAGGATAAAAGGGAAGTACCATTAAAACTCTCTCTCTCTCTCTCTCTCTCTCACACACACACACACACACACACACACACACACACACACACACACACACACACACACACACAAAATGATTACACTTTAGAGAAGCTTCTTTCTGGATCCTTTAAAATTGGAAACTGCCAATCATATATATGTGGGGGAGGGGCGTAAATTTGAATAAGCCAATTCTGCTGGTTGGTTTTTGTCACCCTGACAGACCTAGATGCCTGGAAAGAAGGAATCTCCATTGAGGAAAATGTCTCCATAGGATTGGCCTGTTAGCCAGTCTATGGGGTATTGTCTTGAATAAAGATAACATGGGAGGCACCAGATCATTTTGGGTGGGACAACCCCTGAGTAAGTGATCCTGAGTTGTATAAAAAATCAGGTAGAATAGGCTATCAGGAGTAAACCAGTAAACAGTGTTCTCCATGGCCTCTGCATCAGTTTAGTCTCCAGGTTCCTGCCTTGAGTTTCTGCCCTGAATTCCCTTCACAATGCCCTACAACTATAGGCTGGGGGAAAAAAAAATCCTTTCATTGTGGTGATATACTATTTTTGATTTATTAAAGCTTATCTAAGGATTCAGAAAGCAAAGTCAGCCACAGCTATAGAGGTCAGAGGTGGTAGCACACACCTTTAATCCCAGGACCCAAGAGATAAAGGCAGACAGATCTGTTAGTTCAAGGCCACCCAGGATACATTAGAGTGAATAAGTCTAAAAGAGAATTTGAGCTCACACCTTTAATCCCAGGACTTATGAGAGGTAGTTAAGATAGGAACAGGGTCTCTGAGCTAGCATTCATTCTCCAGCCATGCTGAGGAAAGCATAGCAGTCTGAGATTGCAGTCTGAGGAGCCAGAATCGCTTTAGAGTAGAGGTGAGAGCTAGTGGCTGGCTGCTTTGCTTTTCTGATCTTAAGCTTGAAGCTTGAACCCCAATACCTGTCTCTGGGTCCATTTATTTATTCATGCTACATTTCCTTCCCAAGTTGCTTTTGGTCATGACATTTATCATAGCAGTAGAAACCTAACTAAAACCTAACTCTTCTCTTGTATAGCATATGCTGGTGTTTGCATTTAACTAGTGTTATATGTCAGCCAGACTGTTTTCACTTTAATAGTTTCTCTGGCATATCAGGGGCCTCTGGTGGCCACACTTAGCTTTGCAGTCTATGGGCTAGACAAATTAACTCACCCTCCAGAAACTACCCAGATCTTTAATCCCTGGGGAGGCTACTGTTCAAGCTAGGGGTGTTTCCCAACTATGTTGGGAGTATAGGAAGCAAACACAGCACTGAGATGTGTACAGGCACAGAGCCTTTTTTCATACTTTCAAGACTCCATGAGTATTAATCATGCTGCCAGATAGATAGCACTATGAATGTAAAGCAGATGGCTAGAGCTTCAAAGTCTTCAGGTTCTATAGCAGTGAAAGACAGACATATGGCTGCAAAGATTGGTCTGTCTTTTGAGATCAGGCTCAGGTCCATCACTTAAAGGCTACTATTAGTTGATGAGCTCTGCTCTCAGAAAATTAGTGTGGAGATACCACTCCCTATGTATTTTCTGTCTCAGCTGAGCCTACTGCTGCATGTACTCTCATTCTTAGTAAATTTTTTTCTTCATCTCTTGCTGCTTTCTTTTTCCTCCCATAATATTCTTCTCTACTCCTGCCTTTTATTTAACTTTTTTTCTCCTCTATTTCCTTTTATTTGTCTTTACCTGCTGGGTAAACTATTCTTAAGATCAGTATTGGCAAATAAATTAAGTATCCTAGCAATAAAACTAGAAAGATTTACAGTGATTATAGAACTTAAACTTCAAAATTGTTTTAAATTTCAACATAATATTACTTTCTAGTGTTTTAGTCTCCTAAGTTGTTTTCTTTTGTTCCTTTATCACCAATTCCTATTCCATCAGCATTACAACTGTGCTTAATAAGCCCTACTTCTTTTTTAAAATTACCAGAGCCCTGAGAATTATCAAGTTTTCACACTGCTGGTTTTTTTTTTCTTTACATAGCTGCAAAACTCCTTCCAGACATCAGATATTACAATTAACATGTGTGACCAAACATCAGAGCAACAGGAAACCTAGCTAAATAATAAGATGGGGGTGGGGCTGGATGGATAGCTCAGCCGTTAAAAGCTAGGCTCACAACCAAAAATAAGATGTGGCTGTATTTCCCATACAACTTCTCTTAACCCCAAAACCAATATACTCTGTTGATCACCACAAGAACTATGTATAATTTTATCCTCCCAAACAGAAGCAGTTCTATTGTTCAGTATTTCTTTACTAAAAGAAGTTTTCATACCTAAAAGATCTGCATCATGGGCCAGTAAAATGGTCAATAAGTAAAGGTGCTTGACAACAAGCCTGACAGCCTGCATTTCAATCTGAGGACCTATGTGGTCAAAGGACAGAACTCCAGCAAGCTGTCCTCTGACCCTCACTTGTGCACATGTGCACACGCACACCATGAATGAATGAATGAATGAATGAATGAATGAATGAATGAATAAATAAATAGGTAAGTAGATAAACAAACAAATAAATGTGATTTTGGAAATCTATGTTTCCCAAACCACTGAATATTGGGTACTCAGGAAATCATCATGAAAGTATCACTCTCATATTCTTTCAACAGACCATAGATAGAAACTTAACAAAATAATATTATCAAGTTTCTGAGAGATGCATCATACTTTCATTTTACCTCGGTATACTGGGGAATGTCAGAGACCTGGTTATAAACTGCCACTGAGCCCTATGGTAACACTACTCAAAGGAGATGGTTTTCATCTCTGTACTCCCCAGGAGAGAGTTGTGATTTGGAGGTATCTCAACTATCCACAGCAATTATAAGACAAAGCCTTTATCCACTAAAGATCCTGGCTGAGAGAAGAACCTCATCATTGGCACAGCCTCCCCCTTTTGCTTATTCTCAGCACACTCCTCATGGCAATACAATAAGAGGTCTTCTTCTGACATGGAAGGCCCCCTCCTTTTCTGGGTATGAAAAATCAAACATACAGGAAAAACATGAAGAAGGAGAGCAAAGGAGGAAGGTTTTCGCCAGAGTTCAAAATTGACATCAGCCCTAATGGAAAATCTTAACAACGGGTTATAAGATGACTTCCCCAACAGAAATAGGATAAAAGCTAAACACAAACACCAACCAATAGAGGGATTAAAGAAAAGGAATCCAGAAGTAGGCTAAAAAGTGAAAACAAATTCCTTAAAATTTAATCCATTATGAAAGACAAAGCACACAGCATCAATAAATATAAAAAGTAAGCCACACGAAGTAGTCTTCTCTCAAGACTCAAGGGAAATTGGTTCCAAGACAAGATTCTTATCCACCCTCAAATACCTAAACCTGAAAATGTCCAAGTTCCTATACTTTAAATCATACCAGAGTTATAATACCCAAAACTCTGTACACTGTATGTAATTGTTAAATAAAAAAATAAATAAAAAATAAAAAACAGGGGCTGGAGAGATGGCTCAGAGGTTAAGAGCACCGACTGCTCTTCTAGAGGTCCTGAGTTCCATTCCCAGCAACCACATGGTGGTTCACAGCCACCTTAAATGAGATCTGGTGCCCTCTGTTGGCCTGCAGGCAGAAGACTGTATACATAATAAATAAAAATAAAAAATAAAAAACAATGGCAAAGAGTAAAGAGATGGCTCAATGGTTATAAGCATTGTCACTCTTCCATGGGACCCAAATTCAGTTCAGCAGCTACATCAGTTGCTACAACCACTTACAGCTCCAATTCCAGGAGACCTGACCTCCATAGTCACCTGCACTCACGTGGGCATATTCCCACACAACCACAAAAAAATACATGTAATAAAATCTTTAAAATAAAAATAAAATGCAAAAAAAATCTGAACATGTTCATTACAGATGTAGGATTAACTACATTTGTGACCTATAGATGGGAAAACTATAGATATGAAACCCAGTGCAGTTCCTATGATTTAGTTTCCAGGCCATGACACTTCAACCTTGCATGATAAACATATGCACAAGCAGTAACAGTCAGGCTGCACAGTCTAGAGTTTTCATTTTCAGGCACTTTTGAAGAGAGTGCTCTTTAATAGTGAATATATGCAGTCTTTTCCTCTTACACTATAGGGTAATTGCTTCCCACTTCAAAACAATGAGTTATCATCTCCAACTTGCTTTCTAAGTGCTATAGACAGTATAAGGGGTGGGGGTAAAGAACATTGTTAGGGGCTTACTCAAGAGAATCAGATTTTTGCTAAATGCCAAGGAAAAAAATCATAGCTAGTCAGGCATAGCACATACAGCATGAGAAATGGCATTCAGTATTTGGCCCTGGGTCTAGAAAAGCATTTCTATTAGATGCCTAATAATACAGGAGCTGAAACTTTCTCAGGGTTAAGCATGACAGATTAAAAATTATAGCTGTATATATTCCAGGGAAACTATACATGTTTATGGGATACACTAAAGCTTATAGAGTGTTTCATCTAGATCCTCAAAGGTGAAGCGAAGCAACCAATGTTCTCTCAGCAATCTATTATCCAATTATCCAGTTGAGTACAAACTGGCTGTATTTCTAGTCGAAAAATGACAGGTATTCAAATCCTCTCTGATTGGCCCACAAAGTCTTCTGTATTTAATAGAAAAGGTGGGGGAGAGATCAAGCAGTCCAGATCACAAACTATCTTTTTTTTTTAATTTTTAATCTTCTATAAAGGAAAACAAATAAATGAGAAAGTAAACAATAGGCCAAGAGCTCAAATCCAAGTAGATCAGAATGCCCTGATATAAAAATGAACATAAAAAAGTAAAATAAATAATAAATATATGGAAAATAGTAATTTAAATTAATTTCAATATTACAAAAGATTCTTTATTTTATATAAATTTCTCTGTCAAATACCTTAGCAGACCTGTTTTTTAAAAGGAACAAACAGCCAGGTAGTGGTGGCGCACACCTTTCATCCCAGCACTTAGGAGACAGAGACAGATGGATATGAGTTCAAGGCCAGCCTGTTCTACAAATTAAGTTCCAGGACCACCAGGGCTGTTAACACAGAGAAACTCTATCTCAAAAAAAACAAAAACAAAATCAAAACAAAACAAAACAAAAAATATAAAACAAAAATAACCAAACGGTATAGATATGAAGATACTAATTTAAACACACACACACACACACACACACACACACACACACACACACACCTCTTACCTTTGTTTGTCTTTTGTTGTCTTCTCTTCTGGCTTCTTTTTCTTTTAGACGTCTTTCCTACAAGAAGAGATGGGAAATTAGAGGCACATAAATTTCTGGATATTAAGTGTTAAGCAGCATACATACTCTTCAATTTTACTTGGCAAAGCAAACTGAAAGCAATACTTCACATTTATTTTTCAATAAATATTTACAAAATACCTACAATGGGACTGGCCTAACAATGCTTAATCAGTAAATATAGGTCAGATTTGAAATCAAGTATCAATTCCATCATTACATACTACACAATTTTTAGTTACTTACAATTTCTTGCTCAGCCTGAAAATAAAAGAAGCATGCATTTAATAACATACATATACACGCACGTGCGCGCGCACGCACGCGCACACACACACAGACACAGACACACAGACACACAGACACACACACACACACACACACACACACACACACACACACACACACACACACACACACACACACACACACCAAAAACAATATCTGATACATGGCTGGTACACAAGCAATGTCATTTACTAGAATAAAAGGAAAGAAAAATACAGTCATAATTATTTCCCTAGTCCTCAGTGTGAAACAGAATTTACAAAATGTAAGAAACCCTCACCTGTACTTTTTAGGAATGATGTTTATTCAAAAGCAACCAAAAGTCATTCTTATGAAACATGATACTTTATTAAATTGTTTTATAAATTCATCATTAGTTTTCCGCTGATTACAAAAATGGTAAAAATGGGAAAGAAAAACATATACAGTATTAAAGTTCAAAACAAAATGATTCCGCTAAAGTAAAAAAGGATGTCATTTTAAATTCACAAAAGAAGCACAATCTCCTCCAAAATCCAAAGTTTATTTTCAGTTCAAATTTGTAGGTAGCAACTTATAGTTATATTTTTTTCTTTTAATTTGGATAAATGGCTAAGTCGGTATAAAAAAGTGCAGTGAAATTCAAACACCATTCACCATTCCATTAACTCCATTGGCAATGGGAAAGTGAACACAGCTCTATGCTAGGTACATTTTCATCTCTATCCTGCTTTATCCATACAAGAGTTTCTTTGACCTTAAAAAAAAAAAAAAAAGCCTTAATCCATGTTGTAATAATGGATAATAAAATTCCATAAATACATTGACAAACTTAGAGAATTCTTGATGATAAAGGGAAACAAAACTGCTTAGGTCTAAGTGGATACTAAATAGTAATTAGTATCAAAAGGGAGTCTGTGCAGCTTTTAGAAGCAGTTTAAATAGCATCTAATTACCCAGAAGATGAAATCTATTAGAAGATAAAAACCTAGGAAACTAGATTCCAAGAGAAACTAATAAACCTCAAATTCCTATGGCTACTGGGTATGTGTCATGCCTCTACTGTCTGTCACTGCATTACTTGTTTCTGAAATTAAGTATTCTTTTTCTTCTCTGACCCCCTCCACACACACACATCTAACAGAATCACTAAAATTATAAAAGAACATTATAGATTACTTAGAAGTTCTAGAAGTACAAAGGGGAAAGATGAAGAAATAAAACTCAGATTTTGATTTGTATATTATCATGAGCTCAGTTATAAACTGATTGATCTCAATGGTGTGTGTGTTTTTGTGTGTGTGTGTGTGTGTGTGTGTGTGTGTGTGTGTGTGCCAAATCTAGAGTTATCCTACATGTGCTAATGAAAACAAAATAAAAATGCTTGAAGTATTTACAGGTATGATTTTAGTAATAGAAGAAAAAAATTTATTTTTGAAGGCAGCCAATCAAAGCACTAGTTCATATCAAATTCTATCCTTGAGCTGCATATGCTGACTGGTGTCTGTGAGCTCAGCAGAGATGACACAGCAGGAGGATAGGAAATCTAGTGCAGCCTTCCTATACACAGCCCATCTCAGAAAAGCATGAGGCACGCACACATGCACACTCGCAAATACACACACACACACACACACACACACACACACACACACACACTGCTGTCATGACTTGCTCCTCTAGTGGGAATACAAGGATTATCGATGATTTCTAAAGGTTTGGAGAGGGAGGAGGAAGGAAAAAGATACAGCTTCTAAATACTTTGTACCAAAACTTTTATAAAGTTGGAACCAGTTACTGATTTTCTTTGACCAGCAGCAGACTAAAAGATGATAGTGAAGCAAATTGATATTATTAAAGAAAAAATTTAAAAATTCATGCTATTTTACTAGTTTGAGAGCTATCTTAGCTTGCAGATATATATATATCTGTAAAGTTGTCATTTTTCTTTCTCCCTAAATAACAGGATAATTTAATCTTATTACCTACACAAAAAGTATTCCTAGCCTAGAGACTAGCATTAAAATTACAATATTTTATATTATTCAGTAAAAATCAACATGGTTTAAGTTTTTTCTGCTTAACTTAATCTTAAACCTTAGCTACATTAGACATTCAGTAACTATAGAGTGAAAAAAATATATTTCCACAAAAATGTTTGTGTGTTTACACATTAATATTGTTATTTTCTTGCCAAAAATAATAGTTCTAAATTATCACAATATGCTAGGCAAAATGCAAATGTCACTTTCAAATGGTATAACTTGTGAGAAAAATCCCCTCCAAATTTTATAGGTGAAAAGATGGGCAATCAATATAATTAGGTCTCTTGACTAAAGGCATAAATATAGTGAGCGGTGAGTCTAAGGCTCTTCTGCATCTGTGAAACCCAATGTCAATTCTGGCGCATTACTATGCTCCACAATCCTCCATTATTTACTTTGTAGGGTCATAGATCATGTCTTCTCTTATCAATATGTACAAATGGTACTGTTTTATTAATAATTAAGTCTTTTCAATCACACCAATTGTTATTGTATTTATTCAATAACTTGCCTTGTCCTAACATGTAAGACTATCTAAAAATGGACCAGGTGGTGGTGGCACACACCTCTAATCCCAGCACTTGGGAGGCAGAGGCAGGAGGATTTCTGAGTTCAAGGCCAGCATGGTCTACAGAGCAAATTCTAGGACAGCCAGAACCATACAGAGAAACCCAGCCTCAATAAATGGATGGCTGGATGGATGGATGGATGGATGGATGCATGGATGGATGCATGCATGGATGGATGGATGGATGAATAAATGAGTGAATAAAGAATAAAATAAAAATAAAACTGAAAATAGGACTTCAAAGTTCTAGTTTCAAAAAATAACATTGATATGTTAGCATCAGAAAAACCCTTTCACATAAACCTGTATCAGTGAACTTTTGATTAAGCTATATTAGCCATAACAGAAAAATATATATAATCACCAAATCCTAAAATTATTCCATTACTGTTACTAGATGATATTCGAGATTTTATTACTATTTAGTTTACTTTTAATTATGTGTTTATGAATGTGTTGGGCTGGGGGGTAGGTGCAAATGTTAGTTAAGGTGCCTACAGAATCCAAATCCCTGGAGCTAGAATTGAAGATGATTGTGCATCACCTGATATGAGCCACTGGAATCAAAACTCAGGTCCTCTACAAGAGCAGTATGAGTTCTTAACTGCTGAACCATCTCTCCACGCCCTAAATGACAGTTTAAAGGTCAGGGTTGGAAACACAAAAGTACTTACTGTACAAGCTTGATGACCTGAGTTCAATTCTGAGAATACACATAAAGACAAAAGGATAAAACCTATTCCACAAAGTTGTCCTCTGTCAACCAATGTGCCACAGAGAATGTGCTCACCACCACATAATGTACTCATGCATGCACACACAAACACAGATAATAGTTAAAAAAAAAAAAAAAAGTTCAGGCTTGTGAGCTATCAGAATTCAATGTACACGCAAACCCAATATTTCCTTTGGCATTTTCTTATGCTGACACCAAATAAATGAAAGAGATCTAAGGAAATGGAGGTGTCATATGACCAAGACATGAAAGTTCATGCAGGGGCGGGTCGTGGGGTATGCATTAAAGAACAACTCTCTTTCAATATTTGGACAAAACAAAGGAAAAACAATTCAAAATAAATCACTAGAAAACTTCTCTATCCTTCATATCACTCACGTCCTGCTATTCTCCTCTCTGGAGCACCTCTATCAAAAAAAGCTATTAACATTCTAGAAAGAGGAAATGGCCTTCAAACAGAAAAGCAGAACAGGAAGCAGAATTATAGTAATCCAGGAATTGGAAATGGACACAGTAAGTACCTTTTTTCTTTCCTGAAACAGGAAAAAACTGTTATTTAAGAGTTTGTGATGACACAAAACACAAAAGGCTACACTAGGTACAAGTGATACCTAAACATTATTATATTCAATAACTGAGGTTTCCCTTAATTTAATAGTTTATATAGTTTAATAAATTCCTTTTTAATATTTTTGAGAACATGCTGATACCAAAAAAAAACATTTTATACCAGGCAAAAGGACAGAATTTTATGTTTAGTTCTGCCATGCTACAAGTGATTAAGTAAAAGGAAAGCATGAAATTCAATAATGAAAGTCAAATTCACATAGGAGAAGAAAGCAGAAAATCGCACTTCAAGGCACAAAATACTTGCTTTATAACTATTATCCTTCTTTGATGTCTCAGAAAGTTTGAGTCCTCACCTCATAAGGAATGCAAGTACCATGAAATATGAATTGGGTCATTAGTCAGGGCAAGGCATTCATGCTTTTTTTTTCCCCTCAGGTCATATACAGGAATTGAAGATTTAGAAACGAGTTCCTTTTTCAGCACATAATGGGAACACAAACCATTTGAATGGGTATCAGGCAACCCCAGCAGTATGGTGCAGAACAGAGATCCCAGCTATCACATAGGACTTTCTCCATGGGAATCTGTAACAGTGACCTTAGCAAGGACTTCTAGTAGTGGAGGATACAGTCTAAACTGGCCATCTTTTGTAACCAGGCAAGGTTCCTAGTATTGGAACAGGGTTACCTTTGGTCAACTTGTTAGCCAAGGGGGTCCCATGGAGAAAGTCACTCTCCAAAGGGGGGGGGGGTGTGGGGGCATTGCCATGGACAACATCTACATATCTCATTGAACACAGAAGGGTAGAGCCGGTACCTGCATGGAGCCTTCATCCCTATGTTCCAGCCTTTTTGGCATGAGAAGGTACTCTGTAGGCTACAAAAAGAAAAACCTGGACACCAACACAGCCATGAAACCCTCCACCTACAATATTTCCTGTATGAAAGATCCGGGGCAATGGTGTCACAGAATTTGTGGGAGTGGCAACTAATGTTTAACTTGAGACCCACCATACATCATACACCAGGTCCTCTGTTTATGTTATGACTGTTAGCTTGGTGTTTTGTGAGACTCCTAACAGTGGGAATGGGTGTATCTCTGACTCTTTTGACTGCTCTTGAGACTCTTTTTCTCCTACTGAGTTGCCTTGTTCAGCCTCAATATGAGGGTTTTTACCTTATCTTATTGTATATTGTTTTGTCCTGCTTAGCTGTCATCTCTTGCCCTGCTCTTTTCTGAAGCAGAAACAGAAGGGGAGTGGATGTGAGGAAGAGGAGAGGTTGGGATGATGCTAGGAGGAGTGAAGGGAGGAGAAACTCATTGGATATATTGTATCAGAAAAGAATCTATTTTCAATTTTAAAGAAGAAAGTAAGTTCAAGAGAGGTTACAAAAATTATGAAGAGAACCCTCTAAGAACAAAACCCTGTAAATCTGCACCCCTCTCAGGACCCCAGAATCAAGGTTTTTCGATGTATTCATAATCCATGGCACTTTGTCTAAACAACATGAATAGGACAGTGCTCTATACAGAAGTCTGGAACAATTGGAAAAAGGACACATGCAAGCACTCACTTCATAGTTAATGGTTTAAATCTTTACTGGGCTTCCATGTGCCAGCCCTTATGGTGGGTTCTGGATATAGATCAATGAACAAAATGGAAACAGCTGAGTATCTTCCAAGCATCATGGTCTCAGACCCAATCCTGCCAGTCTCATTTACAACAGTACCAACCTCTGCTCTCTGCTCTCTGCTCTCCAACTATTCTCCATGCTAACCACCTTTCACTCAAATATCACATAGCATTTATATTTTTAACTATAAAACAATAAATAAAATGGAAGATTAAAAATATCTCAAAGACTTATCATACAACTAATGAACTAAAAGGATTTTTTCTCATGCAAATAAGCCTCACTTATAACGCCTGCTAGAGTTAAACACCAAATGCTTAGTAATCCCTTGCTCTCATGAAATTAGTAAATGTTGTGTAACTATGTCAGCAGGCTTGTAGTCAATATTGCCTAGACTTTTAAATTGCAACAGCCACTGAAAACTGGACTCTAGTACTAGTACATACATTGTTTTATGTAAATTCTTCACATTTCTTTTATAATTGATTATAACTTTCAAGTGATAAAGTATAAAACATTCTTTATACTCAATATATAAATACTTGGAGAAGACTGTAAATTAAACTATGGCAAGGAAGCAACTGATACTCTTAGTACTTCTATTTACATACTGTACTAAAGGAAACAATACAAGAAATATCTGTTTCTCTCAATAATATAAATATCTAACCTAGAGCATTACACTTCAATTTGTGTTCCACATGTCAAAAATGCTTTGGCAACACTCATTTCATACTTGAAGCTATCTTCAATATACACTTTTTTCATTTGGTCCTGTCAAATGATATTGTAAAGTTGTATTAAGTCTTTTAAAATGATAACTGTCTTATTAAAAAAATGGAGAGTATAATCTAGACCATTAGTTACCAAGTTTAAAAAAAAAAGGTGCAAAAAATCTACAGGAATCCTTTTTCAAGGTGATATCAATAATATTCCCATCCAAAGGCATAAAAGGTTTTTAAAATAAAATTAATAACATGAGAAGGATTCTCAAATATTATACTGTACCATCCTGAAGTCACTCATGCTTTAAAGGCATGCTACAGAAAGATATTTTTGAAATTTCCATATACTTTATCTCATTAATTGCCTTATTAATTAATCTAGTGGTTTGTCCCATTTTGGGGGAATTACATAGTATGGCAGGAAAATAATACATATGTCACCCACAAAGATAGCAGAGAACTGAGGTGTAAGGTCTCAAGGGCCTTATACATAGAGAAATATTCTCTTCTACAAGATATCATCAAGCAACCAATATGAAAAGAAATTTAGCTAATAAAAATCAATCTGGAAACAACACCAATGTCCTTCAGTGAGTGAGTAATGAAGTAATCCTAAGTCCATCCAAACAACAGGTCACTGTTCAGTATTAAAAAGATAATACAGAGGGCTGGAAATGGCTCAATAGTTAAGAGCACTTTCTACTCCTTCAGAGGACACAGATTTGGTTCCCAGCACCCTATTGGTAGCTCACAACAGTACCTTAATTCCAGGGTGCCTGACTCCCCCTTTTGGCCTCTTCAGGAACTACTCACACATGTGGTATACAAACATACATTGAAGCAAATACACATATAAAATAAATATAAATCGTTTAAGCATCTTTAAAGAAAAATTATTGATATACACCAATTTGTTGAATTTCTAGGAAATAATACTGAATGAAAAACAATCCCAAAAGACTATATATTATAAAGTCTCACATATTAAAATATTCTGGTGATAACAAAATTCTAGAAATGGAGAACATGGGATCTCTCTGTATTACTTTCTACAATTACATGTGAAACACCAGTTATCTCAAAATAAGAATTTCAATTATACAACCAGAAGTCGGTGATTTCACTGTTGTCACACATCACACAGTACATTTACCAACCAAGAGGGCTAAAACATAACCATACCTTAAGAAAACACCCTCAACTATGGGGCTCATGATTGATATGGACATTATTAATTGGCACACATACTGCAGCTTTAAAACACAGCAATACTATCTGAGTTACATTACCAAAAGCAGATTTCAATGGCAACTCAGTACTATACAGTCTCCAGAAGAGCAAATACAAAGCCTAATCAGCCACAAATAAAGTGTCCGTGTAAACAATGATCAAAGTTATCAATGTACTTCCAATGAATTACAAGTTAAGACATATTAGGAACACAGTTGTAATTCAAAACAGAAAACTCACCCGATGCTTTGCCTTAATTTTCTTCCTATACTCTTCTTTGTCGAACTTGTCCTCTTCCTGAAGCCTTTCCTTTGCCTTGTCTAAGTTGATACCACCAGTGTCATCTTCTTCCTCCACATCGTTCGTAGCAGATTTCTGAATCTGTGGCCACTGCTGAACCAGCTGAAGACAGGAAAGGATAAGTACAGGGTAGGATGCAAGAGATATCTACAGAAACTGTTTGCTTTTTGAGAACTCATTTAAAATGGAGCATATGTCCACCTTCGACTTTTTTTTTTTTTACAAAAATCAAAACATGTTTATTTACCACAAAAATTGAAACCTAACATGGAAATAGAATTTTTCTTAATCTGTAGTTACTATATAATGAGTTTACTAGTTTATTAATTGTATTTTAAATGCTAAAATAGCCACATAACTTTGTTGAACCTAAAACTTCCTTGAACTTTGAAAATATCATGAAGGTATAAGCATGAGGATAGAGTAATACTGGGATTAGCATTTCAAGAACTTGGGTCACATTCTGAATTGCTTTCCCTGCCAAATCCTTAATTTACCAAGGGCTTTGCATATTTGTCCACCTTCTACCTTAACTGTGTTATTTCTTAAACTTTCTCCTAAACCTCATAATTAAATTAAGGTGCCATAGAAAAGACCTTCACAGTCACAGCAATACTGCCATTATACTTTGAGCACACGATTAAAGACTACTTCACAAAAGTATTTGGTCAAGGTAATTACAGAATAAAAACACTCCCCAAAACTACCTGTTAATGCTGTGTGTGTCCTCCTGCAACTAAGCTGAAAATCAACTGTACAGAGCAGAAAACTAGGTGACACTGTATATCCTTTAAGCTATACCCAGGTATCTTGTATAAGCTACTGACACAAATCACCAAAATGTGATGTTTTACATTCCTGTTTCTATTAGTAAATCCAATATCCTTATGGGCATCTGTCTATATTGTTTTCTCATTCATCCTCAGAGCCCATAAAAGTACAAGATAATTAAAACTGGCCAACAAGTCACACACATATCAACTAATATTACAGAGTGAAATAACTAACTAAAAAGGAGAAAATTGGTTTGGGTTTCAAGGACTGCTCATGATTCCACACAGCAATTTATGGATAGGAACAAAGTGACAAGCAGATGGATCCAAAAGGAGACTTGGCCGAGTGTTCTGGTTTTTTCACTAGTTTAGTGTGCTGTGCTAAGTAAATTCATTATTCTCTAGACACCTGTGCCCCATCTAGATCTAAAAATAAAGAGGCATCTCAATAATTTCTGTTGTCTCACACTATAAAAGTATAAGCTCTAAACAATTTAGACAAAATAGTTCCATTAACATAACAGCTTTAACTTAAAAAATGGCTGCCAGAGCATTTAAAATCTATACCTCTGACTTGAAAGAGTGCTAACTAATCTTCAGGCAAACAGAAATTTTCAGATAAACATTGCTACCCAGGCCATTGTTCAAGGTAGATTCGCATAATCTTATTCTTTTGGCAGCCAATGGTGATAGCAAAAGAATTGCCTGACAAACTATGTTAGTAATCAATGAGCCCCCAAAGCTGTGAAAGGGAACTCCGGTGGGATGAGGTAATATCAATTACTCAAACTTCTCATAAAACTTGATTCACAGAGGGAAATTAATACAGTATACCTTTCTATGGATTAAACAAATCACAGTCCATTTTTTAGAGGTTCATAAGTTTCAGTATCATGCATAGCCACAAACAGCTCCTCTTAGTAATAAGCATCCATTGCAATATTATACAGTTAAGAGATTTATAATCATCTTGGAGCTAATTACTGTAATCTGTGCAGCTGAACTCTGTAGCACACTAAGCTCATTAAGGTAAGAGCACTCATTTTACAGAGGCATTAGACATGACTGCATTCTCCTCTAGCTCACTTCTTGGGTGCTCAATTCTCTATAGTAGTTTTATAATGAATATTTTTTTCATTTATATTGGCTTCATCTTCCACTTCTGGAAACACTGAATCACACTGTTATCTTGTTGTTTTTCAGCTCATTCCTATACCCCCAAATAACACCAAATTCTTTAGCTTGAAAATGAAAAAGAAAAATACCCCTGTGGATAGAGACTATTTCAGCAACATTTCCATGATGATGAAATATAACGTGGATTCTTTAATCAATATGAAAGTAATCTGGAGTAATAGATTACACATTCTAAATATTACTTTGAGGATTTAATACATGTTAGGCACTATGCCCTATGCTAGAAACTCAACAGCAAACAAAATACCTTTCTTTATAGACAACTACAAAAGAAAGTTATAATCATCAAAAAAAGAAAAAAACTGTGAGGTTATGTAATAATATATAATAATACTTTCTAGGGAGGGAGGAAGGAAGGAGAGAGAAAGAGCAATGAGATTATAGATACGTCAGGATGGTCAGGGAACTTGTGTGCTAATGAGAATGGGGTCATGAAATGAAATTCTAAAGACCTTGTTTTACCAGGAACTAGTTTTCATCCTTAGGGTAATTTACTTGATGTCCTAGATTTACTTGATCATTTAAAAACAAAACAGTAATTCTTAAAATAATGGCCTCTTCTGAGAACAAGATAAACATTATGAATTCAGAGATATGCCCAGATAAAGGCAAAATGAGAAGGAAGAACCTACATCTGAAATCACTTAAAGGCAGAGAATTCCCTCCATGAGTCAGCCCAGCAATGAACATGCAAACACAGCAATATATCTGGGGAAATGCAAATTGGGCAGTTTATAGAGGCAAGCTAAAGAAGTTCTGCTAAGTAGCTGTGTTAGTATTCTTGTGCTTGTTTCCAGGGAACACTCGGATGAATTTTGATGAGAAAATCTTTTCTATAAAGAATGGGATTTAACGTCATCTCACAGGAAGGACTTCAGTTTCCTACATAAGAAATCCGTGTCCACAGCCGACAGCTGATGAGAAGCCAACAGGAACAGGGAAAAGAAGCAGCCAGTGTGCTGTAAAGACGTTTTTTTAAAAAAAATAAATAAATAATATGTGGCCAGTCAGCAGGAAAGGCAAGCTCCATAATCCCTGAGATGTAGTTCAGAAATAACATATTTACAGAATCTTACCTCCCCTTCATCAGTAAATGTTATTTTCTTATTCACTTTAAAATTTCTCTTCACTATTTTTTTCGCTTCTGCAACTTTTGTTAATTTTTTCTTGACACTGGATTTAGAAGGTTCCTTTTTCTGTTTAAGGGGGGGAAAAAGAATTAGAAAAATGGTTGTAATACAGCAATAAACTTTCCCAAAATGACTATACCTTCTATTCTCATTGGTAATTACAAGTACCTAAAACACTGCCCAGAAACTAGCTATGTGGCATTTTAACTACTAGCTCCTTCAAGGGTAAAGGGGCTTTAAATGTGAATAAGACAGGCATTAGGCACAACCCTTCATTTTGCTCTACTGCTATTTAACTGTGCTATTTAAAATCCTAAAGCACCAGAAACAACCGGATGAAGCAATAAGCAGTCATAAGACAAAGCTGTTTCCCAGGTAAAGCATAAAAATATTATTAAATTACCAAGTGCAAACCTAAATTTCTAGACTAGGAATATACAAAGTTAGAGCAAAATGACTAATACAATGTTTGCGATCCAACATCCTTCTATCAGCCATAAGAATTTACTCTAGGGGCTGGAGAGATGGCTCAGAGTTTGAGAGCACTGGCTGCTCTTCCAGAAGACCCTGGTTCAATTCCCAGCACTCACATAACAGCTCACAACTGTCTGTAACTCCAATTCCAGGGGATCAGACACCCTCACACACACAAAACACCAATGCACATAAATTAAAAAAAAAAAAGAATGTAAACTATAAATGCTGGAAAATATCTTATCACAAACTGAGTCCAAAGACAAGATGAATTAACAGTACTTTTAACAGACCACCACAACATGATACTGAAAATTCAAAGCTGCTGCTTACTTATACTAGTGAACACTAAGTGAGCCAATGAGGAAAGGAACAAGAAAGAGGTTCTAGGATGAGTGACAGAAAATAACTCATGTTTTTGAAATGTTGGATAATTCTCCATGAACTAGAGCCAGTAGTAGCAGTTGGCGGTACTTGACTAATACAGTGCAGCCTCTATTACATGAATAAACAGAAAGACATCTTTGGTATAGGAGTAGTGAGTTAGCTCAGTTGTTAAGAATGAACATTGCTCTTGTACAGGATCAGAGTTCAGTTCCAACACCCTCGATATGAGGCTCACAGCTGCCTCTAACTTCAGCTCCAGGGAACTGGAGCCTCTGACCCCCAAGGGTATCAGCACATAATTGTATATAACCACACAGAGACACACACATTCACATAGTTTAAAACAATATACATAATTTAAATAAATCTTTGGCAAAGTAGTCAAGAAAAATTGTGGTAAACTCTGCAATTATAAACTGTATGAAGATTATCTACAAACTGAGGTTACTAATATCCTACTTCATCTCACAGACGTGAAAAGGCTAAACAATAAATAAATGTAAAACATGCATGATAAGTTCACATCAGGCTTATTTTACAGTATCCTAGACTGTGAGCTTCTTAGCTTTTAATTCTGCACTACAGTGTACCACTGAGCAAAGGAAAAAAAAAAAGAAAGAAAGCAAACAAGAATCATCAGAAGTTTTGGGAAGATGCACAACTATTACATTATGATAATAAGTATGTCAATGTTGAATAAATTAAAACCAAGCACCCTAAATTAAAAACAACCAATTTATAAAATACTTTATGATACATCATTAACATATTTTAGATATGTTTCATGTTTTATTATCTTGGATAGTTTTATGTCAACTTGATGAAATCTACAATCATTGGAGAAGAGGGTCTTTCAATTGAGACAATGCCTCTATAGACAAGTGTGTGGTCCATTTTGTTGATTCATAATGTATGAGGACCAAGGTCACTATGGGTGATGCCACTACTAGGCTAGTAATACTGGGTGCTATAAAACAGCAAGATGAGCAAGCCATGAGCAATCCAGTAAGCATTGTTCTCCATGGCCTCTGCATCAGTTCCTGCTTCTAGGTTCCTGCCTTGAGTCCTGCCCTGGCTTCCCTGGACTACAGGTTATAAAATGAAATAAACTCTTTCCTCCCCATGTTGCTTTTGGTCATGGTGTTTATCACAGCAATACAAACCCTAACTAAGACAGTTACGTAAATCAGACACTGCATACAATAAAATTATGATTTAAGTATAAGTAAGTTGTGTAAAAACTGATGTTTCTACTACATATTGCTAATAACACTTTATATTTCTCATTCTTGATTTTTGCAATCTATAGCATTTAATTAGATTGCTTCTATGGCAAAAAGCTGATTTATGTTTAGTAAGGTACTAGCATATTTAATTCATATAAGGTTTATGAGAAAATTTGCTTATCAGATATTAAGATTAATATACTACAACCTTCCTCACAAGACTTCAAGTCCCTATGAACATATAGAGAACATCATAGCAACATTAATTACTATTGCCAAGAACTGACAGACTCGAATTAAAGTTAGCAAGAAAAACAGTACACTCCCCAGTGACACAGGTCTGGTAAAAAGTTGAGTTATTTGTTTTCAGCACTGAATGGTTTCTTAGTTTCTAAAAAGGGACAGATCTTTCTCCAGCTCCTTCCCCTTCAAAACAGGTTCCCTTTATAAAGTAAAATATTTTAAGAAAGCCACTGAAAAAAGCAACAGACGTGCCAATATCGCTGAGAAGAGCTTATATTATCCCGATTAGCTACAGACTTGCCTCTAACATCTTCACTCACTCCAAAGTGTACTATTGGCTCTACAACACAAGGTATCTATATCAGTTAGCTTTTTGGATATATCAAACAAGTGAGATAATCAACTTACACAAAGAATATGTCTATTTGGGCTCATAGTTTTAGCTAAGTTTTCAGTCCTAGACAGTGACCCCTGTGGTGATATATTATTTATGATTTAATAAAGCTTGTTTGAGGGTTCAGAATGCCAAGCTAGACATAAGCCATGGAAGGCAGGTTTTGGTGGTACACACCTTTAATCCCAGAACTCGGGATACAGAGTCAGACAGATCTCTGTTAGTTCAAGGCCACACTGAGATACATGAAACTGGTCCAGTCTAAAAGAGAAAGAGCTCACACAAAGATGATCTCAGCACTTGGGATCACATTCCTTTAATCCCAACACTAGGAAGGTGGAGACAGGAGTGATATGGCTGGGTGGAGAAAGGAATATAAGGCGGGAGGAGATAGGAACTCAAGGATTGCAGTCTGAGGCTTGGTGGAGAGCAATACAGTCTGCATTGCACTCCCACTCTGAGGATTCCTGTAGACAGGATCACCCATTTTGGTCTGAGCTAAGAGCTAGTAGCTAGCTGCTTTGCTTTTCTGATCTTCAGCTTGAACCCCTCTGCGTTTTTAATATTCGTACTACAGGCCCCTATGCTTTGGACAAGATAAAACATCATAATGAGGGCAAGAATACCCTTTCCATGGTTAAATAGCTAAAAAGAAGGGGTCTAGGTGGCATTATTTCCTTCAATGCCATGACCTCAATGACCTAAGAAAAAGAAACTCCCATTAAACCCCACATCCTAAAGGTACCACTACTTACTGACAGCAATATCCTAAGAACCAAGTCTTTACCACATTTACCTTTTGAGGGCATATAAGATCCAAATTATACCTCTATCAGAGCATATAATTGAGGCCTAATAGTGCAATCTTGGTGTTCTCTCTGGCCTCTAAGAGCCTAACTGATAATGATATAATAGTTACTGAACATTAACTATTGAATCACAAGCACAGTATGTGTTCAAATAAATATGCAAGATGAATAGTAACTTCCTTTTACAAAAAGGAGAGATCTTTAAACTTGTAGGAAAATACTAAGACATGTGCATTACTAGCACTTCAATGGCTACAAATACCTTTTAAGCCCATTTGTGACATTTTTCAAAAATGATTCTGAGAGGGTGTGAAGGGGTGTATGTGTATGTGTACATATCTGTACATGCACATAAATAAAATTAGGGCAAACTCCCCAGCAAGTCCACATATGGAGGTCAGAGGTTAAATGAGCTTATCATCTATCACTCTCCATCTTATTTTTATGAGGCAGGGTCTGTCACTGAACTTGGAGTTCACCTCTCTGGAGCATAGGCAGAGAGCCCCTAGGGTCTGCCTATCCCGCCCCTTCCATCCTGCAATGAGATTTACAGATAGACAACCCCACACACTATGTACATGGTTTATATGTGGATTGGAGGGGAAGCTCCAAAATCAGGACCTTGTGGTTGCAGATCAAGCACTTTACCCACTGAGGTATCTCTCCAGTCCCAGTGATATTCTTTTCAATACTAATTTTAGCAGGTACCCTAGTTGGCTTTATACTGATGTGATAGAACACTGACCAAAATCAACTTGGGGGAAACTCAAGGCCGGAACCTGGAGCAGGAACTGAAGCAAAGACTACAGAAGCTACTTGCTGACTAGCTTACTCAGATTGCTTTCCTATAAAACCTAGGACCACCTGCCTAGGTGTGACATTGCCTAACCTAATAAATTCTCAAGTAAATATTTTTATTATCTTAACTTGAATGTTTTAATAAAAGCAATTCCCAATATATTACCAGTACAGCTTATATTTCCCTTTTCTACCAGACACATTCCAATACCAAACTTTCACTCAAATTCCTTCAACATACTGTCTACCTTCTCATCAATTTCCTGTTAGAATTAACATAAATTTCCTGATTTTAGAAACCTTCTTTATAGAAATTCAGCCTAATAGTTCCTTAAACCTTTCACTGTTTCCAGTTAGTTTAGATAAAATCCTATTCTCCAGAGCTAATCCTGTTTTCATCTCATGTACTGACTTTAAGACTTTATATCAGCTGAACTCATGATACTCTTCCTGTTACACTCTTAATTTTACCTTTTCATTCTGAAACACGTAAGGCAATTTTTCATGGCCCTATAATTACTCATTACTAGGATTATTTTCTTTGATTCACTTAAAATGTTGCTGGGATCAGTTTAGTCTGACTGTAGCCACGATGAGTCATGACCAACATACTAAAATAGTTAAAGCATTAGAGTGATATTTGTAGCTTTGTGACTAGACCCAGGTACTATGAGTACTGGGTAAATGTCTCATATCTCTATTAGTTTGAGATAACCAAACTGCGTTTCATTCAGCTTGGATAAAGTCACTTTTCTCCTGGACATTACATGACCTCCTTCCATCTGATCTAAGTCATGGAGATCTACCATTCTTGTTACTACTCAAGAACCATTTCTACCCTTAAGTACCCAACTGACTATGTTCTATACAATCATAGCACTTTGCAGTTGGTTACCACATACTGGACCTGGATTTTTCCAGAACAGTTTTCTAGGCTATTTGGTATTCTGTCTTCCTGTTAAAATGCAAGTATCTGTTCCCCCACTATAAACCTAAAATAAAAACACAAAAGTGATAAAAATCTCAAAATGTTTTACCCAGATAAAATTATGAAACCAGTGATATTTTGTTTTACAAATCCAATTTATAAACCTGCCACTTTTAATAAACTTTTATATTAGAAGGCAAGCAGCAAGAAACAACTTAGAGAAACAGAACCTGATATATTTTTACTTTATAGACGATACTGATCTTATTTCTAATGTATGCTAAAATTGGCTACATCACATTTCAGTTGTCTCCCACAACTTTTAAAATCCTTCTAGAAATGACAATGTATACCAAACACCAAATTTGTGAAATCAGACTTTGAAGCTTATGTTCCTTCCTTGAGTCTACTATTCTACTGATACAAAGTAATTTTCAGGAATATTACTTATAGGAAGATCAGTCTATATCACAAACACTAATGCCTAGAACCATCCTCAGAGACAGGCATATGTTTTTCTATCTTTAACCAATTCAATAAAGAATTCACCAAAAAGAGAAAACATGTTGGCTGGGATATATATTTCTATTTTTCTTATATATATATGACAGCATTGTATCAGTGGAAAACTATTCTTTTTTACAAAAGGGGGGATTATATGTCATCTCTAAACAAAATATACAAATGAGATTGGCCAAAATCCCATTCTAAATGAATTTTTCAAGATCCACTACTGCCCTAAAAAGATCTAGACCCTTAAAAGATCTATTCTAGTACCAAAAACAAAATTTCTTCTGTCACTCAAGGAAAGGATAACAGTAATTAAAGACAGAAGTGACCAAAAACAAATTTTCTTCTGTCACTCAAGGAAAGGATAACAGTAATTAAAGACAGAAGTGAAATAAAGTTGTAAGGGACAGGAAACCTGACTAGTTACCAGTACAACTACAAGTGAAGAGACAGCTTGGGGGAAAGACAGCTATGTAGACTTAAGACAGTGACAGTGATAAAAGGAGAATGTAGAAAACAAAATCACAAGAAAAGAAAGAACAAGGGAGAAGAGAATGGAAGCTCTGTGAAAACAAATTCCTCTCATGATTAAAGGTGTGTTGCAAAACCGCTGCCCCATCGTACTATATAGTACTTGGGAAACAACAGACTCCCAAACTCAAGTTCAAGAAAAGAAAATACGCCAATAGGGGAAAACTGAAAATGTCTTAAGCAGATATTAACAGGATGCAAAATAATTGTCATCTGCCTCCCAAAATATCTTCTTTATAGGTATATTTGAGATAAAATACGAAAAGCACTAAGTCCAAAAAAAAAGAAAGGAAAATACTGGAACACAAATGAGCCACTGATAATTACTGTTGACAATTTATCCTAGATTATTTCCTTTCCAAATTCTTCAATTATTTAAACCATTTAGTAGTTTGACAGATTTGGCTGACTCATCAATAAATAAAAATATTAAATAACAATATTCCTAATGCAAGCACATTGGGGTAGGTGTACAGAAAGGAGGAAATACGAATGTGTGTGAATATATCAGTCAGTTTCCAGAGTCATGTTCCCTAAGCGTCATCATCATCGAAATGTAACATAACAAATACAAGACCCAGAGACAGATATTGGTGTTCAACCTGAAGATTAGGGAAGCAAAGCAGCCGGCCACTAATGCTTACCCCTAGATCAGGCTGAAAAGGCTGATCCAGGAGCTCTTCATCAAGCCTCAAACTGCTGCCTCTCCTCAGTGTGGCTGGAGAATAAATAACACCTACTCCTTGCTCTTGTGTTTTAAACCCCTCTAGTGCTGGCATTAAAGGTGTAAACTATAATTCTCTTTCAGGCTGATTCAATCTTGTGTAGATCTGGGTGGCCTTGAACTCACAGAGATCTGTCTTATCTCTTATCCTGAGTCCTAGGATTAAAGGTGTGTACCACCACCTCCTAGTTTCTGGCTGCTGGGATTAAAGGTATGTGCCTGGCTTCTATGGCTTATGACTGACTTCGCTTTCTGAATCCTCAGTCAAGCTTTAATAAATCATAAATAGTATATCACTACACTTCAGCCTGTGTTTTAAGATCTTAGGTGATCTAGAATCTTCTTGTGTGCATGATTTGATTTATCATATTCCACCTGTAGACATTCTAAAGGGTGTGTGTGTGTGTGTGTGTGTGTGTGTGTGTGTGTGTGTGTGTGTGTGTGTGTGTTGTTTATGAAAAACAAACTCATTTCTTTGCATTTCCTGTTTTGTCTACCAGAATCTCTAGTTAAGCTTCCTCCTCTTTTATGTCTTTTAGATTTGGGCCTTATTGTATCCCAAAATAACAAAGGTAGTTGCTTACCCTCAAAATTGTAAAGCATGATAAAACTTAGGTAATTTTATATATTTGTTACAGTAATAAAAAGCTAATAGAAAGTATAATAGAGAAGGTCTATTGAATATGTAACTTTAGTTTTGTTTTAATTCATATTATTCTGTCTCCATTTCAAAATGAATTTGAAATAGTTTTAAAATATACTCAGGATTTTCTATATGAAACTGCCAGGGAAATACAGCTTTCCTATCATTATACTGTTGGACAGCAGTGTTTAATACAAAATACAAGTCTGAAGCAAGATGCCAGTTACTTTTTAAGCTGCTGGATACCGGGTTTTTAGCAGCAAAGAGTGGTAGACAGAAAACTAAAAAGAAATTATTCTATCGACCTATATGCAAGATGATAGATGGTTTTAACTGAGGCAGAAAGACAAGAAAAATTATATGGTTTATCATATCATTTTGAAGGAAAAGTAAACTTCCCTCCCTAAAAGAAAGGAGTTTAGAAAAAGGACTATTCAAAGCTCATGCATGTTTCTGCCCTCCATTAATGAATAAATCTATTAAATATACAAGAGAAAATAGCTGGATAGTTAAATGTTTTTAGGAAGCTAGAAGGGTTTAGGACATATATTTAGATGTATTATCAATTTGCCTAGGGAGCATATGTAAGTGGAGAATGAAGCAGAAGGCAAAAAAGCCCTGGGGTACTCCATCAATTACACAAAAGAAACTAGTAAAGATAGGAACAAAACCAAAAGCTTGAAGCAAAGGAAATGGTCCCCTTAGAAAATGATGCTGAGGTATTGATTACCCACAGTTCTAATAGATCAGTAGGAGTGATTGTTGGCTTCAGGACCATAATTTTACACAAAATAGTAGGGACACAATTTTTCCCTCAAAAGAAATATGAGGTTAGGAAGTAAAAACTGTAAGCATAGTTAAATCTTCCAAAACATTTTCTTCCTTCTTCCCTATCATAGAGAAGGTTCAGAACTGAGTCCCACATTGGTACTGGGGTTCAGCTGCATCAAGAGATAATTTTTACTTCTTCAAATTCTAGGATGAATATAATCACCAGATTTTTTCCCCAGAAAATGATTATTAAAAATTCCTCATTAAATCATTTTATTTATTGGGAAGGAGGATTTCAAAAGCATCATAATAAAAACTTATCTGAGTAACATGTATATTTTTACTTACATAATGGGGTATAATATAGATATTAAATTATAGCATTATAGAGGTACATTTATTAACATGGAAGCCTTTACTAATATTTAAATTTTCAAAAAGTCAATTAACACAGCAAAATTAATATGACAATCTGTAACTTAAACTCATTGGGGGAGAAGGCATATGGGAATGTTTGTATATAGAGAAAAGGCCCACAAGGACAAATCAGAAGGGGGCTGCAGTTCAAGTATGTGATAGGATCATGATTTATTTCTAATTTCTTTGTCATATCTTCCCTTATATTTTGAGCTTCAGCAAATAAGTCAATAACAAAACTTACCAGTCACAATACAGTAAGGTTTATTTTCTGAAAAAAGTTTTTTAAACAAAAAAAATTTCTTGCTGGTGGTGGTGGCATATGCTTTTAATCCCAGCACTCAGAGGCAGAGGCAGGCAGATCTCCAAGTTCCAGGCCAGTTTACAGAGGGAGTTCTAGGACAGCCAGGACTGTCATACAGAGAAACCATGCATTGGAAAAAAAAAAAAACCATAGGACACAAAATTCCTACCTATCCTGGATTAACTCTAACATCACAAAGACTTTTTTGTTTCCTCATCAATACAGGATGATAAAGAACCTGCACTTATTCAATAAGACATGATATTATTAAGCTGTTTGTCCCTTGGGGCTTATGATTCAACAAACTGATCAAAGATATTAAATTAAATAAGGGAAGTTGAGCACATTAAGTGAGCATTAGTTGGTTACATTCATTTCTACAACAAATTCACTAATTGCATTATATTTTTCCTCCATGATCATTAAATTAACCAATTCCAAGAGATTATTCTTCTTTTAACTTTGGGTTTGAAGAATCGTGTCAAATTTTATGGGAAGCTTTTTGTACATCAATATTAAAGAATTTAAGTTCTAAGATTTTATGAATTAGAAAATTTGATGTTATATTAATACTTATCAAAAACATTACATTTTCATTGTGTTCACTATTCTATGTTAATTTTGATGCAATAAAAAGATGCAGATCATGGTGTGATGACATGTCCTAAATTACTAGAGATAAGAGTACAGAATGAATCTGTCAATCTTGAGATTTATTAAGCTTCAGGGATATAAAATAACAACATCTGATTTGGGTCATAAACAAAGTTCAACAATTCACAAAGCTCATTAACTATAAAATGAACAACAGATATGTTTATACTGATACACACAAAAAATAAAAATATGCCCGCTAGATTAGCCTGAAGATAGTCTTTACATTAAAAGTCAAATTAAAAATCGGAGGAAGAGGCTAGGGTCATACCTCAGTTAAGAAAGCACTCACCATGAATTATAAGGAGCCAAGTTCAGATCCCCAGAACCCACTTAATTTTTTTTTGGGGGGGGGCAGTTTCAAGACAGGGTTTCTCTGTGGCTTTGAAGGCTGTCCTGGTAGTCTCTTGTAGACCAGGCTGGTCTCAAACTCACAGAGATTCGCCTGCCTCTACCTCCAGAGTGCTGAGATTAAAGGCGTGCACCACCGCCTGGCTTGAACCCACTTAATTCTAATGTGGTAACGTGAAAATGTAATTCTGGTGTACCTAAAGAAAGACAGGAGAATGCCCAGAAGCCTGCTAGCTAACTAGCTTAAAGTACACAGAACAACAACTAGGGACCCTGCTTCAAACAATGTAGAAGGTGACCTTGAAGCTGTCCTCTAACTTTCACAGGTTCATTCACTCACACACATATGCACATGCATTTATAAACACTACACATAAATCACACATATATTAATTTTTTATCAAATGAGGATTCAGATACAGCCCTACCTATGGTAGTGATTACTTAGCATGCACAATCCCTTAGGTTCAATCTCTAGTACCCATTTCCAGAAAGTAAAAAACAAAAAGCAGATGAGGCCATACTTCTATGGCCTCTTTTCTAAAGAAAAGATCTTTTCATTTCGTATTCTATGTCTGTCCTATCTGAACAGCCAGACAAATATAAGGGTGTCTGGAGGCTTCTTAGCCAGCTAGTCTATCAGAAATGGGGAGACTCCAGTTTCAATTAGAGACCCTATCTCAAAAGTACAGTGGGAGGCCTGCAAGATGGCTTAACAGGAAAGGCAAAGATTGCCACTGAACCTGATAACCTGAGCTCAATCCTAAGAACTACATAATGGAAGGAGAGAACCAACTCCTTCAAGTTTTCCTATTCATCCACACTTGAGTGGGGCATGCATGAGAGCGTGTATGTACACACACACACACACACACACACACACACACACACACACACACACACACACTTCTAGTCAGCAGTAATTGGCTTAATATAGCCCAGAATTTTCTGAACAAAGTCTCTACTAAGCAACTATCTTTATCAGGTTGGTCAGTGGATATATCTGTGATGTGTTATCTTAACTATCTTAATTGATATAAAAGGACACAGCCCACTGGACAATACCTTCCCTAGACAGGTGGTCCCAAGTTGTGTAAGAAAGCTAGCTAAACATGAACCTTTGAGTTAGCCAGAGAGTGTGATCCAGTAAGCATCATTCCTCCACAGTTCCTGCCCTGACATCTTTCAAGGATAGACCACAACCTAGAAGCTTAAGCCAAATAAACTTTGTTCCCCCAAGTTTCTTTAGTTCAGGGTTATTTGATTACAGCAAAAGAATAAGGAAAATAGGACAGATGAAGACAGGAGCATACACATTTTCAAGGATAATTTCATTTTGATATTACATATAGATGGTAGAAAGTAACTCCTGAGATTATACAAACACATGATAATATAATCATATAACATGACCCAGGTGAGATTTAGCCAATCAGCATGTTCATGGGTATATTAAGAGAATGCAATTTGCTAAAATTTAAATATAACCAACTAATGAAAAGATAAAATTTACCTTGATTTGCATCATTTTTCTCAAATATGTGTTCTTAAATTTATTCAATATCACAAAAATGCATATGGTTCTGGTTGCTGACTGTTTTTAAAAACATGTATTATTCATTTTAAGCCAATTTTATGAATTACTTATAAAATCTGTTTATGAACACTAAATGTTTATATTTTATGACTACTTTTTACTGTTACAATTTCATATATTACCATTTGTATCCTTTGAAATATGCTACAACGCACCTAGTGGATAGATTTTTGAAGAGTAAAAACAACAGAATACTATCTAAGAGTATCAAATTATCATTGTGTTGATTACTATAATATAAATGTACTTATGTAGATAATGAGTTGACACAACTATTATTTCACATAAAAAAAATCTATGAAATACTGATATCCTCCTTCAAGGGCAACTTTCTGAGACACACAAATCTATTTTTAAAAGGAATATTCAGAAAAATAACAGTGAATTGAAAATAAAGATAGATAATGTATTTGTTAAATGTAAATGATACCAATTACAGAAGACTTTGCTGGTACACCATGGCAAAAATTAGGCTTATTATACACAGTAGCGGTGTATAATGATTTAACAAACCCTGGAAAATAACTAGATTTGTCTTAAAGTCTCAGTTATTGATTTTCTTGTCCATTCCACAAATAGTGTCTGGTATATTAGGAAAAGTCTGCAGGCAACAGCCATAGGAAAATTAATGAGCAGGCTGGTTATGGACCATTAATGCAAAATATGCAGTCACTTTCTTAAAAGAAAAACAGTAATACAGTAATACACTTATACCTAAGAAACACCAAGATAAAATAATCATTTCTATGGTAAGAGAACATCACCAACAAAGATGAAGATCTTTCCATATAAGAACAAGTCAGTGGTGCAACTAACAGTCTAGTTATTTTTTTAATTTAGAGGCTAGTATTAAATATGAGGAAATCAAAGAGATGAAACTAAATGTACTGCCTTCAGAAACAATTCTAAAAAAAAACTAATGTTAATTGTGAAATCTAAAAATATAACACTGCTAAGAACAAGAAAATATAGATATTATCTTCTTCCACAACTATTCTTTAAATAAAACATGTTTCAACTAGAAATGTGTCTTTGATATCTATATTCTGCTTACTACTTTCAGCAAAGATAACTACATAGTAATAAAAAATTTATGTAAGTTGTATGCTATTTATTACTTAGGAAAAGGGTTTTAGAATTTAAATTCATAATGAAGTAATTTCACTTATTATTACTATCCTATCTAACTAATATTTGTTCATTTATTTTACATACCTACCACAGCCAACCCCCTTCTCTTCCACCCTGCCCCTACCATCTACCTCCTTTCCCATCCACTCTTCTCTGCCTCAGAAAGGGGCAGGCCTCCCATGGGCTTAAACAAAGCATGGCACATCATGTTGAAGAAGGACCCAGTTTACAACATTTTTAATGAATACAATCTGGGGAGAAGGTGGAACTTACTGTCACAGTGTGTGTCTCATAAGAGGACAGGTACAATGTCAGGAGACCTCCTCATTAGCTTGTGTGAAGTCCAGTTAAAATAGAAGCCATGTTTCAACATACTGTTCAGCTTGGTCCCTGGGGCAAGCTGGTGAAAAGTCAGTTTACCAGAATCAGTGACCAACAAGCTCAGTAAGAGACCCTGTCTCAAAAAATCGGGTAGGAAGTAATGGAGAAGACTCCTGGCCTACACACACACACACACACACACACACACACACACACACACACACACACACACACACACACACACACACACACACACACACACACACACACGAGAACATAAAACTATGTGAACTCAAGAAGACTTGAATGATACGTGCCTTTGAAATGTGGAATTGGTAATGATTGAAACAAAGATTCTTGAAGGTTGCCAAGTTCTAAAATATTACTCCTAATAAATACTATTCATCCAGTGGAGGACAAATCCTGGGTAACAAAGGTAACAGAAAACTTGCAATACTGAATCAAGTCTAATATACTGGGAAAGGGTTGCTGGCAAGTGATCCATTTATTAGAAAAACAAAGAAACAAGGAAATTAAAGAAAGTATTGTTGGAGATACTGAAAGGGCACACAGAATAACCTCTCATCTGATTCCTGGGAACAATGCTTTGTTGTCTGCTATGCTGTATTATGACAACAGACGAAGACAAGATCTTATTTAAATGATGTATTTATATTTATATATAAGCCAAAGGACTGATAACAACTAAATATACTTTACACATACAAAGTTGCTTTTGGTGAAACTTAAAATGATACATTCATGGGGCAACTGTCCAATTATATGTCAACTGTCCAATTATATGTCATTCAAAACATATGTGAACAGATGGAGTAGATTTTTACTAAAGAGAACATATTTCTAAATATATACATATGTATCTCTCTACCAAATGTAAATGGCTCCATGAACCTTTTTGTTTTAGCTGAGGGGAGGGCGATCTGTGCTTCAGAAAATGAAATCCCATCAAGACTAAAGTTTCAGAAAATTACTAAAGGGAAGTTACTTAATAGAAATGCATCAGAACCAGTCTCAAGGAATGTGTCATGCCCAGAGTAGAAATAATATGTGGATAAAAAAATCAAAACCAGAAAATTTGTGAAAATTAAAGAGAAATCAAATGATTCACCTTTATTTCTATACTAGTAAAAGGCTGTTTTAAAGAAAAAAAAATCATTACAAAATAAAAGACCATGGAGTGGAGGGTAATGCAACCAACACCAGTTACTTTTGAGTTACAGGTATGTGCTATGGTTGGGTCTAGTGGACTTTATATCAACTCATTACTACTCGAATATTACAGATCTCTAGACCCATACTTCTGCATTTTCTAAGTACCAATGGGCTCCAAGTAGTTATCTTGAACAGCACTGCCTATCAAACACAAACCAGGGAGCAAGGGTGGGGGGTGAGAGGAAACTCCACAAATAAACTTCCTGAAACTCTGGCCCCTTAGCATTCTATACATACATTTTCATTTTCTTAACTTTTTATTGATTTTTTTGTGAATATCACATCTTGCACCCCAATTCCATTCATCTCCCCATCCCCTCATTTCCATCTTCTGCCTTTCCAACCCCCTTCAAAAAAATTTTTTTTAAGTAAAAACAAAAACAAACCAAAACAAAACAAACAAAAACAAATAAAAAACATCTTGGCATAGAAGCTGTAGTGTGGCACAGTGAGTTCACACATCTTCAGTTTTAAGTGTTCATTGCAATGAGTGTCTGGTTCATGGCCTCTGGCTTCTACTACAACCTCTATACTGGGCCCTCACTGGGACTCCTCTTGTATATCCTATTGTGTCATAAAGATCCTGCAGCTTTAGATCTGCAGGTCTGGCCCCTCCACATGCTCCAGCAGTTGCTAGATGAGGTGGATGGATGTTGGGGCGAACTACTTCATAGTCCTGGTTATGGGCCAGGTGCATACTCTAAGAACTACAAGGCTTTCTCTCTGCAGACAGCATACACTACTATCATCATCTTCATCAGTCTGGCAACAGGGAAACTGCACTTGAGAACTGTGTTGCCAAATCAAAAGATTACCTTTTATGAACACCAGCAAACACCTTACAAACTGTCATATTAATATCAAACAACAACCAATACGTATTTCCATTTCTATGTAATGGACAGATAGGGATACATAAGGTGAGAAAGAAAATTCATTTATTGCTTTTCTAAGAAACTAATAAGTCAAACATTTAATAATAAATAATGAAAATGATCAATGGAAAAAATCAGAATGACCATAAATACTACAAAAACATTCCTCAAGTAAATAGTTGAAACATAATCTTGTACAACAAAATTAGATAAAAGTACCATCTCATACAATTTCCCTATGACTGCCCATTAATTAACAAGAATTTAATTTACTGTACGACTAGCACTAGATGTTCCAAATACATACATCATTAGGTAGTCACTAAGCATATTAGATCTAAGTAGGCAGGCAAAGCATATACATAAATAAAAAGAAAGAACAGTGCCAAAGGGAGACACAGACAACAGAAGAACAATATAGCAAAGTTTTAGGTGCTCGCTTTGATACAGAACACAAATTATAAAAAACCAAGCTTTAATTGGAGACAGAAGAACAATAAAGCTACAACTACACTACAAAAATAAAGGTGAACCATGTACACTAAGTGATCAAATTTCCATATTCCCACTAGTATTGTTGAACATCAACTCTGTCTGAATCAGGTATGGTACTCAGTCCTATGATATGAGAATAGGACAGACATTGAATCTGTTCTCTTGATGCCCAGCCTAATGGAGAAATTGAACACATAAATAAATGATTATTATAACACAAATGCCCCAGGAGTATGAAACCCATTAAAAAGATGAAGAGAGAGAGAGAGAGAGAGAGAGAGAGAGAGAGAGAGAGAGAGAGAGAGAGAGAGAGAGAGAGAGTGAGAGAGAGAGAGAGAGATAAAACAGATTTTGAGTAACATTTCTCCACTGGAGGTTTCCCAAGGAAATCCCTAATAGGGAGGGAGGGTCTGAGTAACTTCTCTCACACATCAGAACAATATCCGTATACAAATCTCAAGGAAATCAGTAAATCACCCATTCAAATCACTGCTGTGGGAGAGTCTACTGAAGAACATTAGCAGAAACCAATCAACTGAGACTGCACTTGACATAGAAAAATAAGAATAAGGTATCCCTGGTGCCTGATTTACTAGAGATATGGAATGAACCAAAAGTACATGGAAAGATTCCTAACATCACTAGTCATCAAAAAACCCAAGGTAGGGCCAATAAGAACAGAAGAAGTCGGGTGATGGTGGCGCACGCCTTTAATCCCAGCATTCGGGAAGCAGAGGCAGGCAGATCTCTGTGAATTCAGGGACAGCCTGGTCTCCAGAGCGAGTGCCAGGATAGGCTCCAAAGCTACACAGAGAAACCCTGTCTCAAAAAACCAAAAAGAAAAAAGAAAAAAAAGAACAGAGGATTAAAGGCACTCACAAAATAAACGTTAAAATTTTTTTTTGAAAATGAAATAACTACTGATATACCCAGCAACATGAATTTTAAGACTATATTGAGTAAAAGAAACCAAATAGAGTCCAAAATTAATGAATTATAAAGTCCTTGAACAGAAAAAGTTAAGCTATGGCAAGTTATATTCTAATGAGATCCTTTCAGAGGAAGGTCAGGCCTAGAAAGGGAGAAAAAGAAATCACACCTATGTTGCTATGTTTCAAAATATAAAAGAAAAATGTACTAAGCTTCAAACATACAGAGAAAACAAATTTTGTGTGTGTGTGTGTGTGTGTGTGTGTGTGTGTGTGTGTGTATAATTCTAAGGTCACAATTTTTGTACAATAACACTTATATATCTAAATTTTAAATTGTATCTAGGAAGAAAACTGAGAAAGTCAACACATTCCTTTCTAATATAGACTACAGGAAGAAATGCATAGAGTTAACTGAATATACAACCCAAGATACCAAACCTTAACATGAAATTCTCTTACTCTTCAGTAAACTAGTCTTCAATTCCTCAATCAAATGTCTCATTCGTTTCTCTGTATTCAGTCAAGTGAACTATACTATGCTTCCATGTAAGGCAAAGTCTACACAAATCTGTCAACATAATCTTTCACATTCAAAAGTGTTCGGGATGCAAACCAAAATTACATTAAGATTAATAACTTTCATTTCCATTCATTGTCCTGTGACAACTCACCCTCATAGTTAGAATGTTCATATTGCTAATGATCTAAAGACATTAATGTAACTTCTTTTCAAAGTTGGATGTACTCAGTAATACCAACTATATAAATGAGCCAATATGTAATTCTAAATAGTTTGGGGTTTTTTTGGTTTGTTTGTTTTGGTTTGGTTTGGCTTGGTTTGTTTTTGTGAGACAGGGTTTCTCTGTAGCTTTGGAGCCTATCCTTGAACTCACTCTGTAGACCAGGCTGGTGTAACAATAAGTCTTTCCACCAAGCCGCCAAGCTGCCCAAGCCCCCCACCACCATGTGGGTGCCCAAAATAACACACCGAGATTAATGTTAGGTACAATACTGCTGGCCAATGACTAGGATTTCTTATTTGCTAGCTCAGTCCAAATTATCAACCATAATTATTAATCTATATATCATAAAGACTTATCAAGGACACCTGCATAATGCATCCTGTCTTCCTGGTGATCACATGGCGACCGTGTCCCTTTCCTACATTTCCCAGAATCCTCCTTCTCTCCTAGTCCCACCTAACTTGCTCCCCTATTGGCCAGCAGTGCTTTATTTATCAACCAATAACACAAACATATACACAGAAGGACCTCCCCCATCAGGCTGGCCTCAAGCTCACAGAGATCTGCCTGTCTCTGCCTCCCAAGTGTTGGGATTAAAGGCGTGCACCACTATCGCCTGTCTTATAAATAGTTTTTTAAAGGTTTCACCATACTTTCTACCACTCAAAGCCACTTGGTACTTACAGAGGGCAGTGGGAGCAGACTGACCAAAAAGTTTTAATTACTAAAGGTCTATACTTTACAGACCATCCAGTCATCAACTATTGTCAAATATAAGCATAAGAGGTAATGATTAAAAGTAAGTAGTATATTGTATCCTGTGGAGAGGAAAAGGACTGAATGCCCAAATCCAAACAAAGAGCACACCAAAGTATGAAACAGCATATTTAGAGTCTCTTTTTTTTTTCCATAATATAAACTATTTTAAAAGACACAAGATCTTCTCTTCTGAGGAAGCAAAAAACAGTATAACAAACACTAAAGGAAGTATATATTTAGAAAGAAGACAAACATAAAACAATGCTCTCTGGTGTAACCTGATATGGGTCTAATTATATTGTGTTACGTGTGTTTAATAAAAATGAACAACTCATCAGTATAAAGAGTACCTGCACAGGAAAATACCCATATGATCCATTATACTCAAATACCAACAAACAAATGATTCTCACCTGGAGGTAAAACAAGCCCAGCCAAAGTCTACTCACGTCAGAATAAATCAGGGTCTACCTCTACACCTCTGACTGAAAATAACAATGTCTTTTTTTCTGGTTCTCAAACAGTCTCAAGCACAGGAAGTAGGTCATGGGAAGTTACTATTATGGTTTTTCCTTTCCTTAAAAAACACATTCCTAGATAGACCCTTCCTCAATGGATGTCTAAAGCCATTGGTAATGTTGAGCTTGAAAATTTTCATATATACACATGTACATAACTATGACAAAGTTTAACTTATAAATTAGACACAATAAGAAAATAACAATGCCTAATTGCATGTTATAAGTAAAAGCAAATTAAATTCACAATTTAATTATTTCTGGAAATTTCCTATAGATCTTGGTTGACCAAAATTATATGAAACTATAGAAGGTGAAAGCATGGATAAAAGTGAATAACTGTATTAAGTACTTTCTGTAATTGCTTACATATCGGTGGTTTTACTAACAGTTGGTCTCTGTCATGATAGTTTACCATAAGAACACATTGATACTATTCATCCACTAAATGTTCTGGTATGCAGCCTTATAGCTCCAAAAATTCCACAACACAGAGTTCTACATTTATCTGAGAATCAGTACTTTTTACCTTGTCAAATATAAGCAAAATATCTCCTTTTGTTATTCTGTTCTGCCTAAGATTCAGGGTTAGGTTTCCCTTCTCAACATAATGATATATTACAAAGCAACTTAATGTGATTTGTTGTTGTTGTTGTTGTTATTATTATTATTATTATTACTACTATTACTATTAATTACTACTACTGTGTGTGTGTGTGTGTGTGTGTGTGTGTGTGTGTGTGTGTGTGTGTGTGTGTGTGTGTGTACCTGTAGAGTTAAATCCCCCTGGAACTGGATTTAGAAGTGATTGTGAGCTGACATGCGTGCTGAGAATTAAAACCAGGTCCTCTGGGAAAGCTTTACGTGCTTGGTGCCTTTGATGGAGTTGAAGACTAGATAGTTATGGTTGCAGTTTTTCTTAGATATGATATAAAGTAACTTAAGCATAAAATTTTGGATTAACTAAGATAGGATAGATTATGGAGAATTTTCTTTAAATTACCAGACACCAATGGAATGGAATTCAGTACATTGTCAATGTAATCTTTATTTGATATTGTTCTTATTGTAATACTATGTTAAAATTAAAACTTTTCAGTTTTGCTTAGAAAGAAAAACAGGGGAAATGTTGGAGAGTATTATTTTAAGGTGTGTTACTTTTTTAATGACGTGAAACATTTGTTTAATGATGTAAAGATGTGCTGCTTTCTTTTATGCTGCATTTGTTTAACTCTGTGAAGCTGTGATTCTTTGCTCTTCTAAAACACCTGATGGTCTAATATAGAGCTAAACAGCCAATAGCAATGCAGGAGCAAGGATAGGCAGGGCAGGCGGGCAGGCAGAGAGTATAAATAGAAGGAGAAATGATGAAGGAGGAGGACATCAAGAGCCAGCCACCCCAGCCACTCAACAACCCAAACAACCACAGAGTAAGAGTGAAAGTAAGGTATACAGGAATAGCGAAAGATAGAAGCCTCGAAGCCAAAGATAGGTGGGAAGGAGAAGCAAGAGAAGGAGAGGATGACACCAGGGGCCAGCCACCCAACTACATAGCAAGCCATGGAGAAAGAAGTAAAGTGAGGTATATAGAAATAGAGAAAAATAGAAGCCCAAAGGCAAAAGGTAGACAGGATAATTTAAGATAGGACAGGCTGGCTAGCAACAAGCCAAGCTAAGGTCAGACATTTATAATTAAGAATGAGACTCCATGTGTGATTTATTTGGGAGCTGGGTGGTAGGCCCCTCAAAAAGCCAAATGGGTAAAAAACTTCATGCTACACATGTTTTTAACCACTTAGTCATCTCAGCATTACAAAGTTTTAAATTTCTATGTTTGCTAAGTCTTTATAAAACAACACCATATAATCTTTAGTGAACAGAGAAGATTAGGGTTGAGTTGAACTTTTAGCACTTATAAGCAATAACTCAAAGAAGATAGAACTATCAAAGATTCACAACACTAACAAGTTGTAAGTAATTCAACATGTATTGAAACCACAAAAGGCACTTTGCAATATTATATGGGTAGGCAATGAGAAGTAACTATATTTACAATAAGGGGTACCCCAACAGACAGACTAAAAGTTCTATCTCAATTTGTAACTAGGTCAAGTCCTCTGAGCCACTGGTTCTCAAAATGTGGTCCACAGACCCCTAGCGCCTGCTCAAATAACCTTTCAAGATAGGTATTCGCAAGTGTGCAAGTTCAAAAACATATTCAGAATACTATTTTAGCATTGCTATTTCCAGTTTTTGTTTCTGTTTTGTTTTAAGCCAGGAGTGGGTAAAACTGTGGGTATATTGGCACAAATGACAACACTTGAAACAAACTGCTCATCAGACATGTTACACACACACACACACACACACACACACACACACACACACACACACCCTATATTTATAGCAAATCTGCACATAACTCATACCTCTTCTTAATTTTATAAATTATTGCACAAAAAAAACTTGCAAACAAATAAAAATATCACAAGCCAAAATTAACTTGACCCAAAGTCTATACATATAACTCAAATGAATATCTCTATGGTTTGACTAGGCATTTGGAATGGAAGCCATGGAGCTTCACATTAACTTGACACTTTCAATATTGAATATATTTTATGCAGTTACTCACCACCTAAAACAAGAAATCCATGACAGAATTAGGACTAGGAAGACAATTAACTTTACATCTTCTTAAGTAACTCATGACAACTTCTCTCAGCATTCTGAAGACCATGAGTCCAAGGCCACACTACCTACCAATAGCTAGAGGAGAATCCATCCTTTCCCTCCTTTAGATTTTGTTGGCTCCACACACTCCTTGTTTTGTAGGCATAGAACTCTAGTCTGTCTCTGTGGTCACACTGCCTCATTTCATTCTCTTCTTCAGTCTCTGCGTCTCTCTTATTAGAAATTTGTCATTGGATTTAAAACCTACGTGGATGACCCAAAATGATCTCTTCATTAAGATCTTTAAATACATAAACATCCTGTTCCAAATAATAGCTGTAAGTTACAAAGATTAAAACCTGGACCAATTTTTGAAAGGTCATTTAATGCACTACCCAGTGTTTTTAACATTCTTTGTGGAAAAACACTGCAAATATGCATGTCTCCTGTCTTATTTATTAATTATAATTTTCTGAAGTATAATATTTATCTTGAGAAAAGGCATTTATGAGACTGGGCACCATGTTTCCTGGAAGAAGCTGATAGGCAAATGACAATGAAAAGATAAAAGTAGTTATGAAAGGATTGTTTCAAAGAACCTTGAAGCTGGTAAGGCCTGGGCTTCCTAAGCAGGGCACTGACATGCACAAGACTACAAAATACAATGCATCAAGACAAAAATCATAAACAACAGCATCAACATCATTTTAAATGACAAAAATGACCAAATATCTTTTCACCTAGCTAATTCTACTTTTAACTGTTAGGTTAACTAAAAAAACCAAAAAAATAAAATAAAATCCCTAGTGCCTCAAAACATCTAATCCAGAACAAAACCTCTTCCTTTGGACACTTAAAAAGGAATCAAATTACTTAAACAAGTGTCCTTTCGGCCAAATTCTTACTGGAAAGCTTCACAGTTCCGCATGCTGTTCGTTCTCTCTCTCCGTGACGTGTAATTCACCCAATCTGTTCAACAGTATGCCTGGTTTGTTTATTTATTTGTTTTTTGACTAGGAGGCTTTAACAAGTTTTTAGCTTTGGGTTCTTGTGATCATTTCTTCAAAAATGTAGTCTGTTACTTCAAAGAAAACAACTATCAGAATTTGTCAACACTAAAATTGATGGCTTCAGAGAAAACAACTATCAGAATTTGCAACACTAAAATTGATGGCTTCAGAAGAAGTGTACAGATCCAGGCACAGAGGCCTCTACCTATAATAGCAGCACAAGGGAGGCTATGGCAGGAAGATCACAAGTTTGAGGCAGGCCTGAGCTGAGTAGTGTGTTCCAGACCAGTAAGAGCTATACAGCAATAACTTCCTCAATAAGTATTTTTAAAGGTAAGATTTCATGTTAGAAAATTTTGATGTATGATGTATCAATACTTAAGAGTGTTTGTTAAGGTTTTTTTATTAACATACAAATACTGGGTTTCATTATGTCATTTTTCAAACAAAACTTTGGTTTTCCCTTTTTCTTCTTGTCCCTCCATCCTCTTTCCTCCTTTGTACCTTGCCTTTCTTATAGCATGTATCCTTTTGTACTCTACCCCCACCTTACCCCCACCTACCCCCCCCCCGTTCTCCTGGTCTCTTATCTAGTTTCATATTATTTACTTACATAACAAACATTCAAAGTTAGGATCCACATGAGAGAGAACATGCAATTTTATCTTTCTGAGTCTAGGCCACCTCATTTAATATAAAGTTTTGAGATTTATTTTTCTACAAATTTCAAGGTTTCACTTTTACAACCAAGTAAACTACCACCCTCTCTATATATACAGACAGGCAGACAGACAGACAGACAGACAGACAGATCCCACATTTTCAATTATCCATTACATCTATTCATGAACATCTTGGGTCTGGTTATTATACTTCAAAGATGATTCTGGTTTTTTAACTACTGAGACATTGGTAATAATAACATGTGATTATAGGACTATAAAATGAAATACATGTTAATATCTGGAATGTCAGACTAATTCATGGATCAAATTTTTTCAGATGAATAAAACATGAAACTAAACAAGAATATATGGGCAGACTGCCATCTGGAAGTACAAAACCAATGCGTTTTGTTCAGACCAATGGTTTTTACTAAAACAAAGAAAAAGGTTCACTGATGAGAATTCATAATCTACCTTGCAACTAATCTTCCTTAGGTTGTCACTGGAGTGAGCTCTGGTATATTATAAAAGAAAAATATATACCCAACACCTTCTGGCATCCTCAAGCACTAGGCAATCATACGCATCTGTATAGGCACTAATACATATAAAAATACAAATAAATATTTGTGCATAATCATGTAAGATCTAAGACATTCTACCATTTCCAACAACAAATCTGTGTAAAACCAGATTTTCTTAATATCCAATAAAACTTGTTATAGCAGATTAAATTTACATAGTTTTATTACAATGTGGCTATTCTTAGCTCGATTTAGCTTGAGAGGTAAATCAGCACATGCTAGGGACACTAAGGTGGTTCTCCAAATAAAAAGTAACCTTCAATCTCATAAGCAATGAGTTGATTAAGGGCACCAGGAGCTAACTGAAATGTGATCCAAAAAGATAACAGCATGATCAAAATCCTAAAGCATAAAACAAGATGATCTGTGTGAGAAAGGTAAAAGCAGTTTGAAATGTGCAATTGTGAAACAGCAGGGCTTCAATGCACATTTCTCTGGTAATTACTTCTAAAACTAAGAATCACACCCTCACTCTACCATTGATGAAACTGCTGCTCATGTATCTCAGGGGAACAGTCTAATAAACTTTTCCATCTTCCTAGAGAGGCTACTTTACATAGTCATCAGTGCCCCACATTCTACGTGCTATCAAGTTTCAGGTGCCTAGATATATCTGCCTGAATCAAAAAGTGGACAGGTTTTATTGTTTGGCACCAAAGGAACATGAAACCTGACTTCTACTTTATTGAGGAAAATAAATTTCCTCAGCGCATACACACTTTTATAGTGCTTTTTCTCAAAATGCATCGGCAGTATAGAACAAGTAATCATTACATTGACTTCCAATAAACAGTAAGATAATTCCACAGATGAATTTACTGGCAACAGATGATACAAATCATGACATCTACACAGCTCATTGTCTTAGACTCACTCTCCAATGTCAGTATTGAATTAACTGCCACCACCAACATGGAAGAGTTCATTGCCCCTACAACCACTTAAGAATTAAACTCTACCTATTACTTAATAGATGATTCTCAAATCAGAAGCTTATAGTCAATACTTAAATAGTGATAGTTAGACTCCAGCCTAACTAGTTTATATTTATTCACACAGTGATCAAATACTTGATGAGTATTAACTAAGTTCAGGTACTGGTGAAAAGTGAACTTCAAAAAAATAGATGTTCCTGGCCAGCATGGCATGACTTTTATACTTTCCTAGCTGATTAATTTTAATCAAAAACCTTGACATTCATTATTAAATTATGATTTCATCCACAGTGTTTTATATTCCTCAAAGCCATAGATAAAACTCACACCCTAATTACCATAATACAAAGCTGCTCTAAATTTAAATAATCACAATGGGAAAATTAACTCCACATAGATGCTCTACAAGTGTGTGTGTGTGTGTGTGTGTATTAAATAGCCAATATGATTTTCAAAAGAGATAAAAATCATCTTGTAATAGATTTAAAGTCATTGTCTTTAAAATCTCAAGCTCAAAGAACCACTCTTAAAAAGATGAAAACAGAGTCAGGATATACCTCAGTGGTAAAAGGGCTTCCCTAGCATACCCAAGGCCCTAAATCTGATACCCACTACCTCACCCACCCACAGACACAAAAATAGAATGAATGAACACATATGTGACCAAAAAAATTAATTCTGTGCTATTAGACTCTCATAATAAGATAGAAACAGGTGATAGGAAGGAAGAATTGAAAACATGTAACAGTAACAATATAGAATAAAATAAGTTGGTACTCGTTAATTATTCCTAAGGAAAATGATAAAGAGTTCTGTGAGGGACGTGGGTGAAACAATAGTACTGTCCCTCTAAGTTTATTACAGTGGACAAGAAAGACAGTTCAAACCACAATGAAAGACAAGCATAATTAGAATAAATGTAAAGATGTTTATGAACTGGGGAAAACACCCAATTCAAAAATAATTTCTTACAGTAGTATTAAGAATAACCAGACGTGATGACACACATCTGTAATCCCGGCACATGAGAGGCAGAAGCAGATAAAATACAAGTAACATAGAATCAATTAATTTCAATAAGGATTGACTAAAGTCTGGAATGTAGCTGTGGTCACTATATTAACTTAGCTTTGCAGGTGCTTCTTATGGTTCAACATTTCAACACACAGATGACAAATTTTAAAGTACCTTAAAATATCCAAATTCAACAACTTAAGGCTCTGTATTATAGCAATACCAACATCTATCTTCCACATCAGTTAATATCTTCTCACTTCACCAAATCATATATAAAGCACACTGTAGGCAATTAAATCATTCAATTAAAGCTTTGGCTTAATAAAGCAAATCACATTTATATACAGATCAAAATCATTTTGTAGTACTCACATGTAAAAAATTCATGAATAAATATCAAACATCATAGTACTTTTAAAATGCAGAAGTAAACTGACACATATTAAATACAAAATAAGTCTTGGATCTAATATGAGATTGTCAAATTTCTCAAGCTGCAGTCAAAATATTTTATTTCATTTCAGCAGCAGAAGTCAAACTAAGACTACAAATACTTTTCTTGGCCAAATTTCAAGACAGGCTACCTAATTTACTTGAAACTTAATAGCATATTGTCATCTCATCCTAATTAATGTTACAAAAAAAATTTATACTTGATCTAAAGCTAGGCCTAGGAAACTTAGTATTTCCGTCTCTGTAATACAAATATTATTATTAATTTTGCTTAGATTTAATAATCCAAAAGATGGACAGGATGAGGATTTAGTACAATTGAAGCGGCCCACTTTTTAAATTCAGCCCTACAACTACTGTTGTTTCATTTCTGTTAATTTTAAGCAAATATTAGGTTATTATACTTACAGCCTCAGAGTGAAGATGCCAACTCATTTTGGGGAACTGACAGAATATCACTACTATATATTCCTCTGTCTGTGTTTTAAGTCTATAGTGAAACCCTATTTTCAGTACACTGTTGAATATGAAGGTCTCATATAAGCTGGACCTGATGCCATATTTCCATAATCCCAGCATTTGGGAGGTAAAAACAAAAGAATCTTGTGGAAAGTCTATAACAGAGTCTAATTATACAGCTATACCACCCTTGGGCATATACCCAAGGGATGCTCTATCATACCACAAGGACACTTGCTCAACTATGTTCACAGCAGCTTTATTCATAACAGCCAGAAACTGGAAACAGCCTACATATCCCTCAACCAAAGAATGGATACATTGTGTACATTTACACAATGGAGTATGACACAGCTGTTAAAAACAATGACATCATGAAATTTGCAGGGAAATTGATGGAACTAGAAAAAAATGATCATGAGTAAGTAAAGGTAACCCAGATACAGAAAAACAAACATGATATATATTCACTTATGAATGTATATTAGCCGTAAGGATAACCATGTTAACCAAAGATGCAGAGAAACTAAGTAACAAGGAAGGCTCAAGGCCAGACACTTGGATCTCCCTGAAAAGGGGAAATAGATTTCACAGGTGGACTGGTGGCAGATGGGAATGAGAACAGGAGAGGTGGGGGGTGGGGGGAGTGGAGAGGGGAGAGTACTGGAAGAGACAATTGTGTGGGGGTGTGCATTTTGGGGTAAGGTAGAAACCTAGTACAATAGAAACACTCAGGAATCTACAAGGATGAGCCCAACTAAGACTCCTAGCAACAGGGTACATGTAGCCAGAACTAGCCATCTCCCATAACCAGGCAAGACTTCTAGTGGAGGGATTGGGAAAGCAACCCAGCCACATAACTTTGACTTATAATTAGTCCTGCCTACAAGACCATACTAAGTGAGGTAACCCAGTCACAAAAAGGCAAACATGGTATGTACTCACTCATATATGGATTTTAGACATAGAGCAAAGGATTACCAGCCTACAATGCACACTAGAGAAGCTAGGAAACAAGGAAGATCCTAAGAAAGACATACAATACATGGAACCCTGGAAAAGGGGAAAGGGACAAGATCTCCTGAGCAAATTGGGAGCATGGTGGGAGGGAAGAGGGAGCTAGGAGAATGAGAAGGAGAGAAGAGGAGAGGTGGGGAGGACATGAGGGAGCAGTAAGGTTGGGTTGGGGGAAGACTAGAGGAGAGCCAGATAAGAGATATCATAATAGAGGGAGCCATTACAGGTTTAAAGAGAAATCTGACACTAGGGAAATGTCCAGAGATCTACAAGTTTGACCCCAACTAACAATCTAAGCAATAGTTGAGAGGCTACCTTCAATCCCCTTCCCCTACAATGAGACTGATGACTACCTTATATGCCATCCTAGAGCCTTCATCCAGTAGCTGATGGAAGCAGAAGCAAACACCCACAGCTAAACACTGAGCTGAACTCCTGGAATCCAGTTGCAGAGAGGGAGGAGTGATGAGCAAAGGGGTCAAGCCCAGGCTGGAGAAACCCCCAGAAACAGTTAACCTGGACAAGGGGGAGCTCATGGACCCCAGACTGATAGATGGGAAACCAGCATAGGACCGATCCAGACCCTCTGAATGTGGCTGTCAGATAGGAGGCCTGGGCAATCTATGGGGCCTCTGGTAGTCGATCAATATTTATTCCTAATATACAAATGGACTTTGGGAGCCCATTCCACATAGAGGGATATTCTCAGTCTAGACACATGGGAGAGGGCCTAGGCCCTGCTCCAAATGATACGACAGAGTTTGAAGATTCCCCCATGGAAGTCCTCACCCTCCGTGGGGAGAAGAAAGTGGATGGGATGGGGGTTGGTGGGAGGCAGGGGAGGAGGGGAGGAAGAGGGAACTGGGATTGACATGTAAAACAAGCTTGTTTCTAATTTAAATTAAAAATTAAATTAAATTAAAACAATAATAATACATTAAGATGCAAAAAGAAAGCAATTACAAGAATAGTGGTTTTTATCCCCATGTTTTAATATAATTTATACCATAGTCACTATAGAGGACAATTCAAAAGTCACTTTATGGAAGTACTTTCTCATTTTCTATCATTAGCTTTTAGATCATTATGTACTTTATTCATATTATATTTTTAGGGGCTGGAGAGAGATGGCTCAGTGGTTGAGAGCACTTGCTGCTCTTACAGATGACCTGGGTTTGGTTCCCAGCACCCAAAAAAATGGTGGCTAACAACTGTAACTCCTGAGTTCTGAGATTACAGGTGTAGTACACCACACTCAACATATTTATTTAATGAAAGTTAATTTTGTTTTGCTACTGATCCAACACAGTATTTGCAGAGAACATGAGTCTAGATTGTAGAAATAAAGTATAAAGATTACATTGTAAAATTTATGAAAAGATTTTTAATGTTCTGCTTTTGAAGCAAAACATGGTCTATTTGCACAAGTCTCAGAATTTTGAATTTTTTTCTTTGCAGAGAACCAATAAGAATAAAGTTCTACACTTGGGATATGTCCTATTGCTGTGACATACATTCTGACAGAAAGCTACCTGGGGAAGAAAGGATTTACTAGGCTACAACTTCCACATCACAATCCATAATTCAGGGAAACAGGGGCAAGAACTCAAGGAAGGAACCTGGAGGCAGGAGTTGAAGTAGAGATCATGAATAGAGAGCAAGCAAGTAGCTTGCTCCCCAGGGCTTACTCAGCCTGCTTTCTTATATACTCCAGGACTACTGTCCAAGTGTAACACTCCCCACAGTTGCTGGTCCCTCCAGCATTAATCAAAATAATGTTCCCACAGATTTGCCCAATCTAATGGAAGCACTCTCTCAACTGAGGTCCCATCTTCCCAGATGGCTCTAACTTTGTATCAAGTTGATACAGACTAATCAACATGGGGTGGCTAATGTTCCTAATTTGTATTTTCTATATATAATTTAAAACCTATAAAGCATGACATTTTTCTTTGAATAACAGATAATTTGTCAAATATCAAACCTGAACTTTGATATTGTATTGTATTGTGTTTATTGTATTTCTGGGTATAGAATATTTACTGTGAACAGTAATAGCTTTTTCCGCTACATTTTGAGCAAATTCAATTTTTTTTTCTGGAATACCTCAATTAAAATACAGATAATACCCTGGTTTAGTTACAAAATTTCCTTCTCCTTTAGCAAATGACTTTGGTTATAGTATAGCATAGCACAACTATAAGAAAGTTCTAAAACACTAAGTTTTTTAGCCCATTTTTAAAAGATGTCTAAAACATTCAACATGAAAGAGCATGGGACTTGGTAATATGGTACATTCTTGATACATATTAACTTTCAGATGTTAAGTCATTCCCAACATCTCTATAACCACAGACGTCTTACCTGATAACTTGATTATTTTAGAAGTATCTTTTGGATAGTTTGAAAAAGTGTTTATGCACTATGAATTCTAACATTAGTGAGAGTAAACAGAAAAAAAGCCAGTGAGATTTAAGAAGCTAATGAAATTAAGACAGCAGTAACACTGTCCTTCAGATAGCATAAACTTCACAGTACCACTCCTACCATGCATGTCCTAATCTGGATGCAATGAAATCAATCTATTAACTCATAAAGTGCAGTGCAAGTCACAGTGAAATATCAGGCCACTAAACTTGTGCTCTGCATTACAGGCATGTATTATAGAGAATTCTGTTCAAAAATAATGAGACTATAACTATTATTTGTTGAGTTTTAAACACAACATAAAGTTGAAAACAAATGATCAACAAGTTGAAGAAAAAAGATTCCTATGCACCACTTGTTTTGTGACTAGATGTCTTTGAGGCATGACTCAAATATTTTACCAATGGGAATCATATTATTCTATATACAAAGAAAGAAAAACCAACAGAGCCTTCTATCAATACTCACAGAACACTTTAAACAATGTTAGTTCTCTTTAAAAAAGGGGGGGGAGGAAACTCACTATAACCGTTATTCTCCATGAAAATAACAAAATATTCACTATGTAACATAAAGACAGAAATGGATGGGGGTGGGTGTGTGTGTGTGTGTGTGTGTGTGTGTGTGTGTGTGTGTAAACAATTTTCATGTGCTCGGCAATGGGCACTTATCTTCAACTGAGAGGCAACCCTGAAGAAACTGCATACTTCAGGTACAGGATTTGAAAGATTGCAGCTGCCTTAGCTGCCTTACCTGATACCTCAATTATTTTAAAAGCATCTTTCAGATAGTTGGGGGCGGGGGACTAATAGATTCAAAAACCAGAACGCTTCCTTCCTGCAGCCTATCTTTCATAATACCAAAATGTACTATGTAAGCTGCCAAGGGAGTAAAGCAATCAATAGTCCTATGTGACATCAATAAACTATAACAATGAACAGTACAGGAAGATATCCCTAAAGGCACAATAATGGCACCCCTAGGTTGGTGGTAACAAACACCTATATAATTGGACTTAAGGTCCACTCAATAGGAGAGAATGTCAACCACAAATGGGACATCTACATAACCCCTCTTTCAGGGCTCAGAAAACACTGTGGAAGAGAAGAAAGAGGAATATAAGAGCCAAAGGTTAGGGAAAACTGAAGTAAACCAGTATCTTGTGGACATCACAAGATTGCCATACTCATAATGTGACAACACTTGTGTTGCCTGCACAAGATCTTGCCAATCAACATTCTAGCATGGAGGCAGTGTTCATGAGGCCCCACCCCTAACTAAACAGCTATGGAGAGTTGATAGCTTCCTAGAGGGACAAAGAGACAGTTTGCTTTAAGGGTGTGACCCTGGGTAAATCAACCATGCTAAAGTGAATGACCCTACGAACAGCACAAATTAAACTTGATATGTGATCGATCGATCGACAGACAGACAGATGTTGTGTTTGTTGTTTTGTTTTTTAAGACAGAGTTTCTCTTTTATAACAGCACTGGCTATCCTGGAACTCACTCTGTAGACCAAGCTGTCCTTGAGCCTCACAGAGATCCACCTGCCGCTGTCTCCCATGTTGGGATTCAAGGCGTGTACCACTATGTCTGGCTATTGATGTTCTTATTTTTTAAAAAGAGGAAAAGGAGAAAAAATATGTCAGTAAGGAGGTAGGAGTGGATCTGGGAGGAATTGGGAGGAAGAGTGGGAGTGAATATGATCAAAATATATTGCATGAAATTTTCAAATAATTAAATTTATATTTAAAATGAAGTTAAAAGTTTAGAAACTTGTCAGGCATAGTGGCATATACATGTAATCCCAGCACTATTGAGGTTTAGGCATGAAGATCTTGAGCTCAGGGCCATCTTGGGCTACATGGGCAGACTTTGTTCAAAGAGAAAAACTGACCAGGATCTAATAAAGTCTATGGACTCCTTTTCAGCAGATTATGATTTTTATAAAGACAGGTTTAGAAGAAAATGCTGTTTTTAGAATTCCTGAGTTTTTTCATCGCACTGCCAAAAAATGAACTAGAAGTATCTGTTAAAAAGCAGAATACAGGAAACATTTCATATAACCTCTGGAATTCCTAATCTGGCAATCCTATTCAGAAAATGAAATTGATATAAATTTAAAGTAGTTTTAAACTGGCTCCTAGTGTACATTCCTTTTACTCATCCCATGCTGGTCACATCTATTTCATTAAATCTACAAGCTTAACCAAAGATCAAAGCTAGCTTGACAGATCTTACTGTCTATAGAATTTGTCTATACCATATATATATATATATATATATATATATATATACATTGCCTTTTTTTCTAACTTCTTAGCATTTTTGAAACATTAAATTATTCAGTAACTATGACTATTTCCACTGCTCTCTCTAGGATCCAAGCATACAATTCTGTGACACCAAATTTAACTCTTCATTATTTTAGATAAAGATGTAAAGAGACAAGCACATGGTGTTAAGAAGAGAAAAAAATTATTTTTAGTCCATGCTTGACGCATATCTAGAAAATTACCCTTGGAGTAATACATACATCAATCAAACTATTTCAGTTCATCTGAAATTGGTTAAGAAGCTGTCACAAACCAGGTGGTAGTGGCGCACGCCTTTAATCCTAGCACCCGGGAGACAAAGGCAGGTGGATCTCTGTGAGTTCAAGGCCAGCATTGTCTCAAAAAAAAAAAGGGCGGGGGGGGGGGATCACTAATAATTAACTTTCATTTTGACATACATGAGCATTTTTTAGGTAGATCATAAAGACTCCTATTGAAATAATTTCTTGCAAAGATGCCTACAAACTTCATACCATTAAAATCCACTGAAGTGAATAAATTATTAAGATAAAGACTTATTTTAGTGGGTACTAGGTGAAAACTTTTCCCATTACCACAACACTTGTAATAAAAGTCAACAGTGAAATAGTTTTACTGCACAAAATGTTCTTTTCTTTAACTTTGGATGGATATGTCTAATGCTTAAAATAAGGTCAAATTATTTGCTCTCCAGTAGAGCTTTATAATGTCTTCTATAAGGTGATTATTGCAAATCATTAGAGTTTGGAACAAATGGTTAAAGAAAGGTTACCTCTTACTCACACCTGGTAGGCTGCAATATTAATGTTTTCAATAGTTAGAGATTCAGTAAATTACACAGACTGAATAAATGAACTGTTACCCATGTATATTACTGGGACAGTCAAAAGCACTGCCAGTTATGACGTGCTAATAATTTTTCATCTTAATATATGTAGGCCTTCATTTTTTTAATAATTTAAGAAAATCAAGAACAGCAAGTTCAATTCAAAAGGACTGTTATTCTAATCCAACTGCCAGAAAGACAACTCAGAAGTACCAATGAATAATACATATAAATAATGCTTACTTTTAATGAAAAGTACAAATTCAAAGTTTTGATTTTTAATATATTATTACTGAAATGTCATAAACATTTACTTAATGATGTATTAACTTTATTTTCTATTCATAGTACATTTCTTATGGTTTCTATATTACACTTTTACCAAATACATGTTGCAGGGAATCTGCATGTATAGATCTCCATGGTGTCAGTGTTTTATTCTTCCTCTCTTATTTCTACCCCAAAAGGCAGAAGTCAAAGTTACCTAAGTTGGAGCAGGAACACCACCAGAGCTACTGAAATGCTTTACATAGACAAGAAGTCTGAATTTATGCTTGACCCTTTCTCTACCATCCTTATATTGATAATTCATGGTTCACAGTTTTTCCAAGTGTTCCATCTAACAAGGAGCTCTCATCAGAAACAAATCACTGAGAGTAGCACAATAATGGAAAGATAGGCTCACCAAGCTAGAAGTTTACCATATGATATTTTACGTCCAAAACATTTTTAAAGTTGGCATTAATAGCCATTTAGAAAGATTAAAATCAGAGGACCAAAAATATTATTCCAGTTCTAACAGTTACTACCAAGCAAAATAAACTGTCTCAGACTACACAAAGAAAGAATGGTTACCTCCAGACTATTGTTCTCCAAAAGAAAAAAAAAAAGGTGTGTACAAAACAGTGATTTTTCATAACAGATTTAAAACAGTCTTCTGGAAAAGCACCCCTGCTTTTAGTGCTCAATAATGTTTAAAAGAGATCCACCTGCCCAATTTTATTAGATGCTCAGACCATCCCCTTTATGAAAAGAGAATGCACAAACTAACCAAGTTCTTTGAGATCCTATCATATGCAATAATAAAATGAAATGGAAAACATCTAAAAACTTTTCACTTCAGACTTTGTATTTGAACTATTTGTTTAATTAAGCACATGCTGTGGCAAGTAGCAGGTATAAAAATTAGGATTTGTTGCATAGCTACAAGTATAATAACTCACGCTTAGTGAATCAATTACCGTGTTTACCCTATTTTCTACTCCTGATAATTTTTCAACAAATTTTAGTGAATGGCTCTGCCCATTAAAGAGAAAATAAATAGCAATGGCTAAAATAGAAGCTTAGAGCTCTGTGATGGTTAGGGTTACTTGTTAACTTGATGGAGTGTAGCATCATCTGGAACATGAGCCTCTAGGCCTGCCTGTGAAACAGGCCAGCACAAATAGCCTTTGGTGCCTAAAAAGCACAAGGCAATGACTCTCCCCTTTCACACAGAAAGAAGTTCAGTGATCCTTTGCTGTTAGCCAAGTGAATTTTATTAAATACTTCTAACCTAGGAAACAGTGAAATAATAAGTTCATATTTCCTTATGTCACTATTTGTAACAGTGTACTACAGAAACCACAGAAAACAAAAACACTCCTATTACTGCACTTTCCCCATCCTATATTTTTCAAAACCAAAAGCTTTATTTATATTTGTTTCAATATTTGATATAAACTTACTTATGGTATTTTAAATTGTTTATAAATAACATAAATTTTTAAACACATATTATCAAAGATCTTGTATACCTGCTGACATGAATTTGCACTATATGTCAGTTTACAATGTTATCCATCAGTTACCACCAAGCATCTAGTTTGGTGTTACATGTATATGTTTCCCCCAGCAATCATAAGAATAAGGTAAACAAGGAACAGATGGGCTAACAAATAATGAAAACAGTTTGATGCTGTCACCATGGTTTAAAAAGCAGCATTAACAGTGAGGGGCACAACTAAGATGCTGAGGTACGAAGGCATAAAATAGGGAAGTTGGACAGCCAAATTAAACCTGGTTTGAACCTTGACAGGTAGAAGGGGCAGAAAGGCAAAAACACAATGTAACTAAATGTACTGATTGCTGAAGAATTATATATACAACAGAGAAGATAAAAGACAGGAAGAAGGCTGAAGCTAATGGATGATCAGGAAAAAGCCATGAAACAAATGGAGAATAACTAATTATAAGGGCCAGAAAGCAAATAAATTAGGGTCAGAGAAATTGTCAGGTGATAAAATATAACTACCCTGGTTTACTACAGGTCTAATATATATGTATATTAGATTCATGTATTGAAATACTAAATTATACCCTATAAATATGCAATTATATATTGACTAATTTTTCTTTAAACATAATGGTTTCTTCATGAAGATAAGAAGTATCAAAAATAAAGAAATTAGAGTTAGAGAGAACAGTTTTTAAGATGACAAATAGTTCTGGAAGTAGAGTTAATGAATTTGGTCAAATCTAAACAGAATCACAAGACAATTAAGAGAAACTTCATTATTAAGGCAGCTAAATTTTGTTTTGTGTGTATCTGCTATGTCTTCTGTGTGTGTGTGTGTGTGTGTGTGTGTGAGAGAGAGAGAGAGAGAGAGAGGGGGGGGGAAGGAGAGAGGGAAGGAGAGAGGGAAGGAGAGAGAGGGAGAGAAAGAGAACCACAGAGGCTAGAAGAGCTCACTAGATTCCTAGGCACTAGAATTAGAGGCAGCTGTGAACAATTTGACATGGGTACTGTGAACTGAACTCAGGTCCTCTAGGAAAGCAAAAAGCACTCTTAACTGCTATACCATCTCTCCAGCCCCAAGACAGAAAAAACATTAAAGTTGGTATTGAAAAGCTAAACAACACCCTTTAGACCAAAACCCTTGAGGGGCACACTTGACCAATTAAGAGATTAAACATCTTTTAAATAGATAGGAAAAGAGGCAAGGATAGAAATGAAGGTGACTAGCCAGGCGTTGGTGGCGCAAGCCTTTAATCCCAGCACTCGGGAGGCAGAGGCAGGCAGATCTCTGTGAGTTCGAGGTCAGCCTGGTCTCCAGAGCAAGTGCCAGGATAGGCTCCAAAGCTACACAGAGAAACCTGTCTCGAAAAACCAAAAAAAAAAAAAAAAAAAAAAAGAAAGAAGAAAAGAAATGAAGGTGACTGAGGAATGCTTTGTAGAGAGAAAGACAAGATATGCATGTGCTATAATCACAAAGCTGAAATTTACCTAAGATAAACACAGACTACAGGCTTCAAAAGGCTACACACCCCTCCCCCAACATGACACCTTCCTCAGCTGCCTTCTCTGCACACCATCATGGGAAGAACTACTTCATAGAAAATTTCAGCATAGACCCAGGCTACAATTAATATTTTTCTACATTTACTTTATTTGTTCAAAACTTTCCTATATCAAGAGAGATCATTGATCTGTAAGGAAATATAAGAGAGACCATTTCACCAAATAAATAACTTTACAACTTAGTCACCTTTCAATTAAGACTAATAAAATTGAAGAAACTAAGACAGAGCAGGTGCTGACTGTGACTTACTATATATATATAAAAAAAAAAAAAAAAAAAAAACCCACAATCACAATCACATTTTCTTCACTGTAAAGCTAGGGAAGAAAAGAAAAAAAAAAAAACCCTAGTGGGTATCAGAATCCTTAGAGAAAAAAATGTCTGGATAAATACTCTGCAACGTGAGAATATTACCTTATTTGTTTTATCCAGGCTACACAGATGGGGGCCTTTAAAGGAAGCCACCGTGAATATTGCAAAAAGGCATTAGCAGATCTATAAAGATGTTACAGGAACAAATTTATAAATTTAGTGCCATGACAACAAAGATCAAGTCTGTATATTAAACCAACAGACATATTTAGCTACATACAAAAAACTAAATAAACAACACTGAAATAAAGTACCCAGTAAAAGCACAGGCTCAATTTAAAATTATCTCTAACATATTCCATGAACTCATTCTCACAACTATTAATATAAGAGTTTATTATGGTTGTAATCTGATGAATACAGTTGAATACACTGTGATTTCAGTGAGCTTGACATCAATATATGTAGGACCATATGTGCCATGAACATTCTAATAAACAGTCTCTGGCATTTCTTTTTAAATCAGCTAACACCAAACACATTCAATAAAGTTTATTGTAAATTAGCAAACCTATGGTTTGACCACAGTTTTCTTTAAAGCAGAAAACTACAGGAACACTAAAAAGAAACTGAGTATAGCCAGTAGCTAAGTATTAAAAAGAGTCAACTTCCCATGGCCAATAGTTTTCCTTCACTTCAGAAAAAAAGAAAAACAATCTAAAGTGAAAACAGCCAATATTTACTTGTCAAGCACAATTATTTAACTCCCTGAACAATCCTTTGAGCTAGTGCTAACACTAGCCCCTCTTTCCAACCTAAAAAATATCTCTTAGAATTCATAGTGTATACATAGATAAGATTTAAACTCTTGACATTTTACTCCTGAGTCAACATTAACTATTCCCCTATATTGTCTCATATAAAAAAAATAAAATAAAATAAAAAACACTTTTCCATGTAATAACCTGAAAAGTCATACTGGACAAAGAAAATTATTCATAAATATCTACAAGCTCAATTGGCTCAGAAATAAGTACAGATGACAGACTGTAAAGAGAAAAACGGTATTGGAGCTTTATGGCAGGAAGAGGGGCTGGGGAAAGGACAGCTAAAATATGGAAACCTAATACAATAGAAGATTCCTAAAATATATACATATATGAAGGTAATCTAAATGCAATACATGTAACAGGGAGACAGAGGCAACTGGACATCTCTTGTCAACAAATGAAGCCTCCAGTTGAGAATGGGTTACATTTAATCAAGTTGTTGGTCAAAAGGAGCCCATGGGAACCCCCAACAGTACAGGCTGTTGCCAATGCTATTGGTTGCTCTTCATAAACTGATGGTAAGGCTCTAGTGCTGAAGACAACACCTACAAAACTCACTGAACATGAAGTCAAGCTGGTGCCTACATAAAGCCTTCACCCCTATGGTACTGAAAGTACTGTGCAGGCTACCAAATGAGAAAGGTAAATACTAACCAAGCTACAAATCCTTAGATCTACAATGATGACCTGCATGTAAGATGCACTAGTGCAACAGAAGGATAAAGCTTGCTTGCTTGCAGGACTAACCAAACAATATTTGATTAGATTTACAGCCCACTGCATGACATGGAACCCATCTCTGCAACACTGCTTGGGTGACCAACAACCTGAAACTAGGTAGCCCAGGTACCTAGGAGGAAACCAAATACTGCTGTTCTGCTAAAGGAATGTAGCAATAAAACGATTCCTAATGACATTCTGCTATGCTCATAGATTAATGCCTTAGTCATCATCAGAGCAGCTTTTTCCTGCAGTAGATGGGAACAAATATACATATAAAATAATTTAAAACATGTTAATTTAAAAAATACATTACATTTTTTTTTTACCCATTATGAGTGTGATGCATTTGCCACAACATGCATGTGAAAAGTCATAGGACAACTTTTCAGAAGTTCATTCCCTCCGTCCTTCACATGGGTCTTGGGGATCAAACTCAATTCATGGAGCTGAGTGGCAAGCACCTTTACCTACCTAGCTATCTCACTATGCTTTAGCAAACTAACAGAAAACTTGGGATTCACATCTGCCATTGGTTTTGTATTAATACGTTTGGAAAGTAAACCTTTTATGTAAGTATAATGTAAGCTACTCTTTGACTTTCATTTTGACCACACCTGCCAAAACAAAAGATCAAACAAGCTACTATAGTATCATTCATTGCTAAAAATTACTGAAACAAAAGATCTTTTGAGATTAGCTTTTCTGATTGTTTCCCAAAGAAAGGAAGAAATGACACCCAAATGTCTCCTTCATAACAGAATCTAAATATGGCTTCTCATCAACTACAACTTTCAAAGAAACAGCTGTACTTGATCCAGATTTAAGAAATGTTAGCTTCAATCATAACTAGACTCTAATCAGTCTTTTAGAAAGAAATTACAAATCCAAGACAGAAATCATTTTATAGAGTATTTACAGAATTGTCCACCATAGTAAATGAAAAGCTGACAAGTTCTGTGTAAACTTGCAGCAAAATACAGTGCTCACATATTTGTTTTACCTTATTCTCTTACCAATAAAGCAATCTACAAAATTATAAATGGTTACTTTAAAAATAATCTTGCAAGAACAATTCTGTTTGTTTCATTAAAATTAAACTAGTTGAAATGGTGTACTCTTTAAATGATTAAATACTTAAGTTCTGATATGAAATCGTTTTGAAAATAAATTTCATTAACAAACTCTAACACATTAAATATGATCCACTGAATTTACTTTATGTTGCATGTGCTATATGTACTGGCATTTACAGAGCCAAATTTTAGCAGGATATCTCCAGGAAGTGTAAGGAGAGAAAGTCAAGCAATTATACAAAATATTTAATAGGAAACTTAGGATCTTCACTTTTTGAAGAATAAAAGGGTCAGTCTATGACCTTTAACTACCAAAAACACTTAAAATTTTTTACCTGATAAAATACAGTCTTGTCAGTAAACTGAAGCATGTGAATTAAATACCATAGCAATGATCCATCCCTTTAGTGACTCCTGTCAGGAACAGTGACACTGCTGGAACACTGTCCAACCATTAACACCTTAATCAAAGCAGCTGTAGTTGCCCAGACCGCTCTCATAGGAGAGGGGGAAAGGTCACTATCACCTCACCTGAGATTGCAGCCACTCTCTCCCTATACTCCAGCTATGTGTAATTCTGTCCAGCTGTATGCTGTCTCTGGAGGTGCTAGAATATCAAAAGTAGAAGGTTAACCTAAAGGAGGACTCAATCTATGCAGCTCATGGAAGATTGTCACCTATGTTGGGGTGAGACTGTTCACTGATTCAGATACATGGGGGTCAATCATCCTCCTGTAAGGAAACCCAGTAAGCTCACTGGTTCAAAACCTTTTTGATTTATCAGTAGTTCCTATCTGGGGTGAATAGATGTTTGCTCACGTCTCCATTGAAAAACAAGTATAATAAGTCAATCTTTGATATACAGTGCATAATGATAATCTTTATTGTTAGCACTACTCTAACAAAGTATCTAGACATTAATTTCAATAATCCATATGCAAACCATTCTATTTCTTATTAGTACTTCATTAGTATTAAACAATGATCACCTTTGTTAATATAACAGCTAAGGGGACAAAAACAGATGATTAACAATGGCACTGTTTTAAAACCTTAAACAGCCACAATTCCCCAATATTTTATGTTTCTGACCATGTCCTATTGATTTCTATTTTAATTCAACTGCAATTGGAGTACACATTGTTCATACAGTCAACCCTTTAAAATGTTTTGAAACATTTAATGATCCAGCATATCATTCCTTAACTTTTTGAATAAGATCAGGTATATGACTAAGTAGACAGTACATTAGAAATATGTAATACAAACCAAGAAATAAACATTCTGCAGTACTAGCTATGGTGTTCTCCAGCACCAATTAGGCCAAAGTAGTTAACTGTCAATACCCTTGTATGTCTTCTGATTTTTTTAATCAGCTTCTCTATCATTTGCTGACAAAACAAAATTAAAATTTTTTCATCATGATCTTGGAGCTTTCCAATGTCTGTGGCTCTTCCAGAAGTCTGACTCATTCTCTAGCAAACTTGTTCACTGCCCCTTTCCTCAAAACAACCAGAAAAATAAGTAAATTTTAAAACAAATTTTTAAATTAAGAAAAAATTCAAGCTTCTACAAGAATTTGTCTCTCATGAGGATCATTCTCAGGACTGAGCTAGCTAAAACAGGAAACCTACCCTTCCTATGCTAGATAGTCCTTTCTGGAAACACTTTTTTTTTTTTTTTTTAATTTCATGTGTATGGGTGTTTTTTCTGCATGCATGTGCTACACAGTTCCCACAGAGGGCATAAGATCCCTGGAATTAAGGTTACAGACAACCACAAGTGGAATTAAGGATCCTCTGTAAGAGAAGACAGTGCTCTTAACTGCTGAGCCATCACTCCAGCCCTCTTACTTGAAAACTTTGTTTGCCCTTTAAAATCTGCTTATTTCTGCTCGTTCTAAAGTACTTAAGTTTTGCATTTTGTCCCTATCTGCAAGAGGTTCAATCTATTAGAAGCTTATTCCACCATATCCAAAGTTATTTTGTAAATGTTTCTTCAATCTTACTTTGCATGCATATGTTTATTATTCTGGGAAATACAATATATACAGTATACAGTACTCCATATGCCCAGAAAAGACCAGGAGTCATAGGAGGCTGATAAACATGGTGTCAGCTAGAACAATTCCACAAACCAGTAACTTGAAGATTATAATATATTAAGCAAAAGGAAGCTTATTACAGACTGATTAACTGTTTAAAATTATTTTGATAGCTATGTTGGGGGATACAATTGAGAAATACATTGGTTACTGATTTAATAAAGGGACAGAATAGGGGGAAAAAGCAGTAGGAATAAAAAGAATAAAGAATGGGGTTGGGTCAGAGATATTAATAGGTAAACAAGCTGCACAGAAATTAAAACACAATGCTCATGAAGAGGCCACAAAACATTTTGCTTCCAAAATCCTCAATCTACAAATGGCATTTCTTTGCCATGTTTCTTACATTCCTTACTATCACCCTGATTCATCTGAGAAATGGGAAATTAGTAACCATGTCAAAATTCCTCTAAAACATACTAGATGTAGGTCTCAGTAGTTACTGTACTCTGGCCAATTCAGTTAAAGTTCAATTTATCTGTCTAGCTAATAGAAAAACCTATGAATTACTATAAAATGATCAGTTTGCACAAAATAAGGAACCCATCTGTTACTAATTATTTACACATGGACTAGACTGACCACCCTTAAATGACTTAATATGTAAAATCACATGAAACAAACAAACAAACAAAAAGCTAAGTAACTCCTATGCACCTGTCAAGCTGAAACTGATACACTGGAACCTCTGGCACAACCAAGTTCAACCTAACTCTCTTACATGTATATTCAAAATCAACCTAGTTTCCAGCCATAACATAACACATTTCTATCCTCAAGTCTTTCCTTGTTCATGATATTATTTCCTTGCTTAAAAGCCCTTATTAACTACAATTATTAGTAAAGTCCTTTTCTAAGACTCAATTCCTGTCTTCATTGACCCTTACATACTCTCCTCCCAAATACTTCTTTAACATACGCAAGCAAACAAGTATTCCTTTAATGTTTATGCTCTGTATCATCAACTAAACTATAAACAAAGGCCAAAGGCCTAAATGCACATGAAAGACCAAAATCAAAAACAAAAAACCACAATGAGGCAATAGTCCATACAGACTAAAACAGTAATAACCATGATGTTACACAATGGTCAGTGACATGAGGATATGGAAAATGGGAGCCCTCATACACTGCATGTAAGAGTGCAACCACTTTGGAAAGCAATCTAACAACTCAAGTCTTAAGCATATAACAAACACTGGACTCAGCACTCTTACATGAATATTCCCAACAATAAATATGAATACCCACCTAAAAGCACATATCAGTATACTTCCAACAGTACTATTTACAAATACCAAAGGCATTAAAACAATTAAATGTACATTAACTCATAAATAATAAACAAAATTAGCATTTAAAAACTTAAAGCCAACAAAGCACCATATAGGAACCAGACACCCTGTGTATGTCCCATTTTTATGTGGCTTTTTCCTTTTATATTACTTTACTCTCTCTTTAAAGACTTCATTATTTTTAAACTATATATTTTCTATAACTGCCTATACCCATTTTCTTTTCTTTCTTTAGCATCTAAGCACATTTTTTTAAGCATACTGTATCTGTTTAGAAGTTTTCTCAGTCTGGACCTGATTTTTTGTGCATCTGCAGCCTTCTCTGATCATGTGATCTTAAATCTTAAACTGCTAAGTAACAGATAGGCCATTGCAAGCATCTCCACTTAGCACATGGCCTGGTGGCTGACTCTGCCCCCTTCAGGTCAGTAAGAGTGGAGACTCTTGCCTCAGGCTGGTCTGGAGCCTGTCTATCTGCCCCAGCTCCAGTAGGTGCTCCTATCTTAGTCTCCTGTCACTGATTAGCAGGGCACCCATTGCTCATAAACCCCATTCAAGTCCTCGGAATTTTTTTTTTTAAGCTTTCACAGGCCCTATGTGGATTTACCAGCCCCACGCTGGGCACCAAACAAATGTAACAGTACTTTCTCATTGGAACTGCCAGGATGCAAATAATGACATGGAGACATTTATTAATTATAAAAGCTTAGGCTTTTTTTCTAACTTAACTAACCTGTTTTTACTAATCTACCTTTTATCACGTGCCTTGGTTACCTTTCCTCTATTCCCATGTCCAGATTGGTTAGTGTCCTAATGGTGTCTCCCATATACCTAGATTCATTCTTCCAACTTTCCCTCTCTGTCCCCAGGTCCCACCTATTCTCTCCTGCCTAGCTACTATTCATTCAGCTTTTTATTACACCAACCAAAGCAACACATCTTCACACTATACAAATATCCCACATCAAAGCTGGGGAACAACTGTCCAGCAACATACCAAAAAGTACAGCAGGCTAAATCATGAGCCTCCAAGTAGAGGAGGCTCTTAACAGTCCTAAAATCTTATAAACATTATCTCTCTTTCTTCATAAAGAAGAAAGAAAAGCCAGATGCACCTGTACTGTCTGCCATAAAATAGAGTTAATTAATAAAAGGGAAGCATAGGAAGGAAGAAGAGATAAACTAGTATTTAACTGTATTAAATCAGTTAATGGTGTGATTAATTCATCATAATAAATCTAGATAACCTGATTATAGTAGACAGCCTAAAAACTAGATTGGTGAGCTCCAAAAATTCTGAGAACATATCCTAGGTAATAAAAAACCTCTTCTCTCCTTTCATGTAAAAGAGAGAAAGCACCTCAAAAAGTTTTTTACTTGACAGCAGAGATAGTCTAAATTTTACACTTTGATTTTCAAAGTTCTACTTGGGCAAAATATTAGGAAGATGTCAATTCAGAAAGATATAAAGAAAATAATACTCTTCAAAACCAGAGCAGTACACTGTTTAGTAAGCTCTTGCTAAATATTCTTGGAATAGTCAACCATTTCCTACAAACAATTCTAAATTCATATACCTTCCAAAATTAGTATCACAGCAAAGTAGAAAACATTTCTGTTCTACTGTCTCCCTGACAAAAGCCAGCAGATTTAATGTATTAGGTAGAATAATTATTCTAATCATGATCACTCAAAAGATGTAATAGGATATATGACATTTTACTCTAAAAACAATCCTAAGAAGGTCTGTACTGAGAAGTGATTTACAAAGCCTAGTAATTAATTCATGAAGTCTAGTAAGAGGCAGTAAATACTCTAACATGAATAAAGATAACCCTGGCTGGCTGACCTCAAACAAGTAAAGTTACAGTAAATGAGTCCTATCTCGCACATATCTAATTCTTAGAAATTTCTTCATATATTCCAGTTTCATTTATAGTGCCCACTTTACTAACATATTTGTTTCTGAAGCTTAATTTATGTACCATAATAATTCCTACCACTTTATAAGAACTATAATAAAACAGTATTGTTTTGAAGAATTTATTATGTCAAATAAAAACCAGCAGATTCCATGGCCAATAGTTATAGAAAAAGATATGACAAAATGTATCATCCATTTATAGTTTAAAAAAAAAAAAAAAAAAAAAACCTACATGGCCGAGGAATAGAATATAACTTTCCCAGCCTAATGAAACAAAAACAATAGGAAGCTAACATCAGATACAAGGGTAAAATCTGAATGTTTCTCCTATCTGAGATCAAAAACAACATTTTGGTTTCTACCCTTACCTCTCCCATTCTTAAGATCCTAATCAGTTACAATCAGGCAAGAAAATGAAACAAAAGATGTACAGAGGGTAAAAATAATTATTATTGTTTTCATGTTTACAAGTAAAGGTGATTAAACTAATTACACAGATGAGTTCAAAGAAGTTCCAAAAAAAAAAGTCACCAGAATGAGTTAGTTTAAAGTAACTGATAAACAAAAACAAATTGTATTTCTGTATGTCGAACAGAAAAAAAAAAAAATTACAAACTGAAATTTTTAAAGTTTCATGTAAACTAGTACAGAAAAATACTAAATAGTAAAAGACTAACAAAATATTTGTGTGTTATGCATAAGCAAAAAAAGCTAAAGGTAATAAGGGAGACCTTAAAAAAGCAAAGATTATCATATTTATAGAATCAAAAGACTCAGTATTCAGGTGTCAATTGGCTCCAAAGAAATTTAAAACTTCAATGCAGTATTAATGAAGACACCAGCATGTTTTGTATACAAATCAAATAGCTAATTTTAAAGCCTATGAAAATTCAATGGCACCAAAACAGCCAACATTTATAGTGGAGAAAAGGCTACCAAATTGGAAAACTGAAAGTAATTTGATTTTTAAGATTTACTATAAAGCTACTATAATCATGACAGATGTCATTAGTGAAAATACAAGCACAGCAGATAAAACAGAAATCACAACACACACACACACACACACACACACACACACACACACACACACACACACACAGTGTCTATCAACTGACTTTCAACAAGGAGTCAAGGTAATCCAATGGAAAAAAAGCATCATCTTAAATTAAATTTGACCCCTGACTTAGAATCATTCACAAAACTTAAGTTGGAATAAATTTTAGTTCTAAATAAAAGGCTAAATCCCTAACAGTTCTGGAAGAAAATAGAGTACAAGATTTTCACAATCTTATATTGACCACAAATTTACCAGAGATGATATTTATAAATTAGAAAAGATAATAAACACTTCAAAATTTAATATTCTGCTCTTTGTAAGACATAACTGAAATACTAACCAAACACATCTAATGAGGGATATGGATCTAGAATACATAAACAACTCAAATAAGGTAAGGAATACAATTTTTTAAAAGCAAAAAATAGACATTTCACCATGCAAGATATACAGACAGCAAATATAAGGTGATAGGATGTTCACCGTTAGTCATCAGCAGGGAAATGTCATAAAAACTTTAATAGACTTGGCTACGTAGCTGAATATATACTGTTTAAAAACAAGTAATACTGGGGTTGCAGAGATGGCTCAGAGGTTAAGAACACTGACTGTTCTTCTAGAGGTCCTGAGTTCAATTCCCAGCAACCACATGGTGACTCACTATCATCTATAATGAGATCTGGTACCCTATTTTAGCATGCAGGCATACATGCAGAACATTGTATACCTGATAAATAAATAAATCTCTTTAAAACAAAAAAGCAAAATTAAGAGTTTTAAAGACTCGTGAATGTTCAAATGAGCCCATTTGATAAATAACTGTAGAGATTCCCTCAAAGGAAAACATACTTATTTGCCTTACATCATGATGTTTATCTACCCCACTAGTTTGCATTCATTTCAGAGAAATGAAAAGGGTCGTGTACACATAGCTTTTGTCATAACCACCAGAAATTGTGGAGAGCAATGCCTAATGACAAAAAACCTTGTGAATCCTTATACTATGAAGAGGAAGCGGAACTCAGCAATTAAAAAGAACAAGCTACAGATGAATATAATAAAAGTAAGTACGCAAGCACAAAGTCACCAAACACACAATACTACAAACTCTATGGTTCTATCTAGATGTTATTCTGAAAACTGCAAAACTACCACAGCAAAAATCAGATCAGTGGCTGAGAATAAAATGAAGTAACTTATTACAAAGGGGATGAAGCGATGTTTTAGTGATGAACTGCTTTACGCTGGATTGTGACAATGATTAAAACCTTTTTTCAAGCTAAAATGTACTTCCTAAGAGATTTTTTTACTATGTATCTGTTACATAAATTTACCTTTGCAGAAAGGTGCTTTATAGACAGTGTGCTATACAAACCTTTTTGATGACTCTCACCCAGCCAAGCTGACAATCAACATTAATCATCACACTGACTTAATAGATTAGAATAAAATCCAATATCTTATCCTTATGTCACTTATTTATTTAAAGGAGTCATAGACTTTAAATAGCTTAATTAAAGCAGAATAGATCAGTACAGGATTTTGCTCCAGATTTTCTCTAACCTATACAAAAGCACCTACTTCACAGGGTAGTTCAGGAAATAAATAACATGCTTTTTATAAAACATCCCTCTCAGTAAGTCAAGGCTCAATAAGCCTATCTGCCACTTTGTATCTTTAGTTACTTTAGGAAACACTTTCCAAAGATTCCCAATTCAAAATTAGGTACTTAATGTAACTAGTGACTTTTAGAAATACTTTACTGATAAATAAGAGTCCAGCTAAATATTTCACATAATTCTTTCAGAAGATCACCAAAAGTAATGGGAATTTCTACTTAAGATACTAACTTAGTTATGAAAAGCAAGTATCTCATTAAAAATAAATTTCATGGGCTAGGGAGATGGCTCAGTGCTTAAGAGCACTGGCTACTCTTCCAGAGGACCCGGGTTCAATGGCAGCTCACAACCATCTTAACTCCAGTTCCAAGGAATCTGACACCTTGATACAGACATACATGCAGGTAAAAACACCAGTGCACATAAAATAAAAATAAATAAATAGATAGATTAATTTCATATGGATAGAGGAAAGGCTCAGTAGCTAAGAACATTTGTTGCCCTCACAGAGGACCCAAGTTCAGTTCCCAGCAACCACCTAATGGCTAACAACCATCCCTGGCTCCAGTTCTAAGTTCCCCTGGCTTCCACAAGTACTGCATGCATAAAGACACACGTGCATAAAATTAACAATCTTTAAGTAAATGGATTCATTTCACACGCAGAAAGATGTAAATACCAACAGCCAACAGCTTCTTAGAGAAAAAGCTTATTTCAGTGGTAGGGCCCCTGGTAGACTGCCTTTGCTATAGAGACAGTTCTATATCCACAAGCATACAGGCAACACTAAATTGACTCAGTAGGTTTTATATGGGGTGGGGGGAGTAATATAGAGACGGGAGTAGATGATATAGACAGAGATAGAATGACAAACATACATACATACATACATACATACATACATACATACATACATACATACGAGAAAGGCCATAATTATACATGCATGGACATGAGGCAATTGAGTGAATCTGATCAAAATAAAATGGACTCATGTATGAAGAAAACTATTAATTTTTTAAGTGTATGTAATTACAATTGTTCTTTATAATAATGTAGTCCATCAAGAGACTGGATATTAAAAGACTCATAATGAATTCTCACATCATAACAATAAACCTCACTGCCCTCTTCATGCCACAATCATTACTACAGTTACTTTCAAAACATAGCATCAAAAAAGAATTAAAAAAGATTGTGGCTGACAACCTCTTGAGCTTTGAAGTTAGGAAGTATATGAGAATATATTTAAATACGAAGAAAAACAGAATCGTACACAACAAAGACGCTCACTCCAATCTTCTCTTAGTTGTTACTTTTCATGAGTTTCCAAAGGTGACAATTATTAGCCCAAAGTAAAAAACAAGAGAAGACTCCATTTGGACTAAACTTACCGATAATGCTTCATTCTCTTTAAGATCCAACCCAAACACATCACGCCGCTTCACTGTGAGGAAATCAGTATCAGGCCCATCTTCATCATCATCATCTCTGTCGAAGAACTGCACAGGAACTTCCTTGGCCTCCTTCTGGGCCTCCTCAATATTGAGAACAGGTTCAGTGCGAGGAGCTCCTGCTTTTCTCAGCTGCTTTTCCATTTCTTCATCTTCTGTGTCTTCATCCTGTTCTTCACTATCACCACTGGCCAAGGTGCATTCTGTCTCTTCTAGTCTTTTTCCACTTTTGTGAAGAATGGACATTTTCTCACTGAAATAAGCTCGAAATTCTTCTACCTCATCATTGGTGAGGGAGGGAGCCCTGGGCTGGATTGCTTCAGTGGCTTGATTCCTTACCAATCCTTTGGTGGGCTGATTCTCCATTTTCTGAAGAAACCTTATCCGTGGTGCCACAGCAAGACCAAGAGACCTTCAGAAATGGGAAGAACGGAGGTACTAATCTCATTATAGTGATGGTATGTTTGTGGTGTTATGGAAGTTTCTCCACAGCACAGATTTATTTCCATGACTTTTTTTTTTTACATTCCTCTAAGATACATCAATTCTGACAGACTAAATGATCCAAAATAAAGCCAAAGTGTACTTGTCGAGAAAATGTTTTAGACACCTACTACTGCTTTAACAGAGTTGATATGGTATTTAAAATGGAAATAAAATGGTCACAGTTCATGTACTAGACCCAATTTCCAATTCAACTCTCAACGTCCTCACAACACATAATAACAGCTGCCAGGTCTACCTCACAGATGCTATAAAGTCTCAATTAACTAACTGTATAAAAGTACTTTATAAAACATAAGCTACTACATAAACTGTAAAAGGTATGGCTGAGAAATGACAAAACAATTATTCACAAAAAAATAGAACAGAATACATATACTATCATCCCTACCTCAAATCCCACTTCTGAAAAAAATATTATAGCATAATCAATGCTACAAAAAATGCATTTTTCTTTTTTAGAAAGCTAAAGGGCAAAAATCTTGAGGTTTTGTTTTTTATTTTGTTTTAGGGTTTGGTTTTTTTGTTTTTTGTTTTATTTTATTTTGATTTTTTGTTTGTTTTTGGTTTTCTTTTTTACCCAGGAGCAAGATTTTGAGTGTTTCCTTCCAGGATCAAAGCTAACACTTTTTACTAAATTCCCACTGGTGGATAGAAATACAACTTTTAAAAAAGCAAAGGTTAAGCCAGGCATGGTGGCACACCCCTTTACTCTTTAATCCCAGCACTTGGGAGGCTAAGACAGGCAGCACTCTGTAAGTTAGAGGACAGCTCCAGGTCTGCTAAGGTTCCATAGTGAGACAAAGCCTCCAAATAAATAAACAAATGCCAGCTTTATCCACTGGTTTTTCCCTATATAATTCACTATATAAACTGAAAAATTCATTATTGAAAAGAACAATAGAACTGCTAAGGTTCAAAATGTACAGCTCTGTCACTTACTAGTTGTATAGTCTCAAGAATATTCACCTCTCTAAACAGTTTTCTTATCTGCAAAATGGAATGATTGAGAATGCCTACCTAAGAGGGTTATTATATAAAGTTAATAAACAGATAATAATAAACTAATAAATGGGCAACTATGGCAGCCATTTCTGTCATTACCACTGTCATATGAAGGGTTAGGACAATGAGTTTATATATACCAGAGGACTTCTCATAATACAGTACAGTGACATGGTTTTCAGGAACTAAAACCTGAATTCCTTGAAGACAAGAGTATGAATATACTTGGTCCTGCCACAACTTGGTATGTCAGACTTTGTTGACTCCCCAAGGAAGGCCTTAATCCCCTGAGGAATGGAATGGGGGGATAAGGTGGGAGGGGGAGGGGGGTAAAGAGAGAGAACTGGGGTTGCTATGCAAAATTAAAAATAATTTTTAAAGGAAAAAAGAGTATAAATACATATATAATTCTATTGGGCACTCAAAGTATTTCTCTAGTACATTTTTTAACCTTGTATTTTAAAGACATTACAATTGCTTTAGCTATCACAGGCTTCTAGAGGAAATCCTACACATCAAGAAAATTATATATCTAAATATCAATATAAACTAAAAACATAGTTAAACTATACTGATAACTTAGACTTAACATAATTGTTTGCCTTCTATAAACATCACCAGAAGTTCAACAACAAACATGACATTTACTCCTTTGATGCAACAAAACAGCTTCTAACTATACCCCTACAGTATTCAAAACCTATACCCATCATTTGTGAATATTCCAGCTGCAGCAACCAAAAACCACAGTGAACTTCACATAAAATACAAAAGTAGCTAAAACTCCTAATCTTTGGATCATATTAAAAATGATGAAACTAGGAACTAGTAAATAAACATAAGGAAACAAAAAGCATGTGTTTCCATGGCACATGGTTTTCTACCCATTGTGTTATGTAACATTGTCTTATACTGCTATCTAACAAATGGGTTTTAAAACATTACAACCGACAGATTATGAAACATACAATCTAAGACAGAATAGAAAACAGCAGTTCACCCAGGTTGAAATTTTTATTATGAGGGGGAAGTCAAAAGGATACAAATAGTCTCATGTATGAAATCCTCAAATAAAATCTTTTTTCAAATTTTCTCTGTTAAACTCAACTTAAAAGTAAACATTCAGACCTTGCCTAAAACGTATTTTATCTTAGAAGCCTAAGATAGACATTAAAGTAATGAAGCTCAAGGGTACTTCTAAAGATCTGAGTCAATGCATTTCCCATGGATAGGGCTCCCTCAAAGAGAGCAGAATCCTCCTTGTAGGTGAAAAGGTTATTTTTGTTTTTGTAATCTCACAACTATTCAAACAAAACCAGTTAGTCATTCCATACATTTGGCAACCTGAGTCATTAAATCTTGCAACAGTAACTGCAAGTGTCCATAAAAGGAAAAGACTGAAAATCTAAACAAAACTTACAAATATGAACCCCCTGACAATAAGAACTAAAATGCTGCTGAATTTCTGGGAATTAATTTAATATACTTCTGTGCAAATTTCCAACAGTAAAGCAGAAGTGGTCTAAACTAGGACTCTTAGAGGAAACACTAGGGGCAATCCCTCTAGCTTTATTACAGCTATGTTATCAATACTTACAGTGCATATTCAGTAATAGGTAACTTGCTCACATTAAATACTTCTTTATCCTTCATAAGATATACTGAACGTATATAGGAGACAAAACACTGTAAAACAAAAGTTTAATTACAATGCAAGTTAAATATTAATCTGAACCAAATTAGAAAATTGAGATAAAGTCAGCAGTAGTGAAAAAATACAAAACAGAGCAACAAAACTGTATTTTTCATACACAGAAAAATAAACTGCTACAACTATAGTAATATTAGAAAAGATTTTGCATTTTATTCCATCAGTCAAACACAATACAAAATATCACCTTAGCTGGGCATGGTGGTGCAAGGCCGGTAATTCCAGCACTTGGAAGGTAGAGGCAGCACTGGAAATTTGAGTCCAGGCAGGGCTATATGAAATCTTACCTCAAAGGAGAAAATTCCTCAACTTCCCAAAAAGCTACTGAATATCAGTTAGAAATACTTAATTATATGAAAGTGCAATGAACACAGGCAATAGAATAATACAGATAGAGTATCTATACTGATTACATATGCTTTTCACTAAGCAAACATCATTTTCCTAAACTGCAATTTTCTTACCTATCAAAATTATAACAGCAGGCAGACTGAATCGGTCCCTGAGGGCCCTGGTATCCTGACTCTGCTGAGTTCGCTGAGCCATTCCTGCCCCCACAGAGTGCAGAGAGTGCAGAGATGAGCTGATTCGGCCCCTAACTTGGGCCCAACTTCCATCTGCCCACCCTGGCAAACCCTGCCCAGGGATCTTCGACAGGAAGACTCAACCCCTGAGGACCAAGTAACCCAGAGTCTGCTGACATCTCTGCACCAGTCCTGCTCTCACCCACCTGGAGAACGAGTGCCTCAGACCTGCCTGCACCCAACTTGAAACCCATCAGAGTATCAAAGTCAATTGCACACACCTGAAGAGAACACCAGACCCATACACACCAGGAAAGGAAGTGACACCAACTGTACCTACTGGAACAAGAGATGGGAAAACAACAATATAAGAACACATCCAACAACAGGAAAACCAATATGACACCACCAGAGCCTAGGGACTCTACAACAGCAAGACATGAACATCCCAACACAGAAGATGCAGAAGATAGCAACCTTAAAAACAACTTCATGGAAATGATAGAGAATCTAAGAGAGGAAATCAGAAAATCTTTCAGAGAAATGGAAGAAAAGACAAACCAAAAGATGCAAGAAACCAAGGAAAGCCAAAAAAGCCAAGAAAATACAATTAAACAGCTGAAGGAAACAGTTCAGGATCTTAAAACTGAATTAGAGACAATAAAAAAAACACAAACTGAGGGAATGCTGGAAGTGGAAAAGCTTAGTAAACAATCAGGAACCACAGATGCAAGCATAACCAATAGAATACAAGAGATGGAAGACAGAGTCTCAGACGCTGAAGACAAACTAGAGGAAATAAATTCGTCAAGCAAAGAAAATCTGAAGTCTAACAAATCCATAACACAAAATATTCAGGAAATTTAGGACACCGTGAAAAGACCAAAACTAGAAAAACATATTCAACAAAATCATAGAAGAAAACTTTCCCAACCTAAAGAAAGACATGCCAATGAAAGTACAAGAAGCCTACAGAACGCCAAATAGAGTGGACCACAAAAGAAAGTCCCCTCGTCACATAATAATTAAAACACCAAACATACAAAATAAAGAAAAAATATTAAGAGCAGCAAGGGAAAAAGACCAAGTAACATATAAAGGCAAACCTATCAGAATTACACCAGACTTCTCCATGGAAACTCTGAAAGCTGGAAGAACCTGGATAGATATTCTACCAACTCTGAGAGAACATGGATGCCAGCCCAGACTACTATACCCAGCAAAGCTTTCAATCACTATAAATGGAGAAAACAAGATATTCCACGACAAAACCAGATTTAAACAATATGTAACCATTAATCCAGCCCTACAGAAAGTACTGGAAGGAAAACTCCAACCTAAGGAAATTAACTACACTCGCATAAACATAGGCAATAGATAATCCCACTCTACAAAAACACAAAATAAAAGGCAGGGTAAATCCACATACATTACCAGTACCAACAACAAACCAAAAAACAAACAAGAATAAACACTGAATGGAACTTAATTTCCCTCAATATTAATGGTCTTAACTCTGTTAGACACAGGCTAACAGATTTGGATACGAAGACAGAATCCATCCTTCTGCTGCATACAAGAAACACACCTCGAATTCAAAGACAGACATTACCTCAGAGTAAAGGGTTGGGATAAGATACTCCAATCAAATGGAACTGAGAAACTGAGCTGGGGTAGCTATCCTTGTATCTAACAAGATAAACTTCAAACTAAAATCAACCAAAAGAGATGAAGAAGGTCATTTCATATTCATCACAGGAAAAATCCATCAGGAAGAAGTCTCAATTCTAAACATCTATGCCCAAAATACAAAGGCACCAACATTCGTAAAAGAAACATTATTAAAACTCAAATCACAAATAAGGCCTCACACAGTTACAGTGGGAGACTTCAACACCCCACTCTCACCACTGGACAGAACCACCAGACAGAAACTTAACAAAGAGACAAAGGAACTAACAGAAGTTATGACCCCATTGGGATTAACAGACATTTATAGAACTTTCTATCCAAACACAAAAGAATATACCTTTTCAGCATCACATGGAACCTTCTCAAAAAACGACCACATTCTCGGCAACATAGCAAACCTCAACAGGTACAAAAAAAATTGGAATAATCCCCTGTGTCTTATCAGATCACCATGCTTTAAAGATAGAAATGAAAAACAAATCAAACCTACCAACTCATGGAAATTGAACAACACGAATTTGCAACATTCCTGGGCCAAGGAAGAAATAAAGAAAGAAATTAAAGACTTCCTAGAATTCAATAAAAATGTTGACACAACATACCCAAACTTATAGGACACTTTGAAAGCAGTACTAAGAGGAAAGTTCATAGCTCTAAGTGCTCACATGAAGAAACTAGAGAATAGCCACACGAGATATCTGACATCAGAGCAGGAAAGCTCTAGAAAAAAATGAAAGCAAATTCACCCCAGAGGAGCAGATGCCAGGAAATAATCAAACTGAGGGCAGAAATCAATAAAGTCAAAACAAAGAAAACAATTCAAAGAATCAATATGACAAAGAGTTGGTTCTTTGAGAAAAATCAACAAAATAGACAAACCATTATCCAAATTAACCAAAAAACAGAGAGAGATCATGCAAATTAACAAAATCAGAAATGAAAAGGGGGACATAACAACGGACACTGAAGAAATACAGAGAATCTTCAGGTCATAGTTTGAAAACCTGTACTCCACAAAATTGGAAAATCTAAAGGAAATGGACAATTTTCTGGACAGTTATCACTTACCAAAATTGAATCAAGAACAGAGAAGCAACTTAAACAGACCTATAACCTCTAAGGAAATAGAAGCAGTCATCAAAAGTCTCCCAACCAAAAAAAGCCGGGGGCCAGATGGATTCACTGCAGAATTCTACCAGAAATTCAAAGAAGTGCTAATACCAATACTCCTCAAATTGTTCCGCAAAACAGAAGCAGAAGGGACACTGCCAAACTCTTTTTACGAGGCTACAATAACCTTGATACCCAAGCCACACAAAGACACAACTAAGAAAGAGAACTACAGACCAATATCCCTCATGAACATTGATGCAAAAATTCTCAATAAAATCCTAGCAAATCGAATACAAGATCATATCACAGACATCATGCACCATGATCAAGTAGGCTTCATCCCAGGGATGCAAGGATGGTTCAACATATGAAAATCCATCAATGTAATCCATCATATAAACAGACTGAGGAAAAAAAAAAACACATGATCATCTCACTAGATGCCGAAAAATCCTTTGACAAAATCTAACACTCCTTCATGATAAAGGTCTTGGAGAAATCAGGGATAACAGGAGCATACCTCAACATAATAAAAGCAATATACAGCAAGCCAACAGCCAACATCAAATTAAACGGAGAAAAACTCGATCCAATTCCTCTAAAATCAGGTACAAGACAAGGCTGTCCACTCTCTCCTTACCTCTTGAATATTGTCCTTGAAGTCCTAGCTAGAGCAATAAGACAACAAAAGGGGATCAAGAGAATACAAATCAGAAAGGAAGAAGTCAAACTTTCACTATTTGCAGATGATATGATAGTCTACATTAGTGACCTGAAAAACTCTACCAGGGAACTCCTACAGCTGATAAACACCTTCAGCAAAGTGGCAGGATACAAGATTAACTCAAAAAAATCCGTAGCCCTACTATACACCAATGACACATTGGTGGAGAAAGAAATCAGAGAAAGATCACCCTTTACAATTGCCTCAAACAACATAAAATACCTTGGGGTAACACTAACCAAAAATGTGAAAGACCTGTACCATAAGAATTTTGAGTCTCTAAAGAAAGAAATTAAAGAAGATACCAGAAAATGGAAAGATCTCCCATGCTCTTGGATAGGTAGGATCAACATAGTAAAAATGGCAATCTTGCCAAAAGCAATCTACAGATTCAATGCAATCCCCATCAAAATCCCAACACAATTCTTCACAGACCTTGAAAGAACAATTCTCAACTTTATATGGAGAAACAAAAGACCCAGGATAGCCAAAACATCCCTATACAATAAAGGAACTTCTGGAGGCATCACAATCCCTGACTTCTAGCTCTATTACAGAGCTATAGTCCTGAATACAGCTTGGTATTGGCACAAAAATAGACTGGTAGTCCAGTGGAATAGAGTTGAAAACCCTGATATTAACCCACACACCTATGAACACCTCATTTTTGACAAAGAAGCTAAAGTTATACAATGGAATAAAGAGAGCATCTTCGACAAATGGTGCTGGCATTAACTGGATGCTGGCATGTAGAAGACTGCAGATAGACCCAAGCCTATCGCCTTGCACAAAACTTAAGTCAAAATGGATCAAAGATCTCAACATAAATCCAGCTACACTGAACCTATTAGAAGACAAAGTGGGAAATACCCTTGAATTAATCGGTACAGGAGACCGCTTCCTGAACATTACACCAGTAGCTCAGATACTGAGGTCAACAATTGATAAATGGGACCTCCTGAAACTGAGAAGCTTCTCTAAGGCAAAGGAGACAGCAAGACAAAATGGCAGCCCACAGACTGGGAAAAGATATTCACCAACCCTACATCTGACAGAGGGCTGATCTCCAAAATATACAAAGAACTCAAGAAGCTATTCTCAAAAACACCAAACAATCCAATTAAAAAATGGGGTACAGAACTAAATAGACAATTCTCAATAGAGGAATCTAAAATGGCTGAAAGACACATAAGAAAGTGTTCAACATCCTTAGCCATCAGGGAAATGCAAATCAAAACAACTCAGAGATACCATCTTACTCCTGTCAGAATGGCCAAAATCAAAAACACCAATGACAGTTCATGTAGGAGAGAATGTGGAGAAAGGGGAACACTTCTCCACTGCTAGTGGGAGTGCCAACTTATATAGCCACTTTGGAAATCAGTATGGCGATTCCTCAAAAAACTGGGAATCAGTCTACCACAAGATCCAGCAATTCCACTCTTAGGCATATACCCAAAAGAAGCACATTCCTACAAGGACATCTGTTCAACGATGTTCATAGCAGCACTATTTGTAATAGCCAGAAAGTAGAAGCAGCCTAGATGCCCCTCAACTGAAGAATGGATAGAGAAAATGTGGTACATTTACACAATGGAGTACTACTCAGCGGGGAAAAAAATGGAATCTTGAAATTTGCAGGAAAATGGATGG